>NC_067488.1:56648295-57268295 GCF_947179515.1 Apodemus sylvaticus | reverse complement strand
TCCAGCCCCTGTGGGCTCAAACACTAAGGCCGAAGAAGAGAGAGGGAATCTTACAGCCTGCTTGCTGGCTTGATCGCTTCCACCTCCTGCCCGCAGAGGAGAGAGCCGGAAATGGCAATTTGGAAATTTAATTATAGCTGCCGAAGAAATGTATGCTTCTTAGGATAATTTTATTTAAAAAGCCCTCAAAATATAGAGCCTATTCCCCCCCCCCACCCCCGCTTCTATCTTGTGATTAATTCAAACCAAATAAAAGGAACCCGTGAACTTGTATTGACACCCTACGGGGAGTTTTCATTTGCAATACCTGTAAACCTTGAAATCTCAATTTGTGTCAAATAAGCTCCTACAGGTACAGTCTCGGCTCTGGCAGTAGCGTGTCACATTCTGTTCCATTTAAATAAATTACATACTCTATCACGGCGGCATTATTCCATCTTCTAATCAAATTGGCAATCTGGCGAGTCCTGGCCGACTGGGCCTGCTGGGGAGGGGTGGGCATGCAGCACTGGGCAGGGAGCAGTGTAAAGTCTGGCAGGCCCTGATCAGGAATGAAATCAAGATACAAATACAGCTATAAATTACGGTGAAGCAGCTGTGGCCCCAGGGCGATGGCTCCCCTCAGCTCCTCAGGGTTTCTTGGCTGTTCCTTCATAGGTACAGCAGGTTCTTACTAATACTTCAATAAGCCATCCCCACAGTCACGTGTGATGGCGGGATGGGTGGCGGCCACGTGGAGACAAGTGTCTGGCACTTCTATCTCTGGGCCTAGCTAAATACTAAGGAAGGGCTGGAGCCTGTGTGTCCCCAGGTGGTGTGGACAGGTGCATGTGTTACACTTGTGCATAGGTGTGTACTGAGAATGTGTACATGCCTGCAGGTGTAAGCTGGGTGTGTATGTGTACTCATAGGTGTGCCTGCCTGTGCTTGGATGCTGTGTTACGTGCATAGGTGTGAAGGACTGAGGAGTCAAGAGACTTCAAGCTGAAGATTAAGTAAGGTATTGGTGGGGCTGGCTCCTAAGTCTTCTTACCTAGCCTGCAGGTGCTATATGCTGCTTGTGTGCTCAGATGGTTCTCATTCATTCATTCATTCATTCATTCTCCTTGTCTCTCCTCTCCTCATTCTCTTTCTCCCTCTCCCTCTTTTAAAATCTTAATAGCCTCATTCTCCTTCTCCTTTTCTTTTTTTTCTGAGACAGGTGTGTGTGTGTGTGTGTGTGTGTGTGTGTGTGTGTGTAGCACTGGCTGTCCTGGAACTCACTCTGTAGACCAGGTTGGCCTCAAACTCAGAGATTCACCTGCCTCTGCCTCTTGAGTGCTGGGATTGAGGATGTGCACCACCACTACCAGTCTCAGAATTCAGTGTATTTATTTGGTGGTAAGGGCACACACAGCTTAGACTATAGAACTTGGTATCAGAGTAAGAAACAATTACCCCTGCTCCTGGATGTTAGCGTAGGTCTGGGAGGTTGTCACCTGTCAGGTTGTTTTCTGTGTCTGTTAAGATGATCGATCCTTATTTTTTAATCTGCCAACACAATGAATCACAGTGACTGATTTTCAAATGTTAAAAGCCTTACCCCGTTGGGACTAGCTCCATTAGCTTATGCATTGTTACCCTCTTCAGATATTATTGGAAATAATTTTTAATGTTTTTTTTTTGTTAAAAACTGTTGAATTTATGTTCCCTAGAATATTTGTCAGGAGTTTTCTTGAAATGTCTTTTTCCCATTAGAGCAGCGTTGGCCTCTTGGGATTTTGGTGAATTAAATACTGGTTCTTCAATTTCCTGGAATTATTTGAGTAAAAATCAGTATTATTTCTGTCTTCAATGTTTGGTCCAAATTCACTAGTAAATTTATTTGGAAGTTTTCCTTGGGATATCTAATACAAATTAAATATACCAATACACACACACACATATACACACACACACACACGCACACACATGCACACACGCGCGCGTGCGCACACACACGTACACGCACACACACGTGCACACACATGCACACACACGTGCACACGCGCATACACACACATGCACATACACACACATGCACACGTACACGCACGCACACACACATACACACACATACACACACATACACACACACACACACACACACAAACACACACACGCACATATGGCTATTCAGATTCTCTCTTCCCCGGTGAGTTTTAGTTGGTTAATTTTCATTTTAGGAATTAGACTGTTTCATCCATCTTGGAGTCAGGCTTCCATGAGCAAACTTGCTCATTTTCTTTCTCTCTTTCTTAGGATTCCCTTCAGGGTCGTAAGGTCTCACCTCTGTTCTGATGCTGGTTGTTTCTTATTTTATTTCTTCGTTAGTTTTTAGAGGCTTTGAGTTTTACTCACCTCTGAGACCCGGATCTTGGTTTTATTGATTTATTTTTGTTTTTATTTTTTTCTGCTTTATTTATGATTACCTCTCTCACCTCTTCACCTTTAGCTTTGTGAGGCAGGACCATGTTCTGTAGCTCAGACTGGCCTGAAAGTCTCTACATAGCTCAGATTGGCCTCGAGCTCACAGCAATCCTCCTGCTTCCTGAAGTGCTTGGATTATAAACATGAATGTCTGCTTTCTACTCTTTTAGATCTTTGTCATTTCTCTTTCTACCACACCTGTTTAGTTCAATATGCTTATTTCCACAACCCTTTCCTGTTCTTTTGGGTGAGGCAAGGGGTCTCTGAATAGGGTATTTCTATGTATTATGATATGGCTGCACACTGATGTCTGTGGGGGCTTCTTTCCTGGTTGTCCTGCAGACAACACATCACAGCTACTTAGTTCTGATGGAGGTGGAGCTTAGAGTCTCCGTAGGATGAGTTTCAGGCTCTCACATGCTTTAAATCCTCCCACAATTGCTAACAACAAGAGTTGCACCTAAAAGCTCTCTATGCAAATAGCTGGTTAAACTCTAGCCATTGTTTGGGAAACAACAAAGAGAAAAGTCTGTGTTGTCGCGTCTAGTACAGACAAGATTAAGAAGAAACAACTGAAGGCTGGCTGTCAGATCTGTGGATATAGAGCCTGGACATTGGTGCTGAGCGTCCTTACTCGGTGCTGTGACCAATCCTGATGGCTGTCTGAATTGTAACACAGAGTTTGCTGTGCTGTATCTTCCTGTTAGTTGTTGGAGACAGGGTTTCTCTTTGTAGTCCTGGCTGCCCTGGAATTCACTCCATAGACCAGACTGGTCTGGAACTTACAGAAATCTGCCTGTCTCTGCCTCCAGATTAATGCTGGGATTAAAGGCTCCATTTTTTTTTTTTTAGATTTATTTATCTTATTATATGTAAATACACTGTAGGTGTCTTCAGATGCTCCAGAAGAGGGCATCAGATCTCATTACAGATGGTTATGAGTCACCATGTGGTTGCTGGGGGATTTGAAATTAGAACCTTAGGAAGAACAGTCGGTGCTCTTAACCACTGAGCCATCTCACCAGCCACCTCCTCCCCCTACATTTTTTACATTTAGTTGAAAGTCCTCCCCTTTGACTCCCAAGCTATGTGACTGAGAATTCCTGTAAACTAGCTCTGTCTTCAAAGACCAGTTGACTGACTAAGACTGAAGTGATGTTGAGGTTGGAATGTTGCAGGACCAATGGCTAATTACCTTATCTGGGGCGATTTCTAGCCCCTGGAACTAGCCCCACCCCCACCCCCTTTGTTGGAACTAACTCCCAGTGGCTAATGGAAAAAAAAAATCTTTGTAATCTATGAACTTAGCAGACCATTAGTTTTCACCAGCCCACAAGCTAAGACTGTTTGTTAAGCAGCAGTACCTTAGGCCTGTGGGAAAGCTTCCTCCATCTTGCTGCAACCACCAAAGTGCTGCTGTAGACTCTTTCTTTGGTAAAACAACGAAACTTCATGAAAACCCTTCCATGTTGGAACATGGAGTTTGGAGTGACCTAAATCTGCTTTTGGACTATGGTTGCTCAAAATGGTTCCAGAATAAACTCTAATTCTCTTTAAGGTAAGAGCAGCATTTGTGTATTTAGATGTTTCTTCATTTCTCAGTACTTAATGATTTTTAAGATAGCTTTTAGTTACAGGTTTCTAATCTAATTCATATCAATAGACTATCTATCTATCTATCTATCTATCTATCTATCTATCTATCTATCTATTGATCTATCTATCTAATCTAGCTATTTGTCTGTCTGTCTAGCTTATCTATCTATCTATCTATCTAATCTATTTGTCTGTCTGTCTAGCTTATCTATCTATCTATCTATCTATTGATCTATCTATCTATCTATCTATCTATTGATCTATCTATCTATCTATCTATCTATCTATCTATCTATCTATCTAATCTAGCTATTTGTCTGTCTGTCTGTCTAGCTTATCTATCTATCTATCTATCTATCTATCTATCTATCTATCTATCTATCATCTCCTACCTATCTATTTTTTTCCTACCAGGATCTCACTGTGTAGCTCTGTCTGGCCTGGAATTCACTATATAGACCAGGCTGGTCTTAAACTCACAGAGATTCACCTGCCTCTGCCTCAGAAGTGCTGGGATTAATGGCGTGCGCCAGCATGGCCAGCTGTTTTTATTTGCCCAGCTACTTATATTTTAAAATTACATTTTTATTTTTAGAGTGTTTCATGCATACACATAGTATATTTTGATGGAGCCTGCTCTCCAGTTGCTCCTCTCCATTTACCCTCTTATTCCCCCATCACTTTCCCTTCCATCTTTACATGCTCTGTTTTTAAACTGTGTTGACTTAGGGCATGCGTGTGGGACCATCTACGGGAGCACGTGTGGCCTTTCACCACCCCCAGTAGTTAACAATTGATCCTCAACATTACTTGTCTTGGTGACAGACACAGTTAAGTCACTGGGGGAGAATTTGTATTTTGCATTTGTGTGCTGTGCTCTGCAGCTCTTATTTGGGTCCAGTTGTTTGGCAGCGTTGGCCAAGTGTTTGATAGCTTTGCCCATTTTAAAACTTGACTAAATATATACATATGCATATACACACATGCATGTGCACATACATCCACAGAGACCGCAGCAGGATGTCAGGTGCCTTCTCTTGTTCTCTTCTGCCCCACTGTCTTTATACAGGCTCTCTCCCTGGACCAGAAGCTTATTTTAGCTGGGCAAGATCTGCCTGTCTTTGCTCTCCCAATGTTGGTGTTGCAGACATGTGCTGCCACACCCAGTTTCTTACACCGGTGCTGGGGATTAGAACTCTGGTCCTCATGTTCCCAGAGCACTGCTCTTCTTACTCACACCCCCCCCCCCCACCTCCCTGCTCTAGATTTGCTGATTAATTTTAGATCTCTTACTCACTCAGGTAAAGCGAGGCATGTTGAAATGTATACACCGTAAATTCCACATCTAGATAATGTGAATGTGTGTCTGTGTCTGCTTCAGGTAAATAACCCTACTGCTCAGAACACAGCTGCTCAGTTATACCCTCCCTAGCAGCTTGTTGTGCCCCTCCCCCAAGAGCTGGCTTCCTTAGCGACATGAAATGACCCTTGTCTCCTCCAGTTCTGGGCGGCACCCACAGGAGGAAGGCACCGGAGACCCTTTGTGACTCAGTTTCTACGAATCTTGAGATTGTTATCTTTCCTCTCCACCGATTGCTGGTGAAGAGGTCTCTTACCTGCATGGAACCATCAGGGAATGTTTAGTTAGGAGTTGCCATATGGTAGAGGCCCAGGGAGTGTAGAATCTAGCCATGGTGAAGCTGGAAGTTACAGGATGGGTCCAGTGGAGGACCATAGCGCTCTCTACCAGGTAGCTCTCCATGGTGTTCAGGAAATCGATATCCCTGCCTCTCCTGACTATTCATCCTACAAACCCCAAACTTCCAAATATAGCCAGTCATGTTCTTTGGGTCCCAAGTGTCTTCGAGGATGGGAGGCTCTTATTGGTCACCCCGTGGCTAGCAGGGGTGCTCTTCAGGGGAGCCTTGTCTCGCATTCCGGACACCTCTGCTTCTGAACAGTGGAGTATTTCTCTTTGAAAGCAAATAGATTCCCAGTGTGACAGTAGACAAGTGTGGACACTCAGCCCCCCAAATGTGGCATTAGTCACTCTTAATAACACTGGGCATTCTGTATCACCATAGCCCACAGCTCAGACTGTCTGTATGGCTCCTGGTCTCCAGCATGGACTCTGCAATTGAAAATGCCCCCAATAGCAGCAGCTCACAGGAAGGAGGGGGGAGGGCAGCAGGCTGCCTGGTCTGCAGAGGGATGTCAGGATGCCTGGGATGCTGCAGGGCCTGATAAGTGGGATTTATCCTCAGGAGCGTAATGAGAGTTGACACCTATTTCTGACATGACTGTATCATAGATTGCTGGGGGCAGGATAGCATCGCCATTCCGAGCAGGCAGAGATGTATTTGCTGAAGGTGAAAATGTCATTTAAACTGTTGATACCTTTCAAATTGTCTTGGCAAGATGCCACAACTAGCCCAGGCCTTTCCCAAATAAATGTATACAATCTGAAGCTCCTCGCTGAGAATGGCGGCATGGGGTGGTCACGTTACTTCTCTGCCTGTCTGCCTGGTAAATTCACGCTCTGTGCTGAGGGACTTTGATGAGCTATGATAATGACGTGCAATCAATGCTGCTACAGGCTTTGCGCCTTACACCCACACCCTCCACCCCCTCAGCCCGGGAGACTGTTCTATGGTCTAGGCCTGGAGACATAAGCTGGGAACCTGTGGCCATATTTTTTCCGGGTTCCTGAGAGGCCTGTCTCTGGTGCATGTATGAAGGAGAGGAAAAGGACTACTCAGGTACCCCATCGAAAGAAACAGGGATTCACTAGAGTAGCTCTGGGTATCTTTGGGAGTAAAGGACCCTCCTTGGGGAAAACTATTTTATTTTTTATTTTTATTTTTATTTATTTATTTATTTTGGTTTTTTGAGGCAGGGTTTTTCTGTGTAGCCCTGGCTGTCCTGGAACTCACTCTATAGACCAGGCTGGCCTCAAACTCATAAATCCACCTGCCTTTGCCTCCTAAGTGCTGGGATTAAAGGCATGCGCCACCACTTCCCGGCTTTTTTTTTTTTTTTTTAAGATTTTTTTATTTGTTATATGTAAGTACACTGTAGCTGTCTTCAGACACTCCAGAAGAGGGCATCAGATCGCATTACAGATAGCTGTGAGCCACCATGTAGTTGCTAGGATTTGAACCCATGACCTTTGGAAGAGCAGTCAGCACTCTTAACTGCTGAGCCATCTCTCCAGCCCTGGAAGATTTTGATCATGTTTGTGGGCAATGGACATGTGGCTCAGACCTGCTGGCTAGGCATTTTGGTGACACTATGTTGCTCCATTGCCTAAGTGCGTGGAGATGTTTGGGAAGAAGCTCCAGGGAACTGCCTTTCTTCCATACTGTGTATTAACGTCTGTGCTGCTGTAGACAGAATGCCCCATAGAAACGCCTTCAGAGTTGAAGCTTGCTTTTGGCTCAGGCTTTCAGAGGGATCTTAGTCCACCATGGCAGAGAAGGTAGGAGGAAGGTCTGTTGTCTGTGGCAGCAGTGGCTTGAGGTAGGAGCGTGTTGCATTGTAGTGGGAACGTGTTACATTGTAGTGGGAACGTGTTACATTGTAGCGGGAATGTGGCACATTACAGTGGGAACGTGCTACATTGTAGTGGGAATGCGCTACATTGTAGCGGGAATGTGTTACATTGTAGCGGGAACGTGTTACATTGTAGCGGGAGCGTGTCGCACTGTAGTGGGAACGTGTCACATTGTAGCGGGAACGTGCTACATTGTGGTGGGAATGCGTTACATTGTAGTGGGAATGTGTTAGATTGTAGTGGGAACGTGTTACATTGTAGCAGAACAGGAAGTGGAGGTCTGGAGCCAGAGCCAAGGAAAGTCACAGCCTTCCACAGCCCACCTCTGGCGACCTGGTGTGTCAGTCACATCTTACCTTTTAAAGGCTGCCACGAACTAGGGAGAAAACATCTAAAACATGAACCCGTGGGAGCACATTTCAGACTCAACCCATATCCTTCTTCATTTATCCATCTTCTGCTGTTGCCCTAGCAAATCACAGGAGCTGGGTCTGGTGGCACAGGCCTGGGATCCCAGCTACTCTGGGGACTGAGGAAGAAGGGCACAGAACAGGGTCATAGGCAGTGTGGCTAACTCAGTAAGCTCATGTCTTAAAGAACAAGGCAAGAGAGCTGGAAATGCAAGGACACTGGTATCTGTGTAGCATGTACAAGGCCCAAGGTTCAGCCCCCTGCACTATCAAAAAACCAAGTCAAATAAAAATTTGAGACATGAAATACTTAAGAAAAGATACTTGTTTGGTTCGTGAGTCTGCAGTCTGGAGGGTCCAGACGGCATGCTTGGTGAGGCTTGGATGGCTGTCTCATAGCATGGTGGAGGTAGGTGAGACCAGTGAATGAAGACAAGACAGTAAGCCAGGGACCCTCGTGAGCCAAGTTTGTTCTTCTTACAGACACTGACTGGGCTCCTGTGAGAACTACGTGAATCCCTTCTGAGGGTAGGACGATCAGGATCCAACAAACTTTAGGAACTAGAAGGTGAAGTTTGTAGCATAGGATCCCTTTGGAGAAAAACTACTTCCAAGGCACAGCACACTCTGATAGCACTGTTTAGCAGAGCCTGCTTGTCTCAGTGGTGCCATGGATGGGCAAAGAGAACCTCTGAGTCCAGTCGGACCAGCTTGAGACCTGTGGTGGTTTGAATATGCTTGGCCCATGAGAAACAGCACTATTAGGTGATGTGACCTTGTTGGAGTAGGTGTGGCCTTATTGGAGAAAATGTATTACTGTGTAGGTGGGCTTTGAGGGTTCTCAGTGCAGAAGAGACACTCCTTCTAGCTACCCGCAGGAGAGTCTCCTCCAGGCTGCCTTCAGATCAAGGTGCAGAACTCTCAGCTCTTCCAGCACCATGTCTGCCTGCACGCTGCCATGCTTCCTGTGATAATAATGGACGGAACCTCTGAAATGGCAAGTCAGCCCCAATTAAATGTTTTACTTTATAAAGAGTTGTGGTGGCTATGGTGTCTCTTCATAGCAATAAACTCTTAACTAAGACAAGGCCTCTCATGTGGAGAAAGATGAACACTCCTCCATTGCTGGTGGGATTGCAAGCTGGTACAACCATTCTGGAAATCAGTTTGATGGTTCCTCATAGTACTACCAGAGAACCCTGCTATACCACTCCTGGACATATACCTGGAAGATGCTCCAATATCTAATAAGGGTACATGTTCCACTATGTTCATAGCAGCCTTATTTAAAATAGCCAGAAGCTGGAAAGAACCCAGATGTCCCTTAACAGAGGAATGGTTACAGAAAATGTGGTACATTTACACAATAGAATACTACTCAGCTATTAAAAACAACGACTTAGTGAAATTCTTAGGCAAGTGAATGGAACTAGAAAATATCATCCTGAGTGAGGTAACCCAATCACAAAAGAACACACATGGTATGCACTCACTGATAAGTGGATATTAGCCCAGAAGCTCAAAATACCCAAGATACAATTCACAGATCAAATGAAGCTCAAGAAGAAGGAAGACCAAAGTATGGATGCTTTGGTCCTTCTTAAAAGAGGGAACAAAATATCTATGGGAGGAGACACAGAGACAAAGTGTGGATCAGAGACTGAAGGAAAGACCATCCAGAGACTGCCCCACCTGGGGATCCATCCCATATACAGTCACCAAACCCAGACACTATTGTGGATGCCAACAAGTGCTTGCTGACAGGAGCCTGATATAGCTGAATCCTGAGAGGCTCTGCCAGTGCCTGACAAATACAAAGGTGGATACTCTCAGCCAACCATTGGACTGAGCACAAGGTCCCCAAGGGAGGAGCTAGAGAAAGGACCAGATGAGCCGAAGGAGCTTGCAGCCCCATAGGAGGAACAATATGAACCAACCAGTACCCCCAGAGCTCCCAGGGACTAAACCACCAACTGAAGAGTACACGTGACTCTGACTGCATATGTAGCAGAGGATGGCCTTGTTGGACATCAAAGGGAGGAGAGCCTTGGTCCTGAGAAGGCTCCATGACCTAGTATAGGGGAATGCCAAGACAGGGAAGTGGGATTGGTGAGGAGGGGAAGGGGGGATGGGTTAGGGTTTTTTTTTGGGGGGGGGTTTGGGGAAACCAGGAAAGGGGAATAACATTTGAAATATAAATAAAGAATATATCTCAAAAAAAAAAAAAAGACAAGACCTCTCAGAGATTAAAAGAACAACCCTTCTTATTATGGAAAACTTCAAGCATGCTTAACAGGGAGCAGAATGATAGACCCTCTTGTGCCTTTTGAGGCAGGGTCTCTCACTGAACTTGGGGCCAGACTGGTGGCCAGCAAGCTTCCACGAGCCTCATAGCTTTGCTCTGTCACCACTCTGGAGTATAGGCTGGCATAAGACCATGCCCAGCTTTTTACTTGGGGGCTAGGGATTTGAACTCAGGCCCTTTTGCTTGCACGGCAAATATTCTTACCCACTGAGCCCTCTCTCCAGCCCGAGACTCTTCCTCTCACCGGCACTCTTCTGAGTGAAAACCTCATCTCTGAGCCCACAGGTGACATGCTTTATTTCCTTCTGGGCAGGAACCTTGATGGCCAGTCATTTAAGCATAGAAAGGGTTACATTTGTATCCCTAAATGGTGAAGCATTTTTGTGTAGCTCAGGCTGGTTTTGAACTTGTGATCCTCCTGCCTCTCCCTCCTTCAGCAAGTCCTACCGATGTGTGCCACCACAACACCCATGATAAACCATTCCCCCCCCCCCATCCCCTGCAGAGGACAACAATGATGAAGCCTTCATTACGCTTACATTATCATTCTCACAACTAAAAGTTCTCTGCAGTTGCTCTATACAAAGACAGCATCTCTGGATCCACAAGAGTCATGTTCAGAGTTCGTGCTTTCTCCGACAACTTGCTGGTCCACAGACAACCCTTGTGGGTTGTTATATCACATAGTGTCATGGAAGACATTACTCTGCAGTGCTCCCCCACCCCTCCATGGAGTCTCTTTGTCAAAGAAGCAGAGGCTCTTGCCTGGATGACTTCCCTACTGTTGGATCTTGCTGGTTACCCTGTGAGCTGATAGATTGAACACCTGATCGGCTTCCTCACTACTTTTTGGGAGAGAACACCCCATGGTTGGTTCTGAGTTCCTGGTCAGGGTGCATGCAATGCTCAGCTGTGTCCTGTTGTCAGGCAGCCACTGGCGATGGCTAGGACCCAGAGCTGTTTTTTTTTTTTTTTTTTAAAGAAGGCATTTTATTAAGTTCAGTTTTTTTTTTTTATCTATTTATTAATTATATCTAAGTACACTGTAGCTGTCTTCAGACACTCCAGAAGAGGGCGTCAGATCTTGGTACGGATGGTTGTGAGCCACCATGTGGTTGCTGGGATTTGAACTCAGGACCTTCGGAAGAGCAGTCGGTGCTCTTAACCGCTGAGCCATCTCTCCAGCCCCAGAGCTGTTTTAAATTAGGAGTTTGCAACAAGGTCACGTTTCGCTTCTGCCCTCCTCTCCTGCAAGACTGTACTTCTGTTAATGTTACCAGTGAACTGCTCTGTCTGGACAAACCTTCTGAGTGACTGGGGAGGAACGGTTCCATTCCTATCAGTTTCAGGTCCCTTAGTGTCAAAGGACTAGGAGCTGGATTGGCAAACCCACAAGCTTCTAGCTGCAAACCCCAAGAGCTAGGAGCCTATTGTTGGAGGCGTTAGAAGCTGAACACACATGACTTCACATATTCAGGTCAGAGGCTTATTGCTCTGGGCTTTAGCAAGCAGCAGCCTGGCATTTTGAAGCTATTGTAATAATTGGCTGGTTCCCAAATGGGCCTCATATACTGGGATTTTTTATTTTAGTCCCACCAGTGACTAGCATTATAGTTCTTGGTGGCTAGTGAGTGGTACCAGTCTTGGATCTAGAATGCCAGAACCATCATGAGCCATTGAGAATGGCTAGTGTTATAGTCTTCAGGCCTACTGTATCTGAAACTCGTGGCCCTTAAGGTTTAATAGCTTCCTGGAATTCTTCCAGTGATGGATGACACCTGGCCCTTTCTCTTTTCTGGCCTTTCACAGCTTTGTCTTTCTTCAGCCTCTGCTCTCTGCGTACCTCACCGTCTCTTTACTTCTATCACCCCTTCTTGACCCCGTGCTTCTGTCTCTGTGCTCTTTTTCTATGCTCGACCCTCTCTGAAGTGCTGGGACCTTTTAGCTTTCCTCTCACACAGGCTTTCTGGACCATAGCTGACCCTCATGCAAATGAAGGACTGTGTTTACACCAATCATAGCACTGTCCCTCAAGCAAACAAAAGACCACTTTAGCTCCATTTACAGCATAGCCCTTCTGCTATACCACCAGCGGAAGGAAGTTCTTCCTCTAGTGTAGGTGACAGGGTTATCTGGAGTTGAGAGTTCTGGAGTCAGGGCAACAAGGTCTGGCGCAAGTTGCCTGAAATAGTTACAGCTAAGGTAAGGCTCTTTTGAGTTAAGACTGCCCATTGACAGCAGGGAGCTGTAATTGCATCATAGTTTCCTCAAGGCGTCTATACTATATGCAAAGCAATTAGGCTGAGATAGAGGCAGTCTCACTGGCTACTTGGCCAATAATCCTCTGCTTAAGGCTATCATACATGAGGGAAGGCCTCACTAAAGTGCCTGTTCTTGGGTCTTAGTCATTCATTGAAAGCATTAAAAGGGGGCTTAGAAAAGATCACACACAAATGCACAAAAACAGTTCTCATCGCATTCATTAGCTATTGCACTAAACAGTTAATTTCCTTAATTCACTTTACATCCTGCTCACTGCCCCCTCCCAGTCACCCCCTCCAGAATCCTTTCCCTGACCCCCTCCTTTTCTCCTCTGTGTGGGTGGGAGCCCCGTGGGTATCCTCCTCTCACACACATCGAGTCTCTGTGGGGCTAGGCACATCCTCTCCCACTGAGGCCAGACAAGGCAGCCCAGCTAGAAGAGCATATCCCACAGACAGGCAACAGCTTTTGGAATAGACCCCGCTCCAGTAGTTTGGGACCTACACAAAGACTGAGCCACACATCTGCTACATATATGTGAGGAGGTTTGCTTGTTTGTTTGTTTTTGAGACAAGGTCTCTCTATGTAGCCCTGGCTTTCCTGGAACTTGCTATGTTGACCAGGCTGGCCTCAAATATACAGAGATCCTCCTGCCTCTGCCTCCGGCGAGCTGGGATTTACATGTGTGTGCTACCACACCTGGCCAGTGACAGTATTTAGCAATGTGTGACAGTGCTCAACTCCTGCCACAGCATCCTATGAAAGGTGTGACTGGCTCCCTGTCTCAGGAAGACCCACTTTTCTTCATTCACAAGCTGTGAACTTCCAGATGTAATTTGTAAAGGAAAGTTGGATATAAAATGCATTCTTTCCTTACCTTTACCTATGACCCGGAGGGCAAGCTTTTATCTTTTCCGTTTTAAAGTGGTGCTGGGGATAACTCCCAGTCTCGGACATGCTAGGAAAGCACTCACCACTGAGCAGCTGCATCTGCTTCATGTTCCCTCGCTCTCTAACTCTCAGGATGTACATTTTGTGTCAAGGCGCTATACTGTTTTCCTTGACTCTGTTCTCTTCCGTGGTTAGGTTAGGGCCAATGGAACTGGCTCTGGTTATTGAAATTAAGGCAGAGATGTTCTTAGATGGAGCTAAGAAACTTAGGACAGGCACAGGAGTAGGCAAAAGAGGCAAGACCCTTCAGGGGTGCAAACTCCCCTGGAGGATGGAAAGTACACCCACATAGCTGAAACTCCCCCAAATGTTTTGACTTTTTGGGAACTCTGACTTTTCAGCTGGATTTGTTGGAAGAAGCTGCCCTTCTCCTGCCTTCCTTGAATCCCCTCTTCTCCCTCCTTTTTTAAAGGCCCTTTCCCTCTTTCTGGGTAGACTGTGACCCTGAGTGCTTTGACTCTTGATTCCTTAGGATTCTAGGCAGGGACCCTTCCCAGGGACAGAATTTAGCAGGTAGAACTGGAGGGATGAACCTGCTCCCAGGAAAGAGAGTGATGCTTACATTCTCCACAGTCTTAGCAACCCTAGAACCTGGCTTGTGGCTGAGCTGGTGGCAGAGCTCAGAAGCTAGCTGGGTCCTTGACCACCCTGGCCAGGAGTGGAGGCACAGCAACACCTGGGCAGAGGGAGTCAGGGCCATAGAGTTGCCTGGATTTGGGGTGTAGAGTTGATGCTTCTAGAAGCCGTCCTGCTCTCAAGGCACAGGTGAACCCCAAAGGACAGATCTTTATTTCCAATTTGCCCAGACAGGACCCTTGTTGAATGCCCTGCTGCCCAGTGTCCCATGGCCTGAGCCATGTCCTCGATGGGACAGCTTGGGGCAGGGGTCCCTTCAAATTTCCTCTTCAGCATGGATACTGCCCTCTCATGAGCCCCAGGGTGGTCCCCAAACCAGGTCTCCTGGGGCAGCAGTGGGGAGAACATATTCCTCAGTTGAGCTGTTCTTCTTGCCCTGGGAGAGCTGATGTGGTAGAGGCCAGGCTGGGCAGGAACAGCTGCTTTTGTTGATTAGTTTCCTTCAAACCCTCCTCTGGCTTCAGGAACCTTCTGGAAACGAGGCTGGGCTGGGCAGCAGCCGTGAAGAGAAGATAATCAAGACAAATGAGTGGTCTGGAAGCTCATGGACATGGCTGCACTCATGCCTGGCACTACTTGCAGACATGATACGGCACCAGTGGCCGTCAAAGAGGGTATCCTAGCTGCTCTACTGCCTAGAGACTACGGCGGCTCCAGTCTTGGCCAGCCCCTCCTGTACCGCTGAAGGAGACTGAAGATTCCGTTCATGTTTGACATTGTTAGAGTCCTTGCCCTTGGCAGCTGGCCCACACATCCCCGGCTGAGCCTGCATCCCTGGATGCTCTGTGGTCATTTTGCATTTATTTTCTCCTGCTTTCAGATAGAAGACTGGAGGTAGTTTGGACAGACTGCCCATCCTCTGGGCTGGCTGCACAGGCTGTGCCAAGGTTTACAGGTGCTGGTTGGGTCATAACAAAATGCTGTCCTATGGTTCTATGTAGTACGTACCACCTGCTATATATTATATAGATTGTATGGTCTCGCTGGAGAGGACACTGCTGTGGCCATGGGCTCTGGATGAACCATTTGTGTGGGTGTAGGGGATTAGTTTGCATTCAGTGATTTCCTATAGAGGAGGGATGGACAAGCGGTACCTGGGACACTTGGGATGGTCATCCCTGGGCCAGAGGTGTTTTTTTTTTTTCCGGAGGAGGTTTCGGGACTGCCCATCCCCCCAAGACCTGATCACTCACTATTAATTAATCAATTTTTTCATTAATGCCAAGTGCCTGGAGTTTCTTTCTTGCCTTCTGAGCTCAGTGGTAGGTGGGATTCTGTTCTTAGGGAACCCATGTGCTGCCTAGAAATGAGTGTGCTTTGTCCTCTGGCATCGTGATGGGTCCTGGGGCTTCACAGACTCACACAAGGAGCCAGCTGCCTGGACTCCAGAGCATGTCCCTGGGTTCCCAAACTCCTTTGTCCATCACACCGTTGTCTGGAATGATTAATCCTATCAATTTGAGATTAAGAAATACCTAGGGGATTAGTAAGGCTTGTCTCTGGGTGTTAGAATAAGAGGGCTCTGACCAAATCAATGGGTGGAATCAGCATTATTGAGAGGTGATTAAAAAGTAGGAGGAGGGGGCCCTTAGTGGAAGGAAGTAGGTCAAAGGAGGAAATAGGTCACTGGGACCTGGCTTTGAGGCTTGGATCTTGTGTGGCACACTTCCTGGATTTCCATTTCTCTGCTTCCTAGCAGAGGAGCTGCCTGACAGCAGCTCAGAGTTCTTTCTGCTGTGGACAAATAGCCTGTACACGACTTCCTTATAGTTCTGTATGTTTCCTGCATATGTGTCTGAGCCAGGATTTCTATTCCTGCACAAAACATCATGATCAAGAAGCAAGTTGGGGAGAAAAGGGTTTATTCAGCTTATACTTCCACATTGCTGTTCATCACCAAAGGAAGTCAGGACTGGAACTCAAGCAGGTCAGGAAACAGGAGCTGATGCAGAGGCCATGGAGGGATGTTACTTACTGGCTTGCTTCCCTGGCTTGCTCAGTTTACTTTCTTATAGAACCCAAGAGCACCAGCTTAGGGATGGAACCACCCACAATGGGCCCTCCCCTCTTGATCAGTAAATGAGAAAATGCCCCACAGCTAGATCTCATGGAGGCATTTCCTCAAGGGAGGCTCCTTTCTCTGTGATCACTCCAACTTGTGTCAAGTTGGCACGCAAAGCCAGCCAGTACAATATGTCTTTGTCACTGGTCTACGTGGCTGCTTCATAAGGCTTTCTCAGCTTTGTGTGGTGCCTTGGAAATGCTCCCAGGCCCAGTGGTTTCTATTTGTATTAGACTTTGCAACTTGTGATTCTTGGTTTTATTCCTATTTTGTGTGACTGTATAGGATGGTCACGTGCTTCGGAAGTGAGGACTAGCCAGAAATGTGTTTAGGGACACAGCCTATTTTTATGCACCTCCCTCCCTGTCAGCACATCAATAAACATTTGTTAGGATAAATACGTTATCTATGGGGAGGATCCTTTGGAGAAGGAAAAAGGAAGGAAGCCCTGTCCTGACATCAGGTAAGCTGCTTTAAATTAGATGTCCTAGTTAATGTGAAGGAGCTGCCCTTGGGCCGTGGTGGTGCATGCCTTTAATCCCAGCACTTGGGAGGCAGAGACAGACAGATTTCTGAGTTCGAGGCCAATCTGGTCTACAGAGTGAGTTCCAGGACAGCCAGGAAGGACTACAAAGAGAAATCCTGTCTCGAAAAACCAAAAAAAAAAAAAAAAAAAAAAAAAAAAAAGGGAGCTGCCCTGTTGATTCTCTTCCTGGATTTTACCTCTGTACCCAGCCAGCCAGCTGCTTGGGGAAGACACATGACGACCCACCCTGCCTCAGCTCTCTGCTTCAGGGCTGGGGATGAGTGCAAGGTGTGTTTTGGGAGCCTTCAGTGACGATCTGGGCTTGGGATGGGCCCGTAAGAGCCTTGGAGTAAGAGGCAGGATTGATGTCTTAGTGAATGGGTAGTCTCTTACTATCCCATGGAGTCCTTCTCTAGGTGTCTGGTCTCTGAGGGTCCCAGAGTAGTGCAAGATTCACAACATGAATGGTTGCTGAATACAGTGCCCTTCTTGGGTAGCTCCCCTTGTGCCTTGGGTAGCGCATGCCACATCGGCCTTCCAACAGTGTCTGCCACAGCTGATGAACAGAAGCTCCCCCGTAGGCTGCCCTTCTCACCCAGGACTTCACTGGTTAAAAACAACAACTTAGAAAGACTTCTCTGTTTCACTCCTGGCCTTGTCTCCTGGGTTGGAGAAAGGCTGTTTTTTAAAAAGCAATTTAGTATTTTCTTTAGGCAAATTGATATGTTTGTTAAAAACTGTATCTTGTTACACTCCAAACAGAGATCACAATTCTCTGTAGAAATGCATTTTGTGCATAAACAAAATAAATCACGGTCTGCAACGAGAGTCGCTGGAGGGGAGGGGAGCTGAGCCCAGCCGTGTGCTGTGATGACATAATGAGATCCTAATTACTGCACGGTGATTACATTATCCCGGTAAGAAGTTGTGACAGATTATTTGTGAATGCCGACACAGTGACTAATAAAAGGGGCTGCATTTCTGAGTTATTTGGTGACACTGATTTATGGGATGACAATTTGCCGATGAGGAGAATTTCGGATGTGCTGGTATCTGGGCTCGGGTGAAGGAGGTGACACTGGTTTGGTAGTCCCTTCAAACTTGGAGATGAGCTGGTCTCTGCTCTGTGACAGTTGCCCACCCTGGGCTGTCAAAGGCTGTGCAAGCAATCTGGTAGGATGGGGGCAGATCCTGAAGGGAAGTGACTTTATCCCTGGTCCACTGCCCCAGACCTCAGGCTGCAGCCTCCACTAGGGGGCACTCATAGCTACTTGGAGTCCCCTGCTGGTCACTCTGGCTGCCTGCTCTGCGGGGCTGGAGGCAGGGCGGCAATGCCAAGACAACCTTGTCTTTAGAAATGTCTCTGCTGGGTCTTAAGAGCTGAGTTTGAGAGCAAGGAGAATGAGTAGCTGAGCCAGGCACTTTCATTTCGAGGCCGGAGTCTTGTCTGGGAGGTTTTAAGGTCTCAGGGACTTTCTCACTTCCTTCGGGTTCGGTCCAGCTCTCCCTAATACCTACCTACACACTGCGAGTTTCAAATAATCTACAAAGCAAGAGCGCAATCAGAACACTGAGGTGTTCTTTGAGTCTCAGCACTACCTGTTTCCACTCAGGGCTACCTGTTTCCATGCTGGGCAGACATGTCACTTTTGCCAACCCTGGGCATACGGCCCAGCTGTGAAGCAGTGCTGTCTGAATCAAGCAGAGGAAAACGCCGCCGGCTGGGACAAGGAGCTGCTATCTTCCCGCGAAGCTCTGTCTGTTTTTCCTTCCTGGCACATGGGGTCCCTGACCCTCACGAGGCAGCCTCATGGCTGAGCGCCAAGGCTGGAGCAGAGAGCCAGTGTGACTAACCTCTTAGTTGATTGGCTGTCAAGGGCAGCTGAAATACCCTTCCGGGCAGGTGCAGAATACTGTACCTGAGCCTACACGGTCAGACTGACATTTCTTTCCATCAGCGTTCCGGAACCATCGGACTGTTTTCTTTCTTTCTTTCTTTCTTTCTTTCTTTCTTTCTTTCTTTCTTTCTTTCTTTCTTTCTTTCTTTCTTTCTTTCTTTCTTTCTTTCTTTCTTTCTTTCTTTCTTTCTTTCTTTCTTTCTCTCTCTCTCTTTCTTTCTTCTTTCTTTCTTTCTTTTCCTTTCCTCCTCCTCCTCCTCCTCCTCCTCCTCCTCCTCCTCCTCCTC
This sequence comes from Apodemus sylvaticus, assembly GCF_947179515.1. Taxonomy (NCBI): domain Eukaryota; kingdom Metazoa; phylum Chordata; class Mammalia; order Rodentia; family Muridae; genus Apodemus; species Apodemus sylvaticus. Next base: position 57,249,361 of record NC_067488.1, on the reverse strand, counting down.
CTCCTCCTCCTCCTCCTCCTTCTTTTGGATCTAGATGTTTTCTCAGCCCTTCCCCCCTCCGCAGTCTCAACCTGCCACAGAACGGCTTTTAAAGAAGATAAGCTTTCTTCAAGTTGTTTTCTTAAAGGGCCGATTTCCCTTACGCAGCATCTTGCGAGAGGCATGCAAACGAGGCTTGGAGTAGAGAGTGAGACAAGGCTGCAAGATAATTGCTAACGATGAAAACGTGCCGCGTTGCTGCCAAGCCCTCAAATTCTAATTTTCTACGAGCGAATCAGTTCACAAACTTGTAATCCCAACTGCATCGACTGTCATTTTTATGCCCGTGCAGTTTAGACTTCACCTCAAAGTGATATCCAATCTGTCTTGAGAGAATGTTTACTACGAGTTTGGTGGTGGCGTTTCTGTGCTCTCCCAAGGGGTGTTTATCAAGCTGCCACCCAGACACAGTTTGTGTAAATTGCTGGGGTTCATTATTGCAGATATCAGCAGGCAATACATTTCCCCCCCCTTCTAAAAGGACATTAGTTGGGCTTTTAGTAACTCTCAGAAAGCTTTGCCCCATCTGAGAGTTCATGGTGTGGGCTGCTGACTAGTGTTCTGGGCACAGAGGTTCTTAGATGTTGAGGGTAAGTGAGTCCTGAATAGACATAGAGAGACACAGAGAGAGACAGACAGGTAGATAGACAGACAAGGGGAAGACAGAAAGACAAAAAAGATGGAGAGAAAGAGTTGGAAACAGCTGACAGAAATGGATAAAAGGAGGAGAAAAGGATCACTGGGTCACCAAGGCATCTCACCAGGAGGCAGGGAGGACCACCCTGGGAGTTTCTGTGTGAGTCAGGAACAAACACCTGGGAGGGGAGGATCTCCCCAAGACATCAGGCAGGGGCCCGCAAAAGATCTCGGTTGGCCAAGTGCTTACCGTGAACAAGGGCTTGAGTTTCATCCCCTGAAGCCATGTTAAACATCTGAGTGTGGTGGTGTACACGTGTAAGTGAGTGCTGGGAGGCATGGAGAGGTGGATTCCCGTGGTTTGCTGGTCAATCAGCCTGGCGCCATTGATGAGTTCCCGTCCAAGACTCAGAAGTTCTCTGGAAACACCTTCAGGCATGCTTTGGGGTTTGTCTCCTAGGTGAGTCTGACTCAGGTTGAGTTGACATGGAGATTGACCGTGACAGGGAATGAAGAAGGATCCCTCAGCGTAACATAAGGAGCTGATTCCACCATGCCTAACTATTCAAGTAGGCATGGGTGTGTCGAGCGCTGCAGACGTGCGCCTGGGCATCCAGTTCTCCATCTGGACCAAGCAAGCAAGCAAGCATCTCAAGGTTTCTAGGCTCCCAGTGGGATATGACCAACCTTGCTTCTCTTCTACCCTCCTGGGGAAGTGCCATTTGAACTTTGTGTTTTCTATGATCTTTTATTTTTTTTAAGTAACATTTCCATAATCCCAGTGCTTGTGCAGGCAGATCTCTGAGTTCAAGGTCAGCCTGGTCTACAGAGTGAATTCCAGGGTGACCAGGGCTACACAGAGAAACCCTGCCTCAACAAAACAAAACAAAACAAAAACCAAAACAAAACCCTCCAACCAACTAAATAAAAACAACAAACCCCCAAAACAAAGCAAATCAACTAGCCAACCAACCAAAACCATTTTCACACCAGCAAGAGCCACTCCGGGATAGCGACTGTTCCATAACACATGAAGTCCAAGAGGACCCCTCATGCTGGGTGCATCTGAAGTTGCCACAGTTGCTGTCCTCAGCCTCCTATTGTCATGGATTTGGGTTTTTCTTTTTTCTCCCCCCCCCCCCAGACTATGTGTGTGTGTGTGTGTGTGTGTATCTGGAAGAACTTGCTAACTTGCTCTGTAGACCAGGCCGACCTCAAACTTAAGAGATCCCCCTACTTCTGTCTCCCAAGTGCTGGGAATAAAGGTGTGAGCCACCACCATCAGGCCTAATGAACATTCTTGACCAGGTCCAGAGAGAAACTACAGTGAAATTTCTTAGATGTTCAGAGGTCTGTCTACCCTGTGACACTCGAGAGGCTCAGAGAAGCCTGGTGGACTCTGACCACCAGTGCTGTGGGGGTACTGTTTGCATTTTGTCCCCTGATGCTGTGGTGGGAAGACCCTGAAAACTGCTTCTAGGGGCACATGTCCCCAGATCACAGGTGACTGACTCTAGGGATACATGCCCCCTCTCAGATTCACAGAGGTCTGTGAAAGTTTCCAAGGGAATCTGCACACTCTGGAGGTCAGTCAGCCTCCTCACACTGATGCTTCGGATTTTTCCACCCGTGATAGATTAGCAAAAGTATTTTAAATGTGACTTTACTTTGCATCACCTAGATATATATATGCTTCTGAGCTCACCAGCCCCTCTCTTCCTCTGTGTTCAGATCTGATGCGCATTTTTTAACACAAGTGATTTGTCTGCTTCTTGGTGCTCTGGTGGAGTTATTTATATATTCCGGACACTAATCCGTTGTCAGCCGAGTGCGTTACAAATATCTTCTCCCAGTTGGTGCCCTGCGCCTTCCGTTTGTTTATGCTGTTTGATGAATTTCAATGGCCCAGAATGTGCTGTCTCTTCCCTCAGTGTTTGTGATTCTGGGGTTTTAAGAAAGCGTTCCTTGCCCTGCAGCCGTAGGATGCTCTCCTATGTTGACTTTGTTGTGCTCTATAAATGTTTGTTATCGTTAAGCCCTTAGGCCATTTGGAACTGAATTTTGCAATGAGGTAAGAACCTATTTTCTCTCATTCTTTTATTTTTAGATATTAACCGATTCCCCCAGCATTAACAGTTGCAGCCCCTCGGCCACCCCCCCCCCCCACAATTTGGTCTTGCTCAGGCCGGTCTTGAACTCGAAGTCCTCATGTCTCAGTCTCCCCTGAGTGTCTCAGTCTCCCCTGAGTTGGGATAACAGGTGGGCAACACCACATTTGCCTCTTCTCTTTAATTGGCAATGCAGAATTTTATTAAAAGCCTATTGATGCTTATATAAGCACTCCCTACCTTTTGTACATGAATAACCATGTGCTAGTGCACATGTGTGTATGTCTGCACAGATAGCATTCACATGAACACATCCGTGCAAGGAATGTGTACATCTGTTCCTTCAATTTCTATACTGTGAGGACTTGAGCTCTGTTCCCCAGGGCTCGACCTGAACCTCTGGTGACTTCAGGAGGAAGCCTGTGGCCAGTGTAAATCCAGTTCCCAGAGAGTTGCCAACTCACACTGGTGGGTGATGGCTGTAGTGCTTTCCACAGGCAGCTAGACATTCATGACCCCTGACCCCCAGCATAAACATGTTGTCCACCCGTGACTCGCTTATGGTGTACATGTGGCCCTCAAGCCAAGCCCTGGTTCCTCTGCTCCTTATTTAGCTTTGAGCTCTAGGCCCTGGGACTTCCTCTGCCTTTGTCACCTGCACATCTCCTTGATTAGAGCTGGCATGTCTATGTGCCTGGATAGGAGAATCAGACAGGTGAATGTGCTATAGACTGAGTCACAGCCATTTAGCCCGACTTTTTTTTCGGACTGTAGCCTGACCACACTCCTTCCTTGTACCTTTCTGAGCTGGCTCCCTTGGATATTGCCTGGATAGACAGACCTTCCTGTTTTCTCTCTGTGTTGAAAGATGCTTTCTGCTAGGTAGCTTCCGATGTACCCACAGTGTCCTGTGTTCCCAGGCTGGGCAGATGAACCCTGCAGGAGCTGCCACACTCATGTGCTGAGCAGGGCTTCAGAGGGCTTCAGGTTAGCACTCAGATTCATATGCCCTTTTGCAGACCAGAACATCCGGGTGGAGAATCGTATGAGGGGGAATCCTTCAGCCCAAGCCACGCTAGGCATGGCATGAGGCCAGGATCCCACTGCCTCACAGCTGTGGCAGCAGTGTCTCTCCTCACTCTGCTGTGTGTCCCCAGAGGGGAGACCTGAAGATGTCCCAAAGCTGTCCCTGTTGCTCCTCTGTTTCACCTGTCACCCGCCCTGCCTGGGCTCCTGACTGGGGACAGGCGTCAGGTTGCACCCACTGTGGGGTTTCATTTCCTTGGTTCAAGCTGGGCCTGACCTCTGCATTATTTCATGATTAAAGTTATAATCCTTCAAGCGTTTCGGCACTGAGGCTATAATTTCCAGACACACCTTTGTTTTCAGAGACCCCAGGTGTTCTTTCTCACTAACAGATCTAACTGTCTGTAATGTCATATTCCTCTTGGTCTGGCCCTCAGCGACAGCCTCCATTGGCACCCCCTCCCCTGCCCCCCATCTCCTTGTAAGCCCGACTGCAGCTGGGAAGTTCATGGCTTTGGAACCTAGCGATTTCACCTTCAGGATGATCCTCTGATCTCATTACGTTCTCACTCTGCCGTGCAGAGTTAATGCGGCTTCCGTTCTAATCTTCCCAAAGATGGTTTATGGTTCGTTACTGCAGACAGTGCTGGCTGGAGCCACATGTGTGTGTATGTGTGTGTGTGTGTGTTGGGGAAGGGAGTAATGGGGGGAGAGGTGTGGCTTAGCCACTTGCAAAGCTGAGAGGGCTCCTGAGCTAGGTGCTCACTGCAAGTTTCTAGGTGGATGGGAGCAGCTAGCCACCTTGTCAGAAGGGACCCCTACCCTGTCCTGTGCATGTCTATTATAAAGGCCCATGCTTACCAGGTGTGGAGAAGTGCTGCTTATGGGTTTCTCTTGATAATATGGGATAACATGGGGACGGGTGACAGACTGCAGGACAGGTGACAGACTCCAGGACAGGTGACAGGGTTGTTGGTTGCTGTTGGCTGTTGTTGATCTGCCTCTTGGGGTCCTAGCATTTATATAGCCTCTGAAAATTTTCCAGAATTCTAAACATCACAAAATTGCAGAAACTATCTGCTGCTGGTGAGATCATGCCCTGCCTAGAGCATGAAGCAAATTTTAGTTGTTGTGGACAGTCTGAAGAAGCCCCTTATCACACTCCTGGGATTGAACCAAAACCATATTTGTATATTTCTGTGATTTTTTTTTAAGAAATCAAAATGTCAAAATTGTCACTACACAGTTATCACATACCACACATCAACACACACATCACAGACACGCATCACAGTCACACACCACACATATCACACACACAACATATGTAAATCACACATCACACATCACATACATATATTACACATCATACACATCACACATACATCATACATCACATATTACACAATACCACACATACACACCACACATATAACATACACATCACACATCATACACACATTATATATATCACACATATTACACATCACATATTACACACATATCACACACATATTATACATCAACACACATTACACATACATATACTCATCACACAATATTACACATCACACATATCACACATCACATACATACATTACACATCACACATCACATATCACACACATCATACACACATTACACAACACATAACACATCATATATACATATCACATGCACACATCACACACATATCACACATCACACATCACACACTCAGGTCACCATACATCTCTGGTTCTGTCTCTCTTTGTTGGGCACCCCAGCTGATGAGCTTCATCCACCATAGTCTACACTCTGCAGCAACATTCAAGGATGTCAAAATGGAGGAGACTGAGAAAGTCAGGAGGGCAGTTTTATTCCCTCATGAATTTTGAAAATTATGCTTAAAATTACAGATGATGGGAATCCAACAAAAGTACTTGTAACATATGCAATGACATCAGCAAGATGGTGGGATGTTGTCAAGGACAGGCAGGGCTCCATAACCCCTGGAAGTGTGAAGTACTGATTCTATGTAGACAGGATGGAAGGAAAGTTATGAGCAGGAGACCAGAGAAATGGATCAGACTTTGGGAATCCTCAGCTGCATGGTGAAGAAATCCCAAACTTCTAGCCAAAACTTCTAGCTACAGAGTTCTATCTGATAACCTGTCTCTGTAACCAGAGGCTGGCCCAGGATTGACTCTCCATCAGCTAGCACTGTCCTTATTTGCACGACAGAGATCACATACATACCTGCACAGCAAGCCACACCAAATTTCCAGAGCTAGATGCTGGCTGATCTGGAATGGCATTCACTTAGGGGTGGACGACAAATCAGGCCATTGCACACAAAGTAACTTACCCAACTGGGCACATCTTTAAGGTGCGGATGTGCTCACCTCAGCCTGTTGCAGCACATCTGCATTTTACAGTTAGTTACAGCCAGCCTGCTCTCTGCCTGCAGGGTTCTCAATCATCTCTTCTTTCCACTCTGGTCTGAGGAGTGAATTCACTCACTGCTGGTAACTCTCTTCCTCTGCCACGGTGGCCAGTCCACTACAGATGAACAGTGTTGTCTGTGTTCTGTGACATCTCTGGGACTGTCACTAAAAAGTCACACACAGGGACACAGTCAGCAGCTCAGCAGTTGAACAAAATGCAAAACATCTGGAAGGGTCAGAGAGAGAATGAATGGGAAACGGGAGCTCTACGGTAAACATCAGTGACCTTTGTTCACAAGGCCCCAAAGGCAGGAACAATGGGGGTGTCTATCAACAGATACACGGAAATAAATGTTTATGTACAATGGAATATCATCTGGGTATAAAAAAGAATGATGTTTTCATACATGAGAATGTAGTTGCTATTCATGTGCACAGGTTTGGGGTGTAGACGGTTGAATTATGTATGATTCAAACGTTAAGTAGCATGTTAGGTGTGATTTCATACATGTCTTTAATCCCAGCACTTGTAAGACAGAGGTAAGGTGATTTCTGTTGAGTTTTAGGCCAGCCTGGTCTACATAGCAAGTTCCAGGCCAGCTGGGTTGCATAGAGTGACTCTGTCTCAAACAAACAAATTAAATTTGATTAGGAAGGAAGAGGCAAGTGTCAAGGAAGTGAAGACAGGTACAATAAATGGAAGATGAGGACAAACTCCAGCAGGTGCCATTCTCTTGAAAACTGTGGCTTGTTGTTGTAACAAGATTGGGCTTCAAGGAAGTTGTGGAGCCAACTGGGATCTAGCTCTGTTTTTCATACAGTCACAAACATAGTGGCCCAGGCAGTTTGTGTTACTTCAGAATCTATCATCATGACATCAAGATGTTTTTGCAGACAACACCAAGAACTGTGAGGGAGTGATCACAATACCATCCAAGGAGGCAGGTGTATACCTACACTACCATCCAGATATGGAGGTGTGTGTCTATACTATTACTGAGGGATGCAGGTACGTGCCTACACTACTATCTGTGGGATGCAGGTTTGCACCTACACGGTTTTAAATTTGGACAACTGACCTCGATAGTCACATTTAATCTACACATTTGCCAGTGATAAAGTATGTCGAAAAAATTCTCCTCATGTGCTAAAGATTAAATGGTCATTTCTATTAGACCTCTGTCCCGACTCAGGCATTCCAGATGCAAGGAACACTGGTATACTTTTGACAGAACAGTCAACAGTTTAGTCAAAGAGCAGACGTTGTCAGAATGGAGGCTGGAAGACGGCTCAGTAGCTAAAGTGTTTGCAGAGCAAGCACGAAGACTGAAACGGGGGTCCCTAGAAACCCAAGTAAACGCTAGGGAGCTGTGGCAGCTCCCTTTTAATCCCAGCCTTGGAAGCTAGACAAAGCAGACCCCTCGTCAGCTGGCTAGTGAGGACGGCCATCTCAATGAGCTTCGGGTTCACCCGAGAGACACTGGCTCAACGAACACAATAAAGGGACAATTGAGGACAATTCTTGATGTCAATCTTGGGCTCTCCAGCTGCCTGTTCACACATATGTGCTCACACACATGTGCAGAAGCATGTAAGCACCCCCATTCGCAGCACACATACACACATGAGGATTGCCAGACTAATAAGAGAGGATGTGATCCAGTCAGGCACCATCAACCAGACATTCCACGTACCCCAATATAAACGGGGTCCAAATAAAGGAGAGAAATGTGTGCAATTAACGAGGAGAGTTGGGGTCACCCTGTAAAAGCCAGAGTTGCATTCAGAGCAAAGATGATTATGAGAGACAAAGGAGGTTATGCATGGATCAAAGCCCAGCCCACAGAGGCGGTGATGATCTCAGATGGACAATCAACAACTGAGGTAAGACATGTGAAGAAGAAAGATGAAGCCAGATAGTGGTGGTACACGCCTTTAATCCCAGCACTTGGGAGGCAGAGGCAGGCGGATTTCTAAGTTCGAGGCCAGCCTGGTCTACAGAGTGAGTTCCCGGACAGCCAGAGCTACACAGAGAAACCCTGTCTTGAAAAACAAAACAAAACAAACAAACAAACAAAAACAAAAAAACCCCAAAAGAAAACAAAAAAATAAAGAAAGATGAAATCAGAAACAGAGGCACCCGCAGTTGTTGGGGGTTTTATTGTTTGCTAGTGGGATGGCTATAAAGCCGGCAGGAGTAGAAAATGATTTACCTTCGTCCTCACCCAGCCTGGGTCAACTCAATGTTTTCAAGAGTGCTTGGCGCATTCTCTAAGATGGGACATACTCTGCCTCGTTCTATAACAGCCGTAAAACAGTTGAAATCAAACCATGCCCATTCTTTGAATGCAATGAAGCTAAACCAGGAAGCAGCAGGAAGATCAAAGAGAAGAACTCGTACACTAGAAAATTAAACATGACACATCTAGATAATCCACAGCCAAAGATGTCTCATGGAAAATTAAAAACAAAAAAACTCCTTTAAATTGAGGAGAATGTGTAGCTTAACTGTATCTAAAGAGAGGAAGGACTTAAATTAACAGTCTAAGCCTCCAGCTTAAAAAGTTAGCTTTCCAAGGGGCTAGAGAAGGGGCTCAGTGGCTAAGCTTACATAGAGCTCTTGTAGAGCACCGGAGTTCAGTCCGGCATTCAGAAGGAGCATCTCACACTTGTAACTCCCGCTCCAAAGGCACCCACACTCTCTTGTGGCTTCCATGGTCACTTGTATTCATTGGCACATACTCCTCAACACCCACACGTAATTAAGATTAAAAAATAAAAAAAAATAACTTTTCAGGACTGAGGAGATGACTTAGAGAGTAAACTGTTTGTTGTGCAAATGTTGACACTTAAGTTTGGGTTCATGGCACCCACATAAATGCTGGGCAGGTGCTGTGGTCTACCTGTAATCCTAGCCCTCAGGAGGCGGGGGCAGTGGCTCTCTGGAGCAAGCTGGCTGGCCTGATCCAATGAACTTGGCAAGCTTTGGATTGAGGTGAGACACCCTTCCTTAGTAGGTAAGTGGAGAGCTATTGAAAAACACATCTGGCATCAACCTCTGCCTCCACATGCAAAAGCACACGTACACACACACACACACACACACACACTCCTGTATGCTTCCAACACATACGCACATTCATGCACACACATGCACATCCCTACGAGCTTCCACAGGAGTAAGACAAACTTAGTTTGTGCAAAGGAGAAAAAAAATAAAAATCACCGGACTTGAAACAAAAAAAGCATGGGAAAATTGAAAATCATAATTGAGGCTTTGAAAAGATAAACAAAATGGCTAAAGTTCCACCAGAACTGACACACATTGCACATATCTGTGGTGGAAAGATGGGACTTACTCCAGAGCAAATGGCACAGTCCGAGGCCGCCTCCTGGGGAGGAAGGAAGATGCAGACTCTCATTCACCAGGGACAAAGCAGGTGGGAGTGAGAGACCTGAGATGCTGGAGAACTGGCTCAGCGGTTAAGGGCACTTGCTGTGCAAATATGAAGGCCCGAGTTCAAACCCTCAGCACGTATGTAAATGCCTAGGTGAGGAGGTGCACAGCTGTAAGTCTAGTCCCAGGCCACGAATGTGTGCGTGATGAAGGTGGTACCAGGGACAGGTGGATACTGAGGCTTCTCTGGCCAGCCAGCCCAGCAAAACAATGAACTCCAGGTTGAGTGAGAGGCACTGTCTCAAAAGATACGATGAAGAGAGACAGGAAAGATAGTGGATGTCAACCTCTGGCCTCCACGTGCGTGTCTGTGCATGAGGGAGTGCTCCTGATCTCCCCTCACGCCTAACATGGGACAGGAACATGAAAGAAAGAGCCAAAGTTAAGGTTAGAAGTCCTTTTGAGAAAAACTCTCCAGGGCAAATGGTCTTGCTGGAAAATTCCAGCAAATATAAGAAAAATCATCATCATCATCATTACCATCATCATCATCTGCAGCTTTGGTGATGAGATCGTAGGTTGGTTAAGAAGACAGAAAAGCAGGGGACATTTCCCACACATTTAATAAGCAGTCCAAACCCAGACACTGTATCTGGGCTTCCCTCCTGAGTGTGAGGTCTGACAGTCACTGTCCAGTGCTGTGACTGCACTGCCTGAGCGCACCAGTCCGTGGGGGGAAGGATTATCAGCCTTGGCTCATGATCTCAACTTACTGTGGCTCCAGAGGCCGTGCAGAGCCTCCGTCAACCGCAGCAGACTAGGAGGCAGAGAGGGCAGTGGGGCTGTGGGAAGCCATAACCTGCAGAAGCCCTCCCCTCCTGACCTACTTTTGCTAGGCAGGCCCCATCTCCTGGAGATTCCACAGCCTCCCAAAATAGCACTCCTAGCTGGGAAAGGCGTGCTCCAAACCAGACTCTGTGCGGGGACATTTCAGACTGAAATTCTCAGCAAAATATTAACAAATTGTGCAGTATCCCAAATTGCATATATGTACACACACACACACACACACACACACACACACATACACGCACACGTGTGCACACACACACACACACACACACACACACACATGCACATGCACCAGAGACATTTAGCCTAAGAATGCAGGATCAATTTAATTATTTAGAAGTATACATATTCACCATATAACTCTCCAGAGAAGAGAAAATATTTAGTGATATTATTTGGCACAGAAAAAGTAACTTTGTATGCATGCGTGTGTGCGTGTGTGCGTGTGCGTGTGTGTGTGTGTGTGTGTGTGTGTGTGTGTGTGTATGGGTGACACTGTTTCTACATGAGGTTGGAGAGAGATGGGGGAGGGGCTCTAGAGTAGGAGAGAAGTGGGGACTGCTTATAATGAATATGCACTTTATACAGGTATGGAACTTTCAAAGAAGAAAACATACAATAAGGGCTGGAGACTTGGCTTGGTGGTTAAGACCACTTGTTGCTTTAACAGAGGACGTGGGTTTGGTTCCTGGCACCCACATTGTGGCTCACAGCCTTTCACAATGTCCAGGGTATTTGCCGAACCCTTCCTGACTTCTGTGGGCACCAGCCATGCATGGGATGTGCATACATACATGTAGGCAAGACACTCATAAAATAAAAGGACTTAAAAAATATAATACATGAAATCAAAATCCAAAAAAGGACAAGGAGAGAAATAAAACTTAACTGTGCTGGGAACATGCTAAGATTACTGTGCCTAGTTTATAAAGATAAATTGAAAAGTTACTAGAGCAATATCTAAAAAAATATTTAACTGACATTTGTGTATCCTTACAGGGCAAAATATGATGACATAATGCGTTATGCAACATTTAAATCACACTAATTAGGATATCTATCATCTCACAAAATTACCATTTATTGCTGTAGGACCTGTAAAAATGTACTCTTTTAGCAATTTGCAGGTGTATGGGACATCATCGTTAACTATGGTCGCTGTGCCTTGCGGTGGTCACTTGACCGACCTTTCTCTTGTCTAATGGGAGAACTGGAACACAGACTCAGACATGTAGCACAGTGCCCACAACTTCTCAACCCTAGGGTGAACTGAGAGCAAAAGATTGCCAGTGGCCAGCTAGGGAAGATGGGGGCCTAGTCCCCCACCCCACTTACCCATGACTCTTTGAGGAACTCTAAGCGCACCTCATACCAAAAAATGGATCACATGATTTATCTCTTACACGGGGTAAGGGCTTGTATCTAGAAAAACTCCACCCGATCCAATTAAAAAAAAAAAAGGCAAAGGAAAAGATGCTGTGAGGACTCCACTCAGACTGGACCACCATCCACACAGAAAGCCACAAGGATGCTACGGAAACACAAAACCTTCCAAGATGAAACCTGTGAGCTCTGCAGGGTGGCGGGAGTGGTGCAGGAAGCAACCGGACCTTGCATGCTGAGTGTGGAAATTGAACCCAGGCACAGGTGACTGAACACAGGGGGAGCCTCGGGTGTAATCACCTGAAAGTATGACAACGGAACCCCCAAACCCAGAAATAAACAGAGGAACACACTGGGCAGCGGAGAAGGCAACTCAGTGTAGGGAAGTGTCTGTCTCCTCACAAAACCCAACAAGATCCCGCCTCTTTCCCTTTTGTTTATTATAGTATTATTGTTGTTGCTATTACTCTGTTGAGACAGAGTCTGTATAATATGTAGCCATGGCTATTTTTGAACTCACTGTGTAGACCAGGCTGGCCTCCAACTCAAGAGATCTGCCTTCCAATAGTTGGGATTAAAGGAGTGCGCCGCCACGGTTAGCTAATTATATTTGTTGTTTGCTGTGACTTCCAGAAGAACATTTTAAGATTATTTTATGTGTAGGAGTTGCTCATGTGCACGTATGCGTATCATGTGCATTCTAGAACTGGAGTTAACAGACAGCTGTGAATTGTGATGTAGGAATTGAACCTAGGTCTTCTGAGAGAATGAGTGCTCTTAGCCACTGAGCAATCTCTTCAGTCTTGTACTGGCTGGTTTTGTGTGTCAACTTGACACAGGCTGGAGTTATCACAGAGAAAGGAGTTTCAGTTGGGGAAGTGCCTCCATGAGATCCAACTATGAGGTATTTTCTCAATTAGTGATCAAGGGGGCGGACCCCTTGTGGGTGGTACCATCCCTGGGCTGGTATTTTTGGATTCTATAAGAGAGCAGGCTGAACAAGCCAGGAGAAGCAAGCCAAGAGAAGCAAGCCAGTAAGAAACATCCCTCCATGGCCTCCGCATCAGCTCCTGTTTCCTGTCCTGCTTGAGTTCCAGTCCTGACTTCCTTTTGTGATGAACAGCAATGCAGAAGTGTAAGCTGAATAAACCCTTTCCTCCCCAACTTGCTTCTTGGTCATAATGTTTTGTGCATGAATAGAAACCCTGACTAAGACAAGTCTCAATTTTACTTATTATGATGTGTGTGTGTGTTTCTGTGTGGGTGCATGCGCGCACACATGTGCACACACATTTGCATGTGTGCATATGAGTGCATGGGCATATATGTCATAATGGACATTAGAAGTCAGGGGACATCCTTTTGGAAGTTAGCTCTCTCTTCACATATTATTGAGTCTTTCCTTTTCTCCTGCACTGTAAGCTTTGGAATAGCCGGCCTAGCACTTCCGCATTTGGGCAATTTTCTTGTCTCTCCCACCTGTCTCAACAGGGATTCTGCATGGGAGCTGTTACGCATCCAGTCTTTTACGTAGGTCTCAGGGCTGGAATGTGGACCATTAAGCTAGCCATCTCTCCCGTCATCCCTCCATTTGCTTCTCACAGGAATTTTTAAGTTCAAAGCAGAACTGAGCAGAAGGCATTGGGGTGTCTAGTTCAGCCCCACCCCTGTATGCCATCAACACCTCCCATCTGTAGATCTCTTTACTTACCCAAACGTAGAGCGCTTACTCTAAAGTATAAATAAAAAAGATGCAAAAGAGTTTCAACAGAGGGCTGTGTGCAGAGACCACTGAGACGCTGGAGAAACCAGACACAGACCCTTCCAGATCTGAGTGAATCTGATATTGTGCCAAAGGGAGCCAGTGGGGGAGAGACAGTCCATCAGCACACAGGCTGGGGCGAATGAGTTCACAGAGTCTGTGGTGAGCCTTGTATAAATCGTTATCGCCAAAGGCTGAGAGGGTGGGGGAAAGACATGTCCTTCATCCCCGATAGCAGTGACATAAGGTGTGAATGACACAGGAAACAGGCACTGCAGGATTTAAACGTGTCCCATTCTGTGGCCGCCAAGTGCATCCTTAGGTTTCGGTGCCAGAGAAATGGAAATGTACAGCACCCGGCTGCCACATGATGTCCATAGCAGCCTCATCTATAACAGGTCCAAACTGGCCAAATACTACAGTGGATCCATACTACCGAACATCCTTATCAATAAAAGACAATTACTAACACAGGCAAACCTTAGCTGAATCTTCAGAACAATACAATAAGTAATAATAATAATAATAATAATAATAATAACCCTTGAACAATGGCATGCTGTATAACTTCATTTATGTAGCGTTTTTGAAATGATAAGACCACAGAGATGCAGAAGGTCTTAGGTGAGGGGGGAGGGGCACTTATAAAGGGCAGGTCTACACGTGTGCGGTGCTAGATGCGTGAGCACTCATGAGTTATATGTGCACACATTTGTACCATGGTGACATCTGCTCAGGGTTGATAGGTGGCATAGGTATAGACTTCCTATGTGTTGGCATGGTACCTCGGTCATAAGAGGTGTCACATGGTGGTAGAGCAGGTAAACTGGCTGGGTTTATGTCAACTTGACACAAGCTAGAGTCATCAGAGAGGAAGCAGCTTCAATTGAGAAAATGCTTCCATATGATTCATCTATAAAGAATTTTCTCAATTAGTGATCAATGGGGGAGGGCCCAGCCAACTGTGGGTGGTGCCATCCCTGGGCTGGTTTCATCCCTGGGTTCTCTAAGAAAGTAGGCTGAGCAAGCCATGAGGAGCAAGGCAGTAAGCAGCACCCCTCCATGGCTTCTGCATCAGCTCCTGCCTCCAGGATCCTGCTCTGTTTGAATTCCTGTCCTGACTTCCTTTGGTGATGAACAGCTATGTGGAAGTATAAGCTGAATACAAACAATTTCCTCCCCAACTTGCTTTAAGGTCATGGTGTTCTGTTGCAACAATGGAAACCCTATCTAAGACAGCATGTTAATGCTCTAGGAGTCCCCTGTTGTGTCTTACTGGAGGGACCTCCTGTATCCTTACCTTAAAACAGAAGTTATAGTTCACCATTTCTACCCTCTGTTTTAAGGAACCTCTGGCCAATCTTGTACAGCTTGACCAAAAAGTGTAACCCCAAATATACCTGTCATTTCCCATGGCCAACGAGAACTTGAGTGAAATATGAATAGATAAAGCCAATGAAAAACTCAGTCAGGTGACCAAGATGGTTCATCAGGTAAAGGTATTTGCCATTATGCCTGGTAATTTGTGTGACACTCAGTCCCACATGAGAACAGAGAACAGACTCTCACGTCAGAGATGTCTGAAGTCAGAGATGTTCCTCTGATTTCAACACAAGCAGGAGAGACAGCATGTACATATCTACTAAATAAGTAAATAAACAAAAAGATTAAAAAAAAACAAAGCTAGGGTATACTGAAAATCCACAAAGTAAAGACCCTAATTAAAATAAAATCCACCAATATGAAAAAAAAAGAGAAAAAAACCTACCATTGCAATGGAATTGGACTTGTGAGAAATGCAAAGTCCATTCAGAACCAGATGATGCTCTCTGAGCGCACTGCAGAAGGCAGGTTATCATCTTGTGATTACTTTAGAATGTACAGTTGGAATTAAACAGGAGTGGGTAACCAACTCAGGACAGGTAGTCCTAGGGATTCATTTAATTGCTTTTCCATTTGACAGCATGGTAGAGCCACAGTCAGGCACAGGGAGCTCAATTTCCTCTGGGTTCCTCCAACAAACTGACTTTCCTCTCCTGTTTTGTTGCACAAGAAAATCTGAGGTATATTACTTTTTACTCTGCTGTGTTGGTTTGCTCAGGTTTGGGGGTCTCTGTGCTTTGTCCTGGACACCCGTGAAGGACTTAGGCCGTATTGTTGTGCTCACTCACTTTGTAGCGTTCTGGGGAGTGGAAAGGACTCAGCCAGGCCAGGGAGATGTGGGAGCCACAAACGGCCTTCATGTTTGCGCACTTGGACTGTCTGCCCTCTGAGTGTGTGTTCTGATACAACAGCTCCAATGTAGTTTTGTCTGCGTAGATGGCGCACATTTGACTGCAGAGCATCACCACGGCAAAGAGGAAGCCCATCAACGCCACCAGGAGGAGGAAGAGCATAGGGGGAGGTGGGGACACTATGCTGCTCCAATTCCATTCGCCCCGGGTGTAGCTGCATAGGACGGGGATGCCCAGCAGGAGCAGAGTGTGGGTCGAGGTAAGCCCGATGTACATCGTGAAAAGCAAGAAGTACTTCTGGTTGTCCTCACCCACGCAGTTGTTGACCCAGGGACAGTGGTGGTCGTTCTTGCGGATGCAGCGTTTGCACACTGTACAGTGGTAAGTTCTCTTCGGTATGGCAGAGTGACAGTCGGAACAGTAGGACACTGTCTCAGGTCCGGGTGGGTTACCCAGGGGCACAGAGCCTGGGTCGGTCAGCATAGTCCGTAAGTGAGACACGAGTGCTAACGAGGCCAGCACATGGAAGACTACACCATTGGCCACTGTGTACAATATGTTGTTAGATGGTATAAGCAGGTCCCGAAACAGTACCCATCCACCACTCAGCACCAGTGCCCACGCGGCTGTGGCACACAGGATGCCAAAGGGATCAAATATGAACCAGCAGCGTTGGTTGGGGGCCTGAAGTGGGGTCTCTAGCCCGGCAGCGCTGTGCTCAGATGTGCTGTGGGTTTGGACCCATGAGAACATTTTGAGAGTCCTCAGGCCTGCTCAGGAGCATCCTGATGGTAGACCCAGGGCTCTGGAAGAATCCCCTAGAGAGGAGAGGGTCCCCCAGAAAGAGGAAGGTCCCTTGGCCTTCCTCTCCTGCTCAGCTTGTCTAGAATTGGTTCTTGCCTCCCTGGGCAGAGCCAGGGAGGAGTGGGGAGAACATTCTAGAATGTTCCCTCAGATGGGTTTATGAACACAGAAAGGGCCTAGTGTCCCTCAAGGTTTGGGGGAAGGCTGGGAGGAGGAGACACCTATAGGTGCTGGCCCTTTGGTTTTGCTTTCTCCACTCTTAAACAGACCTGTTAGAGTCTCTTTGCTTTGGGGAAACTGAGGCAAGAGGAAGTTAAGTAAATTACCAGAAGAGACCAGGTGAGGGCTCCACACCTGCTATCTAGTCCGGAGCCTGGACTTCTGCCCCTTCTTGTTCTGGGCTGAAGATCTACCCAGGGGAGGACTCAGGATGTTAGATGGGACAACATGAGCCTCTCCTCAGAAGGGGTGTTGTTGATGAATGTGCCGACCCCCATGGTCCACCAAGACAGCTCTAGAGCCCCCTTGAAAAGCTCCTGCAGGGAGACCTCCCTCTGGGGCCCACCAGGTGGATTATTCAATGCTTACTGCAGAGCAGAAGAGACACGGGAGCGCAGGTGAGTGGAGAGGTGTGTGTAAAGAGGATGGTGTTGCCTGGCACGGCCAGGTCCCATTAGGAAATGCAACACACAGAATGGTGGGGGTACAGTGTTTGGGTCAGCATCCTCACAAAGAGCATCTGTCCAGCGGGGCCAGTGTGGCAATAATATGGTTGACGTAACCCCGAAAGAAGAGTGCTTTAGGCTCACTTGGGGACAGACATGTTGGGAGTGTTGGGGTCTGTGGTCTCTCAGGTATGACAGCTTTTGGGCGAAGCTTCAGAGAAGACCTGGTCCAACTGCCTTCTCTTTCCACAGCCCAAATTCAGTGTTATGGGGAATAAATATGAGTGACTGGGCTTCCGGCAGCACCGCCATGGTAGGGGGACCTGTTCGACTGTGAACACAGCAGAGGCAGGATGGGATGTGGGTGTTCTTCAATTGTGTTGTGCTCAGGACTCGTCCATACAGAGGCCAGGGTGCTTTGGACTCCCCAGTGTTCTGTGCCCTTTTAAAAAACCCTCTGTTAGGCTGTGCATATGTGTGTGTTAAAAATAGCAGGGATCATTTCTTCTGTTCCTTGGGACAGCACAACAGCCTCATGGATCTGCGTGAGTCACTGTTACCACACCTAACAGAGGTGGGCATGCAGGGACTAGGGAACAAACTTCAGCTTGCAGGTGAAAAGTCACTGTTGTCCCCTGCCCCACCCCCTCAGCAGGTCTCTTTGCAATATGGGGTGGCCTTGCTTTGGGCTGAAGAATTTATGGGATGTCAAAGTTTCTGTGAACGTATATGTTATACCTGCATATATGCCACCATTGGGATCTCCTCCACGCCTTCTGTCCATTATGTTTCCCCACTGCTGGGAACTTTGTGAGATTCCTCCTCTTCAGACCCTCCTCACACACCTTGACCTCCCTGATGTCCACTGGAAGCCATCAGCCAAGTGTTTGCGTCTGAGTGGTGACATCGGAAACAGCTGTTCACCTGCTTCTTTGTCCCCCATAGGACTTTCAGGGAACTCAGCTCTCTGGGACAGAACTGCAGAAAATCCTCTTGGAGGAGTGGCGGGGCTTCTGGCATGGGCCTCTTGTCCATTCTAGGCATTGCCATTCCTGTGTGGTGACCTGCTAGACGGCCCATCCAAACTGTCTGGGTGCCCTGGTTGGTGTTCCTTCACTTCACATGTTTCTGCATGTAAGTGTATGTAGTTGCTGTCTCTCCTCATGACTCAGTTGTTGTGTGTGATTCCCTGTACCTTTCTGTGGGTGGTATCCGAGTATCTTGTGCCCTCACTGGGTTTTATGTTTTAGTCTGGCCTGGCTGCCATCTTGCTGGTGGTTCCATACCTTAAAAGCTTGCTCCTCAGTGGTGCATTGCCAACACTATAGGAATATAACAGAACTCCCTTGGGAACCACATACAGTGCGGACCCGGTGGCTTAGGTTCCATGACTGGGACTCAGTTAGGTTCTGAGTGTAGATTGTCAGGGGTGGGCTCAGGATCCTCCTCTATTGATGCCAGCTGTGTGAAACCAGCTGCAAGGAAGTGTGTGAAAGGCTCCTGGAAAGGCTGGGGGATGGGGCAGAATGAGACCTCAGGGTTTGGACATACCTGCCGCTTGCTGGGAACTTGAGTCTGCAAGGCTTCGTCAGTCTCCTGCTGAGATGTTCTGCTCTTGGACTGGGGTGCCACCCAGCTTGGCTGTGGGGAACGGATGCCCCTGGTACCCGGTACTAGAGGAACAGGACTGGGATGGAAGGAAGGCTTTCCAATGGATCTGTGACTCGTTTCCCACAGTTGCAAGCTGTGTCCAAAGCTCGCTTGCTTCTGGGATATCTGCCTCCTATCAACTCTGTCCTCGTCTGCTTTCTGCTGCTGTGATAAGACACTGACCAGAGGAGGAAAGGGTTTATTTCTACTTATAGAAAAGAGCCAGCCCAGCTCCATCTTAGGATCAGAAGCCATCTTGTTACAGGGTCGAATTAAGTTCATTTCTGTTTTCTGTACAACTTGTTTCTTCTTCTCACAATTCGACTTCCCCATACATTGACTCTTCCCGGAATTCACATTGGTCTGTGCTCTGACTGAGTCTTGACCCACACCCACTCTTATAAGATAAGGTATCCTGCCAAATAACTACCAAGTTCCTATGTAACCAGAATTCCTCTGGAAATCCCCCAACCCCTGGAAACCTTCTAGCTGTGCAGTTTTGGAGGTATAGAACTCCCACTTCTCCTATGTTCAGGATGGTTCTCTCAGATCTCTGTTTAGGGAGAGGCGGTCTCCAGGTCAGCTATATTGCGCACATATAATGAAGCTTGTTTAATCCATCTAAAAATATTTGGGTCAGTGGTCTTTACCCTCTTTCAGTTGGTTGACAACAGGTTACTATTAGCAGCATCAAGGGAATCCAGGCAGTAACTGCGGGCAGGAACTCGGAGGCAGGAACTGAAGTAGAGACCATGGAAGAATGCTGTGATTGTACTGGCTTGCTCAGAGGCCCTTCCTACACAGCCCTCCATCTTAGTTATGGTTTTTATGACTGGGATGAAGCACCATGACTAAAGAGCAAGTTGGTGAGGAGAGGGTTTATTTGGTTTTCACTTACATCATCGGAGGAAGTCAGGACAGGAATTCAAGCAGGGCAGGAGCCTAGAGGCGGGAGTTGACTCCGAGGCCATGGAGGGGTGCTGCTTACGGACCTGCTTCCCATGGCTTGCTCAGCCTGTTTTCTTATAGACCACCAGCCCAGGGATGGCACCATCCACCACAGGCTGGGCCCTCCCCCACTGATCACTAATTGAGAAAATGGAGGCATTTTCTCAGTTGAGGGTTCCTCCTTTCTGATGACTCTAACTTGTAACAAGTTGACATGCAAAACCAGCCAGTACACTCTCCTACATCAATAGTAATCAAGAAAACGTCCCACGGACAGTCTGATGGAGGTAGTTTTCTCATCTGAGTTCTCTTTTCCCAGGTATGCAAAGTTGATAGCCAAGATTAGCCATCTGCTGCCCAGTCCCCACCTCTTAGAGTTCCACTTGAGCCCTGCTTCACCCCAGGGGAAGCCAAAGCACACTCTCGGAGGACAGTGACTGTCACCAGAGGCTTGCTCTCACCTAGGGACTGCTGTCCAAGTGGGCCCTGGTACCTTGAGGAACTGGAGATATGCTTGCCTTTAGATAGCACAGGGTTCATCTGGCCAGCTTTATAGCTACATCAAATGAGGTTCTGCTGTTACTGTGTTATCGCTGCCAGGTTTGGAATGAGGTCGTTCTTGGCTTCAGGTGACAGGGCTTGCTTCCCGCTTAATGCTTTGAGGGGCACATTTCTTGTTTCCATGCTTTAGAGGGTACACTTTTTGTTTCTGTGCTTTGCCCTTGTCAGAGCTCCAAGAAATCTGGGACAAGTCTCACTCCGTACCTGTGTCTCCTCCCAGCACTTATCTCCCTGCCTCTTATGCTAAACCTCTCCAACCCAGGGGCTGGACCTCCCTTCCCTCTCCCAGTTCCTGATCCTACATAACGCGGCCATTTTGGGTGGCTACAGGCTCTTTTGGTTCTTCTCTTGGTCTCCCTTCTCCTCTCTCTCTCTCTCTCTCTCTCTCTCTCTTTTAAGGAGCAGTCATGACCCCATTTTCATTCAGTCCTGTCATTTGCCCAATCAGGTTTCCTTCATCCCAACCTCCCTTCCCCAGAATCTGTGCAGTTCCCTGTAATTTCCATGCCTTCTCTAGGGGCATGTAGGATATCCTAGGATTCCATGGCCACATGATCCTGGACGTTCTGTGTACATCAGCGTTTACCGTCTTCTGTGGTGTTCTTCTGTAGTCAAGCCCATGCCGTGTCTGCATCAACCTAGTTTCCTTTGCTGTTGGAGCTCAGATGGTCTGGACATTCACGGGCTCATCCAAAGTTGACGGGGTAAAAGTTCTAGTTTCCCAGTAATTGACAAGAGACCGTTCCCTCCTGGATCCTGCTTCTCCTTGCAACTGCAGCAGATTGGGTCCTGAAGTCTCTTCCCTCTCCTCTCCCCTCCCCTCTCCCCTCTCTCCCCTTCCTTCTCCTTTTATCACCTCCCTCCTCCCCTCTTCTCCCCTCCCTCCCCTTCCTTCTCCTTTTATCACCTCCCCTCTCTCCTCTCTTTCCCACCCCTCCCCTCTCCCCTCCCTTCTCCTCTTCTTGCCCCTTTCTCTTTCTTTTCCAAGACAAGGTTTCTCTGTGTTACCCTGGCTAACCTAGATCTCACTCTGTACACCTAGCTGGTCTCAAACTCAGAGCTATCCTCCTGTCTCCGCCTCCCAAGTGCTGGGATCAAAGGTGTGCATCATTACTGCTTGGCTTTCTCTGCTTTTCTTTCTTGCTTTTTTTTAAATTTATTTATTATTATATGTAAGTATAATAATATACTTATTATAATGTAGCTATGTTCAGATGCACCAGAAGAGGATGACAGATCTCATTACAGAGGGTTGTGAGCCACCATGTGGATGCTGGGATTTGAACTCAGGACCTTCAGAAGAGCAGTCAGTGCTCTTAACCGCTGAGCTATCTATCTCTCCAGCCCCTTTCTCTGCTTTTCTTATTCAACAGTGTGGTGTTGGACATCTCTCAGTCCTGCCCTCCATCCTTCACTCCTGGGACTTGTCTTCTGATTTCCTGCCTAACATTTGATTTCCTTTTGGTTGATTTATTCACACCCATGTCTTAGAATTGAACAAAACTGCATGTTTTAAATGTTATTTTTTTCTATCTAGACAGTAGAACGTGCGGTTCATCTTTCCTGAATTTATTGCTCTTTTTATCCTGCCGCCTTATTTGTGATTAATATTTGCAAACCCTGTGCTAATTTTGGAGGGAAAATGTGTGCTGGGTCTGTGCCTATGTATTAATCGACCTTGTTAACCATGCGATTTATTTCTAGAGTCTCTTCTATTTTGTCCATCTCAAGGCTGAGTCGTGGGTTAATTCTTTCACTACCTTGCATCTCTGTCATGTTTCGACGTATTCTTATTTGCCTTACATTAACCTGTGTGGGATGTTGGTCAGCACCTGTGGTCTCACTGGAGTGGGCTCAGGATTTGGGTGGGACCTTTTGTTCAGATGCACCAGAAGAGGATGACAGATCTCATTACAGAGGGTTGTGAGCCACCATGTGGATGCTGGGATTTGAACTCAGAACCTTCAGAAGAGCAGTCAGTGCTCTTAACCGCTGAGTTATCTATCTCTCCAGCCCCTTTCTCTGCTTTTCTTATTCAACAGTGTGGTGTTGGACATCTCTCAGTCCTGCCCTCCATCCTTCACTCCTGGGACTTGTCTTCTGATTTCCTGCCTGCTACCACTGCTCTGCTACCTATGTTGCATATCATGTTCTCTCTGGTGGTCACTTGTGTTAGTTCTTTTTCTCCTCCACGTTACCAAATATCAGATGAGAAGCCATGTAAGAGGGGACGGTCATAGCTCAGCTGCAAGCCTGAGAGTGGAATCCTCGTGGTGGGGGAGCAGTTGATAGCAAGCCCCAGCTCTGACCTCAGTTGCTCTTCTTCTGAGACGCACACGAGCAACCGGAGCTCGGGAACACAGATTCAGGTTGTCCCGAATAGCATGTTCCAGTGTGGAAGAGGCGGCAGGGCTTTACAGACTCAGGATAAAAGAACGTCACAAAGGCATTTTCAGAACCCATGGGGGCAGCACAGTGGGAAAAAGTTTCCTCTGTAGTCCTCGGACGCTGTCTGAAGGCAGTTTTAGACTTCCGGTTGGTGGAAACTGGTGGTTTGCTCAATTAATTTGTTCTGAAAGATTTTAGCTAAAGCTCTCAAGGTGGCTGCTAGGTCTGACACAGAGGTGAAGGATGAGTAACTGTGATAGGAGCTAAAGGGAGCCCAGGATAGCTGGCTTTGATCTGGAATGTTTGAATGTGAGAGCGTGCAGATCCCATGAAGCCTGGCCAAGCACAGCTGGCTCTGCTCAAGGTCACGTCTGGGATCTTAACTACGTATTTTTGAGAAGGGGTGTTCTCATAAATTACTTATAAATAATTCATCAGGAATAAAAATGTACAGGGATTAGGGTTTTTGAAGGTCTCCAGGCTCTAAACATAGTGAAGCTACCCACTGTGTTTAGGTAGAGGTGTAAAATATTTATGCCTTGACGTGCTGTGGGGCTCTGTCTACTCTGATGTATTTGGGAAGCATCTGATCCAGGAAACTGGACCTCAGTCTCTAGCGATGTGTGAGTTGAACAGTTGTAAGGACAGGGCATGACCCTTGGCTACAGAGAGCGAGCTAAGGCCAAGCAAGATGGGTGCCATTTCCAGGGGGGACCTCAAATGAGTAAGAGTAGCTTTTAAGAGATACAAGGAAGGCTGGAGAGATGGCTCAGAGGTTAAGAGCACTGGCTGCTCTTCCAGAGGTCCCGAGTTCAATTCCCAGCAACCACATGGTGGCTCACAACCATCTATAATGAGATCTGGTACCCTCTTCTGGTGTGGAGGCATACATGCAGACAGAACATTATATACACAATAAATTAATAAATCTTTAAGATAAAAAAGCTACAAGGAAAGCTTGTGCCCTTGCACCCAGTGTAAGGAAGCCCCTAGGCATCTGCAAGCTGAAGCGGTCTGCACCAGGACCCGTCGTGCTTGGTGTATGCGTGCTCACTCCCCTGCTCCAAGAGCCAGGTGCTCTGCCTGGGCTCTCTCTCTTCCTCCAAGATTCCTCATACAGTCCTGTCTGCCTGTGAGATCTTTGGTTCTTTTCTGTCTTTTGCTTCATCTCCATCTACTGCCCAGGGTACCACCTCTGATATGACCTTCTCGAGTTGGCCCCCCATCTTAGTCAGGGTTTCTATTCCTGCACAAGCATCATGACCAAGAAGCAAGTTGGGGAGGAAAGGAGGGTTTATTCAGCTTACACTTCTACAGTGCTGCTCATAACCAAAGGAAGTCAGGACTGGAACTCAAGCAGGTCAGGAAACAGGAGCTGATGCAGAGGCCATGGAGGGATGTTCCTTACTGGCTTGCTTCCCCTGGCTTGCTCAGCTTGCTTTCTTATAGAACTAAGGACCACCAGCCCAGGATGGCACCACCCACAAGGGGCCCTCCACCCCTTGATCACTAATTGAGAAAATGTCTTACAGCTGGATCTCATGGAGGAGGCATTTCCTCACCTGAAGCTCCTTTCTCTGTGATAACTCCAGTTCGTGTCAAGTTGACACATAAAACCAGCCAGTATGCTCCCTATATACTCACATTCCTGTTTTAGGATGTGTACAGCCTCCTGAAGGGACGTGGATATTTTCCTTGTGCAGGCCACAGCAGCTACATTACTGTGGCAGCACAACAAAGGCAGGTCCCTGTGTTTGGATAACCCTCAAAGGGCACAGGGACTGAAACACTGGAGGCTCAGGGTAATGGCCTGGTTCTCTTTGAGAAATTAACTGTTATGCCTGTGAGAGAGGCTGTTCTGGGCAAGAGATGATGGTTGACAGACAGGAGGTCTAGCCAGGATCTGGGCAAAGGGAAGTGAGAGACTGGCATGGGATTGAGTCAGACTGGGCACAGGGCTAGGGTGTCTTGATGGATATCCATGGTGGAAAGACAGAACCAACCTTTGCAAGTTGTCCTCTGACCTCCACATGTACACCAAGGCATGCATGTGTGTGCTTACACACACACACACACACACACACTAAATAAATTAATAAAAAATGTATTGTTCAGTTTATTTCTAAGAGGCCCTCCCTGTTAGTTCCCAGGCACGTATAAACATGTACTCTTCTCCCCACTAGCTCAGGCTGGATAAATCTTCATAGTCCTTTTGGGCTTGTGTGGGTAGAATTTAGAGCTGTCCTTGCCTCTTTTTTGTGCCTGGGTTCTAGTGATGCCAAACATCCCTGTGTTTTGGCTAGCTGAATCTATTTGTCTTGAGGAGAGCAAGTCTACACATCTTCCTGGTTTATCATGATTTGTGTCACTTGAGTGGGGGTATACTTTGTCTGTTTTGGGCAGCATGAGGGGTTCCCTCTAGGTTGTGGGTGCCTCCCGCCCCGTTCTTCTGCTTTTACACATGGCTGCTGTGGGGTGGGGAATGACTTCGTTCCATCAGCGTTGTTGGATACTCACCACCTGTGGCTACGTGAGCCTCTTAGCCAGGGTACAATGGATGCAGCTCTCCTGCTTTTTGGTTTTGTTTTAGAGCCTAGTGTTGTACTTCCCTGACACCCACAAATTACCATGGACATGTGGTCCTGAGTCTATGGGCTCCCCTGTAGCTGCTGCTCTGCCTGTATTCTCCTGAGGCATGCAACAGGAGGACTGGAGAGTCAGAGGAGTGGGAGGGCTCAACTTCCCTTTTGCCCCTGGCCTGGTTGGCTGGAATGTCCTTGCTTTCTCGTTAGTAGCTTGGAAAGTCATTGAGCTTACACAGGAGAGGATCTTTGAATTCAATAAATACAGACAAAGTAGAAAAACAAGAGATGCAAGCATCCCAGAGGCTTAAGTGACCTGTTCACATAAAGCAGACAGATGGAGACTTTAGGAGAAAGGACACTCCAATTAATCAGGAGACAAACCAGCTTTAAGTGATTGTTTTGGGAGAATTGACCTTCTTTTGTGGCTCTGTGGATTTCCTCCCCGGATGCAGAGAGTACACACTAGGAGAGTGTGCACTCAATTACACTATCTGGGGCATGCTCATATATCATGACCAATAAATCATACTGTTCATCAACACACACACACACACACACACACACACACACACACACAGAGCACATCACATGTGCACACAGCATTCACATGCTACTCCATAATACACTGCCCAATAACAGACTGTCCAGAATACATTCACATGCACACGGTGCAGTATATATTCACATAAATATATACAAAACCATATTCAGTTGCCCAGTAATAGGCACATGCATGCCTACTGCACACATAGACGTGCACACTGCTCAGCACACACACACAAACACACATTTACACATATACATTGTCATACACCTCAACACACACTGACACCCCACTTTCCTCAAAGCCTCCTTTTCCCTTCTTGTGGCTCCCTTTCTAACACGGGAACATGTATTGTTAGAGCACGCTCCCACTCGCTCATAGGTGATTTTTGGTGACGACTCTGTAAGTCCCAACACAGTGACATACACACCTCCTTGGAGTGAGGCAGGATGGATGCTACCAATGAGTCTCAGCTGGGTGTTGGAAACAAAACCACAATAGCAGGAAACACAAGTTAGTGTTTTCACAAATCTATTTCATTTTCTGACAAGAAACTTCAATTAGTGAGCACTCAACCAAATCCAGTCACTCGGGTGTTATGGTTTTGAACTTAAACTTGACACTGGTAATGAGATGTCAGCCTCTAAATTCTGAGTCTGCCATGTACTTGCGTACCCTCCCAGTGAGGCCCCTGGGTCGATTTCAGGAAACAAGAGCAAGAAGATAATTTTGATGACTTTGGTGTCGTCTTCCTATATGATTTGTTTCCTTCTTTCTTTTCTGCTTTTTCTTTCTTTTCTTTTCTCTTTTTTGGGTGTGCATGTTGTATGTGTGTATGTTCTTGTGTATGCATACATGTGTGCATATTTGTGTGCTTGTGTATGTTCTTGTGTATGTATGCATTTGTGCATGTGTATGTATGTGTACATGCTTTTTTGTGTATGTATACATATGTGCATGTTTGTGTGTATGTGTCTGTTCTTGTGTATATATACATGTGTGTGTGTTTGTGTGTATGTGTGTATGCTCTTGTGTATATATGCACGTGTGCATGTTTGTGTGTATGTGTGTCTGTTCTTGTGTATATATGCACGTGTGCATATTTGTGTGTATGTGTGTATGTTCTTGTGTATGTATGCATGTGTGCATGTGTGCATTTTTGTGTATATGTGTGTATGTACTTGTGTGTATGTGTTTGTGTGTGCATGTTTTTGTATAGGTATGCATGTGTGCATGTTTATATATAAGTGTGTATGTCTTGTGTATGTATTTGTGGGTGCATGTTTGTATGTATGCTCTTATGTATGTATGCATGTGTGCATGTTTGTATATACGTGTGTATTCTTGTGTAGGTATACATGTGTGCATGTTTGGGGGTATGTGTATTTATGTTTTTGTGTATGTATGCATGTTGTGCATATGCTCTTGTGTATGTATGCATGTGTACATGTTTGTATATATGTGTGTATGTTCCTGTGTATTTGTGTGTGCATGTTTGTATGTATGTTCTTTTTTTTTTGTTTTTTTTGGATTTTTGTTTTTTTGTTTTTTTGAGACAGGGTTTCTCTGTGTAGCCCTGGCTGTCCTGGAATTCACTTTGTAGGCCAGGCTTGCCTCAAACTCAGAAATCCATTGTATGTATGTTCTTGTGTATGTATGCATGTGTGCATCTTTGTGTGTATGTCTTGTGTATGTATACATGTGTGCGTGTTTGTGTGTATGTGTATATGTTCTTGTGTATGTATGCATGTTATACATGTTTGTGTATATGTGTGTATGTATGTTCTTGTGCATGTATACATGTGTGCTTTAGAGGTCAGAGGTCAATTTTGGGTGTCTTCCTTGATCATTAACTTTTTAATCTTACATTTTTCAAAAAGGTTTAAAAATTGTGTGTGTCTGTGTGTATGTTTGTGTGTGTGTGTATCTGTGTGTGTGTGTCTGTGTGTGTGTGTGTCTGTGTGTGTATATGTCTCTGTGTGTGTATATGTCTCTCTGTGCGTATGTATGTGTGTGTGTATGTTTGTGTGTGTGTGTGTATGTGTGTGTGTATGTGTATGTGTGTGTGTATGTGTGTGTGTATGTTTGTGTGTATGTCTGTGTGTGTATGTCTCTGTGTGTGTGTATGTGTGTGTGTGTGTGTGTGTGCCTGTGACTAGGATATCAGGAGCAGCTGTTGGATTCCCCTGGATCTGGAATTACAGGCAGCTTTAAGCCACCTGACATGGGGTTCCCTGGAAGAGCTGGGCACACTTGTTAGCTGATGAGCCGCCTCTCGTCCTCCCTGTTTTATTTGCTGGGACAGCGTTTCTTAATGAACATGGAGCTTATTGATTTGTCTCGTCCGACCAACCGGCCAGTTAGCTTCAGGAGTACTCCCGCCTCCCATCCCCTAGTCCATGGCTCGAGATGTGGACTTTCTTATCTTGCTTTTGCTTGGATACTTGGGGTCTGACTTATGGTCCTCACATTTATGTGGCAGACATTTTACTGACTCAGCCTAGAGTCCCCTTAATACTGTTTGCACTTCCTTTTGCTCCCCATGACCTTTCTGAGTTTGGAAGAATCTCCAGAGGGTGCTGATTTCCATGTTTCTATGTTGGGAAGTGAGGTAAAGCCAGCGGAGAGCACTGGCATTCCTGTTTAAATTTTATGTCCTCTCTCTCCTCTTCACCCTGCTTGGACAGCCACCTGTGGGAGGAGGCAGGGGGCAGATGGCCAGACTGACAGCATGGATCCCATATGTCCTGGCTAAAAGATAGATGTAGTCGTGGGCATCTCTTCAGATGAGGTTCCCTTTAGCTGTGAGTGTCCCACAGCACAGGAGAAGGCTCATGACTCATTGGGTTGAATAAATCTGAGCATCACTATCTGGGAGACTTCCCCTTTGATTTCCTTGATCCTGCTGGATTAGAAAATGTGCCAGTTTCCCACCCAGAGTTGTTGCCTTCACTCACTGGGCAAGTGGGCGTTCTCTGTATTTTGTGTTGGCTACAGGTGTAAATGCAGAACCGGGAAGGTTGCCTGTCATTGGGGTCAGCGCTTTGGCCATGATAGCCACGCTGATCTGGTGGCAGACTAGGACTTGCCTCTCTAATACAGGATCTCTGTGGCAGGACAGGGCCTCTTGCCTGCTTCTGTAGGCCTCAGGGTCCAACAAATGTGACTTTCTCACAGGAACTCCTTTCCAGCACCTGTGCTACTTTCCCTCTAGGCTGCTATTCGTGAGGAAGAATAGCATCTGAGGAGGCCACCGTCCACTCCAGGATTCCCAGGAGTTTGAATGCAGCAGACCCAACAACACAGATTTTTTAGCTCCGTGTCTCACATGAGAAAGCCAATGCCTGCTTTGGGTGGGAGACCATTAATGTCCCAACTCTCCTCCCCTCCTCTCTGAGGTGCTGCCTCCAGCCCCTCTGGAAGTTATCCGGGCAGTGGGTCAGGTCACTTGTTAAGAAGTCAATTTGCAAAGAATCGACAGAAGTCAGGTATATATATATATATATTATTGCTGGGAGAAGGGAATAGGGTTAGATGGTGTCCAGTTATCCCAGATGAAATAAAACATCTCCCTTCTCATGAGCTCCAGCTCTTAAAAGTCTGTGTCTGTCTGAAACTCCATCTTTACAATGTTTCCTGATTATCTCAAACCAATCTTCACACGCTGTTCTGCCACAGCATGTCCTTTGACCCCTGGCTTCTCAACCAGATTATCTGTTGGCCTTGGTGTTATTGCCAGACAATACTGTGCCCAAAAGATTGAGGAAAGGCCCAGGAGGATTAATGTAAGGGTCTTGGATGTTTCCAAGGTCCTAGATACACCTGCCACTGGCTCTGGTGCAGGTTTCCTTGGCTGCTGTGACATTACCAGCAAGGGGGACATGCATCTACAGTTGCTTCACCTCTCATAGTCTGAAGCAGAAATCTAGGGTGGAAGATGTCAGGGATGAAGTATGGGAGGGTCCTTCCTGTCTCTTTACTCCCAGTGGATGCAGGCATTCTTGGCTGGAAGCTGGGTCACTCCACGTCATCGCTCCTTCACAAGGACACTTGCCGGTCAAAGATCTAAAAAGTCCTAATTTCAAGTGTCTTAGTTGCTGTTCTATTGCTGTGAAGGGACACCACAGCCAAGGCAACTCTTAGGAAATAAAACATTTAATTAAAGGGCTTGCTTACAGGTTTAGAGATTCAGTCCATTATCAGCATGGCAGGGAGCCTTTCAGCATGCAGACAGGTGCTGGAGGAGTGGCTGAGAGCTATATCCTGATGTGTAGGGGTGGAGAGATAGAGAGATAGATAGATAGATAGATAGAGAGAGAGAGATAGAGAGACAGAGAGATAGATAGGACAGAGAGGACAGAGAGAGGAGAGAGGACGAGGAAGAGGAGGAAGGGGATGAGAGGAGAGGGGAAGGAGGAGGAGCTGGAAGGGGAGGAGGAGGGGGAAGAGGGTGGGGGAGAGGAGTGACTGAGCCTGGGCCTGGCATGGGCTTTTGAAACCTCAAAGTCCACCCCATGACATACTTTCTTCAACAAGGCCACACTTCCTAACTATTCTAATCCTCAAATAGCCACCACTCCCTGATGACCAAGCAAGTATTCAACTGGTTGAACCTCTGGGGACCATTTTCATTCAGACCACCACATCAAGTAAGTGTCGAGATGTGAGTGACCCACTGTGATGTGACTAGCCCTGCCACGTGTTCCCGCCGTGAACTTGACTGCTCTGCTGCGCAGTTTTCACTGTGAATGCAAATCAGTCCTCCTTCTGGTTAGATATTTAGAAACCAGAATGAAGAATCAGGGGTGGGAATTGCCCTTAAAGTCCTGCCCCTAGTGACTGCCTAGCTAGGATTCATCTTGTAAGCGTTCTGAAACATCCTTAAATATGTCACCAAACATTCAAAGGATGAGCCAGTGGTGAGAGGCTATCAGATTTAAATCATAATGCCAGCCCAATACTTCACATTTTCTTCTTCAGACTCACAATTGTATGCATGCTTCAAATACTTTTGAGGGGACTCAGCTGTTTGGAGACTGGGTCTCATGCAGCCCAGGTTGGCTTCAAACTCCCTAAGTAGTGGAGGAGAGCTTGAACTTCTGATTCTCCTGTCTCCACTTCTCAAGAGCTGGGATGGCAGGTGTGTGTCACCATTGGCTTGTGCAGAGCTGGGGATTGAACCCAGGGCTTTGTGTGCACTCCCAACTGAGTTATGTTTCCAGCCCATGCATGGTAGGTGCTCATTTAAACACTGCGAACCCCGCATGTAAGTAGGAACTCTTGTAGTTCAGGAAATGTGTCCTCACGTATCTCTCTTGGTTTTGCATGTGAGCCTGAGCCTCTTCACAAACAGGCAATAATCCACTCGGACAGATCCAAAGCTCCGGGACTTCAGGATAATTAGTGGAGAGTGTTAACCAGCAGTGCTGCCAAAACATTTTGCACCAGGTCCAAGATGAGCGTCTGCACACAGGGATGGGCCTGTTTCCTGTGGTGAATTCCTGTCATGATGCCCCTGATTTCCTGTCCAGCTAATGATCAGCTAGTGACAGGCCGAGAGCTGACAGGCTGCCTCTTGCTTCCCTGCCTGCACAGGCTGCTGGTTTCAGGGGTAGTTTGTCACGCCAGAATGCCTAATGATACCAGCTCCCAACACCTGTGGCCCTAATAATCACCAGAGCGGGACATTTCTGGGTGGTGTGTTTCCAAAGAATTTGAGAAGTACCTGGCACTTGGGGAATGGATTAGCTGGTAAAGCACTTGCCTTGTGAGCACAAGGACCCGAGTTTGATCCTCAGAACTTCAGTATAAAAGCCAGGTATATTGATGTACACTTTTAATCCCAGAGCTGGGGAGGATCCCAGTACCCACTGGCCAGCTGGATGGTCTAGCCTGTTCTGTAAGTTCCAGGGTAGTAAGAGACACTCAGAAAATAAGGTGAATGGTATCTGAGAAATACATCTGAGGTTGTCCTCTGGTTTTCACAAGCATATGCATGCACATGCCATACACACACATACACATATACAGCACACAAGCACACACATGTACATGCATATACACAACACATCCATATGTACACAAACACACCCATGTACATATACACAGCACACAAACATAAGCATGTACATACATACATACAATATACATACACACAATACATATATATATATACATACAAACACACACATATACACACTCACATATACATGTAAACATTCACAGCACACAAACACATACATGTTCACACACATTTATACAACACATCTACATGGACATACATAATACACACAAACATATGGAATACAAACATACATTTGTATACATACATATACACATACACAGCACACAAACATACATGTACACACATACACAACACATACACACACACAAGGACACACACAATACCCATGCACACACATACACACAGTACACACAGACATACATTTATGCACACACTCTCACACACATGTACACATACATAGCACACAAACACACATATGTGCACACATATTCATGACACATCCACACATACACACATACAACACACACATATGTACACATACAGCACACACATACACACATAGCCCTGAGTAAAGCAGTCCTCAAGCCACGACTAGAAACTGAAGTTTGGCCTCTGAGTATTTTGACTCATTTGTTGTGGCCTACTATCAGGGGCGTAATTTACAGCAGACACTTTGAAGACACACCCTTCACTTCACTCTATGCTAGAGACTCTGCTTCCCTCTGGAAGGGACACAGAGGGTATCTTGTTGGTTTTTATACCAGCCCATACAGTTATCACAACTTCAGGTCATTAAAAGCCTGGGGTGTGTAGACACACTGATACCACAATGAGATAAACTGCATATCACCATTACAAAGTAATAGAGAAAGGGATTGAAGAGTAACTAGACAACCCTCTGGCCTACCTGTGTGCTGACCCTCAGGTGGGAGTCTCATTCCAGCCGACATCCTTACATCCCAGGGGCACTCCAGCTTCTGCTGGAGGCCCTGGTCTTTTGAGCTGCCTCTCCTCGTGGAGACTTTGGAGGACTCCATCTTGTCTTCCTACTCCATGCTCAGCTGTTCCCTTCCTCATCCCACCATCCCTTTCTGCTTCACTGGACGTGGGGATCATGTGACCTATGAGGGGAGGGCAGGAGGGGAGGCGTAGGTGAGTGGATGCTGAGAATACTTGGATGAACAAGAGTGTAGGGGGTGACCTTGGGAAGACTGCATGCAGCTCAAGAACCAGTCTGCTGGAGCGGGAGGTGGCCTCAGGCTCCACCTTTGAATTGGGATCAGGATGTAGAGATGTAGAGTATCCGATTCATTTGCCCGGCCACTTGCTACCTAGGTACTGGGGCTGGAATGAGCCAGTCTTCCGTGGGCAATGCTGATTCAAGGCTGAGGACATGGCTGGCCCAGGTGTCCTCTTGGTTCCAGGGCCTCTGAAGTCCTCTGTGGCTCCGCCAATTGGCTTGTGTTCTGTGGGTGAGGGTGCTAGCACCACAGAGGGTGAATGTGTGTACTGGGGGAGGAGGGATGTTCAGAATGCTGGCAGAGGTGGTGGGTACCTGAGAGAGCCCTGTGGGTCCTGAAACCTTGTCTCTGAATTTTCCGATGTAATTTCACTGTGGAACTCATGGGCAGAGGGACGATGAATGTTAGTTAAGACCACGTCTAGGTGAGCAGAGATGCTGTAGTCATGAGCTGAGCCTCCCCTTTGCTGGGATGACCCCTCTGTCCTGGCCCCCAGAGATTCCTGCTCTGAGCTGTAGG
This sequence comes from Apodemus sylvaticus, assembly GCF_947179515.1. Classification (NCBI taxonomy): domain Eukaryota; kingdom Metazoa; phylum Chordata; class Mammalia; order Rodentia; family Muridae; genus Apodemus; species Apodemus sylvaticus. The sequence continues at coordinate 57,215,568 of NC_067488.1, read as the reverse complement.
TAGTTTGTGACTTCTTTTCAGAGGCACTTGGATTTCTGTTTGAGGGGTATCAGACCTGCTTTTCTTGCTCAAGACTTCTTGGCCTGATGCCGTGTGTTCTCATCCCTTGGCACCTGAGGCTGGAGGGTCAACCTGGCACCATCCCAGCCACTACACCACTTAGTATAAGATCTTACTTCTCAGAGTCTGTCAAGAGAGTGGACGGAGAGAATGATGCCTGGATTGGAGATGAGGCCAGCTTGCCCACCCGTTCTCTGCAGGATGGCAGACCTGTGCTTGTCTCAGCTGGCCATGATGTACCGCCCATCTTTCTTGTTTCTTTCTTCCCAGCTCTGCAAGAACATGACTGAGAGACAATTGCAATTGGTATGGTGGCCTTGAGCCCTGCAGATGGTACACTAGGTGGTGGGTGGGTGGGTGTCTTAGTTAGGGTTTTACTGCTGTGAACAGACACCATGACCATGGCAAGTCTTATAGGGACAACATTTAATTGGGCCTGGCTTACAGGTTCAGAGGTTCAGTCCATTATCATCAAGGTGGGAACATGGCAGCATCCAGGCAGGCATGGTTCAGGAGGAGCTGAGAGTTCTATATCTTCATCTGAAGGCTGCTAGCAGAATACTGGCTTCCAGGCAGCTAGGATGAGGGTCGTAAGTCCACACACACAGTGACACACCTACTCCAACAAGGCCACACCTACTCCAACAGGGCCACACCTTCTAATAGTGCCACTCCCTGGGTTAAGCATATACAAACCATCACAGTGGGGTAGCTTTATTACAACCCTGCTCTGTGACATGTAACAATCCCCCAGAGATTCCTGCTCTGAGCTGTAGGTAGCATGTGGCTTCTTTGAGCCTTCTTGTAAAGTTACTGTTCTTTCCCATTGTGTTTTGAAGCTTTTTTTTTCTATATTAAAACTGATTTATGAGGCTCTTTATGTGATGTGGATATTGGGGTTTTTTTTTTGTTTGTATAATGTTTTTGGATGAATGTATTCTCTCATGGTTTGGTAGTTACGGTCAGCATTGCTTTCTTCATGTAGGGAAAGCTTTCTCCTCTGCCTTGGAGAAGGGATTAATTTCCATGATATTCCTTGAACATTTTAGTCAGAGTTTTAACTTTAACGTTTAGGTCTGTAATTCACGCAAGTGTTTTTGCTGTGTGGTAGCCGGTGTTTGCCAATGAGGTCTTGGCAGTGAGATACAGCCCCGCCTGCCATCTGCATATGGCTTTTGCGTGTGGGTACAACTGAATGTTGTCCCCATCTGTGGCTTCCAAAGCTCGAAGGATTTACTGCTTCACATGTGCAAGGAGGTGATCAAGGCATGGGGGTGTGGCCAGAGCTGGGGCCAGCCAGTCCTCATCTGTATCGGCCACACTCTGGCCATCTGCAGAGACATACTCTCCTGGCCATTTCATGCTCCTCCCTGGATCTGTTTGTCTGTCTAGAGTGGACGCCGAATTGTCCTTCTGATTTGTTACTCAGAGTACCGCTGTCGTTAAGGTCTTTCTCTCTTGTGCAAATCAGAAGCTCAGCCTTCTATGTTCTGCAAAAATTAACATTACGGATTGATTGGCCAGAGGAGAACTGACATCCTTCTGTTTCCTGGTTCATGGATAAAGATAGTCCTCTTGATGCATGGTTCGATAATGCTTCTCAGAAAGTTTCAGAAATCTGTCCAGGGTCATCTGGCCTGAAGCAGATGTACTTCTAAATCTCATCTATGTTAAAATGTTATTGTAAGTGGTTTCTTTTAGAATGGTCATTTTGTAGCAGCTTATGTAGAAAAAATTGATTTTGTTGTATTGATTTTGTCTTCTGCAGTCTTGCTTAACTTTCTTATTAATTCCTGTACTTTATCTATAGATAATTTGATCTTATCATCTATGAATAGACAGTTTATCATCTGCCTTCCTTTTTAATTTCTTTCCTCTTATTTGTAGGCAGGCATCTAGTGCACAGTGGTTGGGGCTGAGGGAAACCAGAGTCTTTGCCTTTCTTTTCCTACCAAGGACACTTGCTGTGTGACTCCCTTCCCCCACTTTCCCTTCCTTCTTCCTTCCTTCCCTTCTCTTCTCTTCCCTCTCCTTTCCATTTCCTTCCTTCCCTCCCTTAGTCCCTCCCTTCCTCTTTCCTTTCCTTGCTCCTTCTCCCCCTTTCCTTTCTCTCTTCTCCTTTTCATCTTTCTTTCTTTCCTTCCCTCTTTCCTCCCTCCCTTCCTTCCTCTCTCCCTCTCTTTCCTTCTTTCCTTCCTTCCTTTCTTCCTTCTTTTCCTTTGTTTCTTCCTTCCCTTCCTTCTTTCTTTCCTTCCTTCCTCTCTTCCTCCCTCCATCCTTCCCTCCCTCTCTCCCTCCTTCCTTCCTTCCTTCCTTCCTTCCTTCCTCCCTCCCTCCCTCCCTCCCTTCCTTCCTCCCTCCCTCCCTTCCTTCCTTTCTCCCTCCCTCCCTTCATTCCTTCCTGCCTTCCTTCTTTTCCTTTGTTCCTTTCTTCCCTTCCTCCCTCCCTCCCTCCCTTCCTCCCTTCCTTCCTGCCTTCCTTCTTTTCCTTTGTTCCTTTCTTCCCTTCCTCCCTCCCTCCCTCCCTTCCTCCCTTCCTTCCTGCCTTCCTTCTTTTCCTTTCTTCCCTTCCTTCTTTCCTTCTTTCCTTCTTTCCTTCTTTCCTTCTTTCCTTCTTTCCTTCTTTCCTTCTTTCCTTCCTTCCTTCCTTCCTTCCTTCCTTCCTTCCTTCCTTCCTTCCTTCCTTCCTTCCTTCCTTCCTTCCTTCCTTCCTCTTTCTTTCCTTCCCTCCTCTTCCTCCCCTCCCTTCCTCACTCTCTCCCTCCCTCCTTACTTTTCTTTCTTGCTAGGCAAATGCCCTATCTCAGCATCGCACCCCCAGCCTTTCTGAAGCTTCCTTGGTAGACTCTTCAGAAAGCCACCCGGCCTCCTTCTCAGGTGACACTGCCTGGTGTCTGCTGGGCTTTGTCCCTGCCTGCTTCTGTAGTATTCTGCAGGCTCTGGGGAGCTCCTCTTTGCCAGCGTGTGTCGCTGTTGTGGCCCCTGGCTCCTTTCCCTTGCACTGCTGTTTATCTTCCCTTCTTGGGTCCTTCTGAGCTTCTGTTGGGAGCCCATGGTGGTGAGCTCTCAGGACAAAACTGCTTTTCCTTCATTGCATCCTGGCCATCATCCCTCCGTCTGGATCAGGGTTCTAGGACTGGCTGTTCTGTCTTGGTGCGCTGAAGCCTGACCATGGGGCCCCGGACCCTGAGCTGCTGCTGGGGATTCCTGAGATCACCAGCTGTCCTGACTGGTACCATTGGCTTGCTGTTATGGGATTGGTGGATGTCTCTATCCATCCCACTTCTGACTTGTGCAATTCTTCAAATATGTAGGCTAAGCTTTATGAAAGAAGACATACCCTCAGACCGTCTCTTGGATGTCTTCAGGGCATGCCCTCTCTTTCTTCTTGTAAAGCTTGGCTGCCACTCTCTATTCTGTCATCCACCCCTGCACTGATCCTCACTCTGCCTCTCCATCCACACATCATCCACCCCTGCACTGACACTCACTGCCTCTCCGTCCACACATCATCCATCCCTGTACTGACACTCACTGCCTCTCCGTCCACACATCATCCATCCCTGCACTGATGCTCACTCTGCCTCTCCATCCACACATCATCCATCCCTGCACTGACACTCACTGTCTCTCCGTCCACACATCATCCACCCCTGCACTGACACTCACTGCCTCTCCGTCCACACATCATCCATCCCTGCACTGACACTCACTGCCTCTCCGTCCACACATCATCCATCCCTGCACTGATGCTCACTCTGCCTCTCCATCCACACATCATCCATCCCTGCACTGACACTCACTGCCTCTCCGTCCACACATCATCCACCCCTGCACTGATGCTCACTCTGCCTCTCCATCCACACATCATCCATCCCTGCACTGACACTCACTGCCTCTCCGTCCACACATCATCCATCCCTGCACTGACACTCACTGCCTCTCCGTCCACACATCATCCACCCCTGCACTGATGCTCACTCTACCTCTCCATCCACACATCATCCACCCCTGCACTGATGCTCACTCTGCCTCTCCATCCACACATCATCCACCCCTGCACTGACGCTCACTGCCTCTCCGTCCACACATCATCCACCCCTGCACTGACGCTCACTGCCTCTCCATCCACACATCATCCACCCCTGCACTGATGTTCACTCTGCCTCTCTGTCCACACATCATCCACCCCTGCACTGACACTCACTGCTTCTCCATCCACACATCATCCACACCTGCACTGACACTCACTGCCTCTCCGTCCACACATCATCCACCCCTGCATTGATGCTCACTCTACCTCTCCATCCACACTTCATCCACCCCTGCACTGACACTCACTGCCTCTCCGTCCACACATCATCCACCCCTGCACTGACATTCACTGCCTCTCCGTCAACACATCATCCACCCCTGCACTGGCACTCACTGCCTCTCCGTCCACACATCATCCACCCCTGCACTGTTGCTCACTCTGCCTCTCCATCCACACATCATCCACCCCTGCACTGGCACTCACTGCCTCTCCGTCAACACATCATCCACCCCTGCACTGGCACTCACTGCCTCTCCATCCACACATCATCCACCCCTGCACTGATGCTCACTCTGCCTCTCCATCCACACATCATCCACCCCTGCACTGATGCTCACTCTGCCTCTCCATCCACACATCATCCACCCCTGCACTGATCCTCACTCTGCCTCTCCATCCACACATCATCCACCCCTGCACTGATGCTCACTCTGCCTCTCCATCCACACATCATCCACCCCTGCACTGACACTCACTGCCTCTCCATCCACACATCATCCACCCCTGCACTGATGCTCACTCTGCCTCTCCATCCACACATCATCCACCCCTGCACTGACACTCACTGCTTCTCCATCCACACATCATCCACACCTGCACTGACACTCACTGCCTCTCCGTCCACACATCATCCACTCCTGCACTGACACTCACTGCCTCTCTGTCCACACATCATCCACCCCTGCACTGACACTCACTGCCTCTCTGTCCACACATCATCCACCCCTGCACTGATCCTCACTCTGCCTCTCCATCCACACATCATCCACCCCTGCACTGATGCTCACTCTACCTCTCCATCCACACTTCATCCACTCCTGCACTGACACTCACTGCCTCTCCATCCACACATCATCCACCCCTGCACTGACACTCACCGCCTCTCCATCCACACATCATCCACCCCTGCACTGACACTCACCGCCTCTCCATTCACACATCATCCACCCCTGAACTAATGCTCACTCTGTCTCTCTGTCTCCATCCACTGTGTCCAGGTTACTGACAAACGTCTACTGACTTTTACATTTTTATTTCTGGATTTCTGTCCCAGAGATTCAATTTAAACATGTTTCAAATTGGTTAGATTCGTCCTTACGGCTTTTAAAAATATAAACTGCTATGTACATTTTCAAGTTTGACATTAAAAAAATACCAAACATTTTTGGGTCCATTTTGTATTGGTGTAACCAAAGACCCAAGGTAGAGCACTTTACTAAGGAAACGGGTTTTATGGCGGTCCAGGAGGACGGTGCTGGCCCTCGTGTTGGGGGTTACAGATGAAGATTGCAAGCTGTCCATGAAGAGCTGAGGGGTAGAATTAAGTCTTCCTTTATAATCCATCCCTAAGAACACTAACTCAGCCCCACGGACCTTCGTCAGTTCCTCCTGAGGCTGATAATCTGACTGGATAATCAAATCATTTCCCACCAGTTTCCACCCTTTGGAAGTTTCCCTTCCCCAACAGCTCCATCCTGGGAGCTAAGCCTCTGGCACGTGTACCCTAAGGAAACACATTCAAAGCACAGCACACCAGCGGTTCCAGATCCATTCCAGTCCCTGAGGCCCGGTGTCTATGTGTGTACTGTGGTGATATCCAAGTGGATCTTCAGGGCTCTGGCCTCGCCAGAGCAGCCAAAGAGTTGCAGCTCTTCAAGGGGAAGCGGGAGCAAGGCGGGCTACTCGCTTGTTCCAGGAAGGTTGCTGCCCTGGAGTCCACGGAAGGTAGGTGGTGGCGGGATGCAGCAGGTGGCTAGAGCCAAAGTAGTGGCCACCAGGCAGGAAGTGGCTGAGGTAGGTTCCAGAGAGGATATTTTTCCCTTTGGGTATTACAGCTTAATAAAACAGGTAGTCTCAGACAGTGAAATAACTCATGCCCTTTATTCCTTGTGGATAGGGTCTTATAAACATTTTGGGGTGGGTTGGGGCCTAAAGGTAGATGCTTTCTACTGTGCTGGTCTAAGATATTAGGGATGCCTCATCTGTAATGTGGAGGGACTTTGGGTGTTGCCCATACGTGACAGATGGTCACAGTCCTCTCCATGGGGTGTTGTGGTCCAGGACAGGAACCTGGTCGGGAGTAGATTTAAATGTCTACTGTTCTTGATTATGAGAATTGCTGGGGTTTCTGAGTCCACTCATCCTTACCAGATTTTCTGTCTGGTGGCAAGGCCCACTGCCCTTCATCTGCTTTTAGTTCCTGCTTCTGTTGGCTTTTTTTAAAAAAATGTCATATCTTGTTTCCTAAGGTCTGGCCCACTTTTTCCCTTTGGGTATTTTTTCTTTGTCAACCAATAATTTATACTTAGGTAATTTTTTACGTATATGTAGCATATTTTGATCATATTCACCTCCGTTATTGTCTCTCCTTGGCCTTCTGCTCCCATTGAACATGGAGAAGGGGCTGCAAGCATGTAGTAGGTGAGGGATGGGGAGGGATGCTGATCTGCTGGGACAGACGCCTCCTTCTCCTGGGGAGTGGCAGTGGCTCTGCTATATTCCTGGGACTTGGTACAGGCCAGGACACTCCAGGGGCTTTGGGTTTCTACCTGCACAGACTTTGGTTCTCTGATACAGATCCATCTTCACTTCATACAATTCTCTCTCTCTCTCTCTCTCTCTCTCTCCATCCTTTCCCCCAGTATTGTGGTTTAGATATGAAGGCATGGCTATCATGGGCTCCACCCCAGCTGGCAGATCCAACACTTAGAAGTGACAGTGTTATGAGGACCTGTCCTTGTGAAGGGCTTAACCTACTGATGGCTTTTCCATTTGATAAATTATTGGAAGATGAAACCCAGTTGGAGGGCATGACCTGGAAACATATGTGATGATCTGCCCGTTGCTCCTGCAAACTCCATTACAAGATGGCGTTCACATCCAGCTTGTGCTGAGCAGCGAACAAATCAGTGCGCGTGCCTGAAGTGATTTAACGTCCTTCGGTCTCTGCCTACCTCGTGGCGTAATATGGGCTGATGAGCTGCAACCAATTAGGAAGTGCCACGTCCTAGGCGGGCTTACCAGCCTATATAAGGGACGGGTTTTCAGACCGTTGGAGCCTCTGCTTTGTAAGCTTATGCTCTCCCTCTCAAGATGCATTAAAGCTTTCTACAGAAGGATCCTGAGTGTGCCGCGTCGTTTTGCTGGCGAGACGGTACCGCGGGACAAACATATACTTTGCTCTCAGCTGCTTTATAGATCTTAGATCTCTACTTCACGGCCACCATGAAGCTTGGTTCCATCACGTTTACCAGCCATGTTGTAACTCATCATGGTACAGAGCCTAGGGACCTTGAATGCTCTGAAACCGTCAGCCACAGTAACCCCTTTCATGGCATCTTAGGGTTTTACTGCTGTGAACAGACACCATGACCAAGGCAAGTCTTATAAAGGACAACATTTAACTGGGGCTGGCTTACTAGTTCAGAGGTTCAGTCTATTGTCATTCTGGTGGGAACATGGCAGCCTCCAGGTAGGCATGGTGCAGGAGGAGCTGAGAGTTCTACATCTTCAAGTGAAGGCTGCTAGCAGATACTGACTTCTAGGCAGCTAGGATGAAGGTCTTAAAGTCCACGCCCACAGTGACACACCTACTCCATCAGGGCCACACCTTCTAATAGTGCCACTCCCTGGGCTGAGCATATACAAACCATGACACCATTCTTCATCAGAACGGGGTATTTGGCCAATGGCTATCTTTGGGAAGGGAAGCCCATGACAGCGGTTTCCCAAGATACCCCCCTCCCCAATCCATGATGCCCTGTGGTGTTTCTGCCTCTTAAGTCTTCTCTAAGCTCAGGAGTGTTCTGAGTGGTACCATGTGGTCATGGAGATCCCAGCTCCTGTTAAATTCCTTGAGAGGCTTAGGTTTCCAAATATCACAAAGAACCCATGTGGAGGTGACCCTTCACCTTTTCTAATTTATGTTCTTCCTCCCCACTTGTTGAACCCTGGGTTACTCTGAGTTGGCTCCAGCCAGCCAGATACCAGGAATGAGGGCCATGGGGCCATGTGAGGATCTGTTCAGCTGCAAAGTGTGGAGAACTGGCTCTTTAAGTCCAGAAGAAGGATGCCAGGAGGAAAAGGCAGCTCCTGAGCTGAAACTAACTAGTCCATGGCCAAGAGGGAGCCAATCCTCTGAGTCTATCTGAGGACATGTGCACAGTTGCTGGCCATCTGTCAGTCAACACTCAAACACCAGGGGATCAGGAAAGGACAACGTGGGTGTTATGGTTAGCCTTTTCAACTTGACATAGCATAGGCTCACCTGGGAAAGGGTCCCAAAGAGGAACTGTCTACACTGGGTTGGTCTATAGACATGTTGGTGGGGGGGTTGTCTTAATTAAATAAATAGATGTAGGAAGACCTGGTCCACCCATAGTTAGGGAAAGGTGCCACCCACGGTTAGTTTTAATTGTCAATGTAACCACAATCTAGATTTATCTGAGAAGAGAGTTTCAGTGAGGGACACAGCCCACTGTGGGTGGTACCATTCCCTGGGCTTGGGTTCGGAACCATGTCAGGGTGGAGAAATGAAGAAATGCAGTTGAGCGCTAGCAATCATGAATGCATTAATTCTCTCTGCTCTTGGTGGTGGACGTGATGTGACCAACTGTCTCAAGCTCCTGCTACCATGTGTGACTTTCCCACAGTGATGGACCTTGAGTTGTGAGCTAAGATAAATCCTGACTCCCTAAGTTGCTTTTTGTCAGGATATTTGATCATAGCAACGGAAACAAAACCAGACCAGTGAGGCTTCCAACAAAGCTCTGGCTCCTCTTCTCCCCATTCCTGCTGCTCACTTCCTGTCCAGGGCCCAGCTAGTCAGGCTTTTGAGACTGCCTGAGCCTTACCTTCCTGTACCTGGATCTCTGGACATAGCTCCCTCATCTTGACTGATCTTCCAGGCCCTGTGGACACTGCACTCCCACACTACTGTGTGGCTCAGTGTAGACGGGCCTGGCCTAGAGGTATACTCTAGAGCTCTAATCAACTTCTTTGCAGCCTCTGAGGGTAGGCAGCAAGCAGACAGGCAGGCAGGCAGGGAGCAGTTGCTTTATGAACAGGGACCACCCAGGACCACTGGGCTCTTCTTGGGATGGCCCATCTTGCAGGCCAGATTTCTGCTATTGAGTCCATTGAGTCAAGGAGGGCTGCTGATGGCTCCCAGCACATCTTTGTTTGATACTGAGCTACGACACCATAGGGAACTAGAGGGAACTAGAGACATACACCTTTGGGATTCTACTGTCTTGTTAGCAAAACCAGCCATTCTGACTACAAAATAAAACAAACACCTCAGGGGTAGGTCGAAGTGGGATCTGAAGGACGGGGCCGTGTTCCAGGACCTCCTCCCTCATGACTGCTAATTTTAACATCACATTCACATCCAGCAAAGACGCTGGCAGCGTTGCGCAGTCTGACTGCAGAGGAGTGTTTTAAAGGGAGCAGCTTCCCCGGCCGTCCTCCTTTCTGGATCGCTGGTTTCCTCATCACCAGCGCTAACAGGCTGGTGCTGCCACGTCAGGCTCAATACATCACGGTTTAATCAGACGTGGCAGCTGCCGGGCAGCCAAGCCCAGTGACAGCTTGCAGCTGAGAAGGCTCTGATCCCACCAAAACATCTTAATGCTGCAAATGAGCCTCGGGCTGAGTCCACCTCAAACAGAAAGCTTGATGATGGGGTTCTATCCTCCATGGACCCCTGATGGTGCCTCTCTGTGTCCCGGAGACCACCATCTGGAGGTTAGATACTTCTGCACGAGGCACAAAGAGCAGATGTGTGTGTGTGTGTGTGTGTGTGTGTGTGTGTGTGAGACAACGAAACCCACATCTCCACTGGATTTGGTGGAGAGAGCCAGGAGGGCACTGCTGCATGCCAGAGATCCTGTATGGAGATGAAAGCATAGATACAGGGAGATACTAAGGACACCCATCCCGGCTTTGCTCCTGTCTTAGGGTTTTACTGCTGTGAACAGACACTATGACTAAGGTAACTCTTACAAGGACAGCATATAATAGGGGTTGGCTTACAGGTTCAGAGTTCAGTCCATTATCATCAAGGCAGGAGCATGGCAGCATCCAGGCAGGCATGGTGCAGGCAGAGCTGAGAGTTCTACATCTTCATCTGAAGGCTGCTAGTGGACGACTGACTCCCAGGCAGTTAGGGTGAACGACTTAAGCCCACGCCCACAGTGCCACACCTAACTCAACAAGGCCACACCTCCTAATAGTGCCACTCCCTGGGCCAAGCTTACTTAAACTGTCCCAGTACCTGATTCATTTTCTATGGTCTAGCCCCGTCTGTGTGTCTTTGTTCTTACACCCGCACGTCTTGTTAGGTGTGGTTTTCTCCGTGGGATGTTGTCTGGGATTTCAGTGTTTGCCATGTCGGTGTGGATGTTGGCAGAGTGGCCAGGTGATGCCATTGTACGCAGGCCTAAGGAGGGCTTCCAATCTTGTTCTTTTGTGCTGTTTTGAAGGATTTGATTAGAAAGACAGGGAATAAAAATTAACTGGAAACACTGGGTTGTTCTTGAAATAAAAATGTTCTGATAATTGCAGCGTGTATGTTTGAACAGAACCCTCTGGGAATTCAGGCCTGTGCCACTCAGCACTGTCCACAGGGAGTATTGCTAATAACAAACCATCGCTCAGAGGAGGATAGGTCAAGGCACTGAGAACATAACCAAGGTCCCAACATGTGATGGTTGCTTAGCTCTGTCAAGTCCCTTTTGAATAGGCCTGGCCCCAGTTTTCCTCCCATGATCATGGGGCCAAAGAGGGACCACCTACACGAACACTCCCTATTCCTGGTTTATAGGTCAAGCTCCAGCTAAGGTAGAGAGTGCCTTGGTCAGGCTGGGGAACAGCTCAGTGCCAGAGCATGTGCAGGGTGCTCGCGAAGTCTTGAGTTCTATCCACCATGGAGGGAGGCTTGAATGGGTAAGGAACTCATTCCACTTGGGGAGAGAACACTAACAACTTGTGGGTGAAGGGTGATTGCTGCCTGCCAGGCCACAGTGGGCCCTGAGGTTCCAGGATGTGCCCCCACCCCCAGTTCATTTCTCTGCAGAACTTGAATGTGCATTGCGTTGAGAGCGTGGGCTCAGTTTATTCCTCTCGTCCGGCGCCGTCAAACTACAGAGAACTACAGCATCGGGCTTGAAAGCACTATTGGCCTCACAGCGTCCTTTCCAATATGGATGTCTGGGCTGAGGCTGGTAGTGGGCAGCTCTTACAGGTCAGAGAAGCGATACTCGTTAAGTCCTGGCTTCCTTCCTCTTCCTATAGGGAGTTAGTCTGGGTGGCTTTTGAGCTGTTTCTTGACTGTCAGTGATTTAAATCCACACCAAGGCCTTGGCTGCTTAAACTTTCCTCTCCAGGCCTTTTGAATCCACAGCCTGGGATGAAGAGAGCCCTGTGGCACGCCAGTGTAGACAGGCCGCTTGGTACAGGAATGTCACCAGAGCAGGGTCTTTGGGAAGCTGCAACTGAGGCTCATGGCCTCTACGGGTAGGGCTGCTTCCTGAGATGACTGTCCCAGCTGGGTGCAGTGCCAGGTCTCAGCCCCTTGGTGGCCCATAGTGCTAACACTTAGGTTTAGGATACACTAAGTTCCCTTGGCTACGACTAGGTGTCCACATCAGGTTGGGGACCAGCGCTTGAAGGAGAGCAGGTAGGCGGAGTCTACAATCGAAATCCACACAATCACTTCACCTGTCGCCTCCACCTGGAGCACGGAATGTCCATTCTGGGGTTAGCCTAGGGTTCCCATGGTCACACCTGGCCATCTGCCTGGTGAGGGTCCCTGGACTGTTTTTAGTCCTGAGCTAACTTGGAGTATCAGGCCAGCCTCAGAGCTGGTGGACATTGGCTTGTCCAAGCTGAGCAATACAAGGCTCAGAGAGTTCCGTCTCTGTCTGAACTCAGGTCCCTGAACGTCTCCAGTACTTTCTCAAACAGCTCACACTGGAGGGATTTGTAGGCAGACTTACCTATGCCACCTACTTCCAACATACGGCTGTATGAAGTGAGTCTGGAGGGGGACTACTCCAGGGCACGGGAGGTTGGGTGGCATGTCTCTTCCGAGGCCCACAGTAGAACCTGTGTGGAAGAAGAATCAAAGGGCCTACTTTGGCCTCAAGGTCCAGACCTTTTCTGAGGCCTTATTGTGGGAAATGTAGTTCTGGGTCCACAGGCTGTGGCGGTCATAGCCTGGGGTCACCATCACTATTTATAGGGAAGTCAGCATTTCTCAAAAGGCCCCGAATATTCTGCTTTCAAGGCCTCTGACCATTTAACCCTATGGGTAAAAGATGTCCATGGCTCTATCCCTACCCTGTGGTCTAGAACATCCCTGATTGCTGTTATCCTAAGCTGTGTGCACGCCCAGGCCAGAGAGATGGTGGAAACCTTGCCCCATCCTGGCCTGGCAACAACCAGAATGTAGACAGTGGGCAGTAAAGAGGGCGGAGGGCAGACCTCTGAGATCCGGGGCCATGGGCCTCCTTGTTGGAACCTGTCATCCAGTGGTATGCCTGCAGTTCAGTCTTCCCCTGGTGGCTGACTGTTTAAGTAAGGTGGAAAGGGCTCCTGGTAGCCACAGCTAACCGAGGCTGACCACTACGCAAGGTCGTTGGGAGTCGCTCTGGCTGGTGCCAGCTGGATTCTCCATGGACCACAAGACTTTAGGAGCCCACTGCCTAGGGTTCACTCGCCATTGTCCCTGGAAAAAACTGTTTGGCCAGGCGCTGTCTAGGGTGCCAGCCTTAGGGGCTTTGGGGTGACCAGCTGAAGGGACAGCTCAGTGTCTTTAGGTGAGGAGCAGGCTCTCTTTGTCACGGTGCCCAATTAAGTGAGATTGCTTTTCCTGCTCCTACTTAAAGTTCCCACGTGAATGCGAAGATTGTCAGCTCAGCATTCTCTCAGGATGGTAGCAATGGTTTCTGTCACTTCTGCTCCAAGGTTTTAAATTAAGCTGGCTAGGATAAGGGCGCCTGCTCATTTATCCAGCCTGGGCTCTTCCTGGGACCCGAGCCTCCTAATGAGCGCTGGAGCTGACTTGGCAATTTCTTCCTACCTGTGGCTTAAAAATGACCTTATCATCCTGCTGGCTGGGCAGCCCTCTGCCCACAGACTCTGGCCTGCAGCCAGGACTCTGCAGGTGCTGGCTGGTGTTGTGCACCCAAAGATCTGTCACAGTCTTAGCCTCAGTAACTAAGAATGCGGTCTTATTGGAAGTTGGCACAGGTGTCCCACAGGTGTCATCTTGGGATGAGGTCACTCTGGATGAGGGGACCCTGAACCTAACACTTAGGGAGAGACGTGGAGCATAGGAAGAGGCCAAGTGAAGATGGAACTCGATAGACAAAAGAGCCCTCAAAGAGGGCATAGCTCTCTTCACATCTACACTCCAGTTTTCAGGCCTCCACACTAGGTGGGCGAGCTTCTGCAACCTAATGCACTCAGCCCACGTCACTGTGTCACTCACTGGTCACTGTGGCCCCGGGTCTCACAGCCAGACTGACTCTTCTCTTGAGGGAACACATTGATTCGTGGCAGGAACACACCCATCTACACACTCTGAGGGGCTCCTCCTTCCAGCCTCTGCCTGCTGCTGTGCTCACCAACTTTCTGGTCACCAGGAGGAAGGGCAGGCTAGTTGATGGAGAAGAAGGCCCTGCAGAGGTCTTCAGTCAATGCCAGGAAGCCTGGGAGCACTGTCCAGGAAGTCTGGGAGTACTGTCCAGGAAGCCTGGGAGCACTGTCCAGGAAGTCTGGGAGCACTGTCCAGGAAGCCTGGGAGCACTGTCCAGGAAGCCTGGGAGCACTGTCCAGGAAGCCTGGGAGCACTGTCCAGGAGGCCTGGGAGCGCTGGCCAGGAGGCCTGGAAGCACTGTCCAGGCTAGGCGGCACATATGTTCTTTCACACAATTGACGACTTGGCAAGTGTTAATCACACCCTCATTTGCTCAAATGGCTATAATTTTGGACATTTTACTTATTTAGATCGTTCCACTTAAAATACCAGGGCTTCTATTTTTTTTTGTACCCTCAGAGGGAAAAAAATGATTTTGAGAAGAGTTCATGGACACAACGTGCCTTGAAAATGGCGTTCAAGAGTCTGATCTTTCCAGAACATCCTTATGGTTTGAGAGCCAGCAGGCATGGCATTCAGGACACAACGAGCCACTTGCAATTATAATTATAATATCCCTTGTTTCATTATTAACTGGAAAATGAAAACCCAGAAAAATATAAAATGGCTAGATAAGAGGTCTGATGTGTCCGCCTCTGGTCTTTCTTATCCGTTCTCTTTTAAAACAAGTGTTCCCGCATATATATCCCCTCCTCCTCCTCCTCCTTCTCTTCCCCCTCCTCCTCCTCTTTCCAACATCTCTGGTTCCCACCTCATGAGTGCTCCCATTGTGCGTATGTGACCAGTGATGATCAACCCACCCTTGTGTGAATGCTGTTTTACAATCTGTAACAGGTAGCAGGCTGTTTCAAGGTCTCTGAAGACATGGGACATGGGTCTAGCTTGAATGGGGTTCATCTTGACACAATATAAACAATTCAGCATAACCCCCTTTCCATTGGACAGTAGCCGATTCTCGGTGCTTCGGGAGTGCACAAGGTCAGAGCAGAGGTTCTCAACCTTCCTAATGCAGCAGTTCAGCAGTTCCTCAGGGTGCGGTGACCCTCAATCATATACAATTATTTTTGCTACTACTTCATAACTGTCACTTTGTTACTGTTATGAATTGTAATGTAAATATTTGTATCTTCTGATGGTCTTAGGTGACCCCAGTGAGTCATTTGATGACCCTGCCAAGGGGTCTTGACCACAAGTTCAAAATCACTGAGTTCAAGTGGTTCAAATAGAACTCACCTGTAAGGTCTCTGTGGGCAGGGTCTTGGCTGTCACAATATCTACAGATCCTGTTGAAATGCAGGTTATAACGCAGCAGAGCTGGTGACAGGTGACAGAGGAGATAAGGGTCCATCAGAGTGGGGAGGCGTAGCTGTAGGCAGGCACTGCCACCAGAGCAGGAAGCTGAGAGCTCATAAACTCAACTGTTAACGCATAGCAGAGAACAAACTGGAAATGGTACAAAGATTTAAACTCTCAGAGCCTGCCTCCAGTGGGATGTGTTTCCTCTGTCAAGGCCACCGCTCCTAAACGTCCCCAAACAGCGCCACCAACTGTGGACCAAGTGTTTAGAAGTTTGAGCCTATGGGGGACCTTCTCACCAAAATCAACTTAAGGTGGTTTCTTTCTGGATGATTCTCCCAGTCAGTGGGTGTGAAACACTGTCCTGCCTTTTCCTGTTGAGGGGATGATACTCCTTCCCTCCTCTGTCTGAAACGCAGTAACCTGTGCTGCAGGTCTGACGGTGTGCTGTGCTGTCCCTGGGACAAACCCACCTTGGCAACGATAGCCTCCATAAGTGAAAAGACGACCTTAAGCCGTCAGGCACATTTGTGGGCATTTAGTGTGCTAACAACCAGTCTAGCTACTCCCCTGATCTTCCTTATCACCCAGAGTCTTTCAAAGCGTCCCTCACGGCTTCTGCATGGTTGACGCCCTTTTCCTCTGGCTTATTTTAATATTGGTTTTTTAATCTTTGACGTTAGCATGCTGCCCCTCACGGGCTCCATATTGGTTTTATACTTAGTTATCCTGCCTGCAGCTTGTTGAATTTCTTGCATCTGTATGTTAACATTTTTCAGCCAAAGTTGGAGGCCCTTGGGTATCATGTGTGGGTCTGTCCATGCCTCTTTCTGCTTTCTCTGGAAGTGTATGTTAAATCCCTGAATACTGTGTCACAGAACTCTCCAGCTCTGCTGATATCATCATCATCATCATCATCATCATCATCATCCCTATTCAGTCTTACTCTCTTTGTACTTTCCGATGAGCTGGACTGCTCAGGTTCACGATTCTTTTCCCCGGCTTCCTCCAAACTCCAGAGAGGTTGTCTGGAACAGCCCTTCTTCGTTACCATGGCTACCAGCTCTAGAATACCCACCTGTCCTCATTTCTATTGTTCTTTCCCTGAGATGGTTTCCTCCACTTATCTATACGCACCTTACTTTTCTTCTTTGCCTATATCCTAGATTAGCTTTTGAACATATTTGTAGTAATTGCTTTGACATCATCTGCCACGTCTAATATTTGAGTCTAGCTGGTGTCAGCTTATATCAGCGTTGTTTTCTGAATTATGGTCAAACTTTGTTTCTTTGCAAACCTGCCTTCTTGATAATAAGAACCAGACTTTGCAGGTAGGATGCGGCCAGGCCGCGAGAGCTCCTTTTGCTCCTCTGAAGACTTTCTTTACTCCAACGTGTTCCTTGTAGCATGCAGACATTTATGTCTTGTTGGTTTTGTAGCTTCTTGTAGATATTCGCCCATCTTGTCCTCTTAAGTTTCATTTTAGGATCCAACCAAGGCTGGGGGCAGAGACGGGTGCGACTTAGGATCTGTAACTTCTTTACATCTAGAGCTTTCCACACAGTCCCAGCTGTGGGCTCAGACACTCTGTAGCTGACTCTTTCCTAAGGTTTAGTGTTCAATCTGGGGGATGTCTTCAGTCACAATCAACAGAGATTCACAGGGCTGGCCAAACAGGGCTTACCACACAGGGCTTCTCTGGGCTTAACAGACAGCCCTTGGCATTAGCATCTCCAGTGTGTGTGTGTGTGTGTGTGTGTGTGTGTGTGTGTGTATGTGTGTATATATACATGCATGTGCCTGTGTGCCTGTGTGCGTATGTGTGTATATGTATGTGTACATACATGTGTGTGCATGTGTGCATGTGCATGTGCGTGTGTGTGTGTGTGTGTGTATGTGTGTATATATACATGCATGTGCATGTGTGCCTGTGTGCGTATGTGTGTATATGTGTGTGTGTATACATGCGTGTGCGTGTGCATGTGTGTGTGTATGTGTGTATATATACATGCATGTGCATGTGTGCCTGTGTGCGTATGTGTGTATATGTGTGTGTACATACGTGCGTGTGCATGCGCGCATGTGCATGTGCGTGTGGGGCCAGTTTGCCTTCTGCTATTATTTCATATTGCCTCAGTCGAGACATCGCATTTGGACTGTGGGTGGGGCAAGTTCTACATCAGTAACTTCTTTCTAAACATTCTTCTTTCTTTTGCTGCAGAGATTTTTTTTTTTTTTCTGGATTCTGTTTCGTTCGTGACTGGAGCCAGTCTAGGGTGGAAGTACTGGCCCCAGCCACAGTCTTGCCAGTGTGTGGCTGTTAACCTCTGAGAACCGGCTTCTTCAATGAGGTGGGTAGTGCAGCCCTGCAGTGCGGTGGGTCAGTAGGAGAAGACAGTTTGCCCTGAGTTCTGTTGAACTCAGCCTTGAGCTGAGCCTTCCTAGTCCATTTCCCACCAGATGCCTAAGATGATTCGAGGAACCCGATTCTAGGATCACTATCATCCTGCAGTGGCATCCACTTAACACCAGGAGCCCTGGGCTTTTAGTTGAGTAAAGGCCAAACAACCAGAAGTCTGGACGGACAGCTCATTTATCAAGCGGAGACAAACGCGTCTCTGGCGCTTGGAGTGGGGGATGCACGGTGAAAGGTTAGGGATGCGAAGAGCCACATTCGTCCCGGTGGCGTGTGAAGATGCCTCAGAGCAGATGCTTCCATTTCCGCTCGGCGCAGTGGGCGGGGGGCTTGCGATTTTCAGTGCTAATTACTCCATTTAGGAGTCTTGCCTGGGAGACACTGTCTTGCAGGGGTCAAAGCTGCCCTTTGCAGGAAATCTTCTCCGACAGAAAATGCCCTGATGAGGCAAAGACGGTAAATTAACAGATAGCAGATCCCCTTCCAATAAACTCCAGTGAGTCCTATGCATTTTAATTAGTTCTCCACCAGCGTGAGGCTGGGGGCGGGGGGGGGGGGGGGGGGGAAGGGGTAAGGCGATGTGGGGCGCCCCCTGGCGGTACCTGGAATAATGCCGGCGACACTCCCTTTTTGCTGTGACTGGTTTGACACTAAGACCACGAATCCAAGGCTGCGCAGGTCAGCACGGTATCAAGGGTGCTGACAACACACCGGGCAGGAACACTCCCCACCCCACCCCCCGGAGCACGTGCATCCACAAGAGAAGCTTGACATCATAGTCAAGGTGCTTAGCTTAGTTCTCGAGTCACCGCAGCTAAAGGAAATGAATTACTTCGTCCAGCAATGTAGACGTCTCCGTTGGGGTGAGGTGACACACAGGCACCCTCACATCTACAGATGGGGGTTGGTTGCTGTTTCTGGGGATGAACCCAAACTCTGCAGGCACTGCTGTGAGGCACGGCGGCCTCTACACTGCCACGTGGGGGATGGGCTTAGGGGGACACAGCTTGTTTCTGACCTGTGCACGGCTCGTCTGGGTGGAGTCTGGGGTTTCTGCAGGTCTGTAAAGGACTGATAAGGCGTGGGCCCACAGTATATTCTTCCTCTGAGGCCCCGATTTTCTGATATAGGAATGGCAGATCCTGACATGAAGGCTGTTTAATCTTTCCTTGACCCAGGTATCAAGCAAGGGTCTATCCCTGACAGGAATCCTACCCAGGTTTATTTTGGGCTTTGTTCCAGTGGCTGCCATTTTACAGGGCAATGCTAGTAGCCCTCACCCGGAAACAAGATTCCGTACAGAAGAACCCTCCAGATACCTCTACTTAGCAGACGCCCATCCCCCACCCCAGCTGGCCGGTGGGCGGGGCAACTATGGCAACCCAGGGAGAGGTTCCATCGCCCACCTCTTGCTGTTGAGATGGCAATCAAATCCTTTTCATTTCTTTTTTTTTTCTGTTTAAAAAGAAAGCATAGATTAATTAGGAGTTTCACTGAATAGTGAATAAATGTCAAACAGCTGTTAGAAGCATGTGGAAGACAGACTGCTCTTGTAAGGAAAATAAATTTATTTCTCATTATCAGGCTTTAAAAATAGCCCTGGAAAATGAACCTAATGTGTGAGGTGTGTCTCTGAGGCTTTCTAGGAAGCCTCACCAGCTGCACCCCTGACTGAAGACGGGTCATGCTCTACCCTTCCTGATGGCGGGGGTGACCCCTCACGATCCTCCAGTGTAGACCTTTCTCTGTTGGTTCCAGGAATTGGCATCCTCCAGACAGGGTGTTCACATGAGCAGGGACATCTAGACATTCATTATTCAAGCCTTGGGAACTGCTGTGTGTGAGCCTCAGTAAGGACCTCAGTCCTGCCGGGGAGCTTGTGAGACCCCAACATAAAGGGACAGAGAGGTCTCTGTGATGATAGACTCTGTGAGACTGGACCCGAATACAGCAGGCATCTCTGCCTGGCTCATTCTGGGAGACAGTTGCTCCTCTGTGATCCAGGCACTGGCCATCATATCACATCCTAAACATCTGGAATGGTATTGAGTTCTGGCTTTCCTTGGACGTATGGGGATATAGCTTCAAAGACCAAGGCAGTAGCTCTGTGGAAGCTACAAGAGGCCAGGTCTCTTGTGGGTGGATACTTCTAGGCGCATATGGGGCCTGAGGAGTCACCGTCATCTCGGTATTCGCGGTGGATCCTCTGTGACTGACCACAGAGGGTGCGTAGGGACAGGGAGACTTGTGGAGAGTACGGCTCAGTGAAGGACCTCGTGTCTAGTCCTAGCCTTCCTTTTGGAGATAGAGGCAGTTCTGCATGATCACATGTTTCCATCAGGGCTTGCAGAGCGTGAGTAGCTCTTTGTGTTTGAGATGCCTTTCCTAGGACTCCAGGGAGCCCTCTGAAGAGACTGCTACTGACGGTCCTTTAACACCTCACCCACAGCTCACCCCCTCTGGTCTCAGGCAGCAGCTCTGTGTGGCCTCCACCATCCCCAGCTTCTGCCTACTCCCTGTTTGCACAGACAACTGCAGCTCGGACCTGGGAGGCGGGCCTCACTTTTGTTACAGGACCTTGTTTACTGCTGAGATGTAAACTTCGCACCTATCCGCTTCTTACAGGGCTCTGATGACAGACAAGCCATCCGGAGGAATGAGTGAATTTAGTGGGTTTACTTATAGACCATGGGTGAGGGGTTATTTACAGAAGTATGGGTGAACCCCAAAACGCTGCACCACTAAAACGTCTTTCTCCAGTACAGATAACAACTTTCCCTCAGAGGCACAGAGGGAGTCCTCCCCTTCAGTTAACCTTCTGCATTTGTGGTGATTTGGACAAGAATGGCCTCCTAGGCTCATGTATTTGAATGCTTAGCCACCAGGGAGTGGATCTATTTGAAAGGATTATGAGGATTATGGGGTGTGGCCTCGTTGGAGGAAATGTGTCTCAGGGGGTGGGCTTTGAAGCTTCAGAAACCCGCACAAGGTTCAGATAATCTCTCTGCACAAAGGATAGAACAGCTGGAGGCATCTGGAAGAGTCCAGAGCAGAGAGAGACATAGAGACTGAGAGAGACAGAAACAGAGACACAGAGAGACACAGAGACACACATACACACACAGAGAGAATGAGAGAGAGTGAGAGAGAGAGAACCAAAAGGGGAACAATAGATACTAAAAGGTATAGGTAAAAGAGGGAGCACAGCTGAGGGAGCACAGCTAAGAGAGTATAGCTGAGAGAGTATAGCTGAGAGAGCACAGCTGAGGGAGTAAAACTGAGGGAGCACAGCTGAGGGAGTATAGCTGAGGGAGTATAACTGAGGGAGCACAGCTCAGGGAGTATAACTGAGGGAGCACAGATGAGGGAGTACAGCTGAGGGAGCACAGCTGAGGGAGTACAGCTGAAGGAGCACAGCTGAGGGAGTATAACTGAGGGAGCACAGCTGAGGGAGTACAGCTGAAGGAGCACAGCTGAGGGAGTACAGCTGAGGGAGTACAGCTGAGGGAGCACAGCTGAGGGAGTACAGCTGAAAGAGCACAGCTGAGGGAGTATAACTGAGGGAGCACAGCTGAGGGAGTATAACTGAGGGAGCACAGCTGAGGGAGTATAACTGAGGGAGCACAGCTGAGGGAGTATAACTGAGGAGCACAGCTGAGGGAGTATAACTGAGGGAGCACAGCTGAGGGAGTATAACTGAGGGAGCACAGCTAAGGGAGTATAACTGAGGGAGCACAGCTGAGGGAGTATAACTGAGGAGCACAGCTGAGGGAGTATAACTGAGGGAGCACAGCTGAGGGAGTATAACTGAGGGAGCACAGCTGAGGGAGTATAACTGAGGGAGCACAGCTGAGGGAGTATAACTGCAAGGTACAGAGAGTCTCTCTGCACATGGATCATGATGTAGAACTCTCAGCTACCTGTCCAGCACCATGTCTGCCTGAGTGCCACCATGATGATGATAGACTTTGAAACTGTAACCAACCCCTCCCCCCAATTAAATGCTGTCTTTTACAAGAGTTGCCTTGGTTACGATGTCTGTTCACAGCAATAGCACAGCAAAGACCACATGGCAGGCTTTACATATAGACGACTGGGAGGCAGGAGGGAATCTCGGCGAGGCTCACCCTTTCCACCTCTCCCTTCTCTGGGGAAACAGCAATAGTCCTTCCAGTCTTGGGAGTCTTTGGGAGTCCCCACACTATCCTAATGAAGATGGCGGCCCGAGTGCCTGGAGGATAGCACTCAACTCCTCCGTGGCTGTGCTAGGAGGATTGTGGTTGCCCGGGCCACTTTCCTTGTGTAGTCTCTCCCCGAGCCTTTGTTTAGCTATCCCAAGACAGAGTGCACTCACAATGCCACACATTACTTCTATACGCTGATGACATGACCACGCCAAGGGATGGTTTAAGAGGAGGTTGTTACTGTAGATATGAGGGATAGCACAGCTGGAGGCATCTGGAGGAGTCCAGAGCAGAGAGAGAGACAGAAACAGAGAGAGAGAGAGACAGAGAGACAGACACAAACAAACATACATACACACAGAGAGGAGAGAGAGAGAGAGAACCTAGATACTAAGAGCTATGGACAAAAGCACAGCTGAGGAAGTATAACGGGGAGCACAGCTGAGGGAGCACTGATAAAATATCAGGATTATAAAAACATATGAGAAGCTGCGCTAGGGGAGCCTGTGATCTGGAAAGAGTTTAGGGGAAGGGGTGGGGCGAGCAGAGCCAGGATGCCAGCGTGGATTCTGAACTGTGTAACAGGTACTTGGGATTCTGAGGGACCCTGGAGGCCATCGTGCACTTTAGTATGCTAATAGGCACCACAGAGAGCCATTGCCCCCTTCTGCCAGTGATTAGGAAATGACTCCTTTGGTACAGGGGAACCTGCTTCACACGTCCTGGGAAATGCTGTTTTGTCTTTTTTTCCCTAATTGCCAGAATTTGGACCTGACATTACAGAGCTGGTGGCTACAGGGGCTCCTACCCATGTGCCAACTCTACCCTCAGCTACACTGTCCGAGGGCTCTGCCCGATCCCTTTTTGCCTGAGGTCAGAGTTTGGATATAAGAAGCTAATGAGATTGTGTAATGGATGTGGCTCTTCCGGTCCACGGTGCCCCCTGGGGACTGAAAGCCTACCAAGGTTATTTCCCTCAGTCTCTCTGTGCTTACGGACCTCAACCAGCGGGCTGCCAATGGAGCGCCTGCTTCTAGGTGTCTGCAGGAGAGAAAGGCTTTTCTCTCTTGCTTGCTGGGTTCATCGGCTAACTCTTTGCTTCTTGTCCTTGAGAGGAGGCTGCCGGCTTGCTCACTTCCTAGCCGGTGGCTTGTGTGCAGTGTAGACACATGCCGTCGAGCCCCACATACTCTCTGACCCTTCTCTCAAAGGACAGGGATCGGCCCCATCACGTTGCCCTTCTGTGACCAGACGCAGGCACCATGGGGAGCTCCTGCTCAGAATGCTTCAACACACAACGATTCCGAGGTGAATCGATGGGAACTTGGTAAATCTTCAACAGGAAATTTTGAATGAGGGCACAGAATGTGGATGGGCTCAACAAAGGATCTGAGCTCATCTGGCCTTTGATGAGAGTCTGAAATAACCGCTCAGAGTCCGCACCAGACTGAAAACCATGAATGAAGAGCTGAACACGTAAAAACCCCAATCCCGTTAGAAGAAAGAAGAGCTGATTTATGTGAGAAGGGCCTCCCATGCCAGACTGTGTTTAGGAGCCCACAAGGAAGACAGTGAATGTATTAAGACACACTAACAGGAAGTCTGCACAAACAACAATGTCGACCAAGAGGAAGGGCCGGGAGTGGGGTGCCTCCGTGGTTAGCTCAGAGGCTGGGAGGGTGCATCCCCCACGTTGAATTTCATGACTGACAGAAAAAGAAACAGAAGAGGGAAGCATTGACTGAATGAACCAGAAATTAACCTCCTGAGTTTAGGAAGCAATCCCAATTCATAAAACGATGATGTCATAAGAGCGAGGGTAAATCAATCACACAAAACCCAGCAAGGCAGGCCTCAGAAGAAACAGAAATCAAGACAGGGTTTGCTCCTCTGTCTCTTGTCAGAAATGTTAAACATTTTGGAAAGCCTGTTTCATTTTGGTGTTGGCAAGGACAACCAGGGAGGGGGTGATCTCGGTAGGACAGGCCAGCTGCAAATGGCAAAGGAGTTTATATCCAATATCATACCGCATCAAAATAGAATGTACACAACAAATGAGACTTTCTAGTTTTAAAAAAACCTCAAAACCTTGAGAATATAATCTGTTGAAGCGAAGATCAGGTTTATGAATACATATGTGTGTGAAATAGGAGCTGATGTCTTGTGTGGACACCTGTGTGTGTCCATGTTTGTAAATCCAAATAACATCAACAGACCATCTGCTGTGCCTGCGCGGTCATGAGTTCACCAGTAGAGGGCACTGTGCAGTTTGTAATTTCCCCACGAGAAGTTCCCAGCTTCAATCCAGGTCCACCCCTGGCAGCATCTGGAGACGCAGGATTACAAATGAGACTCATTTGTACAAAATATCGGGTGAAGCTGCAACGCCCTGTGCAGTGTGGTGACATTTGCATAACATTTAAAAACATGCAAACATAGCAAGTTTTCAGGCACAGACAGGAAGTGAAATCCATTTGAGTTTGTGGCTACTGGTGGTGGTGGTGGTGGTGATGATGTGTGTGTATGTGTGTGTGTGTGTGTGTGTGTGTGCATGTGTTGTATGTGTATGTGGGTGTTGTGTTATGTATGTGCGTGCGTGTGGTGGGTATGCATGTGTTGTATGTGTATGTGGGTGTTGTGTTATGTATGTGTGTGTGTGTGGTGGGTATGCATGTGTTGTATGTGTATGTGGGTGTTGTGGTATATGTGTGTGTTATGTGTGTAGATAGGGCAGTCACATATGCAGGGAACTGTACAGTCCAGGTTTTCCTCCAACTTGCCATGTCTTGGAGGATGACTTTGAACTCCTGACCCTTCTGCATCCGCATCTGGAATGCTGGGATTATAGGCTTGTGCCACCTACCAGGATTCACTGTCAGCTCCTTCAAGCCCAGGGTGTGGGTGAGCGGAGACCAAGACTGCACACGGAGTGCTGATTCTTGCTCTGCCTGCTCCTCACCTGTGGACCTGTCCCTGCCCACCCCTCACTTGTGGAGTGCAGCATCTGCCCACCCCTACCTGGGGGATGAGTGTATCTGCTCCTCCTTCGCCTGTGGGGTTCCTACATCTGCTCACCCCTCACCCGCGGGATTGCGACACCTGTCCCATCACCCACCTTGGGATCGCTGCATCTGTCATTCGTCACCTGTGAGGCATCCCTTTCTCTCCACCCCACACTGTAGGGAATGAATACCCGAGGTGCCATCAGCTTGGGCTTCAGGCCCACCTCTGAATTAGGGAGACGGGTTGGTCATACAGGATAGGGGTACGTCTCTCATCCAAAAGCCAGTGAGTGTTCTTTTTTTTTTTTTTAAAGTACTTTTTATTGGATATTTTATTTATTTACACCTCAAATGCTATCTCCTTTCCCAGTTTCCCCTCCGCAACCCCTCCCCCCTCCCCATGCTTCTATGAGGGTGCTCCCTCACCAATCCACGCACCCCCCCTCATGCCCAGGCATTCCCGTATACTGGGGCATCCGGCCTTCACAGGACCAAGGGCCTCCCCTCCCACCAGTGAGTGTTCTTACATGCTCTCAATATGCTCTTCTGCAATTTGAAGACAGTCCGAGTTGTCAGGTCCATGTTGGATGTTTCTGCTACTTCCTATGGGCTGTGATCAGGTACAGAGTTGGGGCCAACTGAAGGACTCTCGGGGAGGGGTGTGTGGTACCGAGGGTGGTGACATAGGCCCCAGAGATACTCCAGCCCTGATGGATTTGCATCTGCGAGTTGGCCTGACAAACACCAGTTTGGGCTGAGTTTCAGGGTGCTGTTGGGGGTAGGCAGAGGAGGACTCTCTTGGGTGTTAGATTCAACCTTTGTCTGAGACAGGAGCCTCAAAGCTATTCTTGAGACAGTGGCAGCAGCTTCTCTGGCAGTGAGCCTTGGAGCAATGTCTGTTTAGATGAGGATGCGGATGGGTGGACCCTGGCTGGCTGAGGAGCCCTCATTCCTCACAGTGCTGTGGCAACTCTGACTCGTTTGGAAACGCTGGTCCCTGCTCCCCTACAGGCAACCTTTCCTTCCTGCTGTGGTCATCCCCAGAGTTGGGACAGGAGTGACAACGTCATATGGTCTCTACCTGTGGTTTCCATGCATGGGACTGAAGGGACGGTCCCGTGAACACTGCGGCTGAAGGTATATATTTATTTCCCACATCAGACCGAGGAAGTGCTGTGGGTACTTACCTGACCCATCCATCTTGAGCTAAGCATTTGCAATGGTTTTCTAACTAGAACCTTCCGGAAAGAGCGCAGAGTGAGGCCACACCAGGTTCGTTATCCCTGCATCCCATCCAGGCACCCCTCCTGTGGAAACCTTGGCACTCTTGATGTATTTCCCTTTGCTTTCATGTTCGCGTACATTGCCCATTACTGGGTGTGATTCATAACACCGCAGAGAGGCCATCTGTTCCTTCCTGGGTGGGTACAGCCATCCTGTCTGTAGCGGGCAGCACTGCGGGTCCGCACTGTAACCGAGAAAATCTAGTGCCACCCTCTCTCTTTCTCCCAATGTGTTTTAAAAGGCTCACACCACCTTGTCTTTTCTTCAAGGAGGATGGGTTCAAACCCTGGCAAGTCGTGGCCTTTTGGGCCTTCGGTGGTAGGTGATGGCAAGGTCACACACAGCACACGCTGCTCACTGGATTAATAAACAACATGCCTTCCACCCTCTACCAATATTGAGGGCCATTTCCCACCACCCGTCTCTTATTCAGCTGTCTGTCCATCTGCTCACCCACCCACCCACCCACCCACCTATCCATTTGTCCGTCTACTCATCTGTCTACCCACCCGTCCTTGGTCCACGATCTACCCACATATCTATCTTTCAAATCTTCCCACTTGTCTACCATTTATCCATCTCACAATGGCCTAGGTTAGGGACAAGCTGAGTAGCCATTCCTATGGTGAGGAGGAGGAATGGATTTTATCTCATTTGTATTTAGTGGGCTTTAGTGAAAGGTTCTTCTGTTTGGTGAGAGTGTTTGCAAATGGGTAACACTGTGGGTCCAGTCAAGTCAGCTCTAGGTTGGCTCTTAGGAAGCAGGTTCCCTGCCCTGGGAGTGTGGAAGCCAGGACAAGCCGTCCAGATGGCCCTGCAGCAGGCTCTGCTCTGGACAGGCATGGGAGCATGGTCCCTGAGTCAGGGAGTCTAGAAGTTTTCTGGAGGTGATAAGTGGCCTGCAGATTCGTTGGGACAAAGGGACAGTGTGACATGGCAG
This sequence comes from Apodemus sylvaticus, assembly GCF_947179515.1. Taxonomy (NCBI): domain Eukaryota; kingdom Metazoa; phylum Chordata; class Mammalia; order Rodentia; family Muridae; genus Apodemus; species Apodemus sylvaticus. Next base: position 57,188,410 of record NC_067488.1, on the reverse strand, counting down.
CTCTGCAGGCTGCTCTCCCTGACCCATGCTGAACCTGTCCTGACCCTGCATTGAGTATGCCTGCATATTCTTAACCCAACCCGTGGGTTTTATCCATGGACAGGTTCGAGCTTTGGGAAGCACCGGCCCTTTCAGTAGTGTTGGGGACAAGGGGTTGGCCTGGAGAGAGGGCCAGTGGGAGTGAGGCGTCTACACCATCATGTAGGAAACCTCTACACCCTTGGGTTTCCTCTGGCACACGAACCTGCATGTTTCCCTCTCAGCGGAGCCTGTTGCTGCCTCCATTCTCCAAGCTCCTGGTTAAAACCCATCTCTGAAGAGGAGGATGAGCTACCCAGGGTGGAGAAGCAGGGTGCTCTCAACATGGAGTGGCCTGACCTCACCTTACGTCACACCTCCCCGAGGCTCCTTACTCTGAGGGGCTGTTCCCCGTTTTCCAGGAGGTTTGAAGAGAGTCTGAATAGAATCCAGTGAGTCCTACAGGGCAGCACAGGTGGTTGATGGCTTTCTTTCATTTTTGATGCACACAGTATCCATCTGTGGCTTGGGTTTTATTGTATGTTTGGACTCCTGTAGCCTTTAGAGTATGCTTATGTTAAGTAGTTTGGTGTATCCACCACTTAAGCCTTTATCATTTCTCTATGGTGATCTCTCTCTCTCTCTGTCTCTGTCTCTGTCTTTCTCTGTCTCTCTCTCTTCCATAGAAGAGTTTATCTGGGCTCATGATCTCAGAGGGGCAAGAGTCTATCTGGGCTGGAGAGATGGTTCAGTGGTTAAGAGCACTGATTGCTCTGCCAGAGGTCCCGAGTTCAAATCCCAGCAACCACATGGTGGCTCACAACCATTTGTAATGGGATCTGATGCCCTCTTCTGGTGTGTCTGAAGACAGCTACAGTGTACTCATAATAAATAAATAAATCTTTAAAAAACTTTAAGAGTCTACATGGCGGGGGGGTGGGGGAGGAAGAAGTTGAGAGATCACAGCTACTGTAGACAGGAAGCAGAGAGAAGGGAGGAGGGGAGAGGGAAGGGGGAGAGAGGAGAGAGGAGTTGGGGGAGAAGACAGAGGGGAGAGGAGAGGAGACAGAGAGGAGGGGGAGATAGGAGAGAGGGGAGAGAGGAGTGGGGGGAAGAAGACAGAAGAGAGAGGAGGGAGGACAGAAAGGGGGAGAGGAGAGGAGAGAGAGACAGAGAAAGGAAAGAGAGGAGGGGGAGAGAGAAGAAGAAGAAGAAGAAGAAGAAGAAGAAGAAGAAGAAGAAGAAGAAGAAGAAGAAGAAGAAAAGAAGAAGAAGAGAGAAGTGGGGCAAGGTTATAAACTCTGGAAGTTCTTCCTGCAGTGAAAACATTTTAGAAACAAAGTAGTGCCGGGTTTGGTGGCACATTCCCATACTCAGGAAGCTGAGGCAGGGGAATGAGATTCAAGGTGAGACAGGGCTATAGAGTAAGAGTCTCTAAAACAACAAACAAACATTAAAAAGGAAGAGAGGCAGAGGGTCCTGTGCTGCGCATGTCCAGGCTGCCCTGTGTTGTGTGCTGCACACTGACACCCTTGGGTGAGACAAAACTGTGTGGCCTGCCAGAGCACGGGGCTTGGGCAGGGAAAGGAGACAGCCTTATGGGCCAGGGAGTAGGCAGAGACCATCTTTGAACTGTGAGGTCCCAGGAGACAGACGATGTTCCTGGCTAGGCTGGTGTAGGCTAGCACTCCCAAACCTGCAAACTGGTACTCAAAGGCTTGCCTGGCTTGGGTTAGCGGGGAGACTGACAAGGCAAAGAAAAGATCTACCAGTATTGGTTCCTCATGGGATTCTGTGTGGTTGCCCCAGGGCCCAGCTCGTGCAGAGGCTCTGAACATGCGATACCATAAGCCAAGTTTTCTTTAGGCTCCTTACAATTTTAAGTGGGCGTTTTTACTCTTACCAAGGATGGTACCTCTAAAGAATAACAGGCTGGGGTATAGAGTTCTGGGCAGCATAGCCCCAATGCTGGCTCTCATGAAGCCTCCCTGACATGGTTCCCTTGGTAACAAATGGTCCCTGGGTACAGGAGGCTGACTCAGGGATTTGGGCTCTGACACCTTATGGCTTCAGGCTGGTGCCCAGGCAGCTGCAGAGCCCCGATTTTCTGTGCATCTACTCGATGAGTGGGTCAGGTCCTTGTCTACAGAGTCCCCTCCTTACCTAGCACCTGCCCGCACCATTTTACCTTCACCCAGATCTCTGCTGGTGACTGAAGCTGTGGAGGTTGAGTCAGAATGTTCCCTGCGAGGTCACACACCTCATCTCATTTAGCCGAGAATCAGCTCAATTTGAGCAAAGCCATTGGTGAGGAATTCATATTTTCCCCATAAAGCATGGGCCCTGGCAGATGTCAATACGGCTGGGATTGAGGTGCCATTCAGATGTCTGCATGGCTTAGACGAAAATGTCCAATGAGAAAAACATTGGGGCTTAGCGGAGATGGCCTGCGCAATTCCAAAACAATTTATCTTAGAAATTAATTCCCAGGAAAAGTTACCCAAGGGGCTGGGGCTTAAAGTTTTGTTTTTCCATTTATTAAAACTCTGAAGCCCTGTTTTGTGTCTGAGCCTCAGATTGGTTCATCCTGCTCTAGCTTAGAGTTGGAAGCCCCCCGCCAGGTTCTCTACCTAGGGACGCCTCTAGACTTGAGGCTGACATCATTCTATGTCACCTTTGCCTTTGACTGGAGTCCTGTCTGTCGCTTTTTGTGGGAGACAGAGATGAGTCCCATTTCCTCCTGGCTCCCACTGTAGAAACAAGGACTGTCCTTCATATCTTTGCCAAGTTCTGTTTCTTACAGAATGAGTCTAGGTCCTGGGGCCACTCCATCCACAGTCACCACCCAGAGACCTGATGGTGCGTTCAGCCCTTGAGATCACTGTAGACAGACCCATTGCGTTTGACCCTCATCCCATACCTGAGCTGGCTCTCTAGGGGCTGGTGGTCCTGGAGATGTTGTGCCAGGGGAATGTTAGTGATCCCCCAAAACAAACACAGGAGCCACGCTGATGCAACTCACAGCAGGGTCTTCAATCTATTTGAACCAGCTCCCTTCCCCCACCCTACCCCTGCAACACACCACCGCCATACAGGACGGTTTTGGTGGTGGTGGGGCCCTGAATGTCCATCAGGCCAAGGCTTTATAGTAAGCAGCAAGCAGGGAATATGTGTTCAAGCATCTAATTGGAGAGCTGTTGTGGCCTTTAACATAATTGACTGGTGCTGGGAGTCATATCATAAACTTGACTTCTGCTCTCCTCTGCATTGGTGGTCGTTAGGCAGGGGGTGGGCTTGTAACTTGGGGTGCTGGTTTGTTGGGGGAATAACCTGGAGACACTTGTCTTGTTGAGGGTGTAACCTGGAAATGCTGGCCTTGTTGGGGATCAGCCTCGAGACTGGAGCCAGGCTCAGGTTTTGTTGGGGGGCAACTTGGAAACTAATGCTAGGTACCAGCCTGCCAGTCTACCTGAGTTCAAGTTCAGGTCGGATTCTCTAAAATGGAGTCTGAACTTAACAGCTTTGGCATCTCAGAGACAGGTCATCACTAAAGAGCTGTGTAGTTCTGGGCAATGCCTCAAGCTTCTCTGTGCTTTCTGTGTGTTAACTGCCAAGCGGAATGGCAGCAGCAGGGCCGGCTGGCACAGCTGGTGCAGATCAGATGTGGTAGGGTGTGAATTAAACTGCTCAGCTGGAAAGAAGCTCGGGGCTGATGGTATCACGCCCACAGACAGCCGGATGCAGTCCCGCGGCAGGCACGGGCTGCCCTAGGTAGCTCTAGACTGAAAGCTGACTTGGGGTGAGGGCCTGGGTATGGGGACGTCGTCCATCATGCCTACACCATCCTTAGATGGGAAGGAGAACACAGTGCTTATTCTGACCCTGCCTGCTGGTCTGTCCACAGAGACACCTGATGGTGGGTATCCAAGGAGTCTGGAACCCCAGATCTCCCTCTCCCTGGGTCTCCCCTGCCCATCCTCAGGTCTCTCGAATAGCCTTGGGCCTTCCATCCTTGGCTCTCCCCCACTCTGAGTTTTCCCTGCCCCAGATCTCCCTCTCCCTGGGTCTCCTTGCCTTGAGTCTTTGCTGTTATGCGCCTTTCCCTCCCTGGGTCTCCTCTGCCCTGGCTCTCCCTACCCAGACTTTTGCAGGCACAGCTGTGAGATACAGAGAAAACCCACTCTTGCCCCAGTTGTGTAGCTATGAACTGTTCTAGTTAGGAGTTGAGTTTCTTCATAAAGAGGAAAATGAAAAAACAAAACAAAACAAAACAACTTTTGAACCACCAGAGAGTCAAATGAGTTCTCAGCAGGTAATAAATGGAGCCATTTGGAAGCAGGAAGAGAACTTGTCCTGTCCTTCATCCATCCACAGCCTCGCACCTTCAATGTCAAGAGCTGATTTTCTCTCTCTGCTCCCTTCACGCAGTACCACAACTGAAGGGTGTTAGGATGGGAGGTCATTCTCATTGAGGCTGGGGTGTCACGTTGGGTATAGTGCTTGGGACGGAGAGGAAGGAAAAGGAGGGGAGGGAGGAGAGAGGGGAGGGAGAGGGAGAGGGAGAGGGAGAGGGAGAGGGAGAGGGAGAGGGAGAGAAAGAGGGAGAGGGAGAGGGAGAGGGAGAGGAGAGGGAGAGGGAGGAGAGGGAGGAGAGGGAGGAGAGGGAGGAGAGGGAGGAGAGGGAGGAGAGGGAGGAGAGGGAGGAGAGGGAGGAGAGGGAGGAGAGGGAGGAGAGGGAGGAGAGGGAGGAGAGGGAGGAGAGGGAGGAGAGGGAGGAGAGGGAGGAGAGGGAGGAGAGGGAGGAGAGGGAGGAGAGGGAGAGAGGGAGAGAGGGAGAGGGAGAGGGAGAGAGGGAGAGGGAGAGGGAGAGGGAGAGGGAGAGGGAGAGGGAGAGGGAGGGAGAGGGAGAGGGAGAGGGAGGAGGCAGCTCCGCAGACACCAGGAAGACTAGACCTCATTACTATCTAGCTGGAAACATGCCACCAAAGCCTAAGGTGGCTGTAGAAGGTCAGGAGGGTAAGGATGGAGGGTGGGAATTCCCAGCCAGGCCAGCAGTGTTATCTGCCCTATTTTGAGGAACAGTTTATGAGTGTCCCAAGCTGTCCTAAGCTTCATGGGCCAGTTTCCTGAGGCGTCTCTGATTGAGCCAGGCACAGAGTAGAGGTGTAAGAGCCCTACACATGGCTGGGCATCCTCAGAAATGGGCGGAGCACCCAGGCACAGGAGGCAAAACTCAATGGGGAAGGGAAGTAAGCTGAGCTCTAAGACCAACCCCATCTCTCCAGAGGCTCCCGGCTTAGATGTCCACGTTGGGTGATGAGGACGGTGATGTAGGCCTGCCTGCTCGCTCTGAAGTCCTGTGATTCAGAGAGGAGGGTCTGAGAGTAGAGGATGCGGCGCCCTGTGCCAAGCCCTGCTCCTGGGTTATATTCTACCCCCTCACCCTTACACACTGCTCAGGGATCATGCCCTGCGGCCAAGCCCTGCCAGGCTGGGTTGCCCCATTGCTGAGGAATTCAAGGCATCTTGAATCTCTAGAGAGCAAGGCCAAGACTTACTGTCACTTTGCCTCCAATCAGGACTAGGCACCAGGGAGGGTCCCCACCAACTTCCTCAAAGCCTGGCTCCCATGGTTGGTGTGGCTGCCATCCTTGCTTTAACATGTCACCCTGTGACCACGTGTTCAGTGACAGGCAGCAGGAAGGGGCCAACACACACCACCTTCTTATCTGATCTGGGCTGAACATGGCCAGATAGCCCAGTGAAGATGGGTGACTTAATATCTTTTCTGGTGTGATACAAGTACCCAGACAAAGACAAAGTAGAGGAGAAGGTTGTCCTTTTGTTTTGTTTTTTGTTTTGTTTTCTGTTTTTTTTCCCCCACAGTTCCAGGTTATAACCTATGGTAGTTTGAATGAGAATGGCCCCCAATGGTCCCCTGTTGGTGGAAATGTTTAGGAAGAATTAGGAGGCTTTGTTTGGGGAGGTGTGTCGTTGAGGGTGGTCTTTGAGGTTTCAGAAGCCCACACCATTCCCAGTGTTTCCTTCCTCTCTTTACCTCGTGCTTGTGGATCAAAATGTAAACGTTCAGCTCTAACACCACGCCCACCTGCTCATAACGGTTAGTCTGCAGGGCCAGAGCCTGTGGGAGCTTTCGGAAGATCTTCCCACACAGGGGCACTGCTGGTCTTTGGTCTTTTGGCCTTTGCTACTTTGTGAGTTCTTCTTTTTTCCTTCCCTTTCCCTCCCTAGTTTCACTCACTGTCATTAGATAGGAGAGACAGAAGGATAGAGGGGAGTGAAAGAGATAGAGATCCTTGAATCAAGTTTCTTTCTTCTTGTTTCTTCTTTTGAGCAAGACTACTAACAAACCACAAACAGACACCCTGAATGACCAACAACCACTCACCTCTTGGGGTCCTAGCATTCATATACCCTCTGAAAAGTTCCCGAAATTCCAAATGTCGCACAATCACAGAAACTATTTGCAGCTGGCAAAACCACGCCTCTGCTGGAGCACGAGGCAAGTCACAGTCAGCTGCTGCAGACAGCCCAAAGCACCCATATTTCTATGCCTGGGACTAAAACAAAACCATATTCTGATAATATTTCCATGTTTTTCTGAATTCAACATTCCAGAATTTCACTATACACCAGGACTTCCGGAGCCAGCTGCTAGTCTGGGAGACACATGTGGAGTCCTGATACGCACTTACGTGGGTGTTCCTCACAGCCAGATGCTAGCTCCAAACATTACACTTGGTCTCTGTTGAAGGGCTTCCCCTCAGGCATCAGTCCTGGAGTTGGGGGTGGAGCACAGGCTGGACAATGCCATTCACAATGTATTACTTTACTGGGGTTCTATCCAGCAAGTACTCTACAACTCCATTTCTCTCTCTGCCTTCTTTTAGCTATTGGGGTGCTGATCAGAAAGGAAAATTATTAGGTTGGAGTTTAGATGAATTTCTTTTAAAGTGTTAGACAACTGAAAAATTCAAACAAGATATATATATATATACATATATATACATACACATACACACACACATATATATACACATACATACATATACATTACATATATACACACATACACATACATATGCACACACATACATACACACATACACATACACATACATACACACATACATATACACATACATACACACATACATATACACATACATACACACATATGTATACACATACTCATTCATATACATACATATACACACATACACATACATATACATATACATACATACACACATACATATACATACATACACACATACATATACATACATACACACATACAGACACATATACATATACACATACACATATACATTATACATACACACATACATATACATATATCCAAACCAAACAAGCAAAAAAAATCAAACCAAACCAAAAAATACTATTTTTATACTTGTAGCAAGGTGATATTGTGTAAGCTTAACTGGCACATTGGCTTCTTGTTAAAAATTATGAAATATATAATAACATGAAATCCAACATCTTCCCCATTTTAAAGTGCCCGGTGGTGGCCGCAACATGCCCGGACATTGTGTCACTATCACCACTATCAGTCCTGGAGCCTTTGCCGTTCGCACACTAAAAACTGTTCCCCCATCCCTGTGACTGCCGATCTGCTGCCTGCCTCTTTAATTTTGAGACTTAGTTTTATACAGGTTTTGGGGTCCTGTACTTGGTCTCTATGCCTGTGCGGGAAGCACTTTACTGAGTGAGTTGTAGCCTCAGCCCTCCTTCCTTTTACAGACAGACCCTTATGTGGTGGATAGCCCAACGCTCATCTGTAGGTGGCACTTGGTTGCAAACGTTTGGCCCTTGTGGCTATTTTGATTCTTTTTAGTGTATGCCCAGAATGGGAATTACCGAGTCACATGGTCGTTCTATTTTTAGCTCTCTGAGAGCCACCATGCTGTTTCCACAGCCACTGTGCCATTTGTCACTCCTCCAATAGAGGCAGGGTTTTAATTTCTCCACAGCCTCACCAGAATTTGCTGTGTTCTGGTTTATTTATTTTTTTAGAAAGACAGCAGCATCCCAACAGACCCTGGTTGCCGCCTTGCCGTGGTTGGGCTGTATGTTGCCTGCAGCTCTTGTGCTGCATGCTTACTGATGTATTTTCTTTGGAGGAATTATTGCTTGGGTGTGATGGTTTGAGTATGATTGGCCCAAGGTGTGGCACTATTAGGAGGTGTGGTCTTGTGTAGGAGTAGGTGTGGTCTTGTGTCGGAGGGTATGTCATTGTGGGCATGGGCTTTAAGATCTTCATCTAGTTCCCTAGAAGCCAGTCTTCTGTTTGCCTTCTGAACAAGATGTAGAACTCTCAGCAACTCCTATACCATGCCTGCCTGGACACTGCTGTACTCCCTGTCTTGATGATAATGGACTGAACCTCTCTGAACCTGTAAGCAAGCCCCAATTAAACGCTGTCCTTATAAGAGTTGCCTTGGTCATGGAGTCTGTTTGCAGCAGTAAAACCCTAACTAAGACATTGGGTCTGCCAAAGTCTTTTTGGGCCTCTGTAGCAAAGCCCTACAGACAGACTGAAGCTATTGATAGTCAATTTTTTCCTGGCTCCAGAGACTGAACTCTGAGGTCAGGCACCAGGATAATGACACTGCTTGTCTGTATGTAGATGGTTGCCTTCACACAGAGTTTTCATGTGGCTGAGAGACAGAGAGGGCAAATGTCTGGGCATCTCTGAGTTTGTCTCATCTGAGTCACCTTCCAAAGGCCTTTCTCCAAATAATGTCCTATATGGGGGGCGTGGCATTAGGGTTTGATACTGCAGCAAGGCCCTCTGCCCATGTCTGAGTCAGACGTGGAAACTGGAATTCCCTGTGTATGCAAGATGTGAACCCCAGGAGACATGCACACGACTTAACCCTTCTTCTTACACCCTGTTGGCAGTGCTCTTTGATGCACAAAAGATATTAAACTTTGGTGACATCTAATTCAACTAATTTTTCTTTTGCTTTTGGACTCCTGGGGTTCCAACCAAGAAACCATGGCCTATTCTGTGGTCTGTATCTTTTCCGTCCACTCCTGAGTTTTGAGTTGGGGGTCCTTTGAGTTTGGATCATTGCTCAGGGCTAATTTTGCCATGATACCATCGAGGAGGATTAAAAGGAAAACTAAGAATCTCTAACAGAGGCATTTCACACTGGAAGCTTAACCAGGGCAGGGCTGTGACCACCTTTAGCTGAGATTCGGGGAGCATGCTGACCTTCAGGGGTACAGGATGCAGGGATCCAGACTCCTGTGAGAATGGTTGTTTCCCTTAAAGCTAGGGGCCTTGCAGACCACAAATGCCTAATATTCTCATCCCAACCCTGGCTGATCCAGGTGTCAATTCATGCCAGAGTACAGCTGGAGCCAGGTGGGGCCTGGATTCTTCCCAGCATGTTCAGAGCAGGAGACTAAGCAACTGTAACGTGAGCAGGCCCCAGAAGTGGCTCTTGCCGCTGGAGACCAGTGTTATAGTTGCTGTCAGCCAGGGCTTGAGGGATACAGTCCACTGTGCCAGACTGACATCTCATTGGCAGGAAGCCATAGCACAGACGGCTGGTTCCCAGAGCCAGGCAGGTGAGTTTCATGTCCCCCACCCCCATTTTCCTCTTTTCTAGGAATCTGATCCCAGATTCCAGCTCAGGCATTGATGCAAATGATCAATTGCTTCATCCACCCACCCATCCATCCATCCATCCATCCATCCATCCATCCATCCATCCATCTATAGAGCTTGTAAAGCAGATGTCTGGATGCTAGAGTAGCTGAGAAAGAAAGACTCCTTTCCTCTTACTCCTGCTGCAGAAAATGGTCAGAGAAAGTTTTAAGGCAACATGTAGCCAGATACGGTGGTTTACTTGTCCCAGTACTTGTTAGAGTGAGTCAGGAGGATTGTTATGAGCTCCAGGTCAGCCTGGAGTATGTTTCTTTGTTTTGAGACAGTCTTCCCAAGTCTTCTCAGATTGCTTTTGAACTCTTGGCTCAAGCTACCCTCTGCTACAGCCTCCCAGGAGAGTGAAGTTGTAAACATATTTTCAACATGTGGATCCTTCCATTTGAGGAAGCCAGCAGTTCTGCCTAGGGGCTGATACAGAACTCTCAGAGGGGCTTTCATGGTAAATCCTTGTACCCGTGTCTTAGTCAGGGTTTCTATTCCTGCACAAAACATCATGACCAAGAAGCAAGTTTGGAAGAAAAAGATTTATTCAGCTTGTATTTCCACATTGCTGTTCATCACCAAAGGAAGTCAGGACTGGAACTCAAGCAAGTCAGGAAGCAGGAGATGATTGATGCAGAGGCCATGGAGGAATGTTACTTACTGGCTTGCTTTCCCTGGCTTGCTCAGCTTGCTTTCTTATAGACCCCAGGACTGCTATCCCAGGGATGGCCCCACCAACTATGTCCCCCCTTAATCACTAATTGGGAGAGTGCCTTACAACTGGATCTCAGGGAGGCGTCTCCTCAAGGGAAGCTTCTTCCTCTGTGATAACTCTAGCTTGTGTCAAGTTGACACACAAAACCAGCCAGTGCAACCTGGGATGAGAACCTGGTCACTGGGTGCCAGCCTCAGGCTGGCCATGGAGAGAAATCTGAGCTGTCCTGTAGGGAGGAGACTGGATTAAATGAAGCCCCCAGCATGGTCCCAGGTCTCAGGTCTCAGGTCTTCAGTTATTAGATGGGGTCTGGGGGTGGGGCTTGCTGTGACCCCAGACTGGGGCTCTGAATCTGTGGGTGGAGTGATGCTGGCCTGTTGCTGGATATGCCCACTGAGGCATGGTCAGGAAGTTCCCCCTTCCCTACTGTCTCTACCTCTAGGTGCTGTTTCCCTGGTGAAGGTCATTACTCTTGTTTTATCCAGAGTAAGAAGGCGGGCCCTCAAGGAAAGAGCTGGTTTACATGAGACACTGGATCTGTTTGTTTTATGGAGGTCCCAACCTTCTCTAGTCCTGAACTCTTGTATCCTACCCCTTCCCCCACACACATTCCAGCAGCTTGATGCCTGAGTAATGAAGCAGAACGCCCATCATTTCTTTGGCTGGGGTGTGTGTTTGGGGAGGGGCGAGGTTGGCTGGCTGTTCATATGCCACCGAGCACAATGCGGCTCTCAAACAGGCCATTCTTCTACGGCTGCCTTGTAACTCTTGACTTTTCTTCTTCTGTCAGGGTACTTGGTTTTACAGGCAGGTCTAGGCATTGGATTGTGGGCACTCTCCCAATGGACCACATTTAATATGGGGCTTGGAAATTCTGCCCTCCCCTTCTCTAGCTGCACTTAGGGCAACTTCCTCTGCAGGCCAGAGAAACATGGCCAGAATAGGAACTGGGGAAAGAAACCAGGAAGGACACGAGAATTAGTCCTGGAGACAGTGTCACACTCCGTTCAGCCCAGTCCCAGCTCCATACCATCGACTGGACTCTTCCCACTGAAATCTAGAAGTGGGATTCCTCACTGTCCATTTAGTGACAAGAACTTTAGGGCTCAAAGAATGTAGCTCACCTACCTAAGGTCACCTCTGTAACAGTCATGTGAGAGTCTGAAATTAGATTACTTACTCTGTGCCTTGAGATTCTAAACACACTCCAGTAGGACCATACGTACCGGATAGCAGTCCATTGCTACTCCACACTCACTCTGCCTAGGGTATTTCCATGGTGAGTGCCATGAGGATGGATGGACGAGGAAGTGGAGTAAGGGTGAAGTAGGCGGGTGAAAAGATGGAGGGACAGGTAGATGGATGAGTTGAAGGATGTAGGGTTGGGATTGATGGGAGGATGGATTGAGTGAGGGAGCAAAGAGCAGAGAGATAAGAGGATGGATGGGTATTGTAGATGGTTGGATGATGGAAGGGAGGATGAAGAAATGGTGTGAATGGAGGTTGGGTGGGTGGGTGGATGGCAAGGTGGGGTAGATGGAGGGATGGTATGTGGTGGGATGGGTGAGTGTATCAATGTCAGGATGAGGGATATGGTGCTGGAAGGTAGAGAGATGGGGTGGATGGAGGGGATGGGTGGGTGATGGAGGTGTGTAGATGTAATGATGAAGGGATGGGATGGATGGAGTGATGGATGGTAAAGGTCAGGATGGAGCCTGTCAGAGTGGGTGGAGGGGTGGCTGGGTAGGTGGATGGCAAACCTGAGGGATGGGGTGGGTGGATGGAGATATGGGCATGGAGATGTCCAAGTTTCTCTGTCTTCAGTGTTTGGCTGCAGCCTTGTCCTCAAGGACCTGCAGAGCACCTTCCTTGAGAAGCTGTGCCGTCTGCCATCTTAACACTATTTTACAGAAGGGCATGGAGGCTTATTTACTGACCTAAATCATGGGTGAGCAACAGGGGCTGGCACTGAGGTTTGCAAAAGGCATGAAGGAGGGAGGATTCCAGTTGTGTGTTATCTTTCCCTTTAGGTGTGGCCCAGTTCCACTCAAGAACCCATTAAAATTGAAGACTTCATTTTTTGGGGGGTGGCATTAGTGGTGGCTTCTTTGGGTCCTTTGGGAGAAGAGGTCTAGGAGTAGTGCTTAGGTTACTGGGGGCCATTCTCCCCCTTGGAAGGTGATCCCAGAAGTTCTGTAGAGGCCAAGTTTGCCTCTATAGGTTCTCTTTCTGTTCCTGGATCAAGATGAGTCACCTGCTTTTACCACATGCCTCCCCCATTGGATCTACCATGTGCCATGATGTAATACACTCAGGTTGTAGCTACTCAGGTGGTAGCAGCCATCACTAACCCTGCGCTGTGCCACATGGGCCTTGAACCTTCTTCAGTGGGAGCAAAAATAACTCTCTTCTTTTTACAACTTGGATTCTCCTCTGTCTTTGGCCATGAAAAGCTGTCCAGAACTTTCTTGGAAGACCTTGGCTTGCTCTCATGGGCCTTCTATCTAGAGCACATCACAGGTAAAGGTACCATCTCTGTGAGTATGACTGACTTCATCACTGTGTCCCTGGGCCTCCCAGCTCCCTGCCTGTGTGTGCTATTTGTTAATAGGCAACAAGGACAGGAAAGAGAACGAGAAGCAGAGAGAAACCAAGGGCAGAAAATGAGTCAAGAGCAACCCACTGTGTTTGCACGTAGAGTCTTAAGATAGAAAGCAACCAGAGATCAGGACACAGGATGGAAGTATGTTTGATCAACCGCAGGCCCTGGGGGTTGTGTTTAGAAGTGAAGAAACATGTCTGGGAGAAGGAGAAATGAACCTGTGGGTCTATGCCATCATTTGGTCTAGAACAATATCTAACCAGGTGTATGGGGGGGCAGGCTTCATTTTGTTTGAGACAGGATCTTTAAGTTGAAGATAAGCTTGAATTTGTGATCTTGCCTCTACCTCCTGAGTGCTGGCATCATAGCGAGTGTCATTCTGCCTTGTCACTGTGTGCTGATTGAACCCAGGTCATCGTGTTCATTAGTTAGGCAAGCACTGTTCCAACAGAGTCACATCTGTCCATGTTGTTTGTTTGTTTGAGACAGGGTCTGGCCAGCCCAAGCTGACCTTGAACTCAAGATCCTTTCTCCTCAGTTTCCTCAGTGCTAGGATTACATGTGGAAGCCCTGCAATGGGCTTCTGTAAACACTTTTCACTGCTGGGTCTGCGTCAGGCAGGCAGAGTTCCAGGAGATCATGCAGCAACAAGAGGTGGGCACTCTTTCTTGTTTTCACAGTCTGCAGTTGTGAGGGTCAGCAGGGCAAGCTACACAGATTGCATCGAGCTGTGTCACAGGGAGGTGGTCACTGGGGAGCAGCTGGATAGGATGATCTGGATAGAAAACCGGAAGAGCTGAGAAGAGACTGAGACCTGGAAACTGTCCAGGGCACCTGTGAGAATATCCTGCTTCTGCTGTGAGAAAGTCCATCTTGTATTCCGATGGATATAGAGACGATGGAGAATTGAGTATAGTACAGTTTGCTCTTTGTACAACTGCCTCACACCTTAACTGTCAGGCGGCCAGTCTAGACGTGGCAATCTAATGATTAAAGCTGTGGCTGGTAGGGTTGTGACAGGTTGTGAGGTGACAGGTTGGATTGAAAGATGTCAGTGTGACAGGTTGTGAGGTGACAGGTTGGACTGAAAGATGTCAGGGTGGAGTCTTTATCCTCTTAGGGCCCGGTCGATAGGTGGGTACCTTCTGGAAAAGCAGCTTTCTCCACGGACTTTGGAAGGTATAATATGTAGGGTGATGCTTCAGCAGAGAGCAGGCAGAAAGAACACCCATATGGCCCACCAGACCTCAAGTACAGGAGGAAAATCAGACTAACCTTCATCCTATTACGCCTGAGAAGGGTGCTCTTGAGAGTCATCAGGGAGTGGCCTGGGCCTTGGAGGAGATCATCTCCCAGGTCAAGGCCTTGTGGAGGATCCTGAGGCCTCTGTGTCCTCAGGCAAATTAGAATCTTTGCAAGTCTTTGTGGAGGTTGCATGGACTGGAAGGAGCCAGCCGGGAAAGTCATCAGGCTCTGTGCCTTTGTCTGAGCATGGAAGCTTCAGTAGGAATGGCGGAAGCGTCCGCTTAGGGAAGGCAGGGTGGGGTGATGGTACTCAACGTTCAAGCTCCCCCTTTGAACGCAGACTGTGGACCTGCAGGGTCTGTTTGCCCTCACCAGCTGCTGAGGCTGCATTCTTCTAAATGAAGAAGCAGCTATTCTCAGAGGAGATTCTCACTGGTAAATCCCATCAGCTTCTCACATCTGTGTGACATCCTCAGGGACTGGGTGTTTCTGCCCTGCCCCGGAGGCTGCGGGCAAAAATCCCTGCTGGTGACTTGGGTGTTACAGTTGTGGCCCTGCAGGTGGCGCCGAACCACTGCCTTTCTCTCAGGCCTCTTCCTGACCTGTGCTCTCAGGCTTTTGATTTTCCTCTCATACAAGGATTCACAGAAACCACTGTTGATTTAGGGATCTGGGAAGCCTAACTTAAAATTGAGTAAACACACAAACTCGGGAGTCATTGTCTTTCACAGATGAGCTGTTCTCTGTGACAAGTGGCTTGGTGGCATCTGGAGTTTAGCTGCTGCTCAGTGATCATTTCTAAATGTTTCATCTTACTTCAGAAGAGCAGGGTCCTTCCTGTCCCTGGACTGGGCTGGGTTCCATAGCCTGGGTCTCCATAGACTGGTAGCCAGAGCTTTTCCTAGATTGTCCCTATGGTGTTGCTGTGCCTGGACATGCAACCTGGACCTCAAGGACACATGTGCTGTGTGCCTTTTGGGAGCTGAGCTCATGGAATATGCTGGAAGTCCCGCTGTTTGTAGAGACTGATATACTAGGGGGCATGTAAGATACTTGGGCAGGATGCCTGCTGTGCAGTTGGCTGGGGACATGCTGCTCTGACCTAGGGGTCCCTGTGTAAGAGGGAAGTGTGTTCTCATACCATTCCCCCCCAACCCCCCCCCCCCCAGGTTTGTACTGGCTTTGGGGACACTTGACTTTGGGATGGTACCAAGCTTCTGGGAGATGTTCTCTGGGAACATAGAAAAGCAGGTATGGAGTCTGACAGTGCACACAGTCACTTAAGTAGATTCTAAAATGGATAATGACAAGGGTGTTTTGTCATTAGAAGTAGTTATTTAGTAGTTAATTTTGAAGTTAGCATGCCCTGGGAACTCCTAGTCTTCATTGTGACAGTGGGCATGGTGCTCTGCTAGGAGAGAGGATAGTCTCAATGGGCACTGTTTAGACCCATGGCCAAGCCGTAGCCCAAGAAATAGGAACAACATACTGTCTGTCTATGGGATATATCTTACCCAAGAGTCACCATTCAGGGGTCAGAGTTGGGAGGGGGTGACCACCAACAGGTCACAGAGCTAAGGGATACAGATCCTAGCCTCCTAGACCTACGCCCCCAGAACTGTGCCAGAACATAGAGGTGTCTCTCACCCTCATTTCCCAGAGAGCTCTGGGAAGAAAAATAGGTAGGGTTAGGCCCCATCTAGCTTCTCCCTGAGATGAAGCCTGCACTTGTGAGACTCACAGCCATCTAACACAGAGCTGAGGGAGATGTCATACTCTTCCTTGAGTTCTACCTTGGCAGTCATCTTTAGGAGCCTGGAGTGGGATGCTCTAGGAAGGCTCCAGACCCCCATCCAAGGGAGCCTGAAACACGCAGGACCTCTCTTGCCATCCCTTGCCAACCTCCAATGTCATTTTTTCACCTCTATTTCTGCTCTAAGCCAGTATCTTCCTCCTTCGGCCCCAGTCTTCTCCTGCACCTGCCACTTCAGAGGCAGGAAAGTTCAGTGGCTGCTGACCCCTAGGATCTCTCTCCTGCCACAGAGCGCTCAACTCTGATTCCACACAGCCCTCTTCCTGGTGAGGTTCCCTGTGCTCTTTCTTTAGATCTGCCTGGACTGTGTGGTCTTGCCCCATGGCCTTCTCCTGAGCAGCTGGGCAGCTATCCAGACTTCCTGGATGTTCCAGATACAGACAAGGTTGGCCAGGTTCCTCCATTTCTCTGTGAGTTCAGCAGTGCCCTCTAGGGCTTGGTTTGGCCCTGGCCGCATGGGTGGTGGGTTGTAGTGGCCTGAGAAGAATGTTTTTGTGTGTCCCTGGTGGGGCTGACCTGACCTTGGCTCTTCCTACCCCTATCTGTCACCTGTGTCCTTTCTCAGCTGTAGTGAGGAGACCTTCAACAAGACTTCCTTATACATTAGGAGCCGGCTATGAAGTTCTGGTCATGTATTTGGGGTTCAGGATATGGCTGCTGGGGAGCCCCTGGGTTTTGTCTGGACAGGTATCCTTTTGTTTCATGTTGTGCCTTGTGGGGCATGACTCCAGTGTCTACCCTAGCTCTATGTTCTGGAAATGTCCAGCTAGGCAGCTCTCACTGGGGATATCCTGAGTGTACCTCTCTCCCTGATGGGGGAGGACCTCTCTCCCTGAGGGGAAGACCCCTATGGCTCCAGCTGTATGCTGTGGCTAGTTATCTGTCTTGCTCTCATGTCTAGGCCTGCCCAAGGCAAAGTGGGGACACTGTGCTGTGTGCAAACAGGACAAAGGCAGGATATCTAGAGGGTGCTACTGTCTACCCTGCCTGTCTGGAGTCCTGAGTTCTATTCTTCCTGGTCAGGAAAGTATAGGAGACATGTCTTTACAACTTGGCTATGCTGGACATGTTCTTGCCCAAGTGAGGTCATCTGTTGTCAGGCTGAAGGGGAGGAAGAAAAGAAAGAAAGCCATCATTAACATTGGAACGGCCATCTTGGATACGTCTGTTTCCAGGGGGATCTGGCCTGAATCAATGGCTCTTCATGCTGAGGGCGAGGGGTTTGGTTAAGTGTGCCTCTAGGATACTCAGCAGCTTTGGTGTTAAAGGTGGAGGGCCACTCTGTGCTGTGTGGCCTGCATGGATCTACCTAGCAGCACTGTAGTCCCTGCATGTTACTCTGGAGGACCTCTTGCCCCGTGTTCTCTTTCCTTCTCATTTGGATCGAGCCACCAGGACCAGGTTGAGGGGAGTTAACGCAAACAGAAGCTTCTACATAATGGGCAGGACACCACCAGAAACTGTCCAGGTCTCCCTTCACTTCCTAAGGGTGGAGACATCACTGTATTCTTAGCTCTCAAAAACCTTCCTGATTTGTCAAATGGGATTGAAGATGCAATTACTTATTTATGAATGAAATTAAAAAAGGCACATTAATAAATTATGCGAATCCATTTTTTTCCTAAAAATACGATTGCAAAATTAGTTGACATATTAGAAATGCTGTGGTTTTTTATATTGTGATTGCTTGTTCTTTTAAAGCAGAATGCATTTTAAATAGCCCAATGGATTGTCTAATTAACCACTTTGTTTACATAGAGATCATGCCTTGGAGAGCAGGGAGGGCCCCTCCACAATCAATGGGAAAGTTCTTGGTGTCTGTGAAAGTGATTGCTGGCAACGGGAGCCCTGGGTTATGACTGGGTTCAGCGTGAGTGCTGACTGCATGTGGAGACTCACCGGGTTCTGAAAAGCCTAGAGAGTGACCTGAGATGGGGATGTTTTCATTCTCCTGCAGGAAAATGGTAGACCAGTGCTGCCAGTCACCGATACAGCTCCTGTGAGGAGCACTGCTCTGCTAGGGGCCTTCATTGTCTAGTCCATCAACTCTTATGCCTGTGTGTATGTATGTGTGTGTAAGTATGTGTGTGTATGTATGCAGTATGTACATATGTAGTATGTATGTGTGCATGAATGTAGTATGCATGTAGTATGTATGTATGTGAGCTCATATGCATGCTGCATGGGGCTGCTTTTAATCTCCCCAAGACAACCTGTAAGGAGCTAAAGATCCTTCTTCAGAGAAGTCGAGCAAAGCATCAACAAGACCGAAGCCAGCCAGCTGGCTTGTCCATGGATAGATGAAGGAATTGGGCTATATACTCACAATGGAATACTACACGGCCCCCAGAAGAAGGGATTCTTGCTGTATGTGACCATGGGTGGAGCTGGAGGCCTTTGAGCTCTGTGAACCACGGTGGCAGGAAGAGATGAGGGCAGCACAGTCCTCCTCATCCAAGGAAGCAGAACTGCCAGATACGCGCTTGCAGAGAGCAGAAGCTGATACCTGGGGAGGGGCTGAGTGATGCTGGATACAGGGTACGGGCACTGGTCACAGGTCACCGAGTGCCAGTGACAAGCTCTGCAGCACACTGAGCCCAGCTGGGACCAACACCCTGCAGCCTGGACGTCTTACACACCGAGCGCAACTGCGTGACATCAGGTGCGTTAATTATTTCCTGTGTCTCCAATGGAGGAGTTAGAGAAAGGACTGAAGGAGCTGAGGGGGTTTGCAACCTCATAGAAAGAACAACAATATCAACCAACCAGACCCCCGCCCCCCAGAGCTCCCAGGGACTAAGCCACCAACCAAGGAGTACACATGGTTCCAGCTGTATATGGAGCAAAGGACTGCCTTGTCAGGCATCAATGGGAGGAGGGGCCCTTGGTCCTAGGAAGGCTCAATAGATGGGCCAGTGTAGGGGCATCGAGGGCAGGGAGGTGGGAGTGGGCTAGGTGGAGGAACTCCCTCATAGAAGCAGGGGGAGGGGATAGAGGTTTTCTGGGAGGGGGGAAACTGGGAAAGGAGCTAACATTTGAAATGTAAATAAAGAAACTATCCAATTGAAAAAAAAAAACAACAAGAAAAAAAAAAAGAAAAAAATCCCCGAGGAAATAAGAAAAACAAAAACAAAAACAAAAACAAAAAAGTACCTGGGTGAAACTTGCCCTACCACAAGGAGTCATTACTGTTTGTTTGAAGGAAGGTGGCCCTAAAGCCTTTCTATTTGGCTCTCTGCTGCTCTGTGAGGAGGACCTAGACAAGCTGTGGAGGTCGGTTGAGGGCCAGACCTTCCATCTGCCCCTTCTCCTCACGGCTCACATCCCTAGGCTGGGCTGTGCTCTACATCCAGGGGCGTTGGCACTGGAAGGGTCCCCTCCTTCCACTCCAGGCCAGAAAGATGTGCTTGCTGTCCTCAGAGCTCCACACTGAAGACTCAGGCCCAGCCTCCACAGAGCCAGGGGTTAGTTCGTGCAACTCCACACGCAGTGACTGTATGTCTCGTACCTGCTCAGATTCCAAACGAGTGCCCAAGGGTCCAGGCAGAGACACGTCAGCATTTGACAGGCCCTGAAAGATGTGCATGGGATAACAGCTAGCCTCACTGGGCCCAGAGCATTTCAATGAACAGACTTCAGTGATGACGTAGTCTCTAGTTTAAAACAAGGCTTTATTATAAAACAAAAACTCGTTCATTATAGAAGGCTTGGGGAAGAAAAAAAAAGAATTGAAATGCACAAAGGAGAAAACTAAATCCAAGCCATCCATCATGACTGTCCAGAGACAATCCTGTTAATTTTTTTGATGGATTTCCTTCCCAAATTTCCACCTTCTTGGGATTGTTATGCGGCAGACGAAGGACTCACATCTGGGTCGGCTCTGGATCTGAAAATAGGATGGTAGACTCCCAATTAAAGGTTTGTTCATCATGAGAAGTAATAAATTTTAAGCAGGTTGCACATGTGGACTGTCTGTTCCGTTCTCTCCTTCCTGAATTATTGATGCCACGAATACAGACGCACCGCCGCGCTCCTCCATTGTCCCCCTAATTAAAACAGAACACAAAGCAGGTCCGATGTGCTGAGTGGTGGGACTTGTAAATTTAACTTTTGAAGGATGAGAGGGAGGAGCCATGGAGCCCCTAGGGAAGGTGGGATGCTACGGTGAGTGTTTAATAAGGAGCTTCTGTGCTGTGGATGCTGGGAAGCCTCCTGGAAGAGGTGCATTAATTATTTAAGTGTGGGCCCAGAGCTACAGGGTTGCCTTAGCAGGAGGGTAATTAGTGAGATGTGGCTCATAAGGCCCATTCCAAGACCCTTCTTGCTCCTTTTTTTGCCCCCATAAGGCCACCTACCAGGAATCTGTCCAGCTCTGGTTGCTGCAGTGAGCCCTCACTCTTGGATGTGGATCCCAGTGGGTTGTCTGGGAGCACTGTCACTTGGTAAGGGCTTGGGACCTGAGGCTCCATCTGCTCTGAGGTCCTCCAGGTCCCCTTTCTCCCCAGTTTTGCTAATCACATCTCATCAGCTGTCCACAGAGCACTCACCTAGAGGAGAGTTGCTACATCCACATCTGATCCTGGCTGACTCCTGTGTAGTCACACATCTGTGGCCAAGCTTGATGACGAGATATTGAAAAACTCTGGATCAATTGGATGAAGACTTGCGCACAGAAGCTGGGGTGACTGTCATCATTCTTCAGCGACACATATCTTAGTTAACATGATCTTATTTAAGCGAGTTTTAGACAAGGTGATGACCTTGGTATACGGGACATTTCAAGATGCCAAAAATGCATGCATTCTAACCTCAAAAGTCCCCATTTTCAAACCCAACACCATTCTAACCCAAAGTCTCTTCTGAGTTTCTTAATTATAAGCTCTTAGAAAATGAAAGCAAATTACCCACTTCCAACGTATAATGGTGCCGAGTGAGCATTCCTGTACAAAAGGGGCAAGACCAGGATATAGCAATGAATGATCTGACTAAAGCAAGACCAAAGCCCAGCAGGGAAAACACCAGTCCCATGTCCAGCATCTGAGACTAATAATGTAATCACCTGGGCTCCCAGAGCACAGGGAATCCCGGTTCTCTGTCTCTGTTGCTTGCAGCACACACGGCCTTCT
This sequence comes from Apodemus sylvaticus, assembly GCF_947179515.1. Taxonomy (NCBI): domain Eukaryota; kingdom Metazoa; phylum Chordata; class Mammalia; order Rodentia; family Muridae; genus Apodemus; species Apodemus sylvaticus. The sequence continues at coordinate 57,167,185 of NC_067488.1, read as the reverse complement.
CTTAGGCTGGCTCCATACTACGCTCACAGCCTTCCTCAGTGGACAACCCCACGGTCCTGGCATCGCCAACATTCTTGAATCTCCATTGCAACTTAAGTTTTAGCCTTTGTAGCTCTGAGTAATAGGTTCTTAGCATCTCCTCGCAGGAACTCCAATTCTACTATACACCGCCTGGACTCAGCTATCGTTTGAAATTATGGAGCAAGCCTCCTTGACCCTCAGTCTTGTATCTTTCATGTCCTAAAAGCCAGTACCACAGGAATGCTGCTGCTAAGTTCTGTTGACAGCTTAAGGTGTATACTAGTCCCTTTGATCATCAGCTATAGCAGCTTTTGTATATAGACCCTGAGGAAAGTCGTGCCTGGGCAGGGACTTGTGAGGAGTAGGGTCCCACTCCCAACTACACTGATGCTTTCTCCCTTCAAATACATTTGGAGTCTCACAAAATCAAGATGACAGTTGTAGTTTTGCCCTCAAGGTAACTTTTCTGTGGTTTCAGGACAGCGCACCAAGTTTCTCCTCAGTGGAGCTGATTTCTTTTATAATTACAGTTGCTTTCTCAGCACCAGCCTAAATGTTCTTCTGTCTTAAAATTTCCCCACCAAACAAATTAGTCCATTGTTTTAAAGTTCAAATTTACAGAAGTTCTTAAGACACGGGCAGGATGAAGCTATATTCTTGGTCAAAATATCACATTAATGTCATCCATTCTAATTCTTGTTCTCCTTTGAAACCTCATGAGCAGGTTTCTATTGTTCACATTTTTGTCATCACTCTTGTTTAATAAGCTCTCACCAGAATGGCCCATTAAGGTCTGTGTCCAGCATGCCTGGGTGTGTGCCGGGGTTCCATATCCCAGTTGTAGGGCATTTCTTCTAAGGGTGCCTCCATTGAATCCTGGGAGCCTCCCTCATCCCTGGTCTCTGGGACTTCTTAGAGAATCCCCCCCATCCCCAATTCCCAGCAGCTGCATATTTCCATGCATTTCCCTGGCTCCCTGGGACTCACTTCTGTCTCTCCCCATGCCTGATCCTGTCCCTCACTATTCCGTTAACCCTTCTCCCACCAACTGAGTTCCCTCCCTCCCTTTACCTCCCATGACTATTTTGTTCCGTCTTCTAAGTGGGATTTAAGCATCCTCACTTGGACCTTCCTTCTTGTTTAACTTCTTTGTGTCTGTGGGTTGTATCATGGGTATTTTGAGATTTGGGGCTAATATGTATTTATCAGTGAGTGCATACCATGCACATCCTTTTAAAATGGCCATATTACCAAAGCAATTTGCAGATTCAATACAATCCCCATCAAAATTCCAACACAATTCTTCAGACATTGAAAGAACAATTCTCAACTTCATATGGAAAAACAAAAAAGGATAGCCAAAACAATACTGAACAATAAAAGAACTTCTGGAGGTGTCACTATCCCTGACCTCAAGCTATACTATAGAGCAATAGTAATAAAAACTAGATTGTATTGGTATAGAACAGACAAGTGGATCAATGGAATCGAATGGAAGATCCAGAAATAAACCCACACACTTATGGACACTTGATCTTTGACAAAGAAGTCAAAACTATTCAATGGAACATGGAGAGCATCTTCAACAAATGGTGCTGGTCTAACTGGACATCCGTATGTAGAAGAATGCAATAGATCCATATTTACCATCCCCCACAGAACTCAAGTCCAAATGAATTAAAGACCTCAATGTAAAACCAGGCACACTGCATCTAACAGAAGAGAAAGTGGAAAACAGCCTTGAATACACTGGCACAGGAGAAAATTCTCTGAACAGAACACAAATGGCTCAGGCATTAAGGTCAAGCATTAATAAATAGGTCCTCATGAAAGTGAAAAGCTTCTGTAAGGCAAAGGACACTGTCAATAGGACAAAGTGACAGCCTACAGACTGGGGAAAGATTGTCACTTATTCTTCATTGACAGAGGGCTTATATCCAAAATATTCAAGAACTCAAGAAGTTAGACTCCAAAAAAAAAACAAACAAACAAACAAATAACCCAATAAAAAATGGGGTACAGAACTAAACAGAGAATTCTTAACAGAGGAATCTCGAGTGGCTGAGAAGAAATGTTTAACATCCTTAGTCATCAGGAAAATGCAAATCAAGATGACCCTGAGGTTTCCACCTTACACCAGTCAGAATGGCTAAAATAAAAAACTCAAGTGACACCTCATGCTGGCGAGGATGTGTTGAAAGGGGAATATTCCTCCATTGCTGGTGGGATTGCAAACTCGTAAAACCACTTTGAAAATCAATCTGGCAATTTCTCAGAAAATTGGAAATAGTTCTACCTGAGGACCCAGATATACCACTCCTGGGCATATACACAAAAGATGCTCCACCCTATCCTAGGATGTGTACTCAACTATGTTCATAGCAGCCTTATTCATAATAGCCAGAAACTGGAAGCAACCCAGATGTCTATCAGTTAAAAAATGGGTACAGAAAACGTGGTTCATTTATACAACGGAATACTATTCAGCTATTAGAAACAAAGGCATCATGAATTTTGTAGGCAAATAGATGGAACTAGAAAATATCCCGAGTAAGGCCACATTTAATAGTACCATTCCCTATGAGCTTACTGGGGCCATTTTCATTCAAACTGCCACTTTTTACTTAAGAAGTTGCATATTTGCAAACAGCTACCACAGTCATGCACCAATGAATAAGTCCACCTAGGCTTATGAAGAAGCAGAGTACTAGGAGATTCACACGGAGGTTTGTGTTTAATGCCAAAGGTCTCCAAGGAGAGACTAGAAGGACCATGCCACACTGTTCTTGCTTGGGGACAGATGACTTCCATGTTATCCTGTGATTTTTCTTCCTATGCAGTTAATTGCCTATAAACATTATCTGTTCTTTCTGTAAAGAGGAGAGTGCCATCTGAAAACCTCAGATTCTGGATTGAGTCTCCCAACCAATCAGCATTACCTTTGGAGTTTTCCCCATCTTCGCATCTATACAACACATGGTGCTGGCCTGTCCAACAAGGAGGGGTTGTGTGTGTGGGACAAGGACTCACAAAACCCTAGGCTGCTGGAATGGATGGGGACTCTGTCTCGGGCTGAGTTGAGGAGGAAGCTTGATTCCATGGGGCACCAGAAGAAAGAAAACCAGTTCTCCACCCCAGTCTCACCTGCACCTGTGCTGGGGATTCTCAACTTTCTGCAAGGGCAGCAGGTGGTAGAGGTCTCAGTCTTTGGGGCTGGGCACAGAAGCACCATGGGGGCATGGGCTAGTCTGAGTCACATCATGGAAATAGCACCTAATAGATAAACCAGTCATATTCACCTGTGTGGCACTAGAGAATGATAATGTTTAATGTCACTATAATAGAAAGAAAAAGTATATATGCGTGCATATGTGTGTGTGTGTGTGTGTGTGTGTTTTCATGGTACTTTTGTGCTTGCCAGACATCCCTCTTTGATAAAAATAACTGCAAATTCCTTATGCTATGGCATGGATGTCTAGGAATCTCCTTGCTGGTCCCAGTGTTCTCCTGCTATCTCAGTTCTCACCGGTTTTCGAGATGTTGCTGCAAAGAAGATACTAAGTTCTGGACTTTACTTAGTCTCTTAAAAATTATTTCATTTTATTTATATTCTCCCTATCATACATTTTGATTGCAGTTTCCCCTTCCAATACTCCCAGTCTTCGATGTTTCTTCTTCTTCTTCTTCTTCTTCTTCTTCTTCTTCTTCTTCTTCTTCTTCTTCTTCTTCTTCTTCTTCTTCTTCTTCTTCTTCTTCTTCTTCTTCTTCTTCTTCTTCTCCTCCTCCTCCTCCTCCTCCTCCTCCTCCTCCTCCTCCTCCTCCTCCTCTTCCTCCTCCTCTCCTCCTCCTGTTCCTCCTCCCCCTCTTTCTCCCCTTCCTCTTCCTCCTCCTCATCCTCCTTCTCTTCCTCCTTCTCTTTTTCCTTCTCTTCTTCTTTGTTGGCAGAAATTGAGGAAATAGCCAACCAATGACTGGTCCAGCTTGAGACACATTCCATGAGAGGGAGTCCACCCTGACACTGTTAATGGTATTCTGCTGTACTTGTAGATAGGAACCTAGCATAACTGCCATCAGAGAGGCTTCACCCAGAAAACTGGTAGAAACATATTCAGAGGCCCACCACCAAACATTAGGTGGAGCTTGGGGAATCCTGTGGAAGAAGGAGAGAGGATTGAAGGAGCCAGAGGGTCCAACAACACCACCACAAGAAAACCTACAGAACCAACTCACCTGGGTCCATAGGAGACCACAGGGACTGAAACACCAACCAGGGACCCTGCATGGGACTGGCACAGTTGTGCAGTTTGGTCTCCATGTGAGACTCCTAACAGTTGGGAGTAGAGTCTCTGACCCTGTTGTCTACCTTTGGATCCCTTTCCCCTAATTGGGCTGCCTTGTCTACCCCCTCAATAGGAGATGTGCCTAGTCTTACTACAATCTGATACACCAGGGCTGGTTGATATTCATGGGCCAGCTTCCCCTTTACTGAGGAGAAGGGGTGGATGATGGGGAGAGGGGAAGTGAGAGCGAGGGACTGGGAAGAAAGGGGGGAGGGGAAGCTGAAATCCAGGTGTTATATAAATAAATAACAAAAAGAAATATTCACTTCTGAAAGTGAGCTTTCAGAAGAGTGAACACACAAAACCCTCTAAAGATTTAGATAAATAATCATTCACTGTGGCAGTCATTGGAAGAAAAAATAAGAGTTGTTGAGTCCAACAATGTGAGAAAAACTGGAAGTTTATGAGGGCCAGGACCACATGAGGGCATGTCTCAAGGACCATCATGGGGACTCTGGTGGACCACAGCCTGGACAGAGTCCCCTGGACACTTCCTCAGCTCACAGGGCACCTGCCCAGTAACTTTTTGTCTCATCTTGGACAGACACTGCTGCTGTGACAAAACATTCTGACCAATAGCAGCTTGGGGAGGAAAGGGTTTATTTGGCTTTTACTTCCAGGTCAGAGTTCACCATTGAGGGAGTTCAAGGCAGGAACTCAAGCAAAGACCCAGGGCTTGGAGGAATGTTAGTTCCTGCTCACAGGCTTGTGCTCAGCTAGCTCAGTCCATTCGCTCAGGGACAGAAGCTGTTCACAATACCCCGGGCCCTCTCATGTCAAGGCAACTCTCCAGAGACATGGCCACAGGCCAATCTGAGCTGGGCAACCCTTCAGTGGAGACGACTTCAGGTGATATTAGGTTGTGTCAAAGTTCAGTAGGATAGACACCTCTCTTGTGTCCATCCTGGTAACCAGGGGTTACTTCTCGAAATACCTAATGCAATCCTCTTCATTTCCTCTTAAAGGCTCCACATAGCTTCGGCCTCTTGGAACATCCCTTAGAGTACACGGTATATTTGCTTCCGTCATGGTGTCCACTCCAGAGCAAACTTGTTCATCTTTGGTGACATTCTCTGATGCTTGGCTGCATCCCAGCTCCTTGAAACCGTGCTTTTACCATGTGATGGGCTCTTCCCACTGCTGGACCCTGGTGCTGTAAGTGACCTCTCAGTTTAGTATGGTGTCAGCACCCTTCCTCTAAGAGTTGAGGGTTTCTCCAGTGATGTGGGTCCCTGTGTCTATATGGTTGACTGTCCATGCCACCTGCTGTCTCTGCGGACTGAGAACATTGGGCATCTTGCTGTACAATGGCTGCCATATCTCATTCCTCCTCCTCCTCTTCCTCCTCCTCCTCCTCTTTTTGTGCTTGCCAGTTAACTTTTGTTTTGGTGGGATGACAGATATTTTTCTGCAAAAAACCCTTGGTCTTTTAAGGTTACTTCATCATTTTCTTTCTTTTCCCCCATCTATTTCTATTTGAAAAGGATAACACAGTGACAGAATGAAAAGTAAAAACAGTGATCACCCTCATGGGATTAGAGAAGTGTTCAGTTCCACAAGGAACTGGGTTTGGGGAGCATCCCAACCATTGGATCTCAACCTTCCCAATGCTGCAACCCATTAATATAGTTCTCCAAATTGTGTTCACACCAAACATAAAATTATTTTTGTTGCTACTTCATAACTATAATTTTGCTGCTGTTGTGAATTATAAATACTGGACAAATAATCCCTGCAGCCCACAGGTTGAGAACCACTGATCTAGAGCCATTGCCTTTTGTCTCTGTTGTGAATGGCTATCCTTTCTCCTAGTCAGAGTCCCCATTCATTCCAGGACAAGTGCTAGCTAGCACATCTGTCCACCTAATATCAGCTCCCCATTTTATTTGTTCCTCCCATAGGCCCCCACAATAAAAATCATCCCAGCTTGCGATTTGTATATCTGACAGCACAATTCTCTTCATTTATTATTCTAATTTCTATCTCTTCTTTCCCTTTTAATTTCAGTAATGAAAAATGATGATTGTTTTGGCTTATGAGATTGGGTACAGGTGGGTTTGTATGGCCAGAGATAATTTAGGACAGTTTCCCCCAGATTCCATTGCTGATGTCATAGAGGTTGCATGTGATTTATAAAAGAACAAAGAGACACTATGCCAAGGCTTCCAGCAGAATTAGAGTGAGTGCCTGGTGGGCAGAGCCTAGGGCATCACCTCAGCTGGCAGGATGGCCAAGGACCTCCAGGCTCTTTTCCACACAGCTGGCCAGGCACATTTCTCTGACATTGGGCAAACAAGTGGAGATTTCCTGTGCATCTTTTCCCAGCTCTTTCTGCATGTGGTAGGTAGGTAACAGAAAGCTGGCCATGTGCTTTGCAAAAGTGTCATGCCTGTTCTGATGGGATTATGGGACTCTCTTGCCAGTGACAACTTCTGTGACTAGCAGTGTTTATAATTAATTAATTAGTTAGTTAGTTAATGTATTCCTTTTAACATTTTTATACTTTTTGCAGATATGTTATCACATGGAAGCGCTTCATGGCTCCAAGGAGGGCACCTTGTATCCCAATCATTCTACGTACCAGGAGCAGGGGCAGCTGAAGATAGAGTTAAGTAACAGCTTTGCCAGGCTGTATGAACCCAGGACCATGTACCCTTTCCCTAAGTTCCTAGATAGTAAAGCCATGAGAGAAAGAAGAAGCAGTGTCCAGAGAAGGGGTTTGAAGGTCCTGGTCCTTGTGACCATGGGCACTGGTGGATGAAGCTCGCAATCTCTACAGATGAGAAGGAACTGCTCCATACTCTATATCTCCTCCTGTGCTGACGGCATCAATACTCACACCACCTAAAGTCTATTCACAGGCTCTGTGTCAGAGCTGACATTGAGCAACTCCTACACAGATTCTCCACTGCAGTGGACAGGACACTCATCCTGCAGGGTGGCCATGAGGCTGGAATGGAGCATGTAGCCTTAAATACCTCCCCATGGAACAGAAGGAAATCATGGGCATTTTACACATGGCAAGAAGACCAGTGCAGAGCCTGGTGGTGACACGAACCTTGGTGAATGGTGACTACCAGGCGGTGGACCGAACAGAACATTTGAGGACTCTTTGCTCCTTTGACGCATTCTTCAGTCTTGTACCCTTCAGGTCAGAACACCCAGGATGGTGTGTCGTTGGTACCACAGGTAGACACGGCTGGTGAGCTCAGAGGTCCTGGACAGTGTGCCTGGGTGATCGGGTGGAGGATCGAGAGGCTCAGAGTGGGTCTCTCCTGGTGTTCCTGAGCCCAGTGCCATCTCTGAAGTTTTGGGGACCCTCTGTGCTGACTTTTGCTACCGTTTGCTCATCTGGTCTGATGGCAGACTGCCTCTGACCCATGTATGCGTTCTTCACACTGAAGTCTGCCTTGGTTTGGCACCTATAGAAGCACGAGTGGCTTGACCTTGGTCACTATGAATAGCTTTCTCTTTAGGTTCAGAATTTCAGGCCACAGGCCCCAAGCATGAAGCACAGAGCCCCCATCTCCTGACTCCCTAGTGGACACTGGAGCGGGGGCCACTGTGGTTGGAGCTACCAAAAACTTATTCTTTCATACGCAAGCTCTTCAAGGTGGGGCCCCCGGGGAGCTGCAAAGGCTGAAGGGTAGGCAGCCAGGAGACAGATGCTGATGGCCCGTCTCAGGCTGCCTGTTCCTGATTTGCTGATGGCCGTGATGGAATTTAGGGAGCTCGAGACATGGTGCTCACTGACCGCTTCAGCTCAATGAATCTCTCTAGTTCACCCTGCTCCTTCTGAGGGGAGGTCAAGTGAAATTTCAGTTTGTGAACCTGGGATCAATACACCAGTCTGAGATCAATTAGCTAGCCTGGGACTAATTAGCCAATATAGGATCAATGTTAACAGCCCAAGATCAATGTGCCAGGCAGGACTATGTCAGAAGCAGATGGTCAGATTTTGGGAATCAGCATTGGGCTGCATCCCTGGGGCAGGGCCTGTGTGTCTGGGTGTCTCATCTGACTATCTCCTCTAGGATACCTAACAGTGTTTGTGAAACCAACGTCATGGCCCCTCCACAAGCCTCTGCTCTCTGAGACTTGGCTGGCGCAGAAGATACACTAATAGCTTTTAAGAAGAGGTGTGTGAGTTAGTCACAGGCCACAAGAGAGGGCATATCAGACAGAAGAGATTTGCCGTCTTCAGCAGAGATGGAGATCTCTGTCACAAGGAGGATGGGTATGTGTGAACAGACGTGTGATGGTAGAAACCGTATATCTGGAGGAAAGCCCGGGACTCATTCCCATTCACTGAGAACACATTTAACTTCTAAGTAATTCCCACAATGAGGAACTCATGATATATTTCCTAAAATACGGAGCAAGCTCTATGAACAGCTGGCCTGCAACCAGCTCAAGGGGGTGATGTGTATGTGTGTGCATGTGCATATGTATGTATGCAGGCATGTATGTGTATGTATATTTCTGTGTGCATATATATGTTTGGCATGCATGTCTGTGAATGCATGTTTAAAGAAGCGTGTATATGCATATATATATACACATATGTATGTTTGTAGCAGTATATGTGCATAATATATGTGCCTTTCAGTATGTGCATGTGTATGTGTACTCTCTCGGGTCAGTGAGGGTAGCGTGTGAGACGGTTGAGTGCCAGCATTAGCTAGGCAGCGGGGGTGGCTGTGTCTATCACATCTCCTGTGTGCTCTGGGGACTTGTATAGCTGGCCCCGTTGTCCTACTTATCTTCACGAAGATACATGTACAGATGAGGAGAGAAGATCAGCCGGTCACCATGGTGACTGCCAAGGCCTCCTAGCCACGCTCTTCAAGGCTCTGCATCCTCGGGGGCTGTGGTCTGCTTCTCATGCAGATCAACCCTAAAGGGCAATTTGCATCAGAGAATCTGAGGGCAAGAATCATGAATGTTTCTGAAATAATGGAGTCCTAATGATGGTTTGGCAGGAGTCTTGAGGACCCTAACTTTGGCAGGGACAGTAGCTTGGATGGTTTCATCTCAGACTATAGTGGCAGGCATTTGTACACAATGGGCAAATTGTCTTCTCAGGGGACAGATTCCCAGCTGGGGAGGTGGGATATAACTCAGGGACTGAGAGGTGGCTTCACCCAAGTGTGGCAGGGATCTTGTCCTTGGCTCCTGGCAGGGATGAGGGGCACGAGGCAGCCCCACAGCCTTCCAGGGCCCCTGTTTCAGAACGAGTGAAGACACAGTTCTGGTCTTTCACAGTGGTTCTGAGAACTGGGTCGGATTGCCTATAGATACTTCTCTTCATTGGCAGAATGAGAGCTGCAGGAGGCAAGAATAGGGGAGGGGGCGGAGGAGGGGGGAGCCCCGTTTTGTTCCTGGAGCACTCAGTGTTGGGCCTGTACACACTGAGAACTCCCCAGCCATTTCTTGAACAGATGGGAGGGTGGCGTTACGTCAGCAGGCCTGACCACCAGGCCATTTGTCCTCCATGGCTTTGAGTCTTGGACATGGTGTCTCTTGAAGCAGGTCTTCGGGAACTCAGCCTGGCCCCACACATCATCTCCCACAGCAAAGCTTTATAGGGGATCCATGTAGCCACCACAGGGGTCTGAGGCCATGAGGACAACTCTGGTGTCCTGGGGTGGGACGCCCCCTGGGCTGTGAGAGGGCAATGCCAGCTGCTCAGATGGGGTAATGGTGGGCTGGCTCTGTGTGGCTTGGAGTCTCAGGCCTGCCTGGACAGCTTGCCCCATTGACCGAGGTTCTGGCCTGGCCCTAAGCAGCTTTGTGACTCTCAGAACTCTCTCCTATCACTTTTTCTACGTCTGAGAGAGTTTTGTTCCACGTCCCAAGAAAGGACTCAGAGCCATAGTGTGCGTTAGTGGCTTTGTCGGGGGCACGGGGGGGGGGGGGTTGCTTCTGGGCAGCCACAAACCAGAACCCCTCTCTGCGTAGACAAAGTAGAGTGGGAAACATAAAGATACATTTTGGTTTCTCACCTAACAGAGAGAAATGTGCAAAATCATGACTCACCTTTCTGACATGTCCAAAAGGAATCTCATTCATTCAGGAATAAGGAGAGGTGCAGGCTGTCCATCAGCAGGCAGAAATCTGGTGACAATGACCACTTGAGAGCCAGGTACCTCAGCTGCTATGTTGAATGCGGCCTGACCCCTATGGGCTGGGATGTCACCTGCCTTGCTCAGCACACAACACTGGAGCTCCAGATATCTGCTGCTCACAAAGATGGCTTGGCTTAGCAGCACCTGACAGAGACTCAGCCTCAAGTTCCCACCTCCCAGAAAAGCAGCTGAGGGGCCACTCCAGCCATCTCCATCTCTGTGGAGATCTGTCCCTACAGGGGCATTCTAAGTAGAATTGGCAGTTGTCTGGAATGTGGCATGTCAGGCATCAGCGCATTTCCTGGGCACTCTTTGGTTCAATAGTCCAGGCTTACAAACTTTTTGTTTCTTTGTTTGTTTGTTTGTTTAAAGGGAAGTAGCTGTGCAGGATCTCACAAGTCTCATGGAAATCCTGAAACTAGAACCGGCCAGCAATCAGCAGTGTGCCTGTGATCCAGACATTGAACTGTTCTTGAGGGATGGAGGAGCCCTCCATGGGGTCATAGGATACGTCCACTCTGTGCACACACCTGTGCACAACTCTTTAGCTAGGGTATCTCCTCACCTGCTCAGAAAAAAATGATATCTACATACATCGATAGATACCCAGAGCTCCGGACTTGGAAACTCCAGCCAGGCGCATAATTGCACATGGAGTGATCCAGGTGATAAGCTTACCTCTATCCCCACACATCAAAGACAGACATGGATCCCCCCAGCATGTTGTTATAAAATGTGCATTTAATTATTCTGGGGGAGGGTTTCCTTTACAGGCGTCTTGTGATTTGTTATTTATGCTTTGTTGTCACATGTACAGAGGTGGCAGTGGGCCGGCCCCTGGGGCACCTGGAGATATTAATGGAACTACCTTCCCTGTCAGTGTTATTTGTTAACATGTCATCCATCAGCACGTTGCCAGAAGAACGGAAGGACAGGCCGCACTGCTTTCTGTGTTGCCATTGCCTGCCTTGGTTCCGGGACTCTGTGGCACACTCGATGGTCAGGTGGGTGTTTCAAGAGTTTCTCGTGAGACCGGGCAGTGCACAGTCCTTGGGGTGAGCCTGAGCAGAAGGTTCCCAGGCAGGCACTTTGCTCCCTAGTATTGTGCCAGATTTGACCCCTGCAATAGCAAAAGGAAACCAGTTAGGAGTTTGTGTGCTTCTGACGGGTTGTGCACTGCCAATGGGTAAGTCAGAGAGAGCACAGGATGCAGTATAGGCAGGTTCTTCAACACCAGTCTGAAAGTCAGTCAGAATGGAAGACACAGAAGGCGAACCCAAGCCCTGCTAGCCTTGGGCACTGCAGTGGCTGTCACTGCTTCAGAGCTCTCCACAGTGAATGGACAGTATTGGGAATTGGCAGCTGATGACAGAGGGCAGTTTCTGTCTGTCTGTCTGTCTGTCTGTCTGTCTGTCTGGTTTTTGCTCATGGTCTTGAGGTTGACAGTATCCTCATTCCCTCCTTTGCTATGTCTGGGTCACACCCAACCTAAGTTAGCCAGTGATCAGTCCTCTCTGCACAGCAGCCCACAGACCCATCAGCACACTCATAACTTCATCTCTGCTGATCTCAGGGCCTCCAGAAATCCCAAGATCCAAGTGTCTCAGCTCATCCCTATAGCCCTGCAGGGCTAAATGCCCCTGAAAGCACCTTCTCCTCCTGGCATGTCTCTGTCACCCATCTGGGGGATGTGAAAGAGATAAATAACTCAGACCCAAGACTCTCTCTGATAAGTCCCTGGATGTGAGATATTCTGCATTCATTAATCAGGGAACAGGTATGCAAACCACATGTGTGCAGTGACGGGCCGGATGGAGTCTGGAGTGTGTCAGGGATAGGGGTCCCCTGGGCTTTCACCACCTTCTCATTTACTGATGGAAGCACATTTTAGTTCCAGTGCTTTCCTCTCTTTGCAGTCTTTATGGAATCTGAGCCTCCAACTGGCAAAGGATAGGAGGGGCCAGTAGGGAGGCTATGTGTGATTGACACCCTAATGCCTTACTGTTAAGCAGTTGCCCAATCAAAGTTAAGTTTCAAACTGTACAGGAGCCAGAACAAATGAGCTCAGAGAAAGAAGGCACCATAGTGGTCAGAGTTGGGGTGCTCTGGGCTTCCTGCTCTATAGTAGATGCTTAGTGGGGTAAGAAACCCTAGCCTACTGTTCCATTCTGACTTGTTCCCTCTTGGAACCTTTACCTGGCAGGATCGCATCATTCCAAAATGATATTTTGTGCCTTGTTTTCACTTGACACCTCTCTCTCTCTCTCTCTCCTGCTCTTTCTTCTTTCTTTCTTTCTTTCTTTCTTTCTTTCTTTCTTTCTTTCTTTCTTTCTTTCTTTCTTTCTTTCTTTCTTTCTTTCTTTCTTTCTTTCTCCTTCCTTCCTTCCTTCCTTCCTTCCTTCCTTCCTTCCTTCCTTCCTTTCTTTCTTTCTTTCTTTCTTTCTTTCTTTCTTTCTTTCTTTCTTTCTTTCTTTCTTTCTTTCTTTCTTTCTTTCTTTCTTTCTTCCTTCCTTCCTTTCTTTCCTTCACCTCTTCCTTCTGCCTTTCTTTCCTTCATCTCTTCCTTCTGCCTTTCTTTTTTCTAAAGATTTACTTATAGATGAATCTTAAGTGTATGGATATTTTGTCTGCATGTACATCTTCACAGCAAAAGATGACACCAGATCCTGAGACTTCAGGTTTAGATGGTCCATGAGCCACCATGTGGGCACTGGAAAAGCAATCAGTGCTCTTAACGGCTGAGTCATCTATTCAACCCCTTGACTTCCTTCCTTCCTTCCTTCCTTCCTTCCTTCCTTCCTTCCTTCCTTCCTTCCTTCCTTCCTTCCTTCCTTCCTTCCTTCCTTCCTTCCTCCCCCCCCTCTCTCTCTCTCTCTCTCTCTCTCTTTCTCTCTCCTCCCTTCATTAAATATAGTCTTTATTCACATTTCAAATGTTATTCCCTTTCCCGGTTCCCCCCTCCCAGAAAACCCCTAACCCATCTTCCCTTCCCTTGCTTCTCTGAGGATAGTCCTACACCCAACCCACTCCCACCTACCCTCCCTCCACTTCCCTATGTTGGGGCATCTATTAAGCCTTCATAGGACCAAGGACCTCTCCTCCCATTGATGCCTGACAATGCATTCCTCTGTTACAAATGCAGCTGGAGCCATGTGTACACCTTGGTTGATGGCTTAATCCCTGGGAGCTCTGGGGGGGGGGGGAGTTTGGTTGTTTGCTATTGTTGTTCTTCCTATGAGGTTGCAAACCCCTTCAACTCCTTTAATCCTTTCTCTAATTTCTCCACTGGGGACCCGGCACTCTTGACTTTATTTTTATTTGCTTCTGCCCTGGTATGCAGACGCTGCCATGTGGCTGCTGGGCTCACAGACACCATAACACCCCACCCATGTGTGTGTATGTGAATCATACACACTGCTGCTGGGAACCCTGTGTATGAAGACAGCAGAGATGGGTGGGTACTTTTGAGGACTTGCTTTCTGTTCCCGCCCATATGCAAAAAATCACTTTATTTTTTTTATTTTATTTTTTTATTTTTAGAGAGGGCTTTGCATTACCAAGCCTGTGGTCAGTTTGTCAAATGACCAAGGATGACTTGAATTTCTGATTTTCCTCACCTCTACCTCCCAGGAGCTGGGATTACCTGGTTTGTATAGTGCTAGGTGTACCTATGATATGTACATGTATGCTATGTGTATGTACAGTGCCGATGGCTTGCTAGACAAGCATGCTAGGAAAATGCTCCACCAGGCTGATCTATCTCTACCCAGGTCTTGTGTAACTTTTGTTGTATTTATTCTCCCATGCAGTTTTGCTTAATATCCTGGAAGTTACTTGCTTTAAACCTTTTTGTTATTGGGATACAAGAAGAGAAATCTGCTTAGTCAGAACTGACTTTCAAAAGACTACAGTAATGAAAACTTACTAATTTTTAAGTACTCTATGTGCTTTCTGAGGCAATTTTAAGTACTGTATGTGCTTTGAATTTAGGTTCTTGTATAATCTGTAAATGACCAGCTTTTTTCTCTCATTGCAATCCTTATGTTTGTAATTTTCTCTCTAAATGTGTAAACTGGAGTACTGAACTCATAAAAGAAGAGTCTTTGTTTTGTTTCAGATTTTTAAAGAAAAGCTCAACAAACAATCCATTTAGAATGAAAAAATAAGGAACCTGCACACGCTCTATCCATTTCCCCAACCACACAGCCTGTCGACGACACTCAACCCAGCACCCACGTGATGGAGCCAGGCTGCATCCCTGAGGCCTGGCCTCCTTCACACCTCACCAGGTCTGGCTCCCTGAGGCCTTACCATGGCTCCGCCTGCCTGCAGATCCCCATCTTTCTCATTTCCACAGTCAGTGGCATCAAACACACTCACCACTTGGTCTCTTCCCTCTATCTCCTAGAGGGACACACTGTCCTAATCAACCCTCAAGTCCTCTTTCCTTCTTTCTAGCCGGCAGCTACTGCTCTTTGTCTGTAGAGTTGGGTTAAGACTGTCTGTCTGTCTGTCTGTCTATGTATCTATGTATCTATCTATGTATCTATGTATCTACGTATCTATCTATGTATGTATGTATGTATGTATCTATCTATCTATCTATCTATCTATCTATGTATCTATCTATCTATATCTATGTATCTATGTATCTATGTAAGTATCTATGTATGTATCTATGTATGTATGTATGTATCTACCTATCTATGTATCTATGTATGTATCTATGTATCTATGAATCTATCTATCTATCTATGTATATATGTATCTGTCTATGTATCTATCATCTACCTATCTACCTATCTACCTATGTATGTATGTATCCATCTATATATCTATGTATTTATGTATGTATGTATATACGTATGTATCCATCATCTACCTATCTACCTATGTATCTATGTATGTATGTATACATATCTATGCATGTATGTATGTATGCATATATCTATCTATTATTGTGTTTGAGATCTATCTGTAATTATGAACATGCATGCAGGTGTGTACATCTGTTTCATGCAGATGCTAGAGGGGATCATCAACCTGTCCTGTTCTAGCCATTGGAAACTAAAGACTAAATAAGGAGTCCCCCTTAGTCCCATGATACAGAGTCTCTCACTGGACCTGGAGCTAGGCTGTCCTCCATCAAGTCACAGATATTCTCCTGCCTCTGCTCCTTATAACACTGGTGTTCCAGGTAGCATAGGTACACCTGGCTTTTTACATGTGTACTTGGGGTTATAACTCAGGTCTTCACGCTTGCATATCTGAGTTATCTTCTGAGCCACATGCTTCTGACACACTTTGTGTGAGAATAGCATTACATATTTTCAGATAGGGTGTCTGCTGTGGCAGTCATCATTGGTGTGCATTTCTTTGTGTTATTTATTGATTGTTTTGTGGAGGTGAGAATCAATCACAAGGCCTTTGTATGCCAGGCAAGTGTTTTACTACTGAATTAGCTCTTTAATTCCATTCTCCGGTCTGTAAAATTCTGTATTTTCTTGGAGTCCATTCTTTGTATGTGTTATTTCCTTTACTAGATGTAAGGGGACTTTATTTTCATACTGTGTTCTAGTACCAGAGCTTCAGCAGTCTCATGAGATGGCACTGGTAGAGAACTTCTTAAGTGTCCATGTGTGCACTTGATCTTGATCACAGGTCAACTGAAGTATGCTTGGATTTGTGAAGAATTAGATTTAGCTGAGGCCAGTTTCCAGCAACTATCTCAGTTCTGAGACCCCTTGAGCCTGGAAGGAAACTGGCTGTCACCATTCCATGTTTAGGGTTTTTGTTTGTTTGTTTTTGAGACATGTGGTGGTTTGAATAAATTTGCCCTCCATAGACTCATGGGTTTGAATGCTTGGCCTATGGGTAGTGACACTATTAGGAGCTGTGGCCTTATTGGAGTAGATGTGGCCTTATTGGAGGACGTGTATCACTTGGAGGAAGTAGGGGCCGCCTTTTAGGTCTTCTTTGCTCAAGTTCTGCCCAGTGTGGAACACAGTCTCCTTCTGCTTCCTGCAGATTAAGATGTAGAACTCTCAGCTCCTTCTCCAGCACCATGTCTGCCTTTACCATGCCATGCTTCCCATCATGATAATGGACTAAATCTCTGAAACTGTAAGATATTCCCAATTAAATGTTTTCCTTTGCAAGAGTTGTCTTGGTTTTGGGGTCTGTTCACAGCAATAAAACCCCAACTAAGATAAGACAGGATCTCATTAAAGAGCCCTGACTGCCCTGGCACTCAGTATGTGGACTAGACTAGCCTTAAACTTATAGAGATCTGCCTGTTCCTGCCTCCCAAGTGGCTGGGATTCAAGTTGTGAATCACCACCCTTGGTCCATGCTCAGGTTTGGTGGATTGAGCTATGGCTAGCCATCCAGCAGAGCTGAAATGCTCATTAAGCCTGGAGAGGATGCTCCCTTTCTTTGTTTTTGCTCTAAGCTGTGAATTTACTTTGAGTTGTGTCACAAAATTGTTTAGTTGTGCCCATAAGAAAATGTGTTTTTTTAAAAGACTTTTAAAGAGACTGTAAAAACAAAGCAATTTTGCTTTAACATTCAGACAACATCCGAGTGTAAAAGTGGAAGTGGACGGCGTCCTTCCCGTTGTTCTATTGTATCCCTTTCCAGATAAATAAAGTAACAGAAATACTCCCCCTTGTAGAGAACAGTTAAACACTGGCACTTACATTTTAAACAAAAAAAATGCAGCTGTAGGTTGAGAGATGGCCCAGTGGGCAAAGTACTTACCATAAGTATGAAGATCAGAAGAGACAATCCTCAGAAGCTTCTAAGCCTGCTATAGACAGTGGTAAGCAACCTGCACTCACAATTTAGAGGTGTAGTCCATCACAGTGAAGAAGGCATGGTGCAGGAGAGTGAGGTAGTTTTCCTAGTGCCTGAGGGAGAAAAGGCTGTGCAGGGAGAAAAGATATCATTGGATGTAACCAACACTGGACCCTGAATGCTGCAATGTGGACCAGCCAGGCAAGATGTGCTCATTGGTGCAATAGTGGTGTGGTTGTTGTGAAGTAACCAACGTCTTCTGACTGGATTTAAGATCGTCTCAAGGGGAGGGAATTTCATGCCCGATACTGTAATCCTGGTTGACAGCCCAAGGCTTGGGAGCTTATAGTCCCTAGGGTAGAACCAGCAATTGCTATTTAGCAAAGCTAAATGTTGATGCTCTCAGATTGTTTTCTACATATTTATACTTATACCCATAGGCCTCTGTTGCTCCCAGTTTTGGTCAGAGAAGCTCCTTTTTGCAGTGACAGCAGTTATAAGAGATGCAGAACGAGAGATGCAGAAATAATCAAAGTGCTGAGAGAAAGCACCAAGTGGGGCATTTATTTTAACCCCACCCCTGCCTAAACTCAGGGAACATAGCAGAAGAGGAACTGGGAAAGCTGGAAGATCCAAAGGATGGAGAGGAGTTCTGTGAAGTATTGTCTTCTGGATGTCATGGGTGCGGAATGGTTATTGAATCAGGAACTCACAGCACCTAAGGTTACTTGCACAAGTTCAAGATGGCTGAAATCATGGTGTAGATGATACAGATGGTCCCCAGGCCCTACCCCTTATTGAGGAGCTGTTGGCAGTGGATGGTTCCCAGGGAATGGAGAATTATTCTTTTTGAGAATGTGGCCTGACTGTATATCTCAAGGCCCACACTAGTGACCTATTTCCTTCCATGAGGTTCCACCTCCTAAAGGTTCCAGAATCTTCCCAAACAGTGTGACCAGGTAGGACCAGGTGTTCAGACACTCAAGCTTATGAGGAACACTCAGACCATAGCAGTTCACTCTCCAGGACTGAGGTACAGTGGTTTTCCAGCTGTCAGGCCCAAGGTGTACACTGAAGTCCCAAATACGTTCTCGACATCAATCCTCAATCTTTCTTCTTCTCCTGGTCATCAGCATGACTGCCTTTCACTGAGGGGTCCAGGCAGACACTAAATATAGTACCCTGTGTACCTCCTCACCATCATGGAGACGAGTGGGCTCTGTACTGAACATGGGGGCCACACCATACTGCTTGGGCTAATTGCCTGGATGGTTTGGCTACATCCCCTGAGTGGTCTGAGAAGAGAGTGGTGGTCATGGCCATAGGGACAGCAGGGTCCAACCTCCTGCTGTAGTGAGAGTTTTGGTTTCTTAAAAAACCGAATTACATTATGTGAATGTTTTTGTTTTAATCCCAGGTATGGGAGGAATATGGGTCTGCTTCAGATTGTCCACAGCTGCTAACTGTGATTTGTCTCATGCTCTAGGAGGGGCGTGATTTTTGACAGCTGCAGATGGTTTATGTTTAGAATTCTGGGGACTCTTGGGAGGGTATAAGTGTGAGAGGCCTGGAAAGGGCCTGGGGTGACTGCTGCTGCTGGTTCCTGCTGCTGCTTTTGCTATTGCTTGATTGCTAGATTGCTAGATGGCTGGATTGTGGATTGCTGGATTTCTGGGTTGCTGGGTTGCTGGGTTGCTGGGTTGCTGGATTGCTGGATTTCTGGGTTGCTGGGTTGCTGAATTTCTGGGTTGCTGGGTTGCTGGATTGCTGGGTTGCTGGATTGCTGGATTGCTGGATTGCTGGATTGCTGGATTATTGGATTACTGGATTATTGGATTGTTGGATTGTGAATTGCTGGTTGGAGATATTCTGCTGATGAAGATTGGACTTGCCCCCAAGGAACTCAGCAACCTTAATCAGTAAGAAGTGGGCTAAAGAGATCTATGTTCCCTTTCCCCTCTAACCTTCTTCCTCTCCTACCTAGTGCTGGGGGTTGGAAGGGATCAAGGTTGGAATAAGGGTTGGAAGGGTGGTAGAAATATAAGAACCTAATAAAGTAAAAAAAGCACGCCTCACCCCACCATCCTGCCCTCTCTCTAGAGCTTGAAGAACTAAATTATTTGAAAACCGTCACGTTATAAAGTATTTAAATAACTGTAGCATTCCTCATATTTTATTTTTCTCCTCTTGGAGCTTATGACGAATAACTCAGATTTCATGAAATATATATTTTAAATGTCTTTCCCCACCAAAAGAGCAATTCTCCAGCATGTTAATTAGACTGGAGAGATGAAACTCGATGCACACGAGAGTATTTATAATGTGCCGTATTAATCATCGACGGTTTTCAAGAAAATAATTATGTTGGACAAATGATAATATTTTGCTCTTGTAACTGTGTCTCCACATTTATTCAAAACTCTTGGTGCTTCCCATGTGGCATCGATTAATTATTCGTCTTGGGGAGATGGATTGTTGTTCACTTCTGTTGTTGACAGTTTGTATTGGTTTGTCTCCCTGAAATCCAGTGAAGGGAGGGGGAGTCTATGAGGGTAACAGCTGCCACTTGACACGGTGTATGGCTTCTTTGAGGACAGATGTATGGTCAGTTGTATGGGAAGGTAGGGTCCCAGGGTCCCCCTTGCCACCTCTGACAATGGTAGAGCAGCACCAGTTTCTTGGGGTTTCTGGAGATAAGGAGGTGTAGAAGGTGGGCTGGGTGGAGCTAAGCTCCTTGCACTCAGCTTCTGCTGGCTTTGGTCCCTTGGTCCAGACATTCCAGGAGGCCAGTGGTGTTTCTATCTGGGCACATTCTTTGGATGCTGCCAACCCATGACCATACCCCTGAGTTAGTGTTGTTTGAACCTCTTCTGGGAGATGAACAATCTTGTCATCCCAGACAAGGTTTCAAGGATCTATCAAAGCAAAAATGTATACTGCTTTTGAGAGGAGTTATCTTGATTGTGGTGTGACATGAGGGAGCCTAACCCACTGTGGTGGCACCATTCCTTAGGCAGAGAATCCTGAACTCTCTAAGAAATCTATCTGAGCATGAGCTTAGGAGTGAGCCAGAAGGCAACGTTCCTTCATGGCGTCTGCTTCAAGTTCCTGCTTGACTGCATGCCCTGATCTCCTCAATGATAGACTATGACCATCACAAGCCAAGTGAACCCTCTTCTCTCCTATGCTGCTCTTAGTTAGAGTGTTTTATCACAGCATCAGAAAGACAACAGGAACTGTGACCCAATGCTTTCGATTAGGATTACTCACAATAGCATAACTTAGGAGTGGGGATACCATTGCAAGACATATCGCTCGCTCTCTTGGAAGCTGTTGACTATCTCTCAAAGCCCTCGAGGGGTGGCCTCTATCATCTTCTCCTCTGCTCCATGATGGTGCCATTAGTGGGCCCAGTCTTGTACAGTTCTGTGGGCAGCCATAGGTGCTGGGATGGAATAGGTCATGTCATGCTCAGAGGATAGCATACCACAACAGGGCATTTCCAGGTCTGCTCCTATGATTCCTCCCACCCTACTGCTCCCAATCCAAGTCTTTTAGATGCAGGGCATGTCCCCACTTCCTGGCCCTTGCCAATCTCCTTTGTCTTCAAGACCTGCACCCAACATGGATTCTTTGCCCATTAAAGATTGAATGGGGAGGGGTCTCATTACTTCACAGGGCTGAATAATGGCATCCTTCTCTGAAACCTGTCTAGGAAGTGGAAGACGCTGGCCATCAAGCGGAGGTGACAGCTGGTACTGGGTTCTGGAGACTAGTTGAGAGTTGAGATTGCCCTGGTGAGGGACACAATACTCTGATCTTCTAAACAAGGCCACAGGAGATATACAGGACCAGTGAGGGAATGGCAGCAGATGGGCTCTCCTGAAGGGGAGAGAGCTTATGAGGAGGGCAGTGAAATGCTTGACTCCAACAGGGCTGGGTGGGCCTTCTATCTCTCACAGTGGGCATTGCTGCCCTCTCAGACCGGCCCCTTGGGAGATTTGCCACTTAAAGGCACATGGAGCAGAAGGCCTTCCATTCCCTACTGAGGGGCTCTCCTAGGTCCTGGAAACAGCAGCCCCTCAAACCCTGTGAACCAGGCACCATGGATTGTCTGCATGGTCTTGAGCTCCTGCCCCACATGAACTCCTTATAGGGAAGGATCTGAGCATGCTCAATAGAGCTCATGGTTCTGTTAGAGGACTGGGAGGCCTCTGGTACCCTGTTGATGAACCAAACTCCCATAGTGACTTTTCTAAGAGACTCCTGAACATGATTGGAGCTTGAGATGGGGACCCCAAAACTATCCCCGAGGTGGGGGCACATGGCTGTCCCCTGGCCTCTTTGTTAGGTCAGCTTGGGCTGGGTCCAGGGGAGTGGACTTTGTTGGAGTCATGTCAGTTAAGTAGACACAAGCACTTCATGCTGCCGCTGTAAGCATGCGCTTTCTGTTTACACAGAGGTGACAGTAACTAAGCAGAGAGATACGGATGGGGAACACAGCAACTGCAGAGCTTCCAAAGGCTGTGCACTAAGCCTCAAGTAAATACAGAGTAATAACACGGTCTGCTGTGCGCTTTGAAATGCGAACTTCCTTGGATAGAGAGGCTGGTGTCTCTGCCTGTTGTGGCTGGCAGTCAGCATGCCTCTTGCCTGGCTGGGCCTCAGCCAACCCTGCCTGAGGGATGCCATGGAGATGGGAAGAGTTTTGCCAAGGAGAATCTAGTCATTCTCAGAAATCTCCCTCAGAGTTGGTGGGGTGGGTCAGTGGGTAGAAGTGGCTGAATGAAGATTGATGTTTGATTTCCAGAGCTCTCATGGTGGCAGCTGGCATGGTGGCAGGAAAGAAAAGATTCCTTAGGACTGTCCTCTCATCTTCATATGTGCACCATGGCATCTGTTTGAGGCTATACAAAAGAAACAAGGAATAAATACACAATATTCATGTCCCCGAGGACCTTGGATGGTAGGGGTCTGTAGAAGAGATGCACGCAGGTGTGTGTGCATGTACACACACACACACACACACACACACACACACATACACACATACACACACACACATACACACACATACACACACATACACACACATACACACACACACATACACACACATACACACACATACACACATACACACACATACACACACACATACATACACATACATACACATACATACACATACACACACATACACACACACACACACACACCACAGATCCCTGGCCACCTCCCAGACTTCATAGTACTGAGTTCAGAAGGGTCTCAGACTTATTTTCAGAGGAAACTTTGAGGGCAACAGGAGTGACCCCTGGTCACTCAGTCAGGATTTGTTTCCTCTCTTGCTTGGCAGTCACACCTGCTCTGGAAAGTTCCCTTGCTGATAGATGGCTGGTTGTCTCTGGTCATCTGGTCAGTGGAAGACATCCAGTTATTCTGGACCTGGCTGACGTCCCTGATGCTGTGAGGTGGCCTTATAGGAAGCACACCAGAGAGGTGGCAGTCTTTTCTCAAGGGTGCCGTACACAGGCAGTTCCTCTCACCCCATGGCCCACATTCTGCCTTCCTGAATTCCCTGCTTCCTGGCAGAGGATGCCCCCTTCTGGACTCTGTAGACATTGTACTCAACAAGTGCACTCCCCTCATGGACACACAATTAAAACATGTTCCAAGCCTTTCCACAGATAAGACTTCAATGTTGGAAGGGGACTCAGGCTCGGTTTTATGTGGGAGAAGTATCCCTACTGTTCATTCAGTACTTCCCAGGAAGCGTGGGAAGCGTACCTAGGACATGGCCCTCAAGTCATTGACCATGGTCAGTAGATCTCAGAGTCCTGTGGAGCTTGTTGTGAAGGGAGCCAGGGCTAAGGAAATGGGGTTGTGTGTGGAGCTCCAGGAAGAGAACAAAGGGTTGTGAAATTGCAAAGAACCTTCTGGAAAGCTCACTGGTGGCCCATAGATGTTGCATCCTTCTCTTGTACAAGGACCAGTGGAATGGCTTTATCTCTGTTACATAGTCTGTATTGACTGGATTATGTAACTATAAGAAAACAGAAACTGGTGGCTATATTTTGACCTGAAATTTGTGTAGGTAAAATGTTTCAGAATTAACAAAATCAATCGTCGTTTAACTAACCTTTAATCGTTGTTTAAAATAATTTGATGGAGAAGGCAAGAAAAAAAGGAAAGGAAGGAGGAAGAAAACGAGGAAGGGACAGACAGACAGACAGACAAGCCCCAAATCCTTAGGCCTCCATCTTCAGAGCCCCCATCCCTGCTGAGAAAAGAATTGCAACATTAGACATAGCAGAAGGCTTCTCCAGGTGCTGAAATCGTTGCTGGTTGCTGGGCTTTCTGTTCCCCACACAGCTAAAGACAGAGGTTGGGGGTATCGCTCAGTGGTAGGACTGCTTCCTCTGCATTCCTACAGGATGTACGAGAGGGACTCAATACAACTTAAAGCTTAAAATGAGCATTGTAGATGCTGGGAAGCCAGCAATGGTCCAGAAGAAGGAGAAGAAAAGAGAAAAATAACTGAGTTATGATCCATGATGTATTTTAGCTCATTTCCAGAACATGGGTATTGCTCAAGTCATTTAGCATGCATATCATATGTATATGTACCGACCCCTTCACGGGGGTGACGTGCTTCCTCTTGGGGTTATGGAGTGTTGACGATGGCTGCAGGCAGTGCAGGTGCTTGTGGAGAGGATTTACCGCCTCTTTGAACTTGTATAATTCCTAAGTAGGTGCTCTGATCTGTTGGGGTGACCTGCAGATATTGTATTTTCTGGCTAGGGAAAGATGTGTCCTTGGGGTCTCAATTGTTATTTGGAGCGGGCAGCACCAGGCTAGCTGGGTAGGTAAATGTCTCTTCCTTACCTGTCTTTAAAAGAAAGGCAAGCTATAGATCCTGCTATACCACTCCTGGGCATATACCCAGAGGATTCCCTACCATGTAATAAGGATACATGCTCTACTATGTTCATAGAAGCCCTATTTATAATTGCCAGATGCTGGAAAGAACCCAGGTATCCCTCAACAGAAGAGTGGATGCAAAAAATGTGGTATATCTACACAATGGAGTACTATTCAGCCATTAGAAACAATGAATTCATGAAATTCTTAGGCAAATGGATGGAGCTAGAGAACATCATACTAAGTGAGGTAACCCAGACTCAAAAGGTGAATCATGGTATGCACTCACTAATAAGTGGATATTAACCTAGAAAACTGGAATACCCAAAACATAATCCACACATCAAATGAGGTACAAGAAGAAAGGAGGAGTGGCCCCTGGTTCTGGAAAGACTCAGTGAAGCAGTATTCGGCAAAACCAGAACGGGGAAGTGGGAAGGGGTGGGTGGGAGGACAGGGGGAGAGAAGGGGGCTTACGGGACTTTCAGGGAGTGGGGGGGCTAGAAAAGGGGAAATCATTTGAAATGTAAATAAAAAATATATCGAATAAAAAAAAAAGAAAAATCATACTAAAAAAAAAAAAAAAGAAAGTCAAGCTGCCCTGGGGAAGGTAGCCTCCAAAGCCAACTGGTTGAGTAAGGACTGTGGCTTGTTGCCTAATAAAGAGCCTGGTGGCTCTGAATACCCAAGACACAATTAACATATCAAATGATTCCCAAGAAGAAGGAAGGAGAGAGAGGGCTCTGGTCCTGGAAAGGCTAGATGCAACAAAAAGCTAAACTTCCTTCTCCCACATCCTTAATCTGGTTTGTAACCAGAAGGTGCCACCCAGGTTTAGGATGAATCTTCCCACTTCAAATAATATGAAGAAAATCCCTCACAGGAGTGCTCCAGTCCAGTTGACAACTAAGATTAGCTATCAAGCTGAGGAAACAGTTATCTAAAGCAGTGGTCCTCAACCCCCGTGTGTAACACATAACAGATATCCTTATCAGATATTTACATCATGACTCATAACAGTAGCAAAATTAGTTATGGAGTAGCAACACAATAATTTTATGGCTGGGGGGGAGTGGTCACCACACACAAGGAACTATATTAAAGGGTTGCAGTGATAGGATGATCAAGAACCACTAATCTAGATGAATTTATTGACATTTTTCCTTTCCTCTCCTGGGCATAAGAAATATTTTCACATGTTCCAAGGATGTCAGTGAACTAAGCCAAAAGTGTTCCCCGAGGGAAGTAGGCATGTGTAGCCCTGACCTGCTGCTGGTTCTCCCTGAGGACCAGTTGGACCACACAGGGATCCATCCATCCTTCAGAATGTGTCCACCATGGTATTTGAGGACCAGCTGGGGTGTTCTCCTTGGCAGCAAGGTCTACCGCAGTATACATTAACCCACCAGTTGGTACATGCATGCATGTATGTAGGGTGTATCAGACAAAGACCAAGAGTGACTGGGTTTTCCAATGTGATCCATCTTTCTATCATATCCTTGGTGCTGCTAGGCTGGAGATTTCCCCTTGTGCGTTAACGGTAGGTTCTCATCTGCTTTGCTGCAGAGAAAGATACCAGCAAAAGCTCTGCCTGAATATGTAGAGTCAGTCACTTGGTGTGGCTGAGACGCTGGAGGCTCCAAACCTCTGAAAGCACCAGGGTGATTTTATGGTCATCTCCCTGCTAGCTGTGGAACAGTGGTCCTTTCATCACCGTGGCCTGTGGTGAGTGTGTGCATGCGTGTATGTACGGTGTGAATGCATGGTGTGTATATGTATAGAGGATGATGCCTAAGTACAAAGGAAGGCTTATCTGGACCTCAGAGTTGGCTCCAGATGACATCATTAGCTAATGTAACCGATGACACAGAGAACACATGACCATCTCAACTGATGTGGGCAAATTTGAAACTTTGTATAATTAGAACATGGACAAGTTTTGTATAACTAAGACAGAAGACTTCAGCAGCACAGGAACAAACTGCCTTCATCAGTTCTGGGTACCAGGATAAGGCACCACAGACTCAGAACTTGACATATATTGGTTTCTCACAGTTTAGAGGCTGGAGGTTAACAGCCAGGGTACAGGAAGGATGGGTTTCTGGAGAGAGTCTGCTCCTTGACTTGGAGATGGCCATCTTTATGCCACGCCCTCACATGGCCTCTTCTCTGTGTGAAGGAGAGGAACAAGGGAGAGGGAGAGTTCTTATTTTGACATTTTCTGTCCTATCTGTCCAGGCTCCCTCTACCCTCCTGACCCTCATGACCTTGTTATATATATAAAACCTCCTTAAAAGATACATTCTAAATAGTCATATTGGGATAAAGGCTTCAGTATGTGATTGGGGGATACCGTTGAATTCTTCACTGGAATTTATGGAAAAATCTCCAGTTACCATCGTAGCTGAGACACAAAAGACAGTCTCAGTCACCACAGCCACAGCTGTTCAGTAGCCTCCTGTAAACACAGCCAGAGCAGCAGGAGAGAAGGAACCGAAAATGGACAATCTGGAGTGAAGGAATCAAATTGTCTTTATTCTGAGATATGATTGGCTGCAGACTAAGACAGTTAAGCAAAACTGTAACACATGACATCACTTCTCAAAGACCACCTGCACTTTGGTGTATGAGAAATACATTGTTGCAAATCAAAAAAAAAAAAAAAAAAAAAAAAACTCCAACAAAACCAGAACAAAACATGGTACTATTTATAGCAGCCTGTCATAGAGATGCCCACAACCCTAGCAAAGTGCATGCAAGGTCTGAAGGAGGAGACATCCTGAAAAGACACAGGAAGACCTGCGTAGAGGGCACTGGCTAAAGTGTCAGAGACATAGACCTGCCGGGGATGCATTTCTGCTGTGCAGAGCCTGGTGACACTTTGTGTGATGGATGTTACTAAAAAATTAGTTTTTGTTTCAAGCTCAGAACAAATGATTAACAAAAACATACAGTAAGGCTGATGTGAGGCTGATGGTACCCTGCCTCCTGCTCAGAGCTGATGGTGGCTGTGCTCACTGTATGGGTGGGCTACAGACCCTGCCTGAGTCTCAGAGGCAGCTGACAGCTGTTCCCACGGTCAGCTTAGTCTATGCATGTAGAGCAAGGCTCTCCTTCTCCCCTGGGAGTCTGGAATCCCTGATGTGTTATATTCCATAGCTGCCTACAGCTATTACGAATTGGGTTGCTGGAACAGAAGCTGAGGGATGGATGGGGAAGGGGCGGGGAAAAAAAAAGAAGGGCCAGGACAATATTTTACTGATCGAGGCCCCAACTTTAATGGCGGTCAGACCTTTTAACAGTTTGGGCAAACCCTTCTCCCCAAACTCCGGGCTGAGTTCCAGGGGAAGTCATCTAGCTTCTCCTGGCTGTCCTTGTCTCGACTGCTCTGGCAGCTGGGTGGGTCACCTGCTTAATTCAGGAATCCCTAGACCTGGAGGAACAAAGAGCTTAACCTTCACTCTGAGCTTCTCCACCCTAGGATAAAAATTCCTGCCGTAACCTACTTCCCTATTGTCCTAAAGTCAGATTCCTGCCTGAAGCCAGGGATTGTCCTTGGCTAAAGTCAAGTTCCTACCGTGTGGTATGGCTCCCCAATATGGCTCTGTACACTGATGCTCCTGGCAGTTGAGCCTCACAGCAGGGTCACTACCCAGGAGAGGAGATAAGCCAGCGACAGGGGCAATGTAGGCACAGTGGGGCAGAGCTGGAACCCCTAGCTGTTTCTGGGAGCAGAGGATGAAAATGGCTTGTAATGGTCCCAAGAAGCCAGGTTCCACTGTGTAGATCTTTTTTTCTTTATTAATTTATTCTCTCCTATGCTATATCTGACCAGTTTCTTCTCCCTCCTCTCTTTCCAATCCCTTCCCACTCTTCATCCACTCCTCTGCTTCCCTTCAGGAAAGGGCAGATCTCTGGGGGATAGTGGCATATCAAGCAGCAGTAAGACTAGGCAGCTCCCCTCATATTAAGCGTGAACAAGACGACCCAGTAGGAGGATGAGGGTTCCAAAAGCAAAAGCATCAGAAACAACCCCTGCTCCCTCTATTAGTCCCACAAAAACCATCCAGCTACACAACTATAACGCATAGGCAGAGGGCATAGATTAGACCCACACAGGCTTCCTGACTGGTGGTTCAGTCTCAGCCCCAGTCCAGGTTTGTTGATTCTGCAGGTTTTCTTGTGGTGTCCTTGACCCCTCTGGCTCCTATAATCCTGCCTCTCCCTCTTCAACAGGATCCCCCAAGCTCTGTCTAATGTTCAGCTGGGGGGGGGGTCTCTGCATCTATTTCCACCAGTTGATGCATGGAGCCTCTCTGTTGGTGATTATGCCAGGCTCCCCTCTTGTGTAGATCTTTTTAAACCTGTGAATGGCAGTAGTGCTAGGATAGAGTCGTGTCCCAGGAGCCTCCTCTTCCTTCTGGCTGCTGGCAGTTCAGCAGGGTCAACTCCTGAACTTGAGTTGTCAGATGAGCCTATCGCTGGATGGGGTGGGTGGGGTCCAGGTTCCTGGGTATATCCTGGAATGTCCTAGAATGACTTCTTTCAGATTATGTGTGTGTTTTATCTCCCTCAGGCCTGGACTCTGGGGTGAGATTGAGTGTATCTCAAAGGCTGAAGATCCTGCCTGTGTCTCAGAGGCAGCTGTCAGCTGTTCCCAGTGTGTGCTTAGTCTATGCATGTATATATGTATGTAATGTATAAATGTAATGTATGTATATATGTAATGTATATATGTAATGTATGTATGTATGTAACATATGTATGTATGTAATGTATTTTTCCAGTACTGAGAAATGAATCTATTGCATTATAGACATGTACTCTGTCACTGAGCACTGTTGTCTTAGGATTTATTTCCATTGTTGTACAGAGACACCATGACCAAGGCAACTTTTACAAAGGCAAACATTTAATTGGGGCTGGCTTACAGTTTCAGAAATACAGTCCATTATCATCGTGGTGGGAAGCATGGCATCAGGCAGGCAGACTTAGTGCTGGGGGAGCTCAGAGTTCTTCATCTTGATCCAAAGGCAGCCAGGAAGGAAGTGACTTCCACAGGTAGCCACGGGGAGGATCTTTTCTACCCTGGGCAGAGCTCCCCAACATTAGAACCACTGCGTCTATCCCCTGCCTGTTTTTATTTGAATTCTTACTAAGTTTCCCAAGCTGGCCTTACACTCATGCTGTAGCCCAGGCCTGACCTTGTGATATCCCCTGCAAGCTCCTTGACTGAGCCTCCTGAGGTGGCCATCGTTTTACACTATACTTCTGTAATAAGTGTCAGCCTGTGTCTGAGGTTCTGACTGAGATCAGTATCCACCAACTATAGGTCCTTGTCCCTTGTCTACTAATTTCTCTGACGTGTCTTGGGCTCTGGGCCCAGGCCATCACTGTGGAAGACAAGTGGAGGGACAGTTTCAGACTCTGTTTGCCCCCCCAACAGAAGCAGATACAGTTGGGTAGCTAGGTCACTTTCTGTGGCCTGTGGAGAGACATCTCTGGGTGTGGAATGGTTTCTGCACCAGGAAAGGGCGGCCCACAGCCTCCCCTCTGTCACATCCACAATCACCTTGCCTGGGTCTGCTGTTCCGGCTTCCAAATACCACCGCCCTGGCACTAATTATAGCCCAGATTGTGCGGGGAATTCTCAGCCCGCACCGTGGCAGTCCAGATTAAGCAATTAACCTTGGTGTCACTGCAATTATCGAGACACGCTAGCAAAACGAGCTAATTTCCCCCCAGGATGTTGAACTGAAATCAACTTCCACTCTCTTTAAGATGCCAAAATAGGAAATGTTAATGGAAAATTACGTTTGGATGTTTAATAAATCTCCTGGGCCCCGTGGCTTCTCGTCAGTCTGGGCTGTGGCACGTCATGGAGGCTCTCGTTGGTTAGACAGAGGAGATACGGTCCAGAGCCGGCCCCCTGTTCAATAGACACTCAGCTCAAGTGACACTCAGACCGGAGTAAGAGAACCTATCGAAGTCCCAGCCAGGTTCCTGGCCAGGAGTCTTGGACAAGCCTTGGCCTGGCTCTGAGGTTTCCATAGTGTTTGGCAGGCGCATTTCTGTAAACCACCAACGTTTGCCACTTGGAAAGCTGCTGCTGAGGTCCCCACCCAGATCTACAGTGTCTCTTCGGCTCACCACAGACTAGGGTGCAGGGAGCCAGCTATGTTGGCTCTATGATTCCCAGGGCGCACTCAGCACCATTCTTTGAGGCGCAGGCTCTGCTCTTGCTTCTGGAGAGTCACATGCCACCTGGAGACTTGGTCACACACTTCTCCTTGTAGCGGTACCAGGTATGACTTTAGTGGGACTTCCTCTTTCCACTACTCAGAACCGAGCGCTTTGCTTGGCCCACATTGTTTGAAAAGTCAGGAGTTGCTGGCTTTGCTTTGGAGACCCAAGAATGGCTTGTCAGAGCACCCTTGGGGTCTTTTGCTACCTTGCGCGACTTTCCTCAGAAGGCCTAGCCACAGCCTTCGAGGGCTGCTCAACTTCTGGCCCACTTGGGTTTGGTATTGCCCAGGACACTGTGTCTACAGGAGTGCCCGCTTCTCTCTCTGGCTTTTAGAAATGCACGTAAGTGGATCCCAAGGTATGTTCCAATCTTCTTCCACCTCCGCAATTGCCTTGACTTCACCTGACCCTGCTTGAGGTTAAAATATGCTGTCAGGTCTGCAGATGGAGAGACTGTGAGGGGCCTGACTTGGCTGGGCTAGGCAGTGAGCGTGGCTCACCAGGCTGGGATGTTCTCTAAGGGTCGGGCCTGCTGCTGGCCTCTGCTCTTGGGGTCAACGTCCTCCATAGCCAGAATCTCAGTCCCCACCAAGACAGCATCCCAGCACCAATTCCTAGACCCAAATTCTGAGGCAACCTTGTCTTTCCTTCCTGACAGAGGTCGCCTCCACTCTGGTAACTGCCCTTGGGGCTCAGGTCCCTTTCCTGTCTGTAGACGGAGCTCTTGGACAGTCTCCATGCCCTCTGCATGGCTTCTAGGCACTTCCAGGGTCTTTTCCCTCTGCCAAAACTCTACCTTGGAAATCCCTCACAGTGTGAAAACCACAAAGCGAGAAAAGCATTTCATTAAATTCAGAAGGGAAATATTTCATTTCAACTCGAGGTATCAAAACAACCTTCATAGATAAAAAAAAAAAACAAACCACAGATCAAACCATCAAATGTTTGTGTACAGAACAGAGAGCGACGTGGAGTGAATCAAGACTTATGCTGATTAAAGATGGAAAGAGGGCTCAAGGGTCACAGTCCGCTCCCTCCCTGGCCATTTTCGGAGGAGTTGCTCTCTCTACAGGACTCTCAGTGCCACTGTGCGACACAACACAGAGAAGCGAAACTTCCGAGGGTAGCTTAACTTCCAAGAGTAGCTTTTCAGGGTAGCTTAACTTCCAAGAGTAGCTTTTCCTTTGCTTTAGAAGGTACAGCGGAGGGGCTGGAGAGATGGCTCAGCGGTTAAGAGCACCATCTGCTCTTCCAGAGGTTCTGAGTTCAATTCCCAGCAACCACATGGTGGCTCACAACCATCTGTAATGGAATCTGATGCCCTCTTCTCACATACATAAAATATATATTAAAAAAAAAAGAATCTGAGTTCAGAAGGTACAGCGGTTGAAAACCTGCCACCAGTCAGTCTGTCATGACAGACAGACCGTCCAGGGAGAGGCTGAGGCTTCAGGCCCTGCAGGTCACCTTGGTGTCACAGAATTTAGATTTTGTGACAGATGGCAAGAACCTGGCCAGGAGTGGGCTATGATAGCCCATCTGGCTCTCTCAAATGAAGGAGACTCCTAGGGCGGGGGGGGGGGAGCCAGGCAGCAGGTAGGGGTGCTCCCATGCCCCAGAGCCCCCATCTTTCCAGGGGAACCCCACACAGATTGCCCACTTCCTGCCTCAGTTTCCCCATTGAGCCAAACAAATCCTACTGTCCTACCTGGAGCTGAAAAGAAAAAAGCGTTAGCTGCTACAATCAAACATTCACATGCCATTATTCTGTCACTCCCGTCCCTAGATTCCGCAGGTCAGACATTTCTCCGAGTTTCTGCTCTCTGGAGGGAACACCGTGTGAGTCAGGTTCGTTCCCTGCTACTGAGGTGTGTTTGAAGACAGTCCTGGGTCAGATGGTAACCTTGTTTGCTTTCCACTGCTGTGACAAACATCATAACCGGAAGCAACTTGGTGAGGAAAGGGTCGATTTACCTTCCCCCATCCCTGTCACGACTCATGGAGGGATGCCAAGGCTGGAGCTGAAGGCAAAGCCACAGAAAAACATTTATTGGCTTGCTTTCGTAGCTTGCTTAGTTTGATTTATTATATTACCCAGGATCACCTAGTTAGAGATGGTACTACCAACAGTGGGCTGGGCCTTCCCACATCAATCATTAATTAAAAGAAAATGCTCCACAGGTTAGTCTGGGTGTGGGGCACATCTTCTCAGATGAGAGTCCCTCTTCCTTCAGGCCTGATTCTAGTCTGGGTCAAGTTGGCAAAAACTAAGAAGCATACTGGGTACTGATGAATCAGGGAACACTTGTCACCCACATGAAGGGCCTAGACCGAGGGACTTGCTGAGAACTCAGGCTTGGGGCTTCTGCTCACCACAGATCCACAGTGAATGTCCTGAAAGGCACAGTTTCTCCCTCTCTGCTGCCCACTTTGAATTCTTATGTACATGCTCTTGGTTGGGTAGCCAGGGGGATTTCAGGGCAGTGCAGGAGCTTGGGCTGAAGGTGGTCAGGTGTATATCAGAAGGAGGATGTCTTACAGTTCAGCGTCTTCAGAGTCTCCTCTCTGCTCGCTTGGTTGTAGTGAACCAGAGAATAAAACCTGTAGGATGTGTGGAGGGTAAATAGACCATATACACCTGTCTGTCTGTGTTTGGTATTTAAAGGCATTGCTTTGGGTGACTGTGGTGGTCCTAGCATTTTTGGTCAGGCAGCAGGCAGGAGAGCTTGTTGGTGCCCCCGAGCCTCTGCTGGTTCACTCCCCCTCCTCCACTCTGTTCATTCTCCATTGCTTTATGAGTAACTGGTACCATGGAGGACCGGTGGCTTTGTGGAATTACCTCAGATAGGAATGCTAATTTCAGCCAGAAACATACCCCCACAGAAACATTTAGAATCATGTTTGACTCAATATCTGGGCACATGGCCCAGCTGTGTTGACTCATGATTCATCCATCAAGTTGCCCTCACCAGGGCAGGGATAACCTTCCCCTGCAAGGAGGTGGCCCAGCACAAGGGAATCTGGGAGGAGGCTCTGTTCTCGCCAGAACTTGCTTTTACAGGTGGCCTTCACACAGCCAACTGTTAAATGAGAAAATCAGCTCAATGAAATGTTTCCTTAGCCAACAGAGTGGACTTTTAGCATGCACAGGTTTGATCTCAGTTCTCCGGCTGTGGGTACAGCTCTTGTCTCCTGACCTCAGTAGCCACTTGCATTCCTTCTTCATTTTGTGGCCTATGCATGCTGTCCTCTCAGTTTTGATCAGCAATAACACCATTAGCTATTAAAGAATGTTAATATTTCAAAAATTATACCCATTCTCCAATTTAAACTGTGTTCTAAAGAAGTGGTTATTTTCATGAATTTGTCTCATTCTTCCAGTTGTGACCGCTGGGATCCAGCCACAGAGAGTCTGTCATCTTCATGATAATAGTTTCCTTGGCCAGTGGCCACTGTGTTGGTCACTGGGGGGCCAGCCTGTAGTATCCCTGAGGAAATGATGGGCCATGGTGGGTCTACTGGTCTCTCTTAGGTTGACAAGTTAGGAAAACATTCCCAGAACTCTCAAGGCCAGAAGAGCCCCCCTGTTTCTCCCTCCCTAAAGAGCAGGCATAACACACAGAGCTGGAGAATGTGACCTTGATTGGAAAAAGGATCTTTGAGGAGGTAATTATGTTAAGGGACTCGAGATGAGATCATTATGGATTCGGGTGAGGCCTAAATCAATGACAAATGTCTTTCTTTACATGAGCTGTAGGGAGAAAACCACGTGAAGGCAGACACATAGATTGGAGTGCCATGGCCAGAAGCCAAGCAACTGTAATCAGAGGAGAGGTAGGGAAGGAGCAGATGGGCTTCTTAAGCCTCTAGGAGGAAGTGACTGCCACATCTCTCCATGAGTTTCCAGATTCTGGGATGGTGGAAGCAGATCCTTGTTGTGGGGGTATCTGCTGACACTGCACAGAAGCTTAGGGTTGGCTGGGTGACCTGCTGGGTATAGGGACAGGTTGCCATGCCTTCAGTGTTGCGGAACAGCTCCAAGCCATGTTTTAGCCTCCTCTGATTTCCATCCAACATGGATGGAGTCTCCTAGGGATGCTGGACTAGGGCTTGCTTGTCTCTTCCCTATTGCTTTGTGGAAAATGCCTAGTGTGGTCGTTTGAACGAGAATGGCTTTCACAGGCAGGCTCTTGTGTTTGAATACTCGGTCCCCAGTTGGTGGGACTAGGAAGTGTGGCCTTGTTGGAGGAGGCGTGTGTCACTCAAGGTGGGTTTTGAAATTTCAAAAGACTTGTGGCAGTGCTTGTGTGCTCTCTGTCACCCACTGGTGGTTCACGATGTGACCTCTCAGCTGCCCCTGCAGCCATATCTTTGCTCTGCCATCATGGACTCTAACCACCTGAATCCATAAGCCACAAATTAAATGCCTTTTTATAAGTAGCCTTGATCGTGGTGTTACCAGCAATAGAAAGGTAACTAAGATACTTAGAAAGGCCCTGATCTTGCCCCTGTTAGGCAACTTAAAAACTTGCCATTTGGTGGGGAGGGGTGTGACTTAAGATCACATATTGCCTTTTTTATTTTTTATTTTTTTAAAGATAGAATCTGAAGTAGCCCATGCTGGTCTTGAACCTTCTATGTAGCCAAGGGTGACCGATTCCTGCCTCTTTCTCCTTGGTCCTGAAAGTAGAGGTGTGTATCATCCTCCCTGGTTTACAAGTTTCTGGGACTCCAACCCAGAGCTTCATAACTGCTCTGCAGATACTCTACCAACTAAATTATATTTCTAATGCTCTATACCATTTATATTTATAATTTGGTTCTCAGCCAGGAAGAATGTCTGCTGAATCACTCCTCAGGAGGGCGTGGCCTCTGTGTGCTGGTGCACATTGTCTGTTGTGGCCCCATGATCCAGGCCTGACCTCTTTTTCTGTTTTTCCCTAATTCCTGTCTCACCCCAGCACATTCTCAAGTTCCCAGGAGACACTGGGGCATTAGACGTCAGGGCTGGGTGTCTTCCTTACCTAGACCCCTTGGCCAGGCTTCTCAGATGTCTATATCCTCTTGGATAAACATGAGATATTCTGCAATTCATTTGGCCACAGGCGGTTCAGCAGGTGGCCTATTTTAGGGCTGAAGGGGAGACTGAGGCTCTAAGATTTGCTCCAACTACTGAGCTCTGGACTAGTCAGACGGTGGTTTTCCTCCATTATCTCTCCAGGATAGGGGATGTATGTCCTTGTGTCAGGATGGGACAAACATCTCTCTATCTAGGATCAATCCACACACACTTCCATCTGGGATGCTTCACTTCCAAGCTCAAAGGGCCACAAGAGGAGATGTGATGGCTAGGAAGGAGCTGTCTTAGTCAGGGTTTGTATTCCTGCACATAACACCACGACCAAGGATCAAGTTGGGGAGGAAAGGGTTTATTCAGTTTATACTCGCACAGTGCTGTTCATTACCAAAGGAAGTCAGGACAGGAACTCACACAGGACAGGAACTTGGAGGCAGGAGCTGATGCAGAGGCCATGGAGGGTGCTGCAAACTACATGCTTCCCCTGGCTTGCTCAGCTTGCTTTCTTATAGAGCCCAGGGATGGCACCACCCACAATGGGCCCTACCCCCTTGATCATTTATTGAGAAAATGCTTTATAGCTGAATCTCATGGAGACATTTCTTCAAGAGAGGCTCTTTTCTCTGTGATAACGCCAGCTTGTGTCAAGTTGACACACAAACCCAGCCAGTACAAGGGCCCAGAGGTGTGTCCTCTAGATCTTGCCAATTTGACAGTATTAACCATCACACCAACCCTGGCTAGGTTTCTTGTGCCCAACGGAAGAGGAGCATATTGTGAGTTTTACCTATGTCTGGCCCTGAGGACCCAGCCATCCCACACAGTTAGCTCTCCTGGCCAGCTAAGGTATCAGTGAGTCTCTTTGTATCCCTTGGCAGTCGCTTCCTTTTCCGTGACTGTCAGGTGCCAGTGCTCCTGGAGGTAGGCACTCCTGGATGCTGGCTGTAGAAGTCAGGTCCAGTTCTACCTCCCAGCCCCACGTCCCAGAAATAAGACTCAGGATTCATTATATATTTACAAATACTTGGTCCTGTAGCTAGGCTCTTCTCTGACTAGATCATAACTTAAAATATACCATTTATTGTAACCTCACTCTACCACATGACTGATTACCTGTACTCAAGCACCATGCATTTGTCTCAGTCACATCTTTCTGGGTGAGTCACCCGTGCCTCTGTCTATCTCAGAATCCTCTCCCACCTCCTATTTCCTGCCTAAGCCATAGGCCATCAAATTTATTATTGACAGGAACCATACACATGCCGGCCTAGGATATTCTCTCTCTACAATGGGTATTTCACAAAGCCTATATATTTTAGCTTATGCAATATCCCCGAGAATTCAGCACAGGAGTGGTCAGAGCAAGGCAAATTCTATGGTTTACCTGGTTTTCTTGCCATTCAGGGTGGGATGATGTCTTCCCAGTCTGCGTTTAGAAGCAGAACTGAATGTGGTCTTTAGTGCAAAGCCCCCCCATCCTCCAAGACGGCACTAAATCCAGGCAGCCGTTGATGCTTGGCAGGGCTGCCATATTTAAGCCCCAAGGCCTGAAAATAGCCTATGCAGCATAGAAGAGATAAAGCATACAGGAAAATGGCCTCAAAGCCCAGCCACAGCTCACACCTGTCATGCAGTCAGACCAGTGTGAGGATGATGTATGGGGTAACAGCCGTCTTCATCAGCAAGGGACCCCTGAAGATGTACATGGTGACTTCTTGGGAAGAACAAGTTAAGAATAGAAAGAAACTAGGAAGAAATAAGACAAGCACAGAACAAACACACTTCTGCTCCGTTTTGCACAAGCCTTTTTGACAACGGAACCAACTTGTCAATTTTTGGTAGAACCAGATCGCTGGCCTGTGCTCATAGCTGTGGGCCTGCAAGCACTCTGGGACCCTTTCCCATAAGTTCTGTGAACACTGATGTAATCATCCTCAGAGATAAGGAAAGAAGTGATGGGGTGATGGTTACCTCGTGGTCTCCTGGCTCTCAGGGGATCCAACCCTGAGATCTAGCCATCTGTGACCCCCCACATGGTGGCATCTGAGCATACTATTCAGTATGGCCACAACCAGGCTCCCCTCCTACCCCCATCCCCCACAACTCCATTTTCAGGGTCTGAAAATGCACAGCTGCTGATTTTCATTCTACTTCTGAAAACCTGCTTTATTTGCTTGTGTACGTCCCAGACAACTGGCTGAGAGTCAAGGGGGAGCCATGGCCACCTGGCCTCATATTTGGCACACTGGGTGACTTAAATGTCTGCATCAGCAGTGAGACACAGGATCAGAAAGCACTCTATGGGGCTGGGTCCACACCACGGGGATCAGTGAGGAGAGCAGAGTGTGTGCAAGGCTCACAGGAGGCAATGCATGCACATGGAGGGTATGCAATCACTTGGCTGCACCTAGCGTCTCTGCAAGTGATTGTCCAGGTGTGGTGACTTTCTGAACAGACTGAGGCCTTCTGTACTGGCTGGTTTTGTGTGTCAACTTGACACAGGCTGGTGTTATCACAGAGAAAGGAGCTTCAGTTGAGGAAATGCCTCCACAAGATCCAACTGTGGGGGATTTTCTCAATTAGTGATCAGGGGGGAGGGCCCCTTTTGGGTGGGGCCATCCCTGGGCTGGTAGTCTTAGGGTCTATAAGAAAGCGAGTGGAAAGCAAGCCAGTAAGAAACATCCCTCCATGGCCTCTGCATCAGCTCCTGCTCCCTGACCTGCTTGAGTTCCAGTCCTGAATTCCTTTGGTGATGAACAGCAGTGTGGAAGTGTAAGCTGAATAAACCCTTTCCTCCCTAACTTGCTTCTTGGTCATGATGTTTGTGCAGGAGTGGAAACCATGACTAAGACACCTTCCATAAACATAACCTTTCTGCCTCACTCAGCTGAGAGTCTCTCCACAGTGGGCACATTATGAAGGTCTGGGGAATGCACATGAGAATGGACTTTTGTCTAGGCCAGAGACGATAGTCACCTGTTGTGTAGGCTGACCTGGTCCTATTGGTTCTATGATGATCTGATGGTGATGGTGATAAAGGGGATCACGAGGTGATAATGATGGGGGTGGCACTGGTGAGGCTAAAATCAGAGATTCCGAGGGCCACAA
This sequence comes from Apodemus sylvaticus, assembly GCF_947179515.1. Taxonomy (NCBI): domain Eukaryota; kingdom Metazoa; phylum Chordata; class Mammalia; order Rodentia; family Muridae; genus Apodemus; species Apodemus sylvaticus. The sequence continues at coordinate 57,128,546 of NC_067488.1, read as the reverse complement.
AGAGTCATCTATATTCCTCAAAATGACCAGTAGTCACCTGCATCTCTTACAGGGCATTAAGAAAGTGCCTTGGTTTCTCCACTGGACACTGACACCCTCTTTAACCATTCTCTTTCCCAACCATGCCTTGTCTCCCCAGACATATCTTTCATAGCTCAGAGAACAGCAGGTGTCACAGCATCAGGCAAGCACTGCACAGTGGCTCGGTCACCTCCCTCTGACTCAGTGGTGACCCTGTGCCTCCATGCCTTGCCATTTATCTTCTATAGTTAAAAAAATGTGAAAATTTGCATGGGGACATACTTTATGAGACACAAACATTTATTTAAAGAGAAATTAAAATAACAGTTTAGAGAATAGCCTGCTCCCCGACTTTTAGATGCCCTTGCCACAACGAGTCTGGGGCTGTGTAATTACGCTTGCATGGATTTTGTGGATACTGTCAAATGCTTCTATGGAGATGCCATTTTTTAAAAAAGACTTTATAAAGCAGCAATAACATTTCTGCCCAAAGCTAACTTACTGTAGAAAGTATCATCATTCCAGGAGCAAATGAGATAGCTTTCAATTAATGTCTCTCTCTACTTTGTGAGTGGAGAGCTAACATGAGGGAAGGGGTTCACAGGCCATGGCCAATCCCTCTGTGCCCAGATTTACTGTTATAGCCATTAAGACTTCAAAATGTACCAGGTGACACATTCATCTGGCCACAAGCATTTCCTTTTGCAGATCTGGTGCCTGTTCCTGTCTCCTGTCATGACTTCTGCTAAGCTTGAAGTCAGTGGGTATTGCCAAATGCCACCCCCCCTACTCCACTCAACCATGATGGAGTGCTGACCCTGTGCTGACTTCAGGGCTCTTTACAAACCTGCCATGCCAGGCCATAAGCTGTATGTCCGTCCCACCCTAAGGAGCCCTCACCCCATACCACACACATTGCTGCTCCCCCACAGTTCCTGTCAGTCAGAACCCAGATCAGTGTAGGAAGTCCCGCTCCATGCTTATTTTTCTTGCTTGGATTTGTCCTGTCTTCTTCATGTCACCAGCAATCTGTCTATGTTATGTGCTGCTATAATAAAACACCTTAGAGAAGGTAATCAGTAGAAAGCAAGAATTTACTTCATGCAATTTTGAGGCCAGAAGGGCTAGCAGGTTCTAGGTATGGTGAAGGCTTCTCTTCACTCCCAAGAATATGCCTTCTAGCCATGTTCTACAGAGAAGATACCACAGCCTCAAGTGACAGAAGGAGGAGGGGTTTCCTCTATGTGTACAAATATAATAATGGGCATTTAAACAAAAAGCAAAATCAGAATCCAGGGATAAATTGAGAAACCTTAAATCAAGGTTGGAGATTTTAGGGACCTCTTTAAATGGTTAATAGAGCACACAGGCACAGCAGAGATACAGTGAGTACAGACACTATAGCAGACCCAGAGAAGCACAATATATCTGGAGCAGAAAACAAAGACATAAGAATACCTATTATCAATATTTTCAAGGACCTTAAAGAGGAACTGAGCAAACCTATTGATGAAATCCACAAAACACAAACTGGTATAAAATGAAGAAAATGGTTCATGGCAAAAAAGTAGAATTAGAATCACTAAAGAAAATCCACACAGAGGGAAAATTGGAAATGAAACACTTAGGAAGTAAAACAGAACCTCACCAAAAGGATCTATGGGATGGAGGAGATAATCTCAGGCACTGAAGATTAGAGAAGAAATGATCCCTTCAGTCAAAGAAAAGGCTAAACCAAAAAATAAAACAACAACAAAAAACCAGAACAAGATAAAAAGCTAGGCACAAAACATCCAGGAAATTTGGGACACCATGGAAAAGCAAAATCTCTTTAAGGATAGCAACAGAGGAAGGAAAAGAATTCTAGCCCAAAGGTTCAAAAATATTTTCAATAAAATTTTAGAAGAAAAAATTTCCAACCAAAAGAAAGAGGTTGCCTATAAAGGTACAAGTATACAGAACACCAAATAGACTGGGTGAAAAAAAATCCCCCATGACATATAATAATCAAAATATGAAACATAAATGCCTACATAAAAAGAAAATTGGAGAGAGCTCATCTTAGTAATTTAGTGGCACAATTGAGAACAAAAAGAAGTTGGAATAGCTGAGAGGACTAGACAGAAAGAAATAGTCAAACTCAGCATTGAAATCAATAAAACAGAAACAGACAAAACTACAAAGAATCAATGAAACAAAGGGTGGCTCTTTGAGAAAATCAGTAAGACTGACAAAGCCAAATTAAAAGGCGGTGAGAGAAGATCAGAATGAACAGAATTAGAGATGCAAAGGAGGCCATGTTGGCAAACACGGAGGAATTTCAGAGAATCATACAGACATACTGGAAAAAAGTCTATGCTTCCCCAAACTGAAAAATATAGAAGAAATAGATATTTTTAAAATGTGTACCATTTACCAAGGTTAAATAAAGACCAGATAAGCAATTTAAACAGACCTAAAGCCCTAGTGAAATGAAGCAATAACTAAAAGTCTACCAACCAAAAAACCCTCAGGGCCAGATGGTGTTAGTGCAGAATTCTACCAGACTTTCAAAGAAGAGTTAACACCAATACTCACTAAACCGTGTACAAAAAAAAAAGCAGAAGGATCATTACCTTTGTCTTTTAATGAGTTACCACATTTTATAATAGTTACTTTTAATGAGTAACCACAGTTACCCTAACACCCAAATTACATAATGACCCAACAAAGAAAGAGAGTTACAGATCAATTTCTCTTATGAGCACAGTTGCAAAAATTTTCAACAAAATACTTGCAAACCAAATACAAGACCACATTAAAATAAATGATCATCCACCACGATCAAGTAGGCCTCATTCCAGAGATGCAGGGATGGTTCAACATACAAACATCAATAGGTGTCATCCACCATATAAAGCGACTGAAAGATAAAAACGCCGGATCATCTCATTTGATGCAGAAATGTCTTTGATATGATTCAACACCTCTTCGTGATAGAAGTCCCGGAGAGACTATTGATATAAGAGATACTGATATAATAAGACTATTGATATAAGGGCATTGATACATAAGATAATAAAGGTGATTCACAGCAAGTCCACAGCCAACAACTTAAATGAAGAGAAACTCAAAGCATTTCCACTAAAATCAGAAACAAGTCAAGATGGTCTACTCTCTTTATACCCGTTACATATGGTACTAGATGTCTTAGCTAGAGCAGTAAGACAACAGGAGGTTCATACAGATATAGATAGTGGAAGAAGAAGTCAAAGTATCTTTATTTGCTGGTGACATGATTTTATGTGTAAAATCCCTTAAAAGCTATCAGGAAATGTCTACAGCTGATAAACAATTTCAGCATTGTAGCAGGATACTAAGTTAACACACAAAATCACTAGCCCTCTTTTATATACACAATATATACAAATAACAAACGGACTGAAAAAGAAACCAGGGAAACGATACCTTTCACAATAGCCTAAAAAATATAAAAAATGTAGAGGTAACTCTAAACAAGCAAGTGTCAGACTTGTATGATTAAAAACTTTAAGACGTTGAAGAAAAAAAAGTGAAGAAGATATCAGAAGATGGAAAGAGGATTCACGTTCATGGACTGGTAGGATTAATACAGTAAAAATGGCTATCCTAACAAAAACAATGTGCAGATTCAGGTCAATACCCATCAAAATTCCAACACAATTCTTCACAGAGCTTGAAATGACTAATTTTAGTTTTGCTTGGAAACATATACACAGGGGAAAAAAAACTATGACAGCTAAAAGAATCAATGTTTGATTGGATTTAAGTCCCACTCAATGAGGTGGAACCCATACCCAACACTCCTTGGGTGGCCAAGAACTGAGACTAGATAGGCCGAGGACACAGGGGAAATACTGCTGTTCTGCTAGAGGGACTTGACAATCAAATGATTCTTAATGCCACTCAACTACACTCACAGATGAATACCTCGCTCAGCCATTGATGGAGAAACTTAGATGGGAGCAAAACCAGAGACCTACAACATTGTAGAGAGAACTTGGAACAGTCAGCCCTAATTGGAATGTCTCCATCAGTCCCATCCACAGCCAAGGCTCACAAAACCTTTAAGAAGAGGAGGTAGAAAGATTGCAAGATCCAGCAGGGGTGGAAGACACCAAGGAAACAAGGTCTCGCAATCCCAGCAAGACTGAGGCACACGTGACCTTACAGATACTGTGGCAGCATCCACAAGGTGTGCACGGGTCTAAGTCAGATGGAGTCCTAGAACTGAGGGGGAAGAGGGCACACAGGCCCCATCCCTAAGCCAGAAGCTGACTCCAACTGATAACTGCTTGCAAGGAAAAATTATTTTTCTCCAATGGAATCTCACTCCAAAGGCCAGACTCTCACGCCCAGCAGTAGATGGACAACACAGTAAACACAGTGGCATCCTGGGAGGTTCTTTGTCTCCTAATGCTTTGTCTGGGCTTTATTTTTTGTTGTTTTTGCATATATATTATGTTTTTTGTGTGTTGTGTTTCTATGGCATTTCTCTCTGGGTTGGACGTGTGTGTGTGTGTGTCTGCATCTTACGCTTTTTCTCTGGCTCTTTTTCTTCTGGTAGTTGTGTGCTTTGCCTCATTCTATTTCATTTGTTTTTATTTATTTATTTGAATATATTGTATGAAAAAAATCTATTTTCAATAATAAATAAACTATAATAAAAATAAATAGATGGCTGGGTTAAAAATTAGTCGTGAAGAGTAAAGATCACCTAGCGTGTGAAAGGCCCCAGTTTGAAACAAATAAATGAGTGCATAAATAAATCTTAAAGGTAGGAAGTCCATCTTTTATGTCTAATTTGAAGTTCCATAAAACAGAAATTGTAAAAAAAATCCTTATAAACATTAAATAAATAAATAAATAAATAAAGACTACATAATATATAAATCATCGGTAAATTGGATCAAGGGATTTAAAAAAATCCAGTCAAAGGAAAGTGATGAATTCCCTAACTAAAACCCACTAGGAGTAATTTCTCTTATTAAATCCCAAGACTGAGATGTAATAAGTAGTTTTTTGGAAAACACGTATTATTCAAATTCTCACAAGGCAAAAGTAGTGCTCTTTTGATGAAAGGTACTGAATGCCTAACATTTTAAAACAAAAATATTTGTAAGGAAAAACGTTCCGTCCCAGGTGGCTACTAGGACATTCTCTCTAATATTTAAGGAAGAAATAATGTCAGCAGAACACAAGAAGGGGAGGTGATCCTCTCTTTAAGGTCAATATAACAGCAGTATCAATACAGAGAAGTGGATTCAAGATGGCGGAGACCAGCGTGTCCAGTGCGCACGGAGGAGTCAACAAAATTCAAACCCATCGGACCCGTTTGAGACAATGTTATACGCAAGTGAGGCTTCTCTCAGAAAGTAAACTTGTGTTGCTATTCAAAATCAGTGTTATTTGCCACCACAAAGAAATAAAGTAGAGTCATCACATTCATTCCCCAGGGTAGACACAGAAAGAGAATGTCACACGATTTGATACTGGTAGAGTTAAGAATGCTCAGGGAACCCGGACAGTCAGGGCTGTCCGTGTAGAGCTGCAGCTGGAATCCAGTACAGACTGCTAAGCACGCTGCTGAGGTTGGGACTGGAGCCAGGATTTCTGCCTTATTGTGGGGCTTTGGCCAGGTAGGGATAGGAGTGGTGGTGGTGGTGGTGGAGTGGGCGCATGGTAGGCGGGCTGTCCTGCTTGGGGTTCAATAATATAGCTGTCTATGTAGTTTAAGTCTGCTGGTCTTTTTGAGGGGCAATCTCTCAGCCATTTTGTAACTCCACTTCTGTGGCTTTGCGTCCGTGCCTCTCTCTTTACACTCCCCCATCTCCCCCCGCCCCCTTGCCTCTCCTTCGGTCCTGTTGTTCTGCTGGTCCTTCTGCCCTAGCTCCAGCTGCCAGCTCTTTATCTATTTGCCAAGACCCACACTCCTTGCTTTAACTATGTTTAGATATGGGCCTTGAATTCCTGTTCTTTCCAAGACTTTTAGCATGAAAGGATGCTGAATTTTGTCAAATGCTTTTTCAGCATCCAATGAAATGATCATATGGTTTTTTTCTTTGAGTTTGTTTATGTAGTGGATTGCATTGATGGATTTCCTTATATTGAACCATCCCTGCATCCCTGGGATGACGCCCACTTGATCATGGTGGATGATCGTTTTGATGTGTTCTTGGATTCGGATGGCAAGAATTTTATTGAGTATTTTTGCATCGATATTCATAAGGGAAATTGGCCTGAAGTTCTCTTTCTTTGTTGGATCTTTGTGTGGTTTTGGTATCAGTATAATTGTGGCTTCGTAGAACGAGTTGGGTAGTGTTCCTTCTGTTTCTATTGGAAAGGCTTGATCCAGCATTGTAGGGGAGTACCAGGACAGAGAAAAGGGAGAGGGAAAGATAGGAGAATGGATGGAGAGAAGAGGACTTATGGGACATATGGGGGGGGGGGAACTGGGAAAGGGGAAAGCTTTGGAATGTAAACAAAGAATATAGAAAATAAAATAATAAAAAAATCCTGCCCCCCCAAAAGACCCACACTCCTTCCTCATACAAAAAAGCTATTAGCATAGTGGGAGAGGCCCACAGCTTTCTCAGTCTGAACTGACCAACCGTCAGCAGGACTATATCCAGTCCATATCTTAGCATTGCCTTTTGGCCATATTGGTATGGTAATGTGACCTTTGGTGACCTCACCCATGGCAGCTTGCTATCTCCTCCTTTTGGGCAGACGAGCAAGTGACAAACATCTACATATAGAGTATCCTGCCAGGGACGCACAGCAAAACCACTGAACATTCAGGGGCACACCTACAGAGTCATTCAATAGGCTATGTGTGGTGTAGGTCATCCCAACAGCTTTGGAAAACTGTTCTGCATTCCACTAGAGGCTCACACACTCCAGTGTGTGCAATTGGCTGGTCAGGGCACGGATCAGGTGGAGGATATGAGGGCTAGGGTCTCAAGGTGCCTCCTTGAAACACCTGAGTCAGCCTCAGTAGGGCGGCTATGTTGGTTGCACAGGGCTCTGTAGAGGGAGGGGACTGGGGGTTGCTTGCTCTGTTGACTTCTTTTATTTATTTATTTTAATTATGCTGGGGATTGAACCTAGGACCTCATGGGAAGCAAGTGCTCTACCATGTGCTTCATCTCTAGTACTGGCTTGTTTTTTTTTAAAGCTGTGTTTTACCACAGTCCCTGGGCTGAGGATTGATGGAAAGGGGAGATGTGATGGATGACTGGTACACTGAGACAGGCCTCCACACTGGACTGTAGAAGTGAGTTCCTTTCAGTTCCACAGGATGTATATTTGAAGTACGCCAGGGTGGATCCCTTTCAGGTTGGCAGGAATGGCTGCTCCTCTATCCTCCTCTTGGTTTTGGAAACACATTCCATGCCCAGGCAGCACCATTCCCACGACCTTGTCTCTGTGTGCTTGTCTAAGGTTCCCTGATTATCAGCCACATGGAGTAAGAGCATTCCTAGCCCAGTATGACCTCATATCTTGCCTGGTTTATCTGAACGAGGTCACATTCTGGGTGGCAATGATGGCACTTATGGTGGGGATGGTCATAATCATGATGATGGTTACGGTGATGATGTTGGTAATGGACATATTGACAATGGTGGTGTTCGTGGTGACTATGATGGAAATGACAATGGGGTTGGTGAGGGCTTTTGACTAGGCAGTTCTAAGTTTCTGGAAGTATATCAGCTAGAAAGAGTTGAATAAAGTGACATTTGCTGGATTTAACACCACAGCCATTTGTTAGACTTTCTGTGGAACCAGTGGATTTTCTCAGGTTGGCACTGGACTAACCTTTCCTACTCCAAGGCTTGTTGGGCCTTCTAGAAACCTGAATGTGTAGTTGCTTGCAAGATGCCCTTCAGGACAGGTCATTCCAGCAGGTTTGTTGGTTTATAGGGCCGACTCTTGGCAGTGGTTGCTTGGCACCTCATGGTCTTTTCTGGCTTTACCAGATACTACACATATCTAGAGTCTCAGAGATATCTAGAAGACAGAGATGCCAGAGATCTGAACTGTGTGAGCATCCCTGGAGGCTAGGTGTCAGCCTTCCATGCTATAGACTACCCATTGGCTGAAAGGGAAGAGAGTCAGTGACTATTTTTTATCCAACATGATATTTTTATTGATTATTTGAGGGCTTCACTTAGTGTATCCCAATCAGACTTACTTCCCAGAAGTCCTTCCAGATCCACTCTGCCATGTGACCTCCTCCCCCAAAAAGAAGAAAGAAAAAAATACCAAGTCCATGTTGTGTTGTTCATATACTAAATAGAGCATGATCAAACTCCCAGTGGCTGGTCCCATAAAGAAAATTGAGTTCTCTCCAGCCTCTCTGCATCAACTGCATCAACTGCAAAGATCTACACTTCAGTGTCCTTAGCACAATTTAAAGACTTTCCTCAATGACTTCCTGTCTAGGCTGTTTCTTTTGGAGGGTGTGGGTGATGGGATAGGCTGTCACCTAAGCTTTCTATGTCTCTCATTACTGAGTGTGAGTCTGAGTCTGCAGTCATGGATAGCACTGCAAAAGAAGCTTCTGTGCCCGTTATAGTCAGTGGCAGCATGGATTATGGACTTCCACATGGTTTCTGATGACAACATATTGGCTCTGGGGTCAGCTCGGACCACAACCTCAGCATGGTTGACATCAGCATTGCCCGCTGCTGCAGCTGGGACCATAGACACTATCATGGACCTGGGCAGCAGCATGGCCTTCAGACGTAACTTGGATCATAGACATCAACGTGGCCTCCTTTGGGAGCAGAGACCAAGGATATCCACACAGCCTCGGTCACAGCAGGATCAAGGAAACCAGCTGCGTGGAGATTTTTCTATTCCTGAGTTATGCTCCTGGGTGGGCCGAGCTTCCAGCCACCTGCCCAGGGAATCGATCTGTGGATGAAAGAAACACACTCACATTAGCTTATTTTTAAATGCCTTGGCTACTTCAAAGACTGGGCAAAACCTTCCCCTGCTACCCCAGGCTCAATCGGGAAGTGGCTAATGGCCGCTTTCCTGAAAACTCACTTGGCTGATTGGCTTTATCTCCTGCCTTTACTGCACCCCCTTTTCTTCCCCTAGTCCTCACTATTCTCTGTGCATCCTACCTTTGCAACTCTAAGTGTCCCAACCCATGCCCAGTCATTGGCTGTTGGCATCTTTATTGACAGATCAAAGACCAACTGGGGACAAGGACCTTCAGCATCTGGATGGGCAGATTCAATGCACTGGCGTCAATCTCCAACAGATACCAACATGGCCCTTGGAGGCAGCAAGGACCATGAACATCGACATGGCCTTAGATGGTGGCACAGGCCACACTCGTCAACATGGTGGCAACACAGGGTGTGAGCATCCACAGGGACCTTCTACATGGATTCAGGGAAGCATGCACCACTGAGGTCTTTTGAGGAGGCCCAGTCTAGAAAGCGAACTGTTCTCTATCTCAGACATCCTGTTGTTACTCAAAGCCAGGGTGATCATGTGGCTGGGCAGTGGGTTGGGGACAGAGTCTGTGAGATCTCCAGGCTGCTGCGTACCACCCTGCTGGCCCCACTCATTGATTTGGTACAACTACCCTACAGTGACTTGCTCCTCAGTCCACTGCAGCCTTCTCCCATGCCGGTCATTGCCATCACATTTCTAGTCTGCCTCTCTCTGCTTTTCCTACTCCCCCATCACATATTTCTACCTCAGAGTGGTACTATAAACCGCAGTATGATACACATTATGTTCATCTGCCTGAACGGCTGTACATGCAAATACTCATTGAAGCTAGTCCTTGGTTTGGTTCAAGGTTTCTGGTTTCTGAAGCACCATAAATACTGGGTCATGTCTGAGACTTGTCTCAGATATTCTGTTGTTGCCCAGAGTCAAGATATCTTGCAGCTAGGCAGGGCATCCAGGGGCAAGATTCATGCCACCCCCTATTGGTGGCACACCTCTCTGCTCTTGATGCAGGCTGCCCTGAAGTTTACCAGGCACCATTGTTCTTATAGCCTGAGGGCAGCTCTGTGACCCCCCACGGTCTCTTCCCAGCAGAGTGAGCAGAAGAGGCGGCTCCACTCAGTGATGTCGTGTTCTTAGTCCACCAAGGCATTGCTTCCTGATCTCTCCCATACCGTTTGTCACCGAGTCTGTAGTTCACCTTTCTCTTGGACATGGCTCTGCTCTGCCATCTTTCCTTCTAATTTTGAGAAACCACTTTTTAAAAGCATCTTCTGTGTCTTCGTTGTTCCGGGAATACTGATGTCTCTGCAGACTCCTGCTCCACTCTGGGGTCCCAAGGCAGATGCTGACAGCTGCTGCCATCTCTGATCACAGTCATGCTTCAGGCTTTCATCTTCAGCACGCTCCCTGAGCTGGTTCTGCAGTACCAGTTCCTCCACACACTCCAACAGCCTACAGATGGAGTAGATGTTGGGGTTAGACCAATGAAAATGCTGGATCTCAGCCTGGACGGTACCGAGCTGGCTAGTTCCTGATGGCAATTCATGATGCAGGTGGTACCAGTGCCAAGAGCTGTGCTTTGCCCATCGAATCAGTGACTATTGATTTGATGTGTGAGAACCACAGGGCACGAGCAGGAGAGAGCAACAGGCCAGAATGGGCAGCTTTCTCCCAGCAAGCCTGTCTCCTCCTCTGTGTATCCACCAGCTCTTTCTTCAGAGACAACACTGTGATTCTCTGGATATCACTGTAATGAGTCCAGTGGCTCCCAGGCCCTATGGCTTGGGACTTTTCCCTTCTGGTTCTGCTTAACATACTACTCATCCTGAGAGGCTCCTTTATTCCCTCTGTCATAGTCAGGGTTTGTATTCCTGTGCAAAACAGCATAAGCAAGAAGCAAGTTGGGGAAGAAAGGGTTTACACTTCCACATCGCTGTTCATCACCAAAGGAAGTCAGGACTGGAACTCACACAGGGAAGGAACTTGGAGACAGGAGCTGAAGCAGAGGTGTATAGAGCCTTACTGGGGGGTGCCGTGCTACCTGGCAGGAACCTGACATTGGCCAAGGACAAGGAACCGGGCTTCAAGCAGGAATCTGACATTAGGCTATAATAGGGAAGTAGGTTAAGGCAGGAATTTTAATCTTAGGATGGAACAAAGGAAGCAAGCTTCAGGTGAAATTTTGGGCTTGGATAAGTAAGTGGGCTCAGGTACTGGTCATTATGACACACCCTTGGAAACAGCTGTCACTGTAGAGTAATCTGGGGACTTTGCTTATTGCCTTGGTTATTTTGTGTTTATTGTCTTGCTTGGTCCTCATGGTACTACTATTGCCCTTAATACTTGCATGTAATTAAAATGGTATAAAAGTGGATTGGAAAAAATTAAACTTGCCTTCAATGTCAGAATTGACTGGGGTCATGCTGCAGCATTGTCTAATTGTCTCTTTCTTTTCAATCCTCGCTCCTGTGCTGGAGAACCTGTTGACTGACTGAGTGGGCTTGGTCACAGAGGCCACAGAGGGATGTTCCTCACTGGCTTGCTTCCCCTGGCTTGCTCAGCTTGCTTTCTTATAGAACCCAGGACTACCAGCCCAAGGATGGCACCACCCATAATGGTCCTCCCACCCTTGATCACTAACTGGGAAAATGCCTTACAGCTGGATCTCATGGAGACATCTCCTCAAGGGAGGCTCCTTTCTCTGTGACAACTCCAGCTTGTGTCAGGTTGACACAAAACCAGCCAGTATACCTGCTTTCAGAGCCATGCCTTGCTCTCTTCTGCTGGATACGGATATGCTTTCTCCATGCTCATCGCATAGTTTAAAGTTCCCAGAAAATGGTGGTTATAGAAGAGGGCCCCCGCTCACATCCTGGGCCTTGTTTGTTCTGGTTAAAGTAGAGGTAGGTTGATTCTTAGGCGTCAGACAGGATGGATCCCAAGTGTACTGAATGTTGAACCCAAAAAACCCCCTATCAGTGGAGGAGGTTGTGGACTGGGTTTGTCTGATGCTTTGAAAAGCCACGGCCAGTCATGGTGTGTGCTCTTTCCTCTCTGCCTCTGCTAGGCTTCTGTGTGATCCCGCCTCAGGAGGAGGAGGGCTGTGGGGAGGAAGCCAGCATAGGAGGCCATCCCTGAGTTTGTTTACCTGTCTTTTCCCCCCATTCTCTCCTGCCACACAGAAACAGTTTCACAAACTAATTACTTTGTGTCAGTCACAGGGGAGGCAGCCTCCTGCCTCCTCAGATGGATGTGAGTGGTCAGGGGCTTTGAGGCACAGCAATTTGCAGCGGAGTTTCGGAGCATGGAGACAATTACTCCAGTGAGCTCAGGCAGAAGAGGTCAGGGCTGCCATGGGTTACCATTCTTGTTTCAGATGAGAAAAAACAAAGATTTGTCCCTTAAATAAGGGAGAAAAAAGGGAGAAGGCTTTTGATTTTAAATGTAAGCTAAATTATGTGAAAGAGAAAGTAATGGGGGACTGGATGCTTGTGCTTCAAAGCCAAGTCCCTTCAAGGTCATTCATCCCCCTGGCTGCAGGAGTCCTTGTTGGAGTGAGGAGAGGGGGCTGCCGCCATGCTGCCTGAGGCCCGACATTCCCTTATAATGGTGGAGGGGGGGAACAGTTCCGTCCTGAAGACACATAGATTCCATCTGGATCTACCCAGCTGGATAAACCCACACACTCTCCAGCTGCTCACACCTCTGGATGTGGGTTGAGACCTCCCTTGTCCTCACGAAGCTGGATCCAGAGTGTGTCAAGATTTCACAGGTGATGTTGTGCCAACATAGTCTTGTCCCCACTGGGCATCCTATGAGATCTCTGAGACACTGAGTCAAATGCCACTCTGCAGGCTACAGTGCTGGGCTCATCAGTCCAGGTAACTAACTAACTATTGCCCTGGGCAACAGCTGGGGGGAAGTGGGCAGGTGAACTGGCTCTCAACAGTGAAACATGATAAAAGTCTACTGTAGGGCTTCCAGGAATTTTCTTATGAAAGACCTACAGAGACTTTGCTACCGTGAGGGATGATACTGACCCAGGTATCAGAGTGAGGTGCAGCTGCTTAGGAGGCCTGAACATTCTATGGCCATTATTGCTGAGGAGGTCCTCCTGACCCAGGGGTCTATCATATGAAGGGTGAGGAGTCTGGGGACACGAAGATTGAAATCCTGGATGCCGGAAGGGACCTGGAGCAGTGTTGATTATGCATCGCGGCTCCATGCTGTGGATCTGTCTTCCTTAGCACTGGAGGGTAAGCCAGAGCCCTGCAGGCCTCATACACCACTTGTGCCTTTTCCTTCCTAAGGGGACAGAGGACATCCTTTCTATTCAACACAAGTCCTGCTAGGCTTCTTGCTATAATATAGATCCACAGGCTGCCTGAGTTAGGCAGGCCACACTTTCAGGAGAGTCTGTTTTAACACTATCAACGTTCTACTGATAGAGTGGCCTAAAGCTGAAGAGCAATTAAAGGTGTAAAATTAACTTCAGGGTGTCCTCGGCTTCACCAGTGAATGGAAGAGAGAAGTCAGGAGTTGTGTGTGCACGAACGTGTGCAAACCTAAGCACGTGTGTGCCAGAGTATGTACATGCATGCTTGTGTAACTATGCATGTGGGACTGTGTGCATGTGTGCATGTGGGGGTAGATGTTCAATAAGAGCCTGACCTCCTCTGGCCATTGGGATTGAGTGCCTGTTTTACACTGTATTGAGTGAGACTTATTCCAAATGCAAGTCATAAGGAACAGTTGACAGCCTCTGGCCATGGTGCTGTTGAGAGCTTTGTGCACTTCATTTCCCCATCTGTCACTATTTGCAGGACTATTTTTCTGTTCCTGTCTATGCATGGCTAGGTCAGGGCAGTGGGAAAGGATCCAGACTTCCTTCACTGGGAACGTGACAAGGCGGGAGCTGTGCCCCAGGGTTGCATATTGGATCACCGGCCCCCACTATGATGGTATTTGGGGTCTATGCCTAGGAGGAAATAAGCAAGCGCCCTTGAGGTTGTCATCTATGGGCCCTGATCAGGGATGCATGAATGCTGTCTTCAGATGAACAGAAGGAGGCAGACATGAGGGCATCCTGTACAGAGAGGAAAAGCCTGGTGAGGACATGGTGAGAAGGTAACTCTCTGTAAACCAACAAGAGGACCCAGGGAGGTGGCCTGCTCACACCTTTCTCTTGATTTTGCAGCGACCAAGCCTGGGAGGTAGATTTTTATGGCTAAATCACCAACTGCCATGCTCTGAAATGGAAGTCTCCACACATTAATACAGAAATAATTATGGGGAGAGACTCTGTGGGCTGTTGTGCCACTTTGAAGGAAGCACCAGTGTTAAAGGTCTCGCGCACCACAGCTGCCCACAGCTTAGCATGGGGCTGCGTGGCGTTCATGTTATCAAGATGCTGCTGCTGGGGTTAAGGTTCCCTTAGAGGTCTCCGCTGCATCTTGCCTCACCAAGTGGGGCGTTGTTGGCTCTGGCATTACAACCATCCCTGTGCTTCATGACAAAGGGCTCCGAAGACATGCCCTCCATCTGAGACTCCTGGGACTCTTGGAATCCACTAAAGAGACCCCTCCCTGCATTTGTCCCCTGTCACCCCAGGCCTGACTGCTGCTTCCCCTGCTGGGACCGAGCCACATCACTAACTGTCAAATTGCCTAAAACTAATTGGCTTAATTATCAATTTGCTTAATGGTATGTTTAACTGAAATCTATATTTATCAAATTTGCATTTCTCACATGGCAGAGTGATTCCAGCTCTGTCTCAGGCTCTCCATTGATTCGATTGTCTTTTCTGCATCTGCCTGTTCTTGGGGATGTCAAGAATTTTTAGTTAGTGTAAGGATGTGCCAATCTTACTTTAATATTTCCAGTGAGAATCAGCCAGATCTGTATTCAACACGTAAGCTTACGAGAAGCCTCTGTGCTCATCCATCTCCATCGTCAACTATGTAATCAGTCATGTGCAAGACGTGAATGCCTCATTCTGTTAATGGCTGTCTTGGTTGTTCCTGCCCCAAGTACTTATCCCAGGCAGTGACTGTCTTAGGTTGGGGTCTCTGCCCAAGTCTGAGGTGGAGATGCAGGCCTGACAGGTTCCAGGTACAGTGGACCTTTCTCCTTGCTTCTAGCAGCTTCTTATATGGATAACATTGGCTTCTGTGTATAATAGCACTTCCTTATAACCCAGGGTTCTGTTCCCACAATGAAACCCCCAAAGATACAAAATTCTCAAGATCCTAATGTCCTTACGTGAAATGAGGCAGTGTTCCTAATCATGCCCGTGTCTGCCTCAAGCACCAACCATCTTTAGATGGCCGGTCACACTAGTATGATGCCAATGTTGGGCACACAGTGTTATCTTCTTTAACTTGCAGAACAGCAACAAGAGGCGAGATTTCTGCCCAGTGTTCGAGCTGGGGATGGTAGACTCCATGTCAGCTGATTAATTTCTGTTGGAAAATATCAAAGAAAACCAAGCTAGAGACTTCTGGGAAGAGGGAACCCCCAGGCTCAAATTTTATTAGAAAGCAGGTTGAGCAAGCCATAGGCAGCACTCCTCCATGGCCTCTGTTCTGCTTGTGTCTCTTCCCTGACTTCCCTTCAAGATAGCCCCTGGGGTAATACTGCTCACAATGAACTAGACACTCGTATGTCAATCATCAACCAAGACAACACGCCACAGACTTGCTTATGGGACAATCTAATGGAGACATTTTCTCAGTTGTGGTTCATTCTTCCCAGATGACCCTAGCTTGTGTCAAGTTGAAAACTAATATTAATCAGCACAGTACAAAATTCAGGTTGTCAAATCCTTGTATTAAATGCAGTGTTTTCTCTTTAAAATTATGTTATACAACATATTTTAATCTTATCTATCCCATCACTTCCCTCTGACTCCCCCTAATGCTCCTCACCTCTTCTCTCTCCCAATTTCATGTTCTCTTTTTTTAAAGTTCCAACTTATTTATTTGTTTGTTTGTTTATTTATTATTTATTATATGTAAGTACACTGTAGCTGTCTTCAGGCACCCCAGAAGAGGGCATCAGATCCCATTACAGATGGTTGTGAGCCACCATGTGGTTGCTGGGATTTGAACTCAGGACTTCTGGAAGAGCAGTCAGTGCTCTTAACCACTGAGCCATCTCTCCAGCCCCTCATGTTCTCTTTTTTTGTTATTAATACTCCCAGAATCCGGTTAATGTTGTACATATGTTTATGGGTGTGGGGCTGTCCCAGGGCTTAGGTGATGTACCGGAAGACATGTTCCCAAAGGAGAATGACTTTTTCTCCCCCAGCAGTCCTCAATTACAAATAGCTCCTTCCCCAAGGGCGTGGCCTCATGGGGCCCCTCCCCAGTCATGCTGGGCATTTGATTGGCTTGATCTTATACATGTAACCATAGCAGCGGTGTGTTGATGGACATGTGCAACAGCCATGCTGTCCTCTCCAGAAGCCAGCATGTCACAGCTCTCTTCCCCACCCTCTGACTCTTTCATTGTTTCCGACTTCTTTTCTGAGATGTTCTCAGAGTGTTGCATGATGGGCAGTTTGTGAAGTGTAGTGTTTTCCTCTGACCTGCGCATGTGTCTTTGTGTGTTTTAAATCACCTTTGACCTCTTGTAAGACTAAGTACGATCCATATATTCTGTCAACAGCTTCCAGACTATGTTGTTTAGGGAATAGCATAAGAAAATGTTCAAGGTTCTTGTTCAGTACAGGAAAAAAAAATGAGTGAAGTGTTTCCTGGCTGCAGTTGATTGACTCCCTGGTAGTAAGGATTTGCTTGCAAACTGTGACCAGGCTCTTTGTGGTCAGGTGAGAATGACCTGGTATCTGAAACTCTTTCTGCTTAAGGGTTTTTTCATGTGCTCCTGCTAAGGGTTAGTCTTGGTTTAGCTTCTTTTAGATCTTAGATTTACCCCCAAACATGGCCTTTTCAGGTTAGTGTCCCCCGCCCCGCAGGTTTTAGGCGATCAGGTCAAAATGCTGCAGAATTTAAAAAGCCAGGATGCAAACCTAAAATGATGGAAGACGAGCTCGAATGACCTGTGCTTTGCCGTCACTGCAGTCCTGGCCACAGAGCAGCTTGTGAGGTTGTGTGGGTCTTCTTCTTCTTCTTCTTCTTCTTCTTCTTCTTCTTCTTCTTCTTCTTCTTCTTCTTCTTCTTCTTCTTCTTCTTCTTCTTCTTCTCTCTCTCTCTCTCTCTCTCTCTCTCTCTCTCTGGTTTTTTGAGACAGGGTTTCTCTGCATAGCCCTGGCTATCTTGAACTCACTCTGTAGACCAGCTTGGCCACAAACTCATAAATCCGCCTGCCTCTGCCTCCCAAATGCTGGGATTAAAGGCGTGCGCCACCACTACCCGGCCAGGCTTTTGTCTCTTACTACCACCAAGCACCCAGTACTTGGGTAATGTCTCAAGTTATAATAAACATTTTCTTTTGAAGTCCATTTCGTTGTACAGTTCGGTGGCAACAGCACCACCTAGACTGGATGCTAGGATGCTACAGATGCTTTCTACCAGGGCTAGCTAGATGACTGGTAAGCGGGATAAATGGGGTTGCAGTGGCTCGTTTCCAGAGGCTTGCGTTGATGAGCTCTGTCAAACAGCACACATCCGTAGCAGAGAGGAATGTTCTTGCCAGATGAGATGGGCCAGCAGGGTGATTGATTGCTCCTGTTTGTAGGGGAACCTCACTGAGATCAGAACAGAAGGAAACCGCTCCTCCTAGCTGCAGGTTTCCATCCATAGTCTCTGGGTTGTCACAAACACACACCTGTCCCATCCAGTTCTCAGTCCCTGTGATCTCCACAGACCGCAAGACTCTGTAAGCACGTGTGTCTACATATGTCTAAATTGGTTACTCTCTAGTGTGTATAAATTAACTCCCTCATAGTTCCACACCTGGTATTATGTAGTCCTTTAAATGTCATGCTGTATGACAGGCTCACCAGGCAGAGGGGTTGCATGGTTACACCGGGTCTTCAGTGGGAATGGGTCAGCAGTGCCCAGCTGCAGACTGCCAGAAGGCTTCTTCCAATGATTAACCAAAGAGTTCTTGAGAGGTGCCAGGGCCTCTGTGGACACTACACTTGGAGAAGTGGAGGAAATATTTTCCCCCCATAAGAAAATATTTACCGTGGCAGTAGGAAAACTGTCATCACACATAAAGCAACAGGGAAAATGCTGGCTGCAAAATAGATAGAGAAATGTGAGATTTTATTTCCGGATGATAAGAACGCAAGTGAACACTTTAAGAAGAGAAAGAACTGGGTGTGGTGGTACATGCCTTTAATTTTTAATTCAATTTAATTTAATTTTCTAGCACTCAGGAAGCAGAGGGAGGTGAGTCTCTGTGAGTTAGAGGCCAGCCTGGTCTACATAGCGAGTTCCAGTCCTAACTAGGACTACATATAGAGAACTTGTCTCAAAATCAATAGACAAATCCAAAAATGCATTGTTGTCTGTGTTTAGCAGACACAGATCTAGGGTACACTCTACCTGAGCGTGCTTGGGGCTGGGCCAAGCTTGCAGGGACAGTGTACGGGATGAGAGATTGGTGTTGAGGGACACCAGCCCCAGCATCCTCTGCCCTCTTCTTCTGGGATACTATAGCCCAGGTCCTGTTGAGGTCTGGGGAAGGGAGTATGAACATGCCCCACCTCAGCTCTACCCTGTAGGCCTCTCATTTATCCTCTACTTGCTGGCCAGCTGCAGGAGGGTGCAGCATTAGACTCCAAGGTTAAGGGACAGATAGGATCCTTAGATAAGACATCTGGACACTGGTCACTGTTCCTTCAGGAAAGTCGCATGATGGTGGCGGGTACACTGGGAAGGAGTCATAACAACATGCAGGCTTTGCCTCAGTGGATTACTTTCTCCCTCAGACTCCATCACTAAAGCAGCATGCATAGTTGCTGGTGACGCGAGGAGCCTCACGTGTGACCTCTGTAGGAGACCACAGGGAGCTTTAATTCTGTATGCCGCAGCAACAAACTAACCACAGACTGGAGTTGCGATGCCTCAGAATACAAATCTCAAGAATGCGGAGTCTTTTACATCTCTGTGTGAAGGACAGAGAAGTTTTCAAGGGATGAGAGAAGAGATTGATTTCTCGGGCTCTGCAGGCGACTGGATATAGGGACTCTAGAGGACAATAAAATCAGTGGCTCCCAGCTGTAAACTGGCCTAGTGTCTGAACATGGCCTGGGCACTCCTCCTGGGAACCCTGTCTCCTTTGGATGACATGCGGTATGTCATCATTGGGATACTGAATTCATAGTTATTATAGTATACTATTTAGAGAATAGACTGGAAAGGATTAAAATGGACATTTTCAGATTGTTTGGGGGTGGGGGGGAGTGATTTTGATCCATGATTGAATGTACAGACATGGACTCTTCAAGAAGTAGAGGGTTGACTATGTAGACATTCAACTTACCTTGTAGATGGTATTAGTTGCCCTGGTGGATGGGGTGGGTTGTCATGTAATATTTTGAAAGTTAGCTGAGGTCCAGTTAGCATATAAAAGGAAACTGGACCCCTGACATGGAACATTCACAGAAGATACGTGCTGCTTGGAGTTTGCTGCTTGCTACTCGGGGATGAGCTGCTGCCACAGACAGTCTGGCTTGTGCTTACCTCAGGTCTGGATGCTCCGGGACAAACAGTCAGTGACCTTTCTTTCAGATGCTGCATCTGGTAAACGTCCTGTCTCCGGCTGCAGAGTTGTGTGCAACACCTGCTACCCTTGAGACCCAGTCGCACCCCTGTTCTGGATGGCTACGAGTCCCAGAGAGAAACAGTAGTGACTGCGGGAGGGCCTTTGTGGTCTTGGGAGACTGACCTTCCGCACTCCAAGTGTCCCAGACCTGCTCAGTTCTTTTCTCACTAACATGAAATGGGACAGCCGTGGATCAGGACTTGGGCCTTTGTGGACCAGACGACACCCAAGAGGCCTGGCTAGGCTAGGATGGGCCCTGTAAGTCAGCTGTGTGTGCAGTCCTCTGGACGCCATGGCTGCAGGTGCAGCAGCAGAGCCTGGCCTCCCCGGACCTGCACTGGGCACTCGGATGGTTCATCTGGGCTGTCAGCTTGATTGGCTGAGAGATGCTCCCGTGGCTAGTGACGATGTTTCTGAGTGTGACAGAGGAATAGATCCCAAGGGCTTCAGTCTAATGAATGAATGAATCAATCAATCCCTGGACAGAGTCACAGTATGACTGTTGTTATTTGTAGATGGTAACAGTAGGGAGTGTGGCCTTGAGGGAGGATATAGGTCTTTGGGGCATGTCCTGGAAGGATGCTACATTTTGTTCTGGTCCTTTCTTGTGTTCTCTTCTTTCTGCTTCCTGTCAGAAGTGAAGAAACCTCAACTACTCTACCCTACTGCCACTATGAGAGAGTGGCAAACACAGGACCAGACATCCATACACTGAGTCCTTCGAGACCATCAGAGACCATGAACCCAAAGAAGTTCTTCCTCCCTTTAGTTGTTTCTGCCTTGCGTTGGACCTCAGCGATGAGAAACACATTGAAATAAGGACACAGATGTTAGTGTCTGATGACATTTTCTCTGAGTGTACCCGAATTCCCCAAAGAGGGCTTTTGCTTGGTCCTGCAGGGGTTACAGGAGGTTCTACAAGGTTGTCTCAGTGCATTCACAGGGACGTGTGAATATGTCCTGTGTGTATATGTCTTTCTGCGTATGCACGTGAGTGTCCCTGTACAGTACAGGCTCCTTGGAAGCTGCCACTGTGTAAAGCCCAGAGCCTGGCTTGTCTTGACCATGGCAGACACTTGAGCTTCTACGGGTCCTGAGATCATGCCAGTATCTGACTCTGCCTGTCTTGATCCACTCCGAGTTACAGAACAAATTTGTTGTTGAATTTTAATGCCAGTCAGTATCATTTAATTTATACCAAGTAATTCCGGAAAGGAAAAAGATGCCTGTCTAAAGAGGTGTAAATCTGATACCTGACTGATCTTTTAAGAGGCGATAAATACAAATATCCTTACTTTTGGCATTTATAAATTATTTGCTTCATTAGGACAAAGAACATTTGACATTTTGATGCTATGTGATGTCTGCCCAGTGTCAGGGTACATGGCGGACAATTAGGTGGGGGTGTGTACCACACACACACGCACTTGGTGTGCATGCATACACACACACACACACACATACACACACACATACCACTCTCTCTCTCTCTCTCTCTCTCTCTCACACACACACACACACACACCATTCTCTCTCTCTCTCTCTCTCTCTCTCTCTCTCTCTCACACACACACACACACACACACACACACACACGCACACTCACACACACCCACTCACACACACACCACCTGAATTCTGTCCTTAGGACACACGTGATTAAAGTGGAGACCTTCCCTTTCAAGTTGTCATTGACTTCCACATACACTGTGACACCCGCACCAAAGACAAACATAAATAAATAATAATAATTAAAAGTAAACTCTTTCCCAGTCTTCTGCTGGGCTCAGGCTTCTTTCAGCCCTTCCTTAGTGTTTGCTTCCTGCTCTCACTAGTGTAATGTAGAGGTGTGGTGTGGTGTGGTGTGGTGTGTGGTGTGGTGTAGTGAGGTGAGGTGATGTAGTGGTATAGTGTAGTGTAGTGACATGATGTAGTGTGATGTAATAGTGTAGTGAGTATAATGTGGTATAGTGTAGTGTAGTACTGTACTGTAGTGTAGTGTGGTGTAGTATAATGAGGTGTTGTGTAGTGTGATGTGGTGCAGTGTAGTGTGTTGTGGTATAGTGTTGTGTAGTATGGTGTGGTATCATGTGGTGTGGTGTAGTGTGGTGTGGTATAGTGTTGTGTAGTATGGTGTGGTATTGTGTGGTGTGGTGTAGTGTGGTGTGGTATTGTGTAGTGTGGTGTGGTGTAGTGTGGTGTGGTGTAGTGTGGTGTGGTGTAGTGTGGTGTGGTGTTGTGTGGTGTGGTGTAGTGTAGTATAGTGTAGTGTGGTGTAGTGTGTGGTGTAATGAGGTGTGGTGTAGTATGGTGTGGTGAGGTATAGTGTAGTATGGTGTAGTGGTGTGGTGTGGTGTACTGTGGTGTGGTGTGGTATGGTGTAATGTAGTATAGTGAGGTGATAGAGTGTGCAGTAGTGGTATAGTGTAGTGGTTTGGAATGGTATAATAGTGTGTAGTAAGTGTGGTGTGGTGTGGTGTAATGTGGTATGGTGTAGTGTGGTGTTCTATAGTGAAGTGGTGTGTTGTGGTGTAATAGTGTAGTGAGTGTAGTGTGGTGTGGTGTGCTGTGGTGTAGCCTGGTAGTGTACTGTAGTGTAGTGGTGTAGTGTAACAGTGTGTGGTGCAACAGTGTAATGTAGTATAGAGTAGAAATGGGCCCGGGGGTTGGGCGGGGAGCTCCAGTTGCTTCTAATCTTCTCTGAACTTCATCTTGCCCTGGGCATGACACCTTCCAAGCGTACTCACCAATTCCCCCAAGAAACTCTCTTAGTTTTCCTCTCAGAACCCGGGGCTCATTCCTGATGCCTCCACTCTAATCTGGTGCCAACACTGAAGACTGCTGTTTGGTTTATCTTTAGTGTTTTCAACAAATTCCCTCCACTTTCTTAAAAGCTAGGCAAAACAGGAGCATCCCACACCAGTCCTTCAAGCAACCTGGGCAGGTGAGGCAGGCACACTGCCATCTGTCACTGTGTCTCCTCTGCTCCCTCAGAGCTCAGGAACCGAGGTCCTGTGCAGCCAACTAAGACTGCATCTTCTAGACTGGACCAAAGACGTTCCCCAGGCTTTCTTGGGCTTTGGTTCATAGCTTATCTGATTGAAAGCGCTTTTGTATTTCAAGGCTTAGAAGTTGGTTTGTTTGATTTGTGCATGTGCGTATGTGTTTCAAGAGATGTGTTCCGGTGGCGCCTACCCTGGCGTTCTTAGATGTCCCCCAGTAGAGATGTTTGAGAGCCAGGTGATCTAATCCAACCTCACGAAGGGGCACACATCCTCAGAAAGCTACTCACCCTTGGGAAGCTGCACACATTTTCAATGGACACACCTCTTTCCTGCTCCTATCAGCATCTGACCCAAGGTTCAATTTTGTCTCTCTTTTCCTGGCTCCAGGCCTGCAAACTTTGTCTCCCATACCAGACTGCAAACTAGAGGCAGGGACTGAGGGTCTCAGGGAGAGTCCTTAGGGGACGGGGTTCAGAGTCAGTTCACGCCTCTGGAGACTGTGTGTCAGCACACAGTTAAGGCTGGGACTGTCTTCCTAGGACACAGTGTAGGAAGAACAGAGCTCAGAGTCCGTGGCCGGGAGGCTGAGAGGGAACCTGGGCATGCTTGGCCTCAGCCGCACCCCCGTTCTTCCCACCTTAGATCTGCCTCCTGTGCTAGATGGTACTCTGAGTTAGAACTAAGTGCAGGAGAGACAGGGCGGGGCCATGGCACCACTGCCCCTTGAGAACCATGCTTCTGTGTTTTTTAAAATGATGTAAGCCTTAGAAGCAAAACTACCAGAGGCAGCTTCCTCCTGGGGAGGTGGGTCCAACCTTTGCTAGAGAAGGAGCCAGTTGATGGCAGTGTCTGTCTCCTGGCTCTTTGATGTGTCGATGTGTGTATATATCTTAAGCCAGGGTATGGTGTGTCCTTACCGGCTGTGTGTGATTGTGCTTACACCTGTGTGTGTGTGTGTGTATGTGTGTGTGTGTATGTGTGTGTGTGTATGTGTGTGTGTGCACGTGTGCATGCATGTGTGCATGTGTGTATGTGTGTATGTGTGTGTGTGTGTGTGTGTGTGTGTGCTACAACAACTAGGCCCTTACATTCCATGCATGCATTCAACCCTGAAGCCCTTTTCTGTATCGAGAAATGATCTTAGAAAAAGAATACATGAAAATAAAACCCTTAAACTGTCTCTCCTTCTCTTCTTCGTAGGTAGCATGCTTCTTTTTAGCATGCTAATCTACCTGAGAGGCTTAGCGGGACCCCGGGCATAATCAAACCTTTAGCCCAGCAAGAGCTCTGCGCCACAGAGCCAGAACAAAGTGATTTATTTAAGTGAATGACCACAGCTTTTGGGCCTCGATGATGTCTGTTTTTAAGCCCGGTCTGCGATGAATTGAGGTCTACGAGGGAAATCGAAAGCTTTTATGCCGGGTTGAGAGGGGCTTGCTCTCACCTTGTTAAGCTCCTCTCTCTAAAAGCCCATAACTTACTTTCAATATTGTCCAATCACCTTCCCCTGGAAGTGGAGAGATTTCCATTCTGTCCCTATGACACGTCCAAATAAACACAGTGCTTCGGCCATTAAGGTAGTTGATTTTGTTGAACCAGAAAGAAAAAGGCAGAATAAGAATGAGATGCGTAGGTGTCCTGTGTTCTTGAGCTCCTGGTGTTTTGATGTGCTTGCTCCCAATCGGTCCCCGAGTGTCCCTGGGGACTTTGTCTGAATCTGGATGGACAGTTGGGAGCCCACACCACTGCATCTGTGTCCCCTAAACCTCCTATTTCATGTCTGGGGCCACCAGGGACCTGAAACCACAGGGCCATGCCTGCTGACCAAGCACTCACCCTCTGGACTCTTGTCTGATCCTAGCTGGAGACTGGCGGGCAGTGTACCTTGTCTTTAAAAATAAACCTCTTTGTGTAAAAGGAAAACCCCAGAGTAGGCAAGCTGTGACTCTTGGCAGCTACCTGGAGGAAGAAGATGGAAGAGAAAAGCCTTGCCTTTTAAATGAAGGCAGGGAGGTCGTCCACACGGCAACAAGCAGCCATGCCATGGGCTGAGAAAGAAGCTAAGGTATTCAGGAAGCTTAAATTGTTGGGGAAAACATTCTTAGGAAAGAGACAGAAGAAAAGCAAAAACTATGAATTACTCATAATTCAGAAAAGTAGGGTGACTTACGAGCTTGCTGAGGCTGTGAAAGTTAGCATGCTAGGGGCTAGGAATTCTGGGAAGGAAGAGTACATCCTCTCATTAAAGGGATAATTATCCCTTCCCACTCCTTAGCATGGTTTTAAGATGAATCCACCTTCCTGAGGGCTGGTCCCTTGGCCAGATGATTAACCTGTCCAACCCGATTAATTTTGTTATGATTTCAGTAGATTGAGTTGTTAGGTTTCCCCCAGGCCTTAGAAATGGCTTTACCTAAGGCGCCTCCTCAGAAGATATTCTTCTTCCCTTTTAAGAGCTAAGCCTAAAAATCATTAGGAACTGATCAGGGATCAGAGTCACCAAACACTCTGGCCTCTAGCCAGGATGAGGGGCAAGGGCATTCTCAGCTTATGGTTGGGACGCGGATTGAGTCCTCATCCTTAAGACACCTGTCCCATCTCTATCTCTTGTCCTCATCATTTAGATCAGAAGGTGACCCTAAGGTTCATTTAGGGAATTGGGGTGATGATGGAATCTGGTACCTTGTCTTTGACTTCCTGATGTGTGGGGGCCATGGGAGTATAAAGGTTCCTGCCCCTAAGCTTGGTGCAGGGCTGAGGCGGGGGCAGTAGTCAAGGAAACCTTTGAAGGATGGGGGGTGGTGCGCAATGAGGCAGCCAAGGAGCTTGGGAAGTCTCTACATCCACGATGGATCAGAATTGTGGCCAATGCCTTCGGGACTTTAGGAGTTAACTAAAGCCTTATAGCTATCAGAGCATGTTTATGCCGGGGCAGCTGAATTATGGTCAGAGTCACAACTGAGATGCCACGGGGCTCCTGACCTGGTACAGTGAGTGACGGATGAACACGCATTTTTAGGCAGTGTCTGAGGGTTCCGTTCTCAGGAACACTGCTCCTTGGTGGCAATCTTCACGTTCTGATGGTTTCTCAGTGAACATGAAGACAGTTACTCAGTCTGAGAATGTCCAAGGCCCAGAGCCTGTGACAGGTGTGGCCTGCTCCTACCCCTCTGCTGTAGAGAGGCCTCATCCTGCAGGAAACATCTCCGCCCGAGTAACCTCCCAAGACAGCTCAAGAGAGAGGTAGGTCTGAGAATGCCCTTGAGCTGGGAGTCCGTGTCCTGGCACCCACAGATAGCTCCCAGTAAAACACAGCAAAGTCATTGACTGTCCCACAAGCTTTGATTTCTAGGATGGCCATATCCAAATAAAACTTTTATATCTCTCAATAATTATATCGCTAGATCTTAATCTGGGTAATTAAAATTCTATAGGATGCTCCCAAGTATCTAACAAATGCCCACAAACCATTTTAATGGCCACAAGCTGTTCTCTGCAGGGAGACACCTCACCAGGAGCTGGGAGCACACTTCTTCAGGGAGCACTCAGACACCTGAAGGAAGAACTTCTGCAGGGAGCACACAGTCTGAGGAGGGCAATGCTCCTTTTGTGAGATGACAGTGTCCACAGAGAAAACAGCCTGGGTCAGGGCCATCTGTCCTGCCACCGATAGGACAGTACTGGGCAGAGACAGATGCGCACAGAGTCAGAGAAAGCACTCACGGCAGGACACAGGAGTCTGAGGAGGTGGTCCAGCCCTGGGTCAAAAGACTGCCCGATAGATACCCGCAGTCAGGCCCAGGTGTGGGCTGGGCAGGCAGCCTTGCTAGGAGAAGTTCCTTACAAGGACTCAGGAGCACACGGTAAGGCAGAATGGGAATCCTGACTGGACTAGGACTGGGGTCAGGGGTCAGACAGGATTCAAGGTCAGCCAGAGGTGGGTTTGCTCTGCCCCATGCGCTGTGTGGAGTGAGGATGCCGAGAGAAGAAATGCTGTGGAGCCCGTCTCCCTCAGCTGTTAGAACCAGAGATGGACAGGGCTCCCTGGGCTGTGTGTGCCCTTGCTGACCTCAGTGTCTGCTCTTCACAGCTCTGTGGGGGCAGCAGCCCCAGACACATCCGACCCCAAACTCTCCTTTAGCCAAGTGGGACCCACTGGGCCCTCTCTGCTTCTGTTCCCTCTGTCCTCAAAACCCTCCTGCCCAGTGTGACACTGCAGGTAATGGAGAGATGTGTGTGTGTGTGTGTGTTAGTTGTGTGCTCAGGCAGTTGCTTACTTCTGTGTATGTCTCTTTATGTGAACCCTTGAAGCATTCACAGAGGCCTAAAGTGTGTATGAGAAGCGCTGACAGCTGGGTGTGCAGTGGATGTTAAAGATGCTTTGTTTACTGTTTTTTTTTGTTGTTGTTGTTGCTATTGGATACAGTACAGTGTTACTGATGGTGGTATTTAAGATTAGTGTAGCATTCACTCAGGGCCATTACCAGCACTTATATACTAGTCTATTGTCCACTGTAGTGATGCAATACCACAGACGGAATACGTTACAAAGGGTCAAGGCTTACTTTGGCTAAGGCACTGGCTTCTTTCTAGTAGAGTCTGAAGGTGCCACTGGGCATTGCATGCAGAGTCCTGCAGTCCCCTCTCTCTTCTCATAAAGCTTCTGGGATACATGCATGAACTCCACTCTGCTGGCTTTATCCGTATCCTTGAAAGTCCTGCCTCCAAACACTATGGTTGGATGAAATTTCTACACCTCCTGAGCTAACTCTGGGGATTAGTTTAGCACATGTACTTCTGGACATTCAACCAAGGCCCAAGAAGACAGGGCCTTGAACTTTGGTCATCAAGCAGGCTGTGTGAACCATCTGGGTGAGACTCCTGAATACACGGAAGAACTATAGGAGGATAAGTTATCAGTCAGCAAGGGGGTGGGGTGGCCCAAGGTACCTGCAGTTGTGACAGGAAGGCATAGTGGGGATCTGGGAAGAGGGCTGGACAGGAAGGGCAGTGGAGGGGTTCAGCGGTGAGCTTGTACTGCTCACACTGTCTCCAGCAGGGGGAGACAGCGTCACAGCAGGATACCACTGTCCTTTCCACCCTGGCTACACTAGGACTCTGAGGCTGGGCTTTGCAAAGCCTTGTGCTTGTGGTAGGTGTAAAATGTGTTGTGGAGTTCCTCTCTCCAGGGCTGCCTTCAGGTCTTTGGGGACACCTCCAGACCACCTCCTGAGAGCCATTAGTGTCCCCCTGCCCTCCTGTGGGGGAGACAGACTTTCTCTCATTAAAATGTCACTCCCCTAGGAACCCAATGCAATGATATTTTTTGCTTTATTTACATGAAAATCAACAGATGTTAGCAAGTTAATGTCATTTATTATATAAGATGTGATGACAATACAATTAGTATTTTTTAAACTGTAATTGTAAAATTGACCTTATTAAAATTCCACTTCCTCCATAATTAAAAAAACTAATTACTTCTAGTAATTGGACCAGAAATGACATTTTCAGTTCATTAATATTCAGCAAATTGTTTTTGAAGATGTTCTCGCATGACGCACTGTCAACCTCTAGCATTTCTGTTCATTTCTTATTTAAAAGTCGCCTGGAAATAATAGTTAGCATTTTAACAAGGCGTGTACCCGTGGATTGATTTTGTAAATAAAGTTTTTAATTGCTAATTAATTTGTGGAGCTCTGTCCCTGTAACGCCTTCCAGGCTTAGCTGTGGTGGGGCCTCAGGCTGAGCTCAAGCTTGAGTCTGGCGGAGCTTGTCAGCCGCTCCACCAGACTGAGCCGGGTCACGCTCCACGGCTCCTGAATGCCACAGTCTAATTACTTGGTGTGGAGGTGGCTGCAAACCAAAATCACAAGTGTGAACTAGTTTTGTAATTAACTGAGCTCAGCGCAGAGGAGTTTTAAAGAATGAAAATCAACTGTTCCGAGGGCCTGGGCGCTGCCCTTGGGGTCTGGGGGTTTGGCTAGGTAGGTGGGTGGAGCTTTCTGCTGGAGAGATGAAATTTCTCCTGCTTTGCGGTCCTGATGTTGCTACAGAGCAACTCTTGACTCATGCGCTTCCTCCAACTCCGGGATGGTTTCCTTGGGCAGAGGAGGTGCTTCCTTCGTAGGCAGCTGGTCAGAACAGGGTGGGGGCGGGGTGGCTTCAAAGCAGGGGGCTTGTGTACCGGTAACAAGTCAGAGAACCAAAATGAAGCCCCAAAGGATCTGAGACCTGGAGCCATGAAGAGGAGATGGCTTCATGGCAGACCCCGGGCACAGCCAGTTCTAGAGTTCCAGCAAGTGGCAGGAGTTTTGGAAATGCCGGTGGTCAGGCTGTAGCTTCTTGAACCTGGTCATTTCTGTGGTGCCAGACATCCCTGGCTTTGGAACTCATACAGCTCCTGGGGGAGAAATCTCTTCTAAAGGAGGGGCATACAGAGTCGAAGAGACGAGACGTCATTACTGTTGTGTTATATATATATATATATATATATATATATATATATATATATATATATATATATATAAGATGTGTTTGGTAGAAGCACGGTTTGGTGTGGGGGAAGGGAGGGCCTCTGTGGGGCCCATGCTGAGGCATCCCTTTCTGCTGAGGGACCAGCCATACATATAGCATAGAGTAGAGTTTATTTAGGGCATGGGGTGGGAAGTTGAAGGAGGAGGGAGAGAGAGAGAGAGAGAGAGAGAGAGAGAGAGAGAGAGAGAGAGAGAGAGAGAGAGAGAGAGAGAGAGAGAGAAAGGGAGAAAAGGTGAGAGGGAGAGAGGGAGGGAGGGAAGAAGAGAGAGAGAGAGGGAGAGGGGGAAGGAGAGGGAGGGAGAGAGAGGGAAAGGAAGAAAGAGAGAGAGGGAGGGAGGGAGGAAGAGAGAGAGAGGGAGAGGGGGAAGGAGAGGGAGGGAGAGAGGGAGAAGGATAAAGAGAGAGAGGGAGGGAGGGAGGGAGAAGAGAAGAGAGTAGAGGAGTAGAGATTGGCCATGAGTACATGGAGAGAGAGGTGGGAGGGGAAAGGGGAGAGAGGGGGTGAAGGGAAAGCAAGATCACGAGAAGAGAGTGAGGAGGGCAAACAGCCCCTTTTATAGTGAGTCAAGCATGCATGACTGTTGCCAGGTAACTGGGGCGGAGCCTAGACAAAATGCCAACAGTTACCATCAACAGGGATGAGAGGTGTCCTGGGCACTGTGGTCCAGCCTGGGACCCGTTTGAGTCCGTGCCCTATCCAACCTCGAGGGGTCTTGGTGGCCATCTCAGACTTGGACACCATGCAGCTATGGTGAATCCCACGAGACAGCAGGTAACAGAGCCTCCCTTCTAGGGAGCCTTGACCCTAATCCAGGGGCTGTGGAGAGAGGCTTCTCAGGGCTCAGCTTCCTTCAAAGGCTGGGAACGCTTGGCTGTCGCCATTCTCTGACTGTCTCCCCAGCTTCCTTCTTGATGAGGCAGAGCAGAACACAGGAGCCCAGGTTCTCTCCAATCCATCCCAAAGCAGGAGTCCCCTGGGCGGAGAGACCATATGAGTTGGTGCAGGCATACCAACCCCAGCCAGACTGAAAGTTGTGCCCTAAGCCAGCACATTTGAGCAAGCGCAGAAGAAACAGTTTTCCCACCGGCTCTGCCCACAGCGTGTTCTCAGTGGGTTGTGTTGTCCATCATCCATTGCTCCGCATCCCTGCTGCACAGAATGATCACTATGTCCCTGGGATAGGGACACTCATGGCAGGGCTCTTGACTCTGTTGGAGGTAGAGACCCAGGGCAGGCATCCCACAAGAGCAGATGTGGGTTTGGAGGAAAGGAAGCCGGGGGTAACACAGGCATGCGCATGTACACACCCATATGTATACATACATCAATGTGCACACATACGCGCTTGCATGCACACATGCATGGGCACATCCACACTGACATTCTAACATGTCAATGTTCATTCACACACATGCACATCTGCATGTGCACGCTCTTACATTCACACACATAGGTACACACAAATGTGTGCACCCTACATCCACACTGGTGCACATAACCAGACTGACAACTCATAAAAGCACTCGTTTAATAAACAGTGGTCCAAAGATCAGGACTGGGAACCCAGAGACATAACTATTTCACCACTGGGTGACCTAGGCTGGAACCCACGTGTCCTTCATACCAGGTGCATGTGCAGCCTCGGTGGCCACAAAATTGGCATTTGCCTTTTAACAGGAAGTGGAAGAAGCAGTAGTTTATTTACTCCAAGCGGTGTGGAGCGAACATGAGGACAAACGGACACAATGTTCTCTTTGAGAGTTAGGCTCCGGAAGGACAGAAACCTACAGTCCTCCACCTAGACAAAGCCCTTCAGCTTCCTGAGACCATTGAGCTGTGGGTGAGGGGTGTGTGTGTGTCTCCGGGCTCACTGCTCCTTCCTTGCCTTCTTCCCAGGATTTGTGACCCAACCTCTCCTTGCACTGTCGGATCATGCAAACTTTGCATCACCCAAGCTTCTCTGTGTAATCCCAACGAGTCCATATTTTACTTGTTGCCCTTGGAAAGGATCATTCCTTTGGTCCGCTGCCCTCTCTGTCTGGGGTGATGGGGCACAGACCCAGTGAAAAGTCACATGGCAGCCATGTGGTGAGCAACTCTCTACAAGGGGGTCATGTCACCATGGTGTTCTTGTCAAGGACATGGGGCCAAGTGACCCATGGCCCTAACCCATCAAACTGTGAGCCAAAAGTAGGCAATTCCTCTTCCTAAGTTGCTGACAGTGATGTCAAAGCAATTAGTGCACGTTTTCAGCTCGTAGATACATTTTTATGTATTCTTAAGCTTCGTAAAACAGAACCATGCTGCATTAAAGGGAAACAGCTCTAAGGCTTGCCTATATTATAGAGTTTATTATACTTCCGACATTTACTGACGGGTCTCCTGCCACCGAAGTACATTTTCATTAATATGGAACATTTCTTTGCACAAATACATAAATGTGTCCTATTTATTTATCCTGTGACAGATGGACATCTGGGTTTGTGCTTAAAGAACAGGGTTCTTAAAGCATCCTTGTAGGCATGTCCTGATGTCTACACCTAGACACAGGATTGCCTGGACATAAGTTATGCCTGACCTTACCTTGTTTGACAAGAACAAGAGTTATTTTTCAAAGCAGTTGTTCCAGAATTCTCCTGCCAAAGGCACACACACAATTTCAGTTGCCCTACATTCTTGTCATCAATGCTTTAGATGTTAAAAGTTACATTTTTATCTGTTCTTTTCATAGACAAGTGTGTTGAGTAGACATTTGATATGGTTAATTAAACTGGCCTAAGAATTTTATTGCAAGATATCCCCTTCTTTCCTTCCTTCCTTCTTTCCTTCCCTCCCTCTCTTCTCTTCCTTCCTTCTTTCCTTCCTTTCTATTGTTTTCTTCTTCTTTTTGGTATGTGTTAAGCAGTTGACTTGTAGTCTAGAAAGTAAACATTTATGGTATAAGAAATGACTGCATGAAATACCTGCATCTTCCCATGGTCGTAGAGGGATTTTGTGTTTTCATTAGAGTGTTTGGAAACTACGATTTGTGCCAATTTTTCCAGTTTGATATTGAGTCTGTGCTGTGACTCCTTAGCTTTAGATTTTGTATCTCTAATGAGAATAGCTCTCAGGACCTTCTAAAGGGCTGCCGGCCATTCACACAGCTTCCAGTATGGAGTGCCTGTCAGTTAGACTTTTGTCTGTTTCCTTTGGGTTGTTTGTCTTCTTCTTATTAAGAGGACACACACTTTATCCTGATAAGATCCTCCAGCATCTTCTGTCAGCTTCGTATTCACGAGCCTCCTCTCTGCTCGCCCGTGTGTTTTGTTTGCCTCATCTGCCGACGAGCAGAAATTCTTCATTTGGGCAATTCCCATCTATCAACCTTCCCTGCTGCTGTCTGTGCTGTCTGCACCCTCGGTAAGAAATCTCCACTTGCCCCATCGTGATGATATTCTGCGTGTCTTCCTGTGTTACATCTCAAATGAATCTTTATGTGTTGTGTGACATGAGGGTGAAGGTGGATTCTTTCCCCCTTGCAGTTCGGTCTGTCTCTGCCTCCCGTATTTGATGCTTCATTACGGACATCAGGGATCCGCTGGTCTCTGCGTGGAGGTGATGCTTTCATCATTGTGCAGTGCCTCACTGCCATGAGTCTGTTCCTTTGCTGTGAAGTGTGCTCTGCTCGAAACTAACTCATGTACTAGACTCCGGTTTCCTTTTGATCAGTCTTGGCACAGGATGCCCCCCACCCCACCCTAAGTGTTCGCTTAATCCCCATCTCTCTAAAGTGGGTTTCTTGTAGACAACATGTAGTTGGGTCTTGTTTTTCATGGTTGAATTTTATCCACCTAGTCTGGAAAGTCTGTTATTTTTTTATACTGGAATATTTAGAATATGGACATATAAAGTGATTATTGATGCGTTAGATTACTGTTTATTTTTCCTGTGAGTGCTCCCTTTCTTCCTCCTCCTTCCACCTCTCTCTTCCCCTCCCTCCTTTTCTTTTTTCTTTGTCTATGGCTCTCTCTCTCTCTATATATATATATATTTTTTTTGGGTTATCCGTGGTTTGGACTGAGCATGTTATCAGATTCTATTTTCTTTTCTTCCTTAACATGTTGGTCATATACATTTTTTTAGGGCTTGAAATATTTTTTTGTTTGAAATATTTGTTTGTAATTAATTCAGGTCCACTTTGAAGTGACACTGACTATTATACAATGATATGTGATGGCTACTCCTGATTGTCAACTTGCTATACTTGGGAAGAGGGAACCTCGTTGAGGAAATGCTTCTATCAAATTGGCCTGTGGGGGATGTCTGTGAAGCATTTTCATGATTGTTGATTGATATGGGAAGGTTTAGCCTGCTGTGGGCAGTGCAAGCCCTGGGAAGTTGGTCCTAGGTGGTATAAGAATGTAATTAGTTGAATGTATGCCTGGAAGCAAGCTATCAAGCAACATTCTTCCATATTCTCTACTTCAGTTCCTGCCTTGACATTTTTTTAGTGATGGACTGAGACCTAAGAATTGTTGGAGAAAATAAGTCTTTTCTTTCCCAGATAGATTTTGGCCAAAGTGTTTATCACAACAAAGAGAAACAATCTAGAAATAGCACAAAAGTCTTCTCTAAGTGTCTTTGTTCCTTCCTCCTGTGAGTATTGATAAAAACTATTTTACTTGTATGTAAGCTACACTAACCAGTTATTGCTAATATTTTGAATAAGTTGTTGTTTGTTACCTCATAGAATATGAAAAATAATTTAAGTTAATAATGAATTTATTGGTTATTTTTTGAGGTAGAGTCTTATATTGCCTAATCTGGCTTGGAACTCTCTATATTGCCAAAGATGACCTTGAACTTCTGATCCTCCTGGCTCTACCTCCTCAGTACTGGGATTACTGCGTGAACCACTCTAGGTTTTATGTGGAGCTTAGCATCAAACTCAGGGCTTTGGGAATGCCAGGCAAGCGCTTTATCCAGTGAGCTAGATCCCTAGCCCCATTTATTCTTTATTAATCCTCTTTATATCAATCCAATTTCTGGCCTATGTAATTCCCTTCTCTGTGAAGAAATTCTTTTGTGTAAAATGTTCTACATTTTTGTGTAGAATAGACTATTGGCAACAAATTCCCTCCATCTTTGGGCATACAAAAAGTATTTATTTCTCTTTCACTTTCAAAAAATTCAGTTGGCAGAATCTCAATTCAAGATTGGTGGGTTTTCTCCGTACTTGAACCTCCTCTCTGGGCTTGCATGGATTCTGAAGACAACCCTGACATCATCTTACTCCTCTTGTTCCAGTAGGTTCCAATCCCCTTTGAAATCTATCTCTGTCTTTGATTTTAAGTAATTTGGTTATGATATGATGGATGTAGACTTTTTGGGCATTTATCCCATCTGGTGCTATTTCAGCTTCCTGGGTCTATTTCTTGCTATCTGTTATTGATTTTAGAACATGCTCAGTCATATTACTTCAGGTTTTTCTAAAGCTGAAGCCTTATGTATCAAGAAAATGTCTACAGATTTGTGTACAGGCCATGTCTGTGGTTGTTAGAGATTGTCTTGATTGATGACGAATGTGGGAAGGCCCAGCCCACTGTGAGTGGCAGCATTCCCTAGGTAGGTAGGCCTGGACTGTATGAGAAAGCTAGCTAAGCATGAGCTTGGGAGTGAGCCAGAAAGCAATGTTTCTCCATAGTCTCTGCTTCAGTTGCTGCTTGAGTTCTTGCCCTAACTTCCTTCAATGATGGATCGTGACCTGGAAATATAAGTCAAATATACCCCTTCCTTCCCTAAGTTGCTTTTGGTTAGAGTCTTATTATTTTTTTCACAGTACCAGCAAGCAAACAAGAGTAACAGGCTTTGCTGGGAAGAGGATGTACTAGCCTTCTTCCTGGTGGCCACCTCCCACCCCTGCTGGAGCCCTGGGAGCTTTTATTCTGGCTCTTTTGTAGGAATCTTAGTTGGGGGGGTGGTGGTGGAGTCACAGAGGTCAAACTCAAAAAAGTGCAGACTCCTCACACTATAGGGAGACCTCCCTGGGGGTTTTACTCCTGGATGTGCCTGAATGGAGCCCCCAACAGTGTTAAGATTACAACTGTAGTTCAGGTTCCTGCGGCTGTTTTTGCTGTGGTGATCAGGGCTCCCCATACCACTGTCTGCCTCTCTGGTTCAGGAAGCAGTTGGCCCCATGGCAAGAGGAGTTTTTCCATTGTTGATTTGCTTCTCTGCTTTCTCTCTTTTTCTACAACAGGAGTGGTGACATCTAAGTTCATCACACACGGATTGGAGAGTAGACGTGTCTCATTGCTTCTGCACGTGTTTGCCCAGGTAACTGAGCATCATGTAGTTCCAATATTTTCTCCCTTTTAATTGCTTTGATGAGTTTGTCAAAAAGAAAATCAATCGACACTGTAATTATCTGTCTCTAGATCCCTGCTCTATTGACATATCTGCCCATCTCCATACTCATGTCTTATTTTAGTGTTACTGTAAACTCAAGATCTAGCATGTATAAGTGTCTCAGTTATTTTCTATTGCCGTGAAGAGGCATCATAGCCAGGGCAACTTAGAAGAGAAAATGGCTATTGCTACTCACAATCCTAGAGGGTTAGAGGTTATGATCACGGTGGGAACATGGCAGCAGGCAGGCAGGTGTGGTGCAGAGTAGGGGTTGAAAGTTTACATCTGATCAGCAAGTTGGAAGCAAAGAGACAGCTAATTGGGAATGGTGCTTTTTATTTGTTTGTTTGCTTGTTTTTGAGATAAGGTCTCGCTATGTAGCTTTGACTGTCCTGGAACCATTTATGTAGAGCAGGCTAGCCTCAACTTCACAGAGATCTGCCTGTCTCTGTCTTCCAAGTTCTGGGACTAAAGGCATTGTGGCCTTTAGCCTGGCTTGGTGTGGGCTTTTGAAACCATAAAGCGTGCATGCTCCCAGTCCATACTCCCTCCAACGAGGCCACACACTTCCTAAACCCTCACAAACCATCCCACCAATTGGTGCCAACTACTCAAATATATGAGCCTATGGCTACCATTCTGATTCAAACCACTACAATAAGCTCTAGCATTGCTTTTAAAAAATCATTTGTTTGACTATAAAGGCTCTCTACATTTTTATATACACTTCAGAGTTAGATTTTAGACTTTTATTTTTAAAGTTGTCCAGACACATTATATGTAGTTCTGTTAAATCTTGAAGTCAATTTAGGGGAAGCTGACATCTTGCAACATTTAGCCATTCAATTAAAAATGTGTAGTTATGTTTTCCCACTCAGATCTTTAGCTTCTCTCTCTTTTCTTTTTTTTTATATTTTTATTTTCTCATATTTTTACATTTTTAATGTGCTTTGCTTCTTTTGTTGAAACTTGGCAACATATAACAGGGCGAGAGTCCTTAATGAGAACCCAGTAGAAGTTATTAGTGAAAGTGTATCCAGGTTTCAGTAGAGACCCCAGCATTTTAGAGATACAGGCTTCATGAGATGTTTTATCAGGACAGCAACAAAAGAGCTGGTCTGAGCCCATAACATATGCTATGTGTCCTGTTGGTGGCATAGCCAGAGAAGCGGAGCTGCTCAAGTCCGTTGGAGCCCAGAGCATGGCGAGTCCCAGATGCTGAGCTTTATTTACACCATTGAGACTTGCTTTTGCTTTGCCTTGATTGCAACTATGCTCTGATTTTTCCTTTTTGGAGTGAGAGAATGTGTAACTTATTTTTTATTGTGCAGGAGCTCCCAATTGAGAGGTGTTAGATGTTTTAGTGATATTTTGAATATCTGAGAAGGACTTTTAGGATATTTTAGAGAGACTTTGAAGTTTGAAAGAGATTTTAGATGTTTTAAAGAGACTGAACTTTTAGGTTGAACCTTTTAAAGACTATTGATGTTGTAATAATTTATATTTAGAAATTGATATTCATATGAGAATTTGAGGGTAAACAAAACCCAAGAAAGGTTATAGTTTAATAGTAATGTATTAGTTTGTCAGCTTGACAAGGGGTCAGTTGTCCTGGTTAGTTGCTGCTGTTGTTGTTGTTGTTTTTTTTTGTCAATAAGATACAAGCTTAGAATTACTTGTGAAGAGGGAACCTCAATTGAGAAAATGTCCCTGCCAGATTGGCTTTTGGACAAACATGTAGGGCATGGTCTTGATAACTGGTTGGTGCAGGAGGACCCAGATCACCATAGATGGTGCTACT
The DNA here is from genome assembly GCF_947179515.1 of Apodemus sylvaticus. NCBI lineage: Eukaryota > Metazoa > Chordata > Mammalia > Rodentia > Muridae > Apodemus > Apodemus sylvaticus. The sequence goes on along the minus strand of NC_067488.1, from coordinate 57,091,063 downwards.
CCTGGCTTAACTTGTACAATAAAGCATGCTGAGAAGGCCCCAGGGAACGTGCCATTAAGCAGCGCTCCTCCATGGCTTCTGCTTCAGATGCTGTCTAAGGGCTCCTGCACTGACTTCATCAATGATGAGACTGTTGCCTAGAAGTGTAAGGTGATGTAAAACCTTCTCTCCCCAAGGCCTTTTTGGTTATGGTGTTTTATCATAGTGACAGAAACTCTAAGACACTCATCCTCTGGGGACAGGGCCTTCTTCTATTGGTTGTCTGTAGCAACTAGCATCCAGTTTCGCCATGAGTGATCTGGAGCTAAAATACTGGCTCTCCTGCTCACATCTTTTGTTTTCCTCCCTCCTCCCCTCCCTCCTTCCTTCCCTCCTCCTCTCTTCCATCCTCCCTTCCTTCTTTCCTTCCTTCCTCCCTCCCTCCATCCTTCCCTCCATCTCTCCTTCCTTCCTTCTTTCCTTCCTTCCCTCCCTCCCTCCATCCTTCCCCCCTCTCTCCTTCCTTCCTTCTTTTCCTTTGTGCCTTCCTTCCCTCCCTCCCTCCCTCCATCCTTCCCTCCATCTCTCCTTCCTTCTTTCCTTCCTTCCTCCCTCCCTCCATCCTTCCCTCCCTCTCTCCTTCCTTCCTTCTTTTCCTTTGTTCCTTCCTTCCCTCCCTCCCTCCATCCTTCCCTCCCTCTCTCCTTCCTTCCTTCCTTCTTTTTCTTCCCTCCTTCCTTCCTTCCTTCCTTCCTTCCTTCCTTCCTTCCTTCCTTCCTTCCTTCCTTTGTTTCTTTTTTTACACAAGAACATTTCATATGTTTTAAAGGGATGTTATCTTTGAGAGTGACCCCAGTGTTCACACTCTCAGGAGGCGGCTCTGGAGCAGGGATGGTAACAGCTGGGTCATAGTCATTTACTAAGTTATGAGATTAATTCAGAAAGCCATATCCAGCATATTTAATTTTAATTAATTAGCTGATTAATTAATCAATCAGTGTTATATATACATGTAATAAATCATGTACATGTTTGCCTGCATAAATGTCTGTGTTCTACAGGCATTCCTGGTACCCATAAATGTCAGAAGATGGCATGGGATTCCTGGGACTGAGCTTCAGCTGCTTGTGCCACCAAGTGGGGAGCAAAAACCATAGCTCCCCCTTAAAGGGAGCGATCAGTATGAGAGCAAGCTCCTGAAAAGAAGCTGTAAGCCAAGACTTACTGACAGAATTTCAGTCCTGTGCAGAGTTGGGATGCTGCACTTCCAGAAGCTGGTTTCCTTATCTTACGCTAGTTTTAGTCCCTGGGACAACCATTCCTTGACCAACATCCAGTGTCAATAGATAAAACCCTTTGGGATCTATTGCCTTAGATGCATTGGCTTTTGCCAACCCCAAAAGAATGTCATCAGAGAACACTCCAGGCCTATAAAAAGCCTCAGCCACCTCGCTGTAACCGCCTCTCTGATGTATTTTACATTCACCTTGATTTATGGCTTTCTTTGTTCTGTAAAACTATAAAACATCACACAAGTGCTTCCATGTTAGGACATAGAATTTAGGGTAGCCTATGTCTGTGCTCCCAGGTCATGGTCCCTCAAAATGGCTCCAGAAGATGCTCTTACTTTTGTTGAGAGCTGTGGTTTTTGCGTTAACAGATAGTTTATTAGGAAGCCTAAGTTTGAGTGACAGTGTCCCAGAACACATAACTGGGTAACCCCAGGTTCCATATTCCAATGTGGAAGCAGCCACGCAACATTTTACAGTTAGCGGACCAGTGAAAATTACAAAGCAAAGCAATGTTAAAATTCATTGGTATGTACATCAGAAAGGTGGTTACAGAAAGTCTCTCCTATAGGTCTCCTAAGTTCTCTTATGACATCCCTAGGTTTTGTACAAGCTACTGTTGTCTGCTTACTTAATACATTTTAAAAAAGGTTTTTTAATCTATTAATCTCAGGATGTCGTCACTGTTACAGAGGCAGGCAAAGAGTGGTTATTTTGTCAGCTAACACCAGCTCAGCATTAGTCTCTGAACCCACAACCTTCCAACTTCTCCACATCACTGCAGTTATAATTCTAATCAATCAATCAATCAATCATCACTCAATCTTTGCAGACACAGCTTCTTTCCAGGAATTCTCACTTATAATGGAAACCAAACCTAGATCCTCTGTAAGATCAAAGAACGCTTTTAACTACGGAGCCATCTCTCTAGCCCTGCGTTGAGCATCTTTAAATCTTGAGGAAAGCAGCAGAGCCGTAGGTCACCTGACAGAGTCACTCATCAGACTAGCGGAGGATGTGCACATGCACCAGCTCACTCAGCAGCTTCCCTTGGACGAGTGTGCAAGAGTTTGTGTGTGTGCATGTGTGTGTGTCCATGTGAGTGTGCATGTGATTTGCTGAGACTGTGCCCCGCGCCCTATGCTCAGGAGATAGATGCTGCTGCTTGTCCTATACTCTGGGGTGGCAGGTCTTCTGAGAACATCAACACCACTTTCTTCACCTGCCAGGTCCCTGCTTCTTGGCTGGCCTGGGATGGTAGATCAAGAACACAGGTTGTCCTTTGCAGAGCCTCATGAAGCTCAGAGCAATGAACCCCCACTCTTGGGGTCATCAGTTCCATGCATATCAGAGACACCCTGTAGATTCCATCACAGCACAAGTTTGTGCCCCTGCCCTGCCCACTCTGCTGTGTCTGACTGGGCTAGTGACATGTATCTTTGTGCATGTTCTTGTTTCTCTTTATAAGTTGCACATAGTGAGTTTTAGAACTCAACCACAGAAGGTGAATAAAAATGCCCAATAAATCTGGAACATACCTTCAACCAGAACGCCATATGCAAATGACAGCACAATTGCATTGTCACCCTGGAACGCTGTCAGTGGAGGAGCTATTTAAACTGAGGTCTATATAACTGCTGTGGTGTTTTCTGGAGGCAAAAAGGCAGTAAACTGGGATATGTGTGCCAAGCTGTGTTATCCAAAGCAAACCACTAGCGTTACAATGTGCATTTCAGATCAAGCTTCCTTCTGCTAAATCATGCAAATGGAATCCAGGGACCTGTCCAGTCCAGGGATGGACTCTTGAGAATCATTTTCCAAGTCATTTGCTTTATCCTATAGCCCTCAGCATTTGGGCTGGTCCATCCAGAGCCAGTTGCTCAGCCTGGTTCAGGAACACTGGTGCCTACCATCTTGCCTGGATCTGTTAGATAAGAAGGTGGTAGCTTCCAGAACTGCTGTCATATCAGGCATCTGGGCATTGAAAGAAAGATGGGACTGATTGTGTGGGCCACTAGGGGATGCTAAAGTGGCTCTTAAAAACAGTTTTAGAAATGGCACACCGCATCCTCTTACAGTCGAAGGAAACTGAGTTTCTGCGCAGTGTGCACAGCTGCAGAGATGTCTTGGTCTCCTCAGCTGACTCTGTAACCAAATGCCATAGACTAGCAGTATGTTAATACTAAGTTTGTTCAGTTCTGGACACTGAAAGCTTTGGTCAACTTGATGCAACAGAAAGATCCAGCTCTTGGTTGACCAAAAGCATGGTAGGCGAGTGTAGGCAGCTCTGGGAATGCTGGCCCCATCACGGTCCACCTAGGGCCTGGGAGGAGAGGCAACAAGATTATCATGAAAGAAGCTAGCTTTCAGCAAGACAGGAAATACCTCTCTGCCAGGACGACCTGTGAGGGACAGAGCATCTGTGGGAGAAGCCATGTAGCTGCACACACAGGAGGAGTGTGCCATATACACAACTCTCCAAGGCTTGCCACTCTCACTGTGAGAGATGCAGTCTTTCTAGCTCCGTGGCCCACTTTTTCAGGACCACCTTTCTCTATCTTAATAAACCTGCTTACTTACTGCCACTTCTCCCAACACCATTCCTAGTCCAGTTCTTTGCATCAGGACACAAGTAGCTGGAAATCTTAGTGGTTGCCTTCTGGATTCCGACCCACATCTCAGACCAGCAGGATGCAGCTTCCAGACTCCACCAACTCCCATGACTCAACATCCTAAGACCGCTTCCACAGGTCTTAGGTTTCTGATATAAATTTAGCTGGGGGTGGGACACGAACATATATCCCAGGGCAGCTCTCCTGTTCAGGGAGGAGGAAGGGCGAGTGTAGGAAGTGCAGAGAGAGTTGCTTACCACTTGTCTGTTGACAAAGACATCTCTCCTATGAGAGAGTCATCATCCGTCCGTTCCCTAAATGGCTCTAAAATGAAGTTAGAAGTAATTGTAGAGGCAAATGATGTGTGAAATGTCAGAATGGCTAAATGATAATAAAACGCTCGCAATTAAACCCTCTGCTGCCCTCTGTTCCCACCTGGTGCGGTCGCACCAATACTTCTCCCCAATCCCTGTTGACGTCTTGTGATCCGAGTATCTCATCTGTGAAGGTCCTCAGAAAAACATCACGCTGTCTGGCAGCCAAGTGAAGTGTTTCTTTGTTAGTGTGCTCAGAATCACTCCATGATTGAATGTGGTAGCCCGGAGGATCCAGAACCATCTTGGGGCCGTGTGTGGTAGTTTTCAGTCACAGAAGCCCATGGCTACATACTCGGCAGTAGGCTGTGTTGTCATAGAGTGATGTGGTGACTTTGCACGTTCCGTTGTGACCCGTCTTTCCCATCCTGCACTGAGGACATATTTTTATCTTCCATTTTAAGTAATTTGCCATTTGCCATGGGATATCAGACTAACCAGTTGTGGCTGCCTCTGCATGGGGCTCTGTGCTATTTAACTGTTGGGTTCTAGAAAGCAAGGGGGGGAGGCAGTTATGGTCCATATCAGGAACCAGACATGGCTGGAACTATTATGGGGCACAGACTTCCAACCGAGGTCTTCCAGGAAGGCCTGGGTGGGGCAGGATGGACATGTGGTCCTGTGGTTCCTCAAGATTAACGGCACAGCCCTTCTCAGGGGTGTTGGCCCATTTTGTGACTTGCTAACTCTGGATGCTGAGCAGATCGGTAAGATCCATCTAACCCAGCTTCAGTGGAGATGCATTCATGCTGCCAACTCTTTGGGGGAGCAAACCGCATCTTAAACTTTTCCCACTCTTCTATTACATTATAAAAAGCTTCCTTGTTAAGCTGTTTGGTGGTGCAGAGGGCATTAGCATCTAGGTAGTATCCAAGGAATGTGTGGCAAGTTGATGCCCTGGTGGCTTTGGTGAGAGCTGATTTTTGGTGCCTTTATAATCTTATTGGGTCATAGTAATACAAGTGCTCAGGTGTTGACTGGAATATCATTATGGGATGTCTTAGGGTTTCCATTGCTGTGAAGAGATACTATTACCAAGGCAACTCTTATAAAGGACATTTAATTGGTTCTGGCTTACAGGCTCTGAGGTTCAGTCTATTATTCTCATGGTGGGAAACATGGCAGCATCCAGACCAGCATTACACTAGAGGAACTGAGAATTCTACATCTTGTTCTGAAGACAAACAGAAGAAGACTGTCACCCTCAGGCAGCTAGGAGGAAGATCTCTAAGCCCATCCCCACAGGGACACACTTCCTCCAAGGCCACACCTATTCCAACAACGCCACACCTCCAAATAGTGCTACTTCCTGAGCCAAGCATATTCAAACCACCACATGGGACATTTATGAGGAGACTGGGTGAAAACCAAATTGAACTCCATGTGCACACAGTCCACTCTAGCAGTCAGATCTGGAAAACTTCAAGTTATCTATTAACTCTTGCTTCCATTTCCTCTGATGACTCCAAAGAAAATGAGAGACATCAGATCATTGGATGTCCCTGGAAGTAGAGCGTGGGACCCCAATCTCTTCTATCATGTGATGAAAAGTTGTTCTCTACCATGTGTTCCCACCAAGATGTACTGAGGTGCCTCAAGGTCAAAGCAAGGAAATCAACATCTTGTAGATGGAACATTAAAAATGTCAAGCCCTTCTTTTTAAGTGGATTATCTTAGATATGTGTTATAATCATGAGAGTCAAGTTAACACACCCTTTCACAGAAGAGGACACTTGAGTTCGTGGTCATAAGGATAAAGAAGCAATCTAAGATTAGAACTTGGATTTCAGTCTGGGTAGATCAAGGCTGTGTGGTCAATGATGACATCATGGATCAGATGGTATTCTCTAAGCCCTTGCCATGGTCTGCTTTACCTAGCATATAGGCTTGCTAAAGGAGATGTTGAGCACTAGAGCCTCTGCTGGCAGTGGAGACACTGGCTTGGATCCAAGACTCCAATGCCCGGGGGAAAGAATGGCTTAAGGAGCCATTCTCAGGATGCTGGATTCTCAGAATTGCTACCACGAGGCACTGAGAAACAATGTTGAAGCCCTCACTGTAGAGAAGTCAGGGTGGGGAGTATACTTAGGGAGTGTAGTGATCTCTTTGCTGAGAAAAGCATGAAGCCTTAGAGTGTTTCATTTATTTCTCATGGAGGCTCTGTGTCTGTATAAACTAGTGTATAACTTGGGGCATCCTTGACTGAGCTGCCTCACAAAGGGGTGAGGGTATTCTTGGGTCAATCAATAAAAATTCAGGGTATGAGTCTTAGTATTTCTAGATTGTTGTGATGAAACACCATGACCAAAAGGCAAGTTGGGAAGGAAAGGGCTTATTTAGCTTACAGTTCTATATTCCTCTTCATCACCAAAGGATGCCAGGACAGGAACTCAAACAGGGCATTAGAGACTATATCTTTGGGATTCCAGAGTATACCAAAGAACATCTGAGGCATTCAGCCTTATGGACTGAACATCTATTGGATTATTAGACTTTCCATTATTGGAAGAGTTAGACCAATGGAATAGTCAGACCATAGACTGTGAGCTTTTCTAATGAATTTTATTTAGATAGATAGATAAATAGATGACAGATGATTGATTAGATAGATGATAAACAGACAGATGATAGATAGATAGATAAATAGATAGATAGATAGATAGATAGATAGATAGTTTCTAATGCCAATTAAGGAATGAACTTGTTAGCAAGAATGAGAGCAAGTAGACAAAGAGCAAGTACTTCCTTTTTCTATGTCCTTTACATAGGCTGCCACCAGAAGATGTAGCCCAGATTTAGGGTGGGTCTTCCTACCTCCAACCAAGAAAAACAACCCCTCACTAGTATACTCAACAGCTTGGGCTTTGTAACAAGATATAATTTGTAATCCAGATATAGTCAAGTTGACAACCAAGAATAGCCATCACAATCACTACTACCACCATCATGACTATTATTGTCTCTACTGCCACACCATCATTACCATCACTGCCAATGAATCATCAGCACCATCTCTACTATCCATTGTCACCACCATTCATTCTCCCCATCACCACATCATCTTCATCACCATCATCAACACAAGGACTACTGTCATCACTATAGTTATTGTCACTGCCATCTTTACCACCACAACCACACCACCACCATCATCACTTCCATAATGACCATCATTATTGTCACTGTTAGAGTTGTTTCTCTTGTCATCAAATTTATGAGCAGCTGCTATACTGTCTGAGCATATGTGTACTCACCCTCCATCTGGCGTGAGCCATATGATTCTGACTCGTGTCCACGGATTCCACAGGTTGTAAGCACATGCTTAGTGATTTCTAAATTGAATTGAATTTTTCCAAGTGCAGACCATTTGGAAAGGGAGATGGCAGCCTGTTGAATTGGTGGGGATGGTGGAGTCAACATGTGAACACTGGTTCCCAGTTCTACCAGGTCTCAATGGTTGAATTCTTATTTCTGAGAAAACCTTAGGATAATCAACACTTCAAGTATCAGGGATATAGGAACAATCTGGGGCAAGTTGGTTTGTTATGGTGGTGGCCCATAAGGAGATGGGTATGGCCTGGAGATTTCATGGCACTTGGACAATAGATAATATTTAGGGAAAAGAGAATATGAATGAACTCTGTTGAGGGCTTAACATCTCCAAGGGCTGGCAAACTGCAGGGCATCTGAGAAGTGCATACTGTTAGAGGGAACTGGAGTTCTGCAGTATGATATCATATTTCTCCATACTCAGCTTTCTCATCTGGAGGATGGGACTCCAGAGAGCATTGGATCAATAGGTTCACCATGGGAATGGGATGGGTGAGACAAGGAACAACCTATGTGTCTAGGGCTGGTGATCAAAAGCTTGCTTCTTACTCAGGCAAATATAGTTCCTACAATCTGTATCTCTGGGCACCAAGCCTTTATGTGTTAGCTCAGCACTTCTGGCTAGGTTGTTACAGGGTGTCCTTGTTTCTGTAGTGAAAAGCAACAGAATGAAGAAGTTCTCTTAGTAGATAAATGAACTACCAAGTGGCCTTGTTTGTCAAGGCCACTTGTCCCCAGACACTTGGTCTTATTAATAAGTGAGAGAGATGAAACAAAATGGACCCTTGAGCCCAAAGGGACCAGAGATGTGGGTGCCTGGGCATAAGAAAGTTCTTCCATGTGCCTAGGCCATATTATATAGATGTTTAAATTTGTGTTGTGCTACTTATTAAAGAGATGGAAAATGCAAACATTTCATTTGTGAAGTAATATCAAATGTCCCACTTCAAACTGGTTGTGCCTATGTAGCTTGGCTCCATGGCTTTGCAGAAGTGATCAGTTTCTGAGGCCTAAGGGAAATGGGCCAGGGAGGCTATAGAGTGGTGGAGTACACAGAAAAATTGCATCTGGGAGGTGGCCAGAGGGCTCTGCAGGCTCTACAGAGGGCTCCCGGTTAGTGGGCAGGGTCCTCATCAGCCAAGTCGCATACACTAGGTGTTCTAGGTTTCTGATCCAGTTACTGCACTTAACATTCTGCCCTTATCATGACCTTAAGATTAAAAAAAACTTGACAAGAAGTGAAACTTGTTATCTAAAATGAGTAGAGGACTTTGACCCCAAGGGGCCAAACCAAATGTCACTGAAGTCTGATTATAACTCAGCTTTTAAAAATTGGCAAGACTGATTTTGTAAGATTATGTAGATAAGGAGTTAAATAGCTTGCTTTTCAAATCTATCTATCTATCTATCTATCTATCTATCTATCTATCATCTGTCTATCTATCATCAATCTACCTACCTATCATCTGTGTCTGTCCGTCTGTCCGTCCATCCATCCATCCATCCGTCCACCTACCCACCCATCTACCCACCCGTCCATCTGTCCATCCATCCATCCATCCATCCATCCATCCATCTATCTATCTATCTATCTATCTATCTATCTATCTATCTATCTATCTACTCATCTGTCCTATCTCTCTCTCTCTCTCTCTCTCTCTGTGTGTGTCTCTATCTCTCCATCTCTCCATATCTATCTATCTATCTATCTATCTATCTACTTATCTATCTATCTATCTATCTATCTATCTATCTATCTATCTATCTATCTATCATTATTTACCTAAACCATCTATCTATTATATATATATCAATCATATATCTATGTATTTTTCAATAATTTTAATTGGTATAGTTCAGGTTATCCTAAGAGTGTTTCTCAAATTCTTTTTTTCTTCTTCTTTCCCCATTTCTTTTCTTCTTTTGGATACAGTAACGTTAAAAAAATCCTACAAGCAATCACAGTGCCTATGGTTTGGGCTGCAATGTGGTAGCCCATTTGTTCTCATCCTAGAAGCATTTCACACACAAGGGTATGAGGCCAGAGGCCATGAGGCCTATAGTTTCTGAAGTGTGACCTATCAGAGTGGGTTCGCTGTAGAATTGAGAGGGGTAAAAGTTCAGGCTCAAAGAAGAAGAGGAAGAGGAAAAAGGTTGCAGCATGATAGGGAGACATAGGGTTGAAAGCTTGCAGGTCGGGGCCAGAATGAGAACAGGAGGCCAGCATGCCTAGAAGATAAAGGAAACTCTGGAAAATGGAAGGTGATCTTCCACTGTGCACCTTCCCAAGTGTCCATTTTATCTTGTAACCCTAAGTTACTGCTCTTTCTGTCTACTGTCTACAGCCATGTTGGGGAGTCCCAGAAGCTGTGAAAATGGCTGAATAGTTTTTCTCCCTCATTCCAGGAGGGCGCTGCCTGCCCCTTGCTCTCAGCCTCTGTCCTTATCTGACGTGGACATGTCACCTGTTGGTCCATCCCTGCCCACTTTTCCACCTCGCCTCACTTGCATGAAGGTAAACTAGACACAGGGGTGGCTTGTTGAGACAGCTAGGCCAAGGGAAGGGAATGGCTTGACGAAGGACACCAGGAAATCTCTTGTAAATTAATCACAATAGCTGCAAGTGGGTGGAGAAATGAAAAGCTAATCAAAACCCAGACCAGAGAAGTGGAAAATGAAGATTGAGGAGCTGAGCTCCTGCAGAGCTCCCGGTGGGTTCTGATGTTCACAACTCCTCAATTGCTTTTCCTGTAGTTCAGGCATGTCTTTTAGGTCATTCTTACCCATATAGCACAGCCGCACCATTTCACACACAGTCTCCTCCTAGTCAGGGAGTGGAGAGGCAAAGCTGGTTAACTCCCATCTTCTAACTGCGGCACACCAGGGAGGATGGTTTCTGTGTAACCAGAGGCGTCTGTAGAGCTTGGTGGTAATACTGAAGACAGAGGCATCTTGGGACATCTGAAGGGAGTCGAGGGGAGGGTTTTGCGTGAGTGTGATTTTAGAATTTGTGTTTGGCATGTGGTTAAAATGAATCTTTCAATTCGTCAGTTAGAGTAATGAAAAAGGAGACAAGTCATTACAATTTTCTGTCCTTTGAGCAGGCCTGTGTTGGCGAATCTGTCTGGGTTTTCACGAGGTGTCATCAGGATTTACATTTTCCAATTTCAATGTACATGAAAAAATAATATATGTGATGTTTTCAGCTGCACGGTGTCCCCAGTAAGCTACATAAAACCCCACATCAGTCATGCGCCTGCTCACGTGAACACCACAGGCAGACAACACAAATTTTGTGATAGGACACGAGGCTATGAGTGCTGCCATGGGACTTAGTTTGTGACAACATCAAATGGTCCTCAAGTAGTAGATCTTAGCCAGCTACAATTCTGCTTCCCACTCAAACAGGGCAATGCTGGAGAAAGTATTTATGCTCATAACTTAGGCAACAGTTGCTACTGGTATTTGTTGGGCAGAGGCTAGGGCTACTGCTATATAGCCTATAGTGCACAGGATGGCACCTACAACCAAAACAAAAAATCCTCTCTCCAAGTTCTGATGGCACTAGGATTGATAAATGTTGTAATGAATAATTATAATTACCCACCATTATTAGAAAAGAACCTTTTTATCCATGGTGCTAGTGGAAGAGGTGGCAATGATGTTGATGCTAATGGTCGCGGTGATAGTGATGATGATGATGGTGGTGACTAACATCATTATGATGGTGGTGGTGATGGTGATTACGGTAATGGTAATAGTAGTAATAATGTTAATACTGATGATGGTCACAGTAGTGCAGATGATTCAGGAATAATGCTGATAATGGTGACAATGGTCCTGATGATGGTGAAGGTGATGATACTAATGATGGAAAATGATGATGGTGGCAACCATGATGGGACCGTGATGATGGTGATGATGTGTGATGACGATAGTGATTATAATATTGATAATATTTGACAGAGGTAGCTGTGATGATGATTGTGATGATGGTGGTGTTGATGGTGACTGTAATATGATGGTTATCATGGTGGAGATGTTAGTGGTGTGATGGCTATTCTCGGCTGTCAACTTGATTACATCTTGATTTAAATAACCCCCGAGCAGGTGCTTACCCTGTGAGGGATTTTTATCTTAATTAAATCATTTAAAGTGGGAAGATCTACTTTTTATCAAGATCTTTTGAAGTGGGAAGATATACTTTTGAGTCAGATCTTTTGAAGTGGGAAGATCCACCTTTAAATCTGGGCCACATCTTCTGATGGCAGCCTATCTAAAAGACATGAAAGAAGGAAACTTGTTCTCTTTGCCTGCTTGCTTTCACTCTCACGGGCAAGTCCTTCCCTTCACTGGCATCAGAGCCTACTTCTTCAGGATTCAGGAGAATACAGAAGACCAGCTATCTTGCCTCATGGACTTAAGAACTACTGGGTTCTTTGAACTTCCATTGGTAGACAGCCATAGTAGGACTTGCTGGATCAGCCTGTAAGCCACTCTTACAAATCTCCCACTACACACACGCGCGCGCACACACACACACACACACACACACACACACACACACACACACACACTCTGTAATTTCTGTCCCTCTAGAGAACTCTGACTAATACAGGTGGTGGTACTGATGATGGTGTATATGCTGTGGTGATTGTGATGATGCTGTGATTATGGCAATGTGGGTGCTGCTGCTATTGCTGGTGGTGGTGTTTGGTGATGCTGCTGATGGCTGTGATGATGATGATGATGATGATGATGATGATGATGATGTGAGTAGTGATAGGGCATGGTGATTCTTCCAATGGTGGTGATGTTGATGATCATGTTGATAAAGATGTATATTTCAAGGTAAAATAATCTTATCATCTGTGATTTGGATGTCAAAAGCCTGATACCACATTTTCTGTATCCATTCCTCCATTGAGGGACATCTGGGTTATTTCCAGCTTCTGGCTATTATAAATAAGACTGCTGTGAACATAGTGGAACGTGTGTCCTTATTGCATGCCAGGGAATCCTCACAATTCACATATCAAATCATTCCCAAGAAGAAGGAAGGAGGGGGCCCTGGTCCTGGAAATGCTTGATGCAGCATTGCAGGGGAATACCAAGACAGAGAAGTGGGAGGGGGTTGATGGGGAACGGGCAGAGGAAAGAGGGCTTATGGGACTTATGGGGAGGGGGGAGGTGGGAAAGGGAAAATCATTTGGAATGTAAACAAAGAATATAGAAAAACAAAGCCTGTAACATCCACGGGGAGCATAGTGTATGTCCCCAGACACACTGTGCTCATTGGACATACTTATGCTTCTTCTGTCCCTGAAACAAGCTTGACATGGATATGTACTCCTGGACTGAGTCCACATTTCTCCTATGGTGAGCACCACAGGCCAGGCTTTTCTGTTTACTATCCCCTTGGCTAAAGGGCTTCCTAGGGTCTCTGATCTAGCAACTCTGTGTAGCACTCCCCGACTTTTCCCTTTTTTGGGGGATAGTCTACTCTGTTCCCTGGCATGCATCCTCCTGCTCATGGGGCTGGTTGCTGAAATGTTGAGGCCGCTGGCAGTGTATCTCAAATGTTAAGTGTATCTTCCAGAATCCCTAGATCCTGGAAGCCATGACAGTTTTTGCCAAGAGCTGAGCAGCCAGTATCCAGGCCCTGAGAGGCTTGCTTGTCTTTGGCCTAGTCTTGACTCAGAAGCTATGTAGTCTCTCCCATCTGTGTGTGTGTGGCTATCAGGGACATCATGCATTCTCTAATCCTTGAAGCCTCTCTCTGAAATGAGAGAGAGACGGCCTTCTCTAGGACTGGGTTCTGGGTTGAAGGTCTCAAGCCAGCTTTTCATGGATGATTCCAGTTGTGAAAATCGACACCTTTGGCTCTTACTAGAGTTTGACTCAGGTATCACTTCCATGTCACGGACATCTGCAGCTCACTTCTGGTCATCCTTCAACTGACCGTTACTCCAGATATACTTCCTCATTTACATATCTTCTCATAGTGACTGTAAGTGGGAGGTTTTTACTCCCGTTACTCAGGTGGGAAATTGAGGTTCAATGTTTGGAACATGTGCATGGATGTGCACTTGGTGTCTGTGATGGTTAATTTTGTGTCAACTTAAGTGGACTGCAGGGTGCACAATTACACAGTGGTTCTGGGTGTTTGTGAGGTTGTTTCCAGGCTAAATTAACATTTGGGTTGGTGGATTCAATGAGGTAGATGGCTTCCATGTGAGGACACATCATCCAATCTGACAAGGCCTGAGTCAATCAAAAGAGGAGGGTATTTACCTTTTTCTTTCATCCCTGTTTGATGAGGTCATCTCATCTTCTTTTATCCCCTTAAATTAGGACCTATATCATCTTGTCCCCTAGTCCTCAGGGCTTCAGACTAACCACATCACAGCATTCTTTAGTCTTTCGTAGGCAGACTACAAACTAGGACTTGTCAATTTCCCAAATTTCATGAACTAATTCCCTATCTATCTATCTATCTATCTATTATCTAATTATCTATCTATCTACCTACCTACCTACCTACTTACTTACTTACTTACTTACTTAATTAATTAATATATTATTAAATGCCGAGATCTTAAGCTTTGGCTTGTTCACCAACTAGCTCATAACTTATATTAACCCATTTATATTACTGTTTGCCACAAGGCTAGTTACCTCTCCTCAGTTTTGTGTCTGACCACCTTGAGTCTGGGTGGAGAAATCTTCTCATGCTTGACTCTTTGCCAGAGTCCTCCTCTCTCTGGATGCCCTACCATCAGCTCATTGGCCATTAGATTTTTATTGACACAGTGCATAAGAGATGATTCCTACAGTTTTGTCTCTGTCTCCCTGTTAGGCCTTTGTGTTTCAATTTTTCCTGTTGCCCACAGTTTTGTGTTCTTTTGTCATGGTCAAGTGTGGATGCACCTATCACATCCTTCACAGGAAACTGCATACTCCACCAGCTCAGGGCTTCCCAACTCTACTGCATAGAAACTCTTGAGTGTCAGTCAGGGGACCATGGTACTAACTCCTATGAAATTAGAGAGCAATAGCACCATGTGCAGGTCAGGGTATCAGGGAGAAGATTTGGATTCAGAGCACTGGACAATGTTTCCAGGCCTTAATGCTGTTTGACTAGCAAAAAGCCAGCAGTTTCCCTAACCCTCAGCTCTTTGCCCCCTGGAGTTCATCTCGTTGGATGAACTGAAATCATGTTAGTGATGGCGCTGCCTGCAGGCAGACTTGCCTGCTTATGGAGGCGACACAGGCAGGTTTGGGAGAACAGTCACTCACGGTCAGAATCTTCACATGACAATAAATGACATTTCCAATTCTTTTTTTAAAAAGTAGAATAAACTATAAACATGTATGAAGTTGTAAAAAACACCCAAGTGTAATCCAAAACAAAAGTAACACAAAAATTCCATAGGGATTCCCTACCTAGTACAAGCCACTAATTGTCCCATCCACGTATGGAGGCCTGCTCACGGGCCACACTGGTTCTGGTCTCAACCAGGTTGGATCTAATGTTTTACGGGTAAAGGGGTGAAGGTGCGCTTAATCACGACCAGGTAGGCCCCACATGGCGCTCTTTACTATCTGTCCCTATCTAGGAGAGCAGTGAGGAACTTGGAGAGAGGCCCCTCCTAGCAGTGCTGACCAAGATGCGCTGACAAAGCAGCCTGAGACCTTTGCCCTGACTGTGCTTTCCTGGAAAGCTTGAGAATATGTGCCCAAACAAGGCACACAAAAAAAGAGAGGTGGTTCCACTGTAGAACCTGGCTCTCTGGGACAGTCCATGCCCGAGGACAAGGCTTTCCATTTAGTACATTACTAACCCAGTATCCCAAACCCCAAATGACTGTCCCCATTCCTTTGCCACTGAGGCTGTAGCAATGAGTTCACCAGACTTTTTGCCTAAAAGTCACCCTTGATATTCCCAAATCACCTTTGTAGAAGGATAAAGATATTAAATATGTTTTTCCCTTTCATTTTTTTTCAAAGCAAATCATTTTGTATTAAGTTCATTATTTCACTTGTCACCGTTTTTCAGCTAGAAAACCAGCTCCGAGCTAAGACGAATTTCAACCCAACACTGGAATAGAATCCAATTTAGATGTTCCACTAATTCAGCAAAGCTAATTAACTCCGTTCTGCTCTTTGCATCAGTTTACTGGGACGCGGTGTTTCTGTTTGGTGGGCGGATAAGGAGATAAATGGGTCACTGTATTTATGACTGCTCATTACTGTCTTTAATATCCACACTGGAGAGGGTGCGTTCTGATTACAATTAAAATGCTTTTATACCATTTTAGCAGTAATTGAGCGAACCCAGCAATTTGTACTTTGATTCTCTCGGTTAAGTAATTGACGATCACCAGCCATCATTGGATAATGACACATTCAATCACGGGGCTTCTGCCGGTATGTTCAAAAATATCTCTGGAGCATTCTGCCTGCCACTGTGCTTGGGAACAGTCTCTTAGGACAAGTGGGCACTTCATTACTGATCGTGGGTTAGAGAGATCCTCAGTTTGTTCGAAGTTCCTGGGATCTAAAGATTTGAAATTGTCTCACATAGACTGTAGCTATTGTGTGTGATAATGGAATCCACTTTGAAACCAGGCAGTGAACAGTTAGCCCCTGAAGAAGCCCAGACAGCCCCTAGCTTGTTCATCCCTAACCTATACAGTAGTCTCTAAGTTATCATCACTGTGTAACAAGCAGTCCCTCCCTGTACAGGTGATGGAAGCTATAAATGTTCTTATTCTCCATGACTTTGTGGATGGCTATGAGGTTCTGCTGGTGCAGGCTGGTGCCTGAGGAGGCCTCTTCACCATTGCTGACAGGTACTGGTTGGTGGCTGGACACCTCCGGTTTCCAGCAGGCCAGCTAAGACTCTTTCAGCATTAGGCTAGCTACAAAAGGCATTAAGACTGTACAAGTCCTGAGGTGCAGGCTCATAGTGTCTACTTGAGCTGCGCTATACCACCTAACGTAGCTCTAAAGAAAGTTCCCCTGCCATATAGACCCCACAGAACAGAGAAAAACATCCTCTGCCTTTAGATACTAGTTGTTATTTATCCAAAAGTTCGTAAGGGCCAGCAGCAACGCTGTCCTACTGGCCAGAGCTATAAGACCCCTGGGGGACGGCTCACCTCTCTTCACATTAGTTTCCTCACTTGCCAATCAAGACAGTAGGCATTCCTGATTGGCTGTCACAGCATTCTGCTGGCAGTAGGACCTAACAATGACTGTTGCTGCTTAATTTGTCTGAAAAGTGTATAGTGTTGATATACAGGTATGATAATGATGATAATGATAATAATAATAATAATAATAATACCACCTTGTGGGACATTCAGTGTCAATGTTTTCTGTAGAGATGATACATGGCCTCAGTCAAAATTCAAATTGTGTAGGAAAGTGCAATACAAGGGGATATAGCAGCTAGGATTTCTACTGTGGTCAGAAATTGTGTGTGTGTGTGTGTGTGTGTGTGCAGGTACATGTGCATATGTGTAAGTGTACATGTAGAGGCTAGACAACACTTTGGATGATGGTCACTTGTTTTCCGAGACAGAAATTCTCTTTGACCTGGAGGCCATTAACAAATAGGTTAGGCCGAATGGCCAGCCAGCTCTGGGATCATTCTGTCTCTACTTCTCCAGTGCTGGGGTTACAAGTGTGTGCCACCATGTTTTTATTTTTTTAAATTGTTTAGTGCATCCTGTATAAACATACATACATGCATACATACATACACACACATCTATACATATACATATGCATACACATACGTATATGCTGGTCTGTGTACCAGGCTCTATCTGCAGGGATCTGCAGGGCTCTGGCCTGGTTGGAGTGGCCAAGGAATTGTGGCTTTCTGACAGGGAGTCTGAGCAAGGTGGGCTGTTGGGCCTCTTCTGCAGCCGCCACTGCCCTGGAGTTGGAGGCAGGTAGCAGGACGCAATGGGCCTATGACAACCACTTTTAGATGGTCTTTGATGAAATAATTCATGAACTTTATTCCTTATGGATGGGTCTTATGTACATTCTGGGGTGGGTTGGGGTCTAAAAACAGTGCTTTCTATTGGCTTGATATGAGATTTTAGGGATGCCTCATCTGCATGTGGAGGAGCTTTGGGTGTTGCCTCTATGTGACTGATGGTCATAGTCCTCTCCATGGGGTGTTATGGTCATGTGTTCCAGGGCAGGAACCTGGTTCGCAGTACATTAAATGCCTACCATTCTTAGATAGAAGAATTACCAGGGTTTCTGAATCCATTCAACCTTACCAAGTTTTCTGACTGGTGGCACGGTCCACTTCTCCCCGCCCCCCATACACATTCATACACACACACACACACACACACACACACACACACACACACACTCAACTTGACACATAAATAAAATTAGAATACTGTAGGTGCTGGGATAGAATTTAGGCCTTCATGCTTACTACATCAACACTTTACCAATGAAGTCACCTTCCTGGTCCCCAGAGATGTTGTTTTTTTTAACAGTGGGATTGACTTTAGTCAGGTCTTCTTCAGTGGCAGTCCCCTGCAGTGCCACTGTGCCACTGACATTGTGGTGAATGAGCTTCATCTCCAACAGGCTCAGCACACGGTCCAATAGGCCCACTGCTCCTGCCGGGAGCTCTGTCTTTTGGTGTCACAGTATGATGTGGCTTAGGAAGGCTGTTTGTAGGTTCTTGAGAGGAGCTGGATGCAGTCCATTAATATACTGGAGACCGTAAATGTGTATTTTATGTAACCCAGTGGGCCCCAGGAACTGGTGTCTGCCTTTGTTTCTACACTTAATGAATTGTGTCCTATCTTGTTTTCTGTTGCTGGGATAAAACATCCCCAAAAGAAAGACTGAGGAGAAAGTGCTTATTTGGCTCACTGTCCTAGGTCACAGCCCAACACTGCAGGTAAGTCAAGGAAGCAGGACCTTGAGGCATCTGATCACACCACATCCACAGTCAAGAGTTAAGAGAGAATGAATATGCACATGCATGCCAGCACTCAGTCCGTGTTCTTCACTTTTATTGAGTCCAGGACCCAGGCAGAGGTGCCTTCTATTTTTAGGTTAGGTCTTCTCCCCTCGATTAATGTAATCAGGATAATCCCCATAAACATACCTGTGAGTAAACCTCTCTATGCCCCATGCATTTGTCAGCCGCATCTCATCTTCTCAGACCCCATAATCTGGGCTGAGGCTCAGTATCACCTGCAGATCCAAGCTCAGACTTCCCACCTCTCCCTGTGCTCCACTTTCAAGCCTCCTAACTCCGGAAGCCACCATAGTTGTTGAATGAGGTGCAAAAGACAATTCTTTGCCCATAGACGCATTGTCTGGTAAGTTCAGAGACTCTTAGCTGTGAAAACCACCTAGGATAACATTATGAAGATTTGTGTATACTCTCTTTGTCTGGCTTCTGTGTTAGGCTAGGTATCATCCCAGTTCTTGTAAGTAAGTATGCCTGCAGAAGTTCAAGCAGAAGAAAGAGAAAGGTCATTGTCTTAGCGAGGATGTCTATGCTGTGATGAAACACCATGACCAAAAGCATCTTGGGGAGAAAAGGTTTATTTGGTTTACATAACATCACAGTCCATCACCAAAGGCAGTCAGGGCAGGAGCTCAAGGCAGGATCCTGGAGGCAGGAACTGATGCAGAAGTCATGGAGAGGTGCTGCTTCCTGGCTTGCTCCTTATGTCTGCTTTCTTATACCATCCAGGACCCTCTGCCAGTGGTGGCCTCACCCATAGTGAGCTAGGCCCTCTCAGGCCAATTATTGATCAAGGCTACACTCCACAGTCTTGCCTATAGGCCAGCCTTATAGAAGCACTATCTTTGTTCCCTCTTAGATTTCCAGACATGTCTAAGATTGTGTTAAGTTGGCAATAAACAATCAACCACTAAAATAAATATTAGTTAACACAATTACCAAGGCCAAGTCACACACTTGTGGGTGATAGGGCTCCTTTTATATCCTCATAGCCCAGGACGGGGAGCACTGTCCTCACAATTGGGTAGGGGAGCACTACCCTATTTCTGTCAAACCTCAAGTCCTCTAATATTCTTCCCTAGGATGGGCTCTGACCCCTAGAGTCAGTGGAAGGGAAACACCAAGAGAGCTTAGCTTAAGTCCAGGTGCTCCCAAGAATGGACAACTGGGTCATGCTTGAGGCGTGATGGAGGAGCTCTGGGCCAAACACCATGCTGCCACTTAGATTGCAGGCTCTGCAGGCAAGGACCTCCTTATCCTTTTCTGGAGACTGAGATCTCCCTGTGGTGCAATTACAATTTTTACCCCTAAGGAACACAGCTATGTGTCAATTAAAAATAAAACCATATCATTGCTCACATAACAACTTATATATTAAATCATATAGAATGAAATAGAAAGCATGTTTAATAATCTGATTAAGTAGGACAGCCTGTGTCAATCGAAGTCACACCAACAGGAAACATCAGAGTAGGAAACACTGGGTGCCCTTTTCTACTTATAATCTGGGTGAAGTGTGGATTTCCAGAAAAAAGTGCAAATTGCCAAATGACCCCAATCAAAGTGGAGCAATAATTACAGAAGCAATTGAAATCGTTGCTGGAAACCATTAGTTCCAGAGCGTCCCCAGGTCCCTGTGGTTTTATCCACAATTGCCTCAAACTTTCAATCTCCTGAGAATTTTTGTCATCTGATATTTTGATTAAAAAAAACATTAAACTATAACCTACATTCAGTTTTCCATAGTTGATTGCCTCGTGCGGGAGTCTAACAAATATGTCAGAGTCTACAGAATGGAGATCACATCTGTGAGACTTCCGACAGGTGTGCGTGAGTGAGTGATTGGGGACAGCAGTTCCTGTTGGCCTTAGGGTTGTGTCCTGGTGGAAAAAGCCAGCCTGGGAACATCGTGGGGAGGTTGGTTAAGTCTTCCACTTTGCTTTTCACATGCAGTTTCTTGTGGCTGGAGAGCAGTGGGGGTGGGGTGCAGAGGGGTTCTGCCATGAGTGACAGGGTCCACACCAGGCTGTGAAGAAGACACAAAATGGGGGAAACCTGCACAGAAAACCAGTCTCCCATCTGTGACCTAGCCCAGGGAGGCAGTCTTCAGAAATGGACCTGCAGGAAGCCAGAAGCCTTGCCCAGTCAGGAAAGTAAGCAAATGACTTCTATGACAATACCAGCAAAGCCAAGATGTATAGCACAACTACCGTCCTCAGTGGCTGACCTGAGCCCCTCTAAAGGCCGACAGAGAGGGTCATGTGTGCTGTCCTTAAGCCCGTGAAGGTCTGAGAGTCACTCAGACACGCATGCTCCCCATGGCCTCAACTCTGAGTGAGTTTTTCTGTTTCCTTCCTGTAGGCCTTGCTGAGTACCCCAGGACTGGAGGTTGCTAGGTATGTCTCAAGGGCACACCTGATTATTCTGAACTCATCTGCACCCAGGACCATCCTCTATGAGGAGCGAGACAAGAGTTGGGGTACCCAATGTAGGAACTGTTACTGTGAAGACAATGCAGGGGCATTGCTGTCTCTAGGAGTCAGGAGAGAATAAACCCAGAATGCCCAAAGTTGACTGCTATGACCCAGAAATGGACACTGGCATGGTTGCCAGACACCTTTTCAGAGATGGGAGTCTTTCTGGGGTAAAAGGCAGAGGGTATCACACCTGCTCCCCATGAACTCTGACCCCTGAGGAGAGTAGTGCAGCCCTGTGCCTGGATGCTTTGTATCTCTAGAGCTTTGCTAACAGTCCCAAGCACAGCCTTGTCACAAGAAAGCATGGGGCCACTTGACCCTATAGTCTTGCTTTTTTTTTTCCTGCAGGAGAGTCCCCATACCTCTAGTCCCAGGTCATCTTCTCACCTCATTTCTGTAACACCATTTTATAACTTAACCAACAAGGAATCAGCACCTTAAGTAGGAACCAGAAATAAATGCAGAGTGATCTTCCAGTTGTAGCTATGGCCTCCAGGGCTGTGAAGATAGGATAGAGTCAGTGAGCCCACTCTATGGAGTTTGGTGGTGGTCCAACAGGAGAATGGTCTGAAATGTTCTGGAAGTTCTGAGGGCTGATGCTGAAGATGACATTCCACTGGCTTCCCAGTATCAACTGCTGTGGCACAGCTAGGAGGGGACTGACCGAGGCCCTGACTCCCACCTTAGATCCTGTCAGGTATGGCAGACACTCACCACACACTCCTCCTACCCCTCACTGCTTCCTGCAGCCCCACCTGAGATCTTCCATCTTCTTCCTATGTTAAAAAATTATTAATTTATTTTTTTGTATATGAATACACTGAAGCTGTCCACAGACACACCAGAAGAGGGCATCGGATCCCATTACAGATGGTTGCAAGCCACCGTGTGGTTCCCGGGAATTGAACTCAGGACCTCTGGTAGAGCAGCTCTTAACGGCTGAGCCATCTCTCCAGTCCCATCCTCCTATGTTTTCATGAGCATCTGCTGTGTGCAGGTAGATGCTGAGCTTAAAGATGCTGCTGTAGTTATGGAAACAATTCTGACCCTAAACATGCCCCAGCCCAAAGCCATGCAGAGAGGGAAGATGAGGAAGGTTAATGGTCAACAGTAGGTGGTACCTGAGCAGCAGGAGCTGGGACTCTACCCTTCCCTGATGTGGTCAAGCATGGTAGGGGAGAAGGGTGGTGGTTACCAGCTCTGGGCTGCTCAGGACCCACCAGTCTCTAGGTTCAGAGTTCTCAGATATAGCACAGCTCTTCTCTTTACCCTGCCCCACACCACTGGCAAATGCTGCATTCTCAAGTACCTCCCTGTGCAAAAGAGACTAGTTAGGGCTTCAATCCCAGGTAACTCAGTGGTTTCTTCCTATTTCCTTCCTCCTGGGGTTCATTCTGTTCCTTTTTGCCTGCTGAGAAATCACACCCACATATGCACATTAGATGGAGGGTAACAACCAAAGACCTAAGCCCTGGCTGTTCCTTTAGAGGGAGGCTGGAGAGCGACAAGACACTGCCTGCCTCTCTGCATCTGGGTGTGGCGAGTCATGTACCCTACAAGTCACTCCCTAGCACTTGTGGCTAGATGGCTATGTTTACCTTCCGAGTAGGCAAGGATCATAGGGGCCTGCTGCTAGCCTTTCTTTAATTGCCTAGCAGAATTTGCTCAATGTATAGATGAGGAAGCTGGACTGTGGGTCCCAGAAAGGTGCCCCAGTGAGTGACAGCTGACAGAGCAGGGACACAGCTGGTCCCCAGTTTTCAGATTCTTGTTTACCATTCCACTGGCCCCACTATGTGTCCTCTGAAAGCTCATTGAAAACCCTCATGAGGTGTTCTTGGTCTAGTAATGGCACACACAGAAATAGGACCAGAATCTCATCTCATGATGTTCTCGTTCAGTGGAAGGGGGCGGGGAGAGGTCTGTAAGATCAGAGGATAGTCCAAGCTGGGAACACATACAGAAAGATCTTGGAACAGAGGTGCTGGGCAGAGAGGTAGATGAGTTGGTAGAGGCCCAGGTTGTGGGGGGCATTGAGAGTACCAATCAGGGGACTTGCAACAGTTAAGGTTGGCAAGACCTTGGGCTTGCCAGTGGGTGGGAGTGGCCTGTGTGGTGTTGGGGTAAGGGAAGTGAGATCAAGGCATGCTTAGAAGGGTCTGTACCTGGGGAAGCCACCAGGCCTGGAGACTCCGGATTAACTTCATCATGTGAGATGGGACCAGCACAGACCAGTGATGTCCAGCAGTTATCAGAGGACATCTGCCCAACATCTCCAATGCCACACATCTCATTCCTTTGCTCACATGTGGTCCTTGGCTAAGCATAGCCTTTTGCTTCCTCAACGCTGTGAGCCTATGTGGTTCCAACTCTAGACATCCCGTGTATCATGAAGTCCTTTGGTTCTTACCCATAGTTTAGGACTTCAGATGCCTGCAGAAAGTGTGCTCTTGGGGTGTGCAAGTTGGGGAGGAAAGGGTTTATTCAGCTTACACTTCCACACAGCTGTTCATCACCAAAGGAAGTCAGGACTGGAACTCAAGCAGGTCAGGAAGCAGGAGCTGATGCAGAGGACATGGAAGGATGTTACTTGCTGGCTTGCTTCCCTGGCTTGCTCAGCTTGCTTTCCTATAAAACTCAAGACTTCCAGCCCAGGGATGGCACCACCCACAAAGGACCCTCCCCACTTGATCACTAATTGAGAAAATGCCTTACAGCTGGATCTCATGGAGGCATTTCCCCAACTGAAGCTCCTTTCTCTGTGATAACTCCAGTCTGTGTCAAGTTGACACAAAACAAGCAGTACACTCTGTATTGAGATTTTGTGCATGGGACCCATCTGTTCACAACCCTCAGAACCCACAGGATACCAGGAATGCACAGGTATGTGCTTGGTATGACTGGTAGTCACCTGGGGATGGCAGTATAGTTTCTAAACATTGTGGTTCTTTGGAGGGACGCTGGTGGTCACAGGTCCTCAGTTTGGAAGTTGCACCAGGAGTGCAGGATTAGTGCCAAGAATCTCACAAGGACTTTTCTAGAAAACTGACACCCCCAGCCATTTGGAGGCTTTGAGCCAAGCCACTCTTTACCTCATACCTTTCTTGTGCCTAAACGAGTGTTATCATTCAGAAAAAGACCCAGTAAATAAGTTTGTTGACTTTCTGAGTCCAATATAAATCCCTTAAAGCCCTTAAATCTCAATCAAATTTTCTCAAATGGCCTAAATACAGCTTAAACGGGGCTGTGATGCTGTGAATTATGGGTTACAAAGCTGTGACTATTTCATTGCTTTGATGAAGCTATAAATGTCAAAACCAACTCAGGGCAGGAGTGAGGGCTGCCTGACCAGGCACCTGAGTGTGAATTGATATTTCGCTTAATTTTCCATGTATGGACAAGAAAGAAAGCATTTTTCTTTGAATTTATTTTATAAGCAGACTGTAGAATTGATTTTTCCAGTAAAGTCTTTGATGCTTAGGCTGTCAGAGGACATTGGAAAAGGATGGTGATTGGTCACGTCGAATTCAGTGGACAGTGTATCGGTCAATTGTTGGGGCACATGGCTATGCAGTGAGCAATAGGGATTTCTCAGTAAAGTGTCCAGGGCATGGGCTCTGCCCAGTGACGTGCACAGGGGCATGTGAAGCTCCCCAGTGAGGTGCCCATTTGCCTCTGCTCAGGACTCTAGATTAGCCATGTTGATGGTGCTATGTTTGTGGTTCTCATTCGAGTCAGACTTAATTGCCTGTTTAAGGCCGAGGGAGGTCCAGCTTACACGTCTGGTCCGGGCTGGTGAGTGCATCCCTCAATCTTACATCTTCCTTAAAGTTGGCCCAGACCTATTCACAGGGACATTTGCTCATAATGTGTGGTCAGCATGGTCTGGTAGAGCTCTCTTTGGATTCCTAAATCTAAATGAGACAAAGATAATGAGGAAACACTTGGTAAACTATTAGGGAAGGGGGCAGGGAGCAGATTACCAAAACCTGAGAGCTAATTAAAGGAGCACAGAGAAAGAAATTAATCAGGAATATGGAAATGACTTTAATGCAAATGGAGTAAGTCCTACTTTAAATGACAGATGGTGATCAACTGATTCACCAAGTCAGCCCTGTATTACAAAGAACACATGAAACTTAGGGGTAGGGAAAGAGACTATGCAGATGTAGTTGTATCTGCGGGCCATTTCTTTGGTTGCTAAGTATTCTTCCATGCTCTCTGTTACTGTTCCATCTTTACTTCCCTCCACGATGAACTATAACCTGTTTGCTGAAATAAAAACCCTTTCTTCCCAAGTTGCTTTTGGTTGTGTGTGTGTGTGTGTATCTCACAGCAAAAGAAAAGCAAACAAGGATACAACAATAAGTTATCCAATTTCTGGGGCTGAGGAGATATCTCAGTGGTTAAGAGTGTGTACTGCCCTTGTATAGGATTCTGGCTCAGTTCGATTCCCAGAACAAATATTGGGTGGCGAGCTCACAACTGCCTTTAACTCCAGCTCTGGAGAATCTGAGGCACTCTATCTTTTGTGGGCACCCACATGCCCCAATCCTGGAATCATAATTAGTTTAAAAGTTATTTCAGGGCTGGAGAGATGGCTCCACAGCTAAGAGCACTGGCTGTTCTTCTAGAGGACTCAAGTTCAATTCCCAGCATCAAAATGGCAGCTCACAACCATCTGTAACTCTAGTTCCAGGCATAGGACACCCTACCACAAACACACATAAAAAACAAAGACACCCGTGCACACAAAATAAAAACAAATTCCTTAAAAATACTCAGTTTATAAGAAATTTGAGTTGGAAAACCTCCTAGCTATGTAGGTTAGCACAGTAGAACACAGAGAAGAAAAGACAAGATACCATGATGATTAATGTTGATTATCAACTCAACAGGATCTAGACTCACTCACTCACAAATCTCTGGGCATACTTATGAGGGATTATCTGGGTTATGTTAGTCTTTGGGCATATCTGTGAGGGACTTCCTAGACAATTGAAATGGGAATACCTACCCTAGATACAGTCAGCACCATCCCAGCGGCTGGGGGCTTGCGATCTATGAAAAAGAGAAAGTACACTGAACATCCACCGTCATTGCCCACTGCTTCCTGACCTCATGTGCAATGTGACCAACTGCCTCCAGCTCCTGTTGCTCCATCTTCCCACCATGACAGAGTATACTCTTATGCTGGGAGCCAAAATAAATCCTGAGTGGCAATAGTCATATATTTAATCATAGTACCAGGAAGCATAATGCAGATACTTAATGCAATTTTGAGGGTTTCTTACTATCAACCAATCATGGTTGAAAACAGCTGTGCTCTGGTCCTGAGTTCTCTTTTATCCTTCCCTGTGCTGGGCAGTTGCCAGGCATGATGGAGGACGGGCAGCTGCTACCTGCAGTATGGCTTTGGCTGCGTCTAGGACTACGGTGGATTTATAAAGTCCCTTGTTGGCTCCAGGAATACTGACCTCTCATGGTGAGGGCCATGGAGCCATGGAGCAGAGGGACATTTTTAAAGCTTTCTTTTCTTCTTTGAAGGAAGAGCCCACCTAGGTCACCCATGTGTGGACCATTCTTTCCTGATCCCATGGCTTTTTTTTTTCTATCCCAGCATAATATGTCTTGGGATATTATGTGTATGTGTTGCCTGTGAGACCACGTGAAATCTTGTCATGCCCTAGAGGTCTGGCTAGGGTGAAGGGTCCCTGCCATGCTTCATCAGGATACACACTGTGTTGTATAATCAAGAAGAGCAGCCAACAGAGGAATCCTTTGTGTCAATGTGTCTCCGACTTCTATGTGTCTAGGAGCTGTTGGCTTCTCAGAGAGTTCTGGTTCTGAGCCTTGGGACCCCATCTGGGGTAGAAACCCAGGGAGCTGCATAATTATGATAGTTTTGGTGATTCTGATCCTGGTGACATGGGAACTGCTGACTGGTACAACCCAGCCAGTGGAAGAGCTGGTGCCCTTGCAAGGCATGCTGGGACTACATGCTGCCATCCTTCTTGCTGACCTTGAAAGAGTGTGTCATCACCTGTACTGCTAGCAGAATCTTTCCATGGTGTCTGCCAATAGACAGGCAGATGCTTGGAAGCTTGAGGTTGATAGGCTGAGAGGGGGGAGCAAGATAAACTTTTTAATATATGCCAAGTGCTAAAATACCAATGTGCACTTGTGTACACTGCACATACTGTGTATATCCAGTGCTGTACATGGTAGATGCCAATGGAGAATTTGTTCATTAGCCTAGGAAATGGGGTAGCTCTTCCAGGACCTCTGCTTAGTGGGAGGTATGTGTCAGCCCCAGGATCTTGGAGAAAAAATTATTTTCTTCTTGTGGAGCACACATTTATTCTCCAGCTAACTGCTGACCAGGATAAGAAACCCAGTTGTTGCTCTGTTCTGGCTCTAAAGGCTTGCTAAGCCCTGGAGTCCTGGAACCCTTCCACTATCAGATCGAAGTGGACCAGCATGTCCTGTTTTGTTCACACCAGGGAGGGATCAGGAGGTGAGTGCACCAGCACCACCCCTGCACCTGTGTGTGTAGCCACTGGGGCAGCATGCAGAGTGCAGAGAGATCATTGCTTGGCTGGTAGTTCCTACAGATGCTTCCGGGTTCTTCAGATGTCTCCTTTTGCCACTCCCTTCACTGCTTTTTCTGTCCTCATACGCTTGTTGTCTTACCTATATGTAAGACACATTCAGTTTTCATACACTGTGAGGTATGCATTTGGCTTCCTTTAGCATTCATCTGTTCTTCCCAGAGATGTGGTTTATAGCAAGACATGGATTTGGGGTAGTTTTGTACTCCCAGAGTGGACCCTCAGCAAATCCTTAGGGGATAAACTGCTGGACTGATTGAGGGTGACTGTCATGAACTCCCAGGTAATATGTTAGGTCTGTCTTAGACCTGTGTGTACCTGCTACACAATGCCCAACCTTGGTCACCTGGATGCTTGCTCTTTGTTGTGTTTTGGGATACCAGGACTTTTCTTACCCTGCCATCTTGCAAAACGACCCTTCACAGTCCTCAGCCAAGACAGGGAAATGCCAAGCACAGCATTTAGTGTTTGGAAGAGGTCAGCTGTGTACCTACTGCACACGGGGTGCCAGGGTGAGGGCTTCAGGTGCTCTCTGCATCCAGAATGAACCCCTGTTGCTCACAGTGGTGACATCTTTACAGAAGGCTGCTCTTCTAGGGAGATGAACAGCCCCTGACCCTGAATCTTTATTCCTGGTAAAGGAGGCCTATGTCTGGTTTTCAGTCTATTATAAATATCTTCCAGGCCCAAGTCTAGCCCCTAGGTAGGTCCCGGAATATGTGGTGAGGTGACTATATTCCTGGCTGACTGAAGAAGGATGGAGACTGAAGCAGCTTCTCTGAGAAGCTACTAAGAGAGAGTCAGGTAGGGAGCAGGTCAGAAAGGAGGGAGGTGGGAGGTGGTGGGAAGGGGTGGATGATGAGGGATGAAGGCAGAGTGGGGGGGAGTGTACGGAGTTTTGAGAGACATCGGTTGGGGCAGTAGCTACTGAGATCAAAGGCACAGGTATTAACCAGAAGCTATTTGCCTCTGTATCTGTAGGATAAGGAAGTGGCTGTGAGTCTTGCAAGGGTGACAGCTTCCTTGGGCCCCTAGGTGAGTCTTCCCCCACTCTCTGTAAACCAAGAGCCTAATAGGAGGCATGGCGCTTATGTATTATTTGACTCGCTATTGTTTGATGAGTGGCTGAATGAGTGAGTGAATGAATTGAGACGGTAGGTCATATCTAGTGGTTCTTACTTCATATAAGATCTGAGCAGAAATGCCAGGACCTGGAGAGACACTTTGCACTCTATGCAGATGTCGCTTCCCAGAGGACTCCATGCTGAGGGGTGGAGTGTGTTCTCTGCTCTTTCTACCATATTCTCTACTGGATCGATCACCCAAGAGCACTGGGAACACTGGGAATGGCCCCATAGATTCATCCATTCCTCTGTGCCTATAATTATTCTTGCTTCAGTTAGAGGACTCTGCTTGGCATCTGCATAATGAGACCCCAGGTGGTTGCCTCACCTCAGTAGATGCCTGACAAATTCTTCTGACTGACACATGTGAGAAAGAGAATTATCAGGACAGAATGGAATCATCTGAAGAAAGGCGATTCAAGGATCAGTCACTTGGCTGTGTCCTATCTTTGTGTATAGGCTTTGTGCAGAGCTCCTGGGGCAAAAGATGGTCCAGAGACAAGCCCACTTCCAGCTTTGAGTTCTGCTCACTGGAGAAAGTAATCTCAGGTGCAGCTTTTGGAATCTCTCCTCCACACAGTGTAGCCCATGAACTTCAGGGCTAAGAGTGGACATCACTGATTAATACAGTTTTAAGCTGGGATTTCTTCTGATCATCTATTTTTTTTCTTGCATACATCCTCTGAGTGACATGTAGATAAATTCTTGAAATTATGAGTGTTCCCCCGAGAAGGGTTTCATCATCTAACCTATTTAACTAATTTATTAGTTACAATTATAACTCAAAATGGCACCAACTTCAGTATAATCAAAAACTATGTTTCAATTATTCATTGAGCCTTTAATTAAGAAGCCCCACTAAATTAATAAACGCGTCAGGATGGATGTCATGAAAAAGCCTCTCAGAAAGTCTTGACCAACTTTTTTTTTCCATTAGTCTCCAAATCACCTCAAGGCTCTGATTCACCAAGGGAGGCTCTGGATGTGGTGATGTATGGGAAGGGATGAAACCATGAAATCCAGCCATGCATTCCAGCCATGTCTCCTGCCTGGAGGTGAACGGATTCTTGATTGTTCCTCCTGCCAGGACTATAGTCGCACAGTGAGAAGAATGAAGTAGACAAGATGAACAGGGTGTTGCATGGGACTAGCAGAAAAAAAAAATAAATGTGTGTTACCCTGAGCCCACTTTGTCCTTGATTGGGAAACCCTTAGCTACTAGCCATGAAGCTAGTAGGAAGAGTTGATGGGCAGGAGGCACTGTCCATGGTGCTGATGGGTCAAACTCTCTGGGCCTCACAGGGGCAGTACCCTTGTCCTGGGGGGTAGATCACTTCCCAAGGTAGTTTCTCCAGTGGCCAGAAACTTAGCTTAAACAAGGCAAGAAAAAGTAAGGCCTTGGCTCCAGGGGAACACTATTTGCTAGTTTTCCAAGCTCAGGTCAGGTAGCTACTCCACTTTTCTCCTGGAACACCCATCCTCTCTTATTTTCCCTTCCCTTCTGCTTCTGGCCGACAGCCTTATTCTCAATAGGTGCCTTACAGGCAGCTTTCCTGACTTCTATTCTTCCCAGAGCTGCTACTTCTGCAAGCTCTGTCCCTACTGGGAGGTCACCCAGTAGGATGTTAACTGGCCAGCTGCTGTGGGAGGCACTGATGTGACACAGACTTCAAAGGGGGCAAACCTACAAGGATAAATGGACTTGGCAGCCTTGCAAATTCTTAGGCTCAGGAGAGTCTGGCTGCAGCTCACTACACCCGCCCGAGGGTGATCCAACCACCCCAAGTCAGGCCAGCAAGGGAGGGGTTTCTTCTCTCAGCCCAGGGCTCAGACCCAGAGACCAGGGGGTACAGACTGCCTACAGGAGTTACAATCTCATATTTGAAGGGACATGGGACCCTAAGATGGAAGCCTGGGTAGGATGTGTTCAGTCAAGCTAAATCCTAGGAAAGACTCTGGCTGAGTGTTGTTTCTGGGACTTTATCAGGAGATCTTGAAAAATTGAAGAACAAAGAATTTATGTACGATTAATTCCTTGCACTTTAGTGCTTGTCAGAATATTACTGAGCTAGTAGCTGCCAGTTAATAATGCATCTGTGTGTAATGCTGCTCGCTTTATTATCCCGAGCATTAGGGATTCCAGCACTGAAGCCAGAGCACTGTGCTCAATTATTTATTAATATAACAGACAAGAAACGAGATGATACCAGCAGCATTTAACACCCTAAAAAACAGTGGGAAGCGAAGCGTGGCACCCTAGATTTCCAGACAGGAAGAGGGACTACCCTGTGGTTTCTATGGGTGTTTGAATTCTGTGTCAAAGGGCCTTAAGAACAAGCCTTGGGTTTTATCTGTACCTATTGATCTTTTCTTGTCTTTGGGCCTCTGGTGCAGATCTCCATGCTTCTCTTTACATATCAATATGGGGATTGTGTTAACAGATTTACTTGACCAGAGAGCACAAAGAGATAATCCTTCTCTCTCCTTCTCTTCCCCACTTCATTCTCCTCTTGCCCTCCTCCCACCACCTATGCACACAAACATACACAACTGTTACTGATAGTACCATGATTTTGGGGGAAGAATCTCAGAACCTCAAGTCATAGAGTCTGAGCCACTTTTTTTTTTTTTTTTTTTTTTTTTGAGACAGGGTTTTTCTGTATAGCCTTGGCTGTCCTGGAACTTACTCTGTAGACCAGCCTGGCCTTGAACTCAGAAATCTGCTTGCCTCTGCCTCCCAAGTGCTGGGATTAAAGGCGTGTGCCACCACTGCCTGGCTCTGACCCACTCTTGAATGTTTGTGTGGAGTCTGCTCTGCCCGGCATCTGCCTCTGAGGGCTGTGTGCCCACCCCGGACAGCCCTGTTACCACTGTGTCGCTACAGTTATCAGAAGCGACTGCTAACAACATGAGTTTTCACAGAGAAAAGTGTCTTTCTGCGGGGGTTGTAATTTTTCTCGCACTCTTGACGCTCCTAGATTTCATGTTATCCTCTGGAGAACACACACGCACACACGTGGGAACATGCACTCAAAAACTGTTATTTCTACTCGAATGTTCTTCAAATATTTGAAGGGCTCTTCCACATGTCCTCCTAATCTTTTCTTTACTGAGCAGAACAAACGCAGCCCTATCGATAGAATCCTGGAAATCTGCAGAGATACCAATGGCTACTCCAGCCTTTAGTGAATGCTATTGAACATCTTATGTAAGCTGTGATCAGGGGGGACTGTAGTAAGCGGTAACCAGGAACCCTGCTCCTGTATGCCCCCGGATTTTGCACACATGATCTCCTTGTGGCTCCTCAAGCTGTCACCGATTTGGAGGGCTGGATGTCTTTGAAACCCAACCCCATGTCAGAAGCACAGTAAGCTGTGTTAAATTCCTCACTCAAAGTTTTAACTTTTATTGTATGGCCTTAATTTATCAGTCTTTCCACTTCTACCCAGGTTCCTTGAAACAGCAACATCTTTCATTTGTAAGTCTCAGATTTTGTTCTCTTATAGTTAACAGAGCTCCTCCTCAAAGCTCCTCCTGTACTTTACATTTATAATCAGTGAATGAATGATGAGAAATAAAATGACTTGGTGTCATCGAGTCCTGCACACCGTATGACAGAAAATGCGGCCAAGGCATGAACCGTCCCTTCCTCTCTCCCCCATGTAATAGCTTTGTGTTTGTTACAATAATCTTTGTCCCTTTCTCATTTTTTATTCAATAGTACAGTTTTAATGACATTATATCCACCAATTCCCCAGGCTTTATGTTCAAGGTGGATGTTTCAGTGCAGCCTGCAGAAATTCATTAGTTTGTTCTTTTATTCATCAAATTGCTTAGCCTTTTATTATAAAAAAAACATTTCAGAGTAGAGAGGTATCATAAATGTCAGTGTATATAGTATACTTTTTTTTCAAAAAAGACAAAACCCGAACATTTCACTAACATTTCTTCATGTCTTGTTTGAAGATTTTCTTCAAATATTTTAGAGCATATTGCAGATGTTAAATAATTTTGACTATGACTACATCAGAGTGCCTCTTTGCTGAAGGGGTACACAGGGAAAATGTATCTATATAAATTTTCTGCATATCTACCATCTATCATCTATCATGTGTTTGTCATCTATCAATCATCTATCTATCTATCTATCTATCTATCTATCTATCTATCTATCTATCTATCTATCATCTATCTTCTATCTATCAATCATCTATCTATCAGTCAATCGTCTATCTATCATTTGTCTATTTGTCTGTCTTTCTTCATTATCATCATCATCATAATCATCACCACTGTCTTTATCATCATCATTACTATTACTACCACCCTCATCATTATCGTCATCATCATCATCATCATCATCATCTTAGTTATGTTTCTCTTTTTGTGATAAATTCCATGGCCAAAAAACAATCTGGAGAGGAATGGGTTCATTTTATCTTGCATGTTACACTCCTATATAGAGGAAGTCAGGGTAGTAACTCAAGCAGAAACATGGATGCAAGGACTGAAGCAGAGATCACAGAGGAATTCTGGCTTGCACTGGCTTGCACCCGGGCTCATCTTTAGCTGCTTTTTTTATTAATTTCATGCTCACCTGGCTATGCGTGGCACCACCCACAATGAGATGGGCCCTCACACACCAATTAGAAATCAGGAAAATACCCCATAGAGTTATGCTCATAGGGCAATATGTTGGAGGAATTCCTCAGTTGAGACTCCTGTTTTCTCTGGTGTGTCAAGTTGACAGCCAAGATTTTTTTTTAATAAATTCCAAAGCGATTTATTACTCAGATCACATTCTGTCACCAAGATGAAATTCAGTTAGAAAACAAAAAGTGAATGGATATTGTCTAAACACTAGCATCTGTCTGATAGTCTCTCATTGGCTCTCCTTGGTAACCTCTGATTGGCTCCTAAAGCAGGAAGAATGGACTCTCCCCCTTCCAGGGCTGCTTAACTGTGTTTTTTTTTTTTAATTTTTATTTTCTATATTCTTTGTTTACATTCCAAATGATTTCCCCTTTCCCAGTTCCCCTCTCCCCATATGTCCCATAAGCCTTCTTCTCTCCACCCATTCTCTAATCACCTCCCTCTTTTTTCTCTGTCCTGGTACCCCCCTACAATGCTGGATCAAGCCTTTCCCGGATCAGGGCCCTCTCCTTACTTCTTCATGGGAGTCATTTGTTATACTAATTGTGTCTTGGGTATTCAGAGATCATGGGCTAATTAATATCTACTTATCAGTGATTGCATTCCACATGTATTCTTTTGTGATTGAGTTACCTCACTTAGAATATTTTCCAGTTCCAACCATTTGCCTAAAAATTTCATGAATTCATTTATTTTAGTTGTTGAGTAGTATTCCATTGTGTAAATATACCATATTTTCTGTATCCATTCCTCCATTGAGGTACATCTGGGTTCTTTCCAGCTTCTGGCTATTATAAATAAGGCAGCTATGAACATAATGATGCATATGTCCTTATTGCATGCCAGGGAATCCTCTGGGTATATGCCCAGGAGAGGTATAGCAGGGTCTTCAAGAAGGGTCATGTCCAGTTTTCTGAGGAAGCATCAGACTGATTTCCATAGTGGTTGTACCATCTTGCAGTCCCACCAGCAGTGGAGGAGTATTCTTCTTTCTCCACATCCTCTCCAACACCTGCTGTCTCCTGAGTTTTATCCTTAGCCATTCTGACTGGTGTGAGGTGAAATCACAGGGTTGTTTTGATTTGCATTTCCCTAATGACTAATGATGTTGAGCATTTCTTAAGGTGCTTCTCGGCCATCTGAATTTCTTCAGGTGAAAATTCTTTGTTTAGATCTGTACCCCATTTTTAATAGGGTTATTTGGTTCCCTGAGGTCTAATTTCTTGATTTCTTTGTATATATTGGATATTAGCCCTCTGTTGGATGTAGGGTTGGTGAAGATCTTTTCCCAATCTGTTGTTTGCTGTTTTGTTTTTTTGACAGTGTCCTTTGCCTTACAGAAACTTTGTAATTTTATGAGGTCCCATTTGTCAATTCTTGATCTTAGAGCATAAGCTATTGGTGTTCTGTTCAGGAATTTTTCCCCTGTGCCCATGTCCTCAAGGGTTTTCCCCAGTTTCTTTTCTATTAGTTTCAGTGTGTCTGGTTTTATGTGGAAGTCCTTGATCCACTTGGAGCTGAGCTTAGTACAAGGAGATAAGAATGGATCAATTCACATTCTCCTGCATGCTGACCTCCAGTTGAACCAGCACCATTTGTTGAAAAGGCTATCTTTTTTCCACTGGATGTTTTCTGCTCCTTTGTTGAAGATCAAGTGACCATAGGTGTATGGATTCATTTCTGGATCTTCATTTCTATTCCATTGGTCCACTTGTCTGTCACTGTTCCAATACCACGCAGTTTCAAAAACTATTGCTCTGTAGTATTGCTTGAGGTCTGGGATACTGATTCCCCCAGAAGTTCTTTTACTGTTGAGAATAGTTTTAGTTATCCTGGGTTTTTTGTTATTCCAGATGAATTTGAGAATTGCTTTTTCTAACTCTGTGAAGAAGTGAGTTGGGATTTTGATGGGGATTGCATTGAATCTGTATATTGCTTTTGGCAAGATGGCCCTTTTAACTATATTAATCCTGCCAATCCAAGAGCATGGAAGATTTTTCCATTTTCTGAGGTCTTCTTTGATTTTTTTCTTCAGAGACCTGAAGTTCTTGTCGTATAGATCTTTCACTTGTTTGGTTAGAGTCACACCAAGATACTTTATATTGTTGTGGCTATTGTGAAGGGTATCATTTCCCTAACTTCTTTCTCAGCCTGCTTATCCTTTGAGTATAGGAAGGCAACTGATTTGCTTGAGTTGATTTTATAACCAGTCACTTTGCTGAACTTGTTTATCAGCTGTAGGAGTTCTCTGGTGGAGGTTTTTGGGTCACTTAAGTATACTATCATATCATGTGCAAATAGTGATAATTTGACTTCTTCCTTTCCAATTTGTATCACTTTGACCTCCTTATGTTGTATAATTGCTCTAGCTAGAACTTCAAGTACTATATTGAAAAGATATGGAGTGAGAGGGCAACCTTGTCTAGTCCCTGATTTTAGTGAGATTGCTTCAAGTTTCTCTCCATTTAGTTTGATGTTGGCTACCAGTTTGCTGTATATTGCTTTAACTATGTTTAGGTATGGGCCTTGAATTCCTGTTCTTTCCAAGACTTTTAGCATGAAAGGATGCTGAATTTTGTCAAATGCTTTTTCAGCATCTAATGAAATGATCATGTGGTTTTTTTTCTTTGAGTTTGTTTATGTAGTGGATTGCATTGATGGATTTCCTTATATTGAACCATCCTTGCATCCCTGGGATGAAGCCTACTTAATCATGGTGGATGATTGTTTTGATGTGTTCTTGAATTCGGTTAGCAAGAATTTTATTTAGTATTTTTGCAATGATATTCATAAGGGAAATTGCCATGACGTTCTCTTTCTTTGTTGGATCTTTGTGTGGTTTTGATATCAGCGTAATTGTGGCTTCATAGAAGTTGGGTAGTGTTCTTTCTGTTTCCATTTTGTGGAATAGTTTGAAGAGTATTGGTGTTAGGTTTTCTTTGAAGGTCTGATAGAATTCTGCACTGAAGCCATCTGTTCCCGTGCTTTTTTTGATTGGGAGACTTTCTATGACCCCTTTTATTTCTTTAGGGGTTATGGGACTGTTTAGATGATCTATTTGATCCTGATTTAATTTTGGTGTTTGATATCTATCTAGGAAACTGTACATTTCCTCCAGATTCTCCAGTTGTGTTGAGTATAGGCTTTTGTAGTAGGATCTGATGATTTTTTGAATTTCCTCAGATTCTGTTGTTATATCTCCCTTTTCATTTCTAATTTTGTTAATCTGGATACTGTCTCTGTGCCCTTTGGTTAGTCTGGCTAAGGGTTTATCTATCTTGTTGATTTTTTCAAAGAACCAGCTCCTGGTTTTGTTGATTCTTTCTATGGTTCTCTTTGTTTCTACTTGATTGATTTCAGCCCTGAGTTTGATGATTTCCTGTCTTCTTCTCCTCCTGGGTGAATTAGCTTCTTTTTGTTCTAGGGCTTCAGGTGTGTCATTAAGCTGCTACTGTATGCTCTCTCCATTTTCTTTTTGGAGGCACTCAGGGCTCTGAGTTTTCCACTTAGCACTGCTTTCATTGTGTCCCATAGATTTGGGTATGTTGTGTCTTCATTTTCATTAAATTCTGAAAAGTCTTTGATTTCTTTCTTTATTCTTCCTTGACCAAGTTATCATTGAGTAGAGTATTGTTCAGTTTCCATGTGTATGTGGGCTTTCTGTTGTTTTTGTTGCTATTGAAGACCAATTTTACTCCATAGTGATCTGATAGGAGGCATGGGATTATTTTGATCTTCTTATATTTGTTGAGGTCTGTCTTGTTACCAATTATATGATCAATTTTGGCGAAGGTACCATGAGGTACTGAGAAAAAGGTATATTCTTTTGCTTTAGGATGAAATGTTCTATATATATCTGTTAAATCTAATTGGTCCAAAGCTTCAATTAGTTTCACTGTGTCCCTGTTTAGTTTCTGTTTTTCCTGATCGGTCCACTGAGGAAAGTGCAGTGTTGAAGTCACCCACAATTATTGTGTTAGGTGCAATGTGTGCTTTGAGCTTTAGTAAAGTTTCTTTTATGAATGAGGGTACCCTTGCATTTGGAACATAGATGTTCAGGATTGAGAGTTCTTCTTGGTGGATTTTTCCTTTGAGCAGCAAGAAGTGTCCTTCCATGTCTCTTTTGATGACTTTTGGTTGAAAGTCAATTTTATCTGATATTAGAGTGGCTACTCTGGCTTGTTTCCTGAGACCATTTGCTTGTAAAATTTTCTTCCTGCCTTTTACTTTAAGGTAGTGTTTGTCTTTGACACTGAGGTGTGTTTCCTGTATGCAGCAAAATGTAGGGTCCTGTTTACGTATCCAGTCTGTTAGTCTATGTCTTTTTATTGGGGAATTGAGTTCATTGATGTTGAGATATTAAGGAACAGTGATTATTACTTCCTGTCATTTTTGTTGTTATTTTTTTTTATATTTGATTGGTTATCTTCTTTTAGGTTTGATGAAAAAAGGTTACTATCTTGCTTTTTCCAGGGTGAAGTTTCCCTCCTTGTATTGGTGTTTTCCTCCTATTATCCTTTGTAGGGCTGTGTTTGTGGAACAATATTGGGTAAACTTGGTTTTGTCATGGAATAGCTTAGTTTCTCCATCTATGGTGTTTGAGAGTTTTGCTGGGTATAGTAGTTTTGGCTGGCATTTATGTTCTCTTAGAGTCTGCATGAGATCTGCCCAGGATCTTCTGGCTTTCATAGTCTCTGGTGAGAAGTCTGGTGTGATTCTGATAGGTCTTTCTTTATATGTTACTTGGCCTTTTTCTCTTACTGCCTTTAATATTCTTTCTTTGTTTAGTACATTTGGGGTTTGGATTATTATGTGATGGGATGTATTTGTGTTCTGGTCCAGTCTGTTTGGAGTTCTGTAGGCTTCTTTTATTTTCATGGGCATCTCTCTCTTTAGGTTAGGGAGGTTTTCTTCCATAATTTTATTGAAGATACTTGCTGGCCCTTTAAGTTGTAAATCTTCACTTTCATCTATGCCTATAATCCTTAGGTTTGGCCTTCTCATTGTATCCTGGATTTCTTGGATGTTTTGGATTACAAGATTTTTGCATTTTGCAGTTTCGTTGACTGTTGAGTTCATGGTTTCTATGGTATCTTCAGCATCTGAGATTCTTTGTTCTATCTCTTGTATTCTGTTGTTGATATTTGTATCTATGGCTCCTGATTTCTTCCCAAGGTTTTCTATCTCCAAAGTTGTCTCCCTTTGCAATTTCTTAGTTGCTTCTATCTCTGTTTTCAGATCCTGGATGGTTTTGCTCAGTTCCTTCACTTGATTGTTTGTGTTTTCCTGTAATTCTTTAAGAGATTTTTGTGTTTCCTCTTTCATGACCTCAGCCTGTTGACCAAAGTTCTCCTGTATTTCTTTAAGTGATTTTTGCGTTTCCTCCTTATTGGCTTCTATCTTTTGACCCGTATTCTCTTGAATTTCTTTTAATGATTTTTGTGTTTCCCTTGTATGGGCTTCTAACTTTTGATCCATTTTCCCCTGAATTTCTTTAAGAGATTTATTTATGACCTTCATGGGTTCCTGTGACAGCATCATGACTAGTGATTTTAAATCCAAATCTTGTTTTTCTGGTGTGTTGGGGTATCCAGGACTTGCTGTTAATGGAGTATTGGGTTCAGATGTTGCCATATTGCCTTGATTTCGGTTAGTAACGTTCCTACGTTTGCCTTTTGCCATCTAGTTCTCACTGTTGTCAGTTGGTCTTGTTGTCAATGGCTGGCGCTTCAACCTTCTTTGAGCCTATTTCCACAACACTGGATGACTGGGTTTCCCCTGGCAGAGATTGCTGATGTGTTACCCTCTTCTTGGGTGCTGTTGGAGTCCTGGTGTGTCCTGCCCCAAGAAATGTTAGACTTAGGTTGTCTCTGTGGACCGAACCTGGTGATGCCCATCTGCTCTGTCAGGGAGTGAAGATGGCAGTGGGGATCCCGCAGGGCACAGGCCCCACACCTGACTGGTACACAGACAAACCGCCACTCTGCCCAGGTCCTGGGCACAGGTGGCAGCCAGCAGCTCGGTGGTCTGCATCCCCAGAGGTCTTAGACTTGGGATATCTCAGTACCTGGGGTCTCCTGTCCCGTCTGACTGGTGGCAAAGATGGCGGCTGCCGACCTC
Source organism: Apodemus sylvaticus (assembly GCF_947179515.1). Taxonomy (NCBI): domain Eukaryota; kingdom Metazoa; phylum Chordata; class Mammalia; order Rodentia; family Muridae; genus Apodemus; species Apodemus sylvaticus. Next base: position 57,051,468 of record NC_067488.1, on the reverse strand, counting down.
TCTGCAGGGCACAGGACCTGCGCCCGGCTGGCACACAGACGAACCGCTGTTCTGCCCTGGTCCTGGGTGCAGATGTCAGCCAGCAGCTCGGTGTTCTGCATCCCCAGAGGTCCTAGAACTCGGGATATCTCAGTACCTGGGGTTGCCTGTCCCGTCCTACTGGGAGCTAGGCTCAGGCCTGCCATCTTCTCTGCAGGGCAGAGTACCTGCACCTGGCTGGCACACAGACGAACCGCTGCTCTGCCCAGGTCCTGGGGGCAGGTGGCAGCCAGCAGCTCGTTGGTCTGCATCCCCGGAGGTTTTAGACTCAGTACCCAGGGTCGCCTGTCCCGTCCGACTGAGGACAAAGATGGCAGCTACTGACTTCTCCACAGGGTACAGGACCTGCGCCTGGCTGGCACACAGACTAACTGCTGCTCTGCCCAGGTCCTGGGCGCAGGCAGCAGCCAGCAGCTCAGCAGTCTGAGTCCCCAGAGGTCCTAGAACTCGGGATATCTCTGTACCTGGGGTCGCCTGTCCACCTACTGGTCGGCAGCCAAGATTAATCCTCATAAGTATCTATCTTCCTTTGTAACATATGTCTCTTTCTGTCCATCAATTAATCAATCTTTCTATGATCCATATTTATTTCTATCATCTATTTGTCTATTTACCCATCTTTCTATTATCAACTAATCAATCATCTGGTTTTCCCCTCTGGAACTATTAGATAAAACAAACTCTTTCTTCCCTAAATTGCCTTTGTCAGGGTATTTTGTCACAGACATAAGAAAAGTAGCCAATGTAGAAAATGTGGCACTGAGAAGTGGGGCCATTGCTCTAACTACCCTGAGTATGTGCTACTTAGGCCATTGGAACTGATTTCTAGGAGGCATGTCGCAGAGTATGGAATCTGGATTGGAAAAACCTGAGGATGTTCTAAGCAAAGCTCAATGAGACTCAGTAGGAGTTTTGAAGATAGAAATTCTGAGATAAACATGAACAGGTTTTCATTTTTTGCCCCAATGGGATCTTTTTCTTTTCCTTTCCTTTTCTTTTTCTTTTCTTTTCTTTTCTTTTCTTTTCTTTTCTTTCTTTCTTTCTTTCTTTCTTTCTTTCTTTCTTTCTTTCTTTCTTTCTTTCTTTCTTTCTTTCTTTCTTTCTTTCCTTCCTTCTTTCTTTCTTTCTTCCTTCCTTCCTTCCTTCCTTCCTTCTTTCTTTCTTTCTTTCTTTCTTTCTTTCTTTCTTTCTTTCTTTCTTTCTTTCTTTTTCTCTCTCTTTCTCTCTCTCTTTCTTTCTCTGTCTCTCTCTCTCTTTCTCTTTCTCTCTCTCTTTCTTTCTCTCTCTTTCTTTCTCTCTCTCTTTCTCCTCTCTCTCTCTTTTTTTCTCTCTCTTTCTCTCTTTCTTTCTCTCTTTCTCTCTTTCTCTTTTTTCTTCTCTCTCTTTCTCATTCTCTCTCTTTCTCTCTTTCTTTCATTCTTCCTTTCTATATTTCTCTCTTTCTCTCTCTCTTTCTTTCTTCCTCTCTCTTTCCTCTCTCTTTCTCTTTCTCTCTTTATCTCTTTCTTTTTCTTTCTCTCTCTTTCTTTTTCTTTCTCTCTTTCTTTTTCTTTCTCTCTCTCTCTCTTTCATTCTCTCTTCCTTTCTCTCTTTCTCTTTCTTTCTTTCTTTCTTTCTTTCTTTCTTTCTTTCTTTCTTTCTTTCTTTCTTTCTTTCTTTCTTTCTTTCTTTCTTTCTTTCTTTCTTTCTTTCTGTCAGGGCTGTCCTGGAACTCACCCTGTAGACCAGATGGCCTCAAACTCAGAAATCCGCCTGCCTCTGCCTCCCAAGTGCTGGGATTAAAGGCATGTGCCGATATTTTCTTGTTTATATCTTTACCAGTTACTTTTGCAAGTGGGCCAGTGGCCATGTTTGCTACATTCTAGCAAAGAAACTGGTTGCATTCTGTCCCTGTCCTGAGAACTTGCGTGAGGCTGAGTTAAAAATTCTAGATAGGATAGCATTTAGGTTTGGTATGGCTTTTACTCACTGATCCCGTCCATCCCATCCAGAGAACATTTCATGAAGATATGAAAGCCATTTGGTTTCATAACAAAATGTATGTGTGTAAGTTTAACAGGCAAGGCAGGTTTGAAAGTAGCTGTAACTATTGAAATGACTAGTGCACTGTACTGGAACAATAAGAAGAGTGCTTTTGAGGCAAAACCCCATCCACAGAAGGGTTCATCTTATGAAAATACAAATTATTTGAAAGTAGAGACTCCCACTGAATAGATCCTCCGGTGGAAAGCAAATATATAAGGAATTGCTTCCTCAAGGTTCTCAGAGGCCACTTAAACTATGGTCCAAGGAGGCTGAGTTATTTCTGAGCTGGCAATATTGTTCATGTGGTGCTGATATTTGAGGCATGAAAAAAATTATGAGAATAAGTGGGTTGTGGAGGCTTTCACCGAGGTTAAAGAAAGCCTCAGAGAGCAGGCAATGTGAGGAGAATTTGGATTCGCTGCACAGGAGCCCTGCAAGGTCATGCATGAAGCTGTAACATTGAATCCTGGATTGAAATAGAGACCCCAGAATACTGGAGATGACACATCTTAAGACATTCACTGAGGAAAGATACAGGCACAGAGTGAATGCAGCTGAAGAGATGCTCTGTGTGCTGCAGAGCTACAGAGGTAGTTCTACTCAAGCCCTTGGATCCCAAATGATTCCATCCCAAGCCCAATGTGCCAGATATAGAGCTTCTGGGTTTGCTTTTCCCCTGCTGGCTTTCATGTTTGCTCTGGTTGGATATTTCCTTTTTCCATCCTCACTACTTCCTTTTGGAATGGGAATGTTGACTCTGTCTGTTGCTCATTGGAAGTACATAACTCATTTAATGATATTATACCAGGAGTCACAGTTAAGAGAGTAGTAGCTCAAGTCTCTGAAGAGACTATGGACCTAAACAGTGTTGGGATTTTAAAAGAACATGGGAACTTTTGAAGTTAGAGTGAACGCAATTTCCATCATGAGATGGCTGTGAACTGATTTAAGAAGCTTGTGGAAGCTTTAGGAGGCGAAATCTTGTTGCAGGAGGTGGGCCTTGAGATCGTAAGTGGAAGCCTCACTTCCTATCCACTCTCTGCCTTGTCTCTTCCAATGCAGCATGGCCAGTCTGCTGCAATGATGTCCTCACCATGATGGAGCCTACATCCTTAAACCACAAACCAAAAGCCTCTTTGCTTCTCAAGTTGTGATTGTCAGAGATTTTTGTCACAGCAACAAGAAAAGCCACTGATTCTCATGGTGGTGATGTCAGTGGCACTAAGCTTGACCCCTGATAGCAAGCATCGGGAACAGAAACCCCCCAGAGACCTGAGTGCAGATATTGGTCCTGAGAAGAAAGAAACCTCAAGAAGATAGTATGGCAGAGGTGGCTGGTGCCTGGATCTCTGCCAAGAAGCTGTTCACAGATCATGTCACGTGGACACACTGGTCCAAGTGTGGACATGCAATATTTCGTTGAATCAATAAGATAGACAATAGATAAACAACTCAAAAAGTGGCATGCATACTTGCATTGGGAATCTTCTTATAAGAAATGTCCTTCCCACAAGGAGAGGCATTTGCTCCAGGTCAGAGGCTGTTCTTGTAAAAGGGGAGTGGGTGGGGATGAGTCAGGAAGGCTTGTAATTGCTGTGATTCCAGGATAAGTAAAGGAATAAAACAATATTGTAGGTTTTAAAGCACAAAATTCATCACATGTCCCTGGACCCACAGAAACCAGGGGAAATAAAGATTAGAACATTCCAAAATTTCAGACACACAGGTGGACCTTTTATGGAGAAAGTTTTTATCATAATGAAGCAAAGCTTTATAATAATAGAAAAAAAACCCCAATAACGTTGTCAGAGATGACCACATCAGTCGGAGGTCCCTCATCCCTACGGAATGCAAAATCAACACCTCATAGAAAATTGCTAGATGTGGAAAGCTAGCCCACACCAGCCCCAAGGACTGAGGCTCACAGAGATGGATCTGGTATCAGAATCCAAGCCTCCACTTTTATCTTTGCCCAGCTTCTGGGATCAGCTATTAGTTGGCATGGCATCCAGTTAGCTGAGCTGATGTCCTAAGGGCCATCATGGGAGGAGAAGCCTTTTCCCTGTTGTAAGCTCTCTTTGCAGAGTGGGGAGGATGTCTATTTACACAAATATGTTTTGGGAAACAAGTGTCTATTCATTCACCCTAGAGAGAGTATTGCTGACAGGGAAAAGAATAATTGCACTAGTTTAGCTTAGTGAACCAGTGAGTTTATTACGGTTCCTTGCAGGTGATCCCTTACATAGATAGTGTCTTACCTATGGGAACATGAGAGGCTCAAAAGCAGCAGCAGCATCTCCCCAGTCATGGATGATAACTCCCAAAAGATACTTCCCTGGAGCTCCCTATACAACAACTTGCAGGCAGTTTACCTGGAAGGAGAATCTTTTAGTCTTGGGAAAGAACCTTGTGTATCTTGTAAGTTTCAGGATCTTCCTGGGATTTCTTAAATATACTAAATTTTATGATTCATTTAGTTGTTGAGTTGTGTGAGCCTCTCTCCAGGTGGGAATGTTGCACTTTGCAGGTACCAGTCATGAAACACTCCCATACTGATGTCTGTCCCAGAGCCTGATAAAGGTTTGCTTCTAGTCAAGTGATGTGCTTCTGGAAGCCTGCTAGAGAAGGTATCATATTTATTTCTGCTCCTGGAGGTACCTCCTGTGTGCTGGGAAGACAGCATTGATGGACCATTCATCTAGGCCAAACCTAGATAATCATGGTGATACCTGTTCCTTCCAAAGTGTGAATGACCTTCTGGTGGTAAAGGTGTGAGAAATCAAATCTTCCAAAAATCTCAGCTTTCAAGCAAAAAACAAAATGAAGAGAGAGCTCAGTATTGCATTAAAGGAGATGGAAATGGACCAAGAAAGATCAAAGAAATGATGGTTCCTGGAAAATTAGACTAAAAACTGCAAGCAGCCCATGGGAAGAGAGGCACGGAGAGGATTTATAAATAAGTTAAATAACGATTTCTTTTAATAGACTAATAAAATAGATGAATGTCTAGCAAATCTAATCCAAAGAAAAGTAAGAGTGAGACTGTACGTGTTTTATGGATTTCAAAAGGGTTGTAACTATGTAAAGTGTTCTCCAGTAGAGTCTGCCCAGGATTAATGAAAAGACACTTTAACATGGAATTCTCTTTGCAGCCATACAATGCCCCAACTTGAAATCTAGACGAAATAGTTGATGGTAAGGGGAAATACAAATTACCTGTATTGACTCAGAAGGAAATGTTCACAAAGCACTGGCTAGACAGCTAGACACAAGATAAGTTTACAGAAATCAATAATTTTGCTTACAATAGAAAAAGATACCCAGGAAGGAAAATACTGCCAAGTACTACTTCTCCGTGGAAGCACAGCTCTGCCTGGTGGGTCATCCCATCATTCTGTCAGAGGATGTGGAGTGCAGGGAGTCATGTGCTACCCTCACCCTGCAGATACCAGAGCCACTCTGCCACCCAACCCTCAGGGGATGGCTTGTGGGTGGTCTGAAACTTGGCAGGAAGTGACAAATCCTAAGAATAGTCAGGGAAACTGGGGCCAAATAATTGCAACATCACTTGGTGCCAAATGGAAGCTCCCTTCTACCTTGTTAGCATAAAATGCACATGGTTCTGGTCCAGGGCTAGAAAAATAGAGCACAGAGATGTAGAGAGCTCAGAACCAGAAGCTAATGTGTGTGTGTGTGTGTGTGTGTGTGTGTGTGTGTGTGGTCTGACTCAGGAGGGCTGGTACCCCAATAAGGGAAGAATGATAGTCCTTCCTTTCCCCTGCTTTCCATCCTCCCTCCCTCCCCTTTCTCTCTCCTCTCCTTTCCCTTCCCTCCTGTCCTTCCTTCCTCCCTCCCTTCTTCCTTCTCTTCCCCCTCCCTTCCTTTTTCACTCCCTTCCTTTCTCCTTTTCCCCCTTTCTTTCCTATCCTTCCTCCTTCCCTCCCTCATTCCTTCCCACCTTTCCTCCCATCTTTCCTCCAGTCTACTCTTCTCTTAATTCTTTCCTTCCTTCTTCCTTCTTTCTTTCCCTCCATCTCTTCCTCCTTTTCAACTTCCCTCCTTTCTTTCTGTACTTCTAAATCCCTTCTCTTCCTTTTGGTGGGCAACCTTGGATTTCCTAAAACTTCTGGCCCCCCGTCTCTGCTCCCAAGTCCCAAGATGGGATCCACCATTCCCAGATAGTATAACATATGAAGATGCTGCCAGCTCGGCAGTGCTCAGTGTACATAGAAGTGGAGCCTCACACCTGACAGAATCACAAATCCAGATGGAGCGTCAGCCTCTGAGATGGTGATCATCATAAAGAGAGTTACACAGGGGAGCCAGTCTTGGAGGCTTGTATATAATCTACAAATGAGGAAGTAATTCTTAGTAAGGAATTTGGAAGCCATAAAGGGAAGTCATTTGTGTCCAAATAGAAATTAAAATATTTTGATGATCACTATGAAAGTGATATATATGGGTGATTACTCTTACTGCAAATGACCAGACTGTGATTATTATTTACAATATCCAAGAAACACATCATATTATTAAAAAGTTGGCAAAGGAGGAAACCAACCATCTAACAAATGTTTGAAAAAGATTGTCCAGCACCTGAGTGCTTAGAGATTTTCAAATAAAATAAGCCGTAAGCTTCATTCCTCCCGACTAGGATAAATAAGAGGAACAAGAAAACTTGTTGGAAGGGAACTGTGTCATCCAATCTACTCACCCAAATCCAAGTTGTTAGGGGATTCTGGAAGGATCTGGGTAAATCCATACTATCCTGTGATGCTCTTAGACTTTAACAATATGTCTGCATTTGTGTGTGCCTTGAGCAGGCAGGGCTTGCAAAATAGGCTTCATCATATACAAAGGCAATGCTGACAGAAAATGACTTCATGTGCTTGAGTATTTGTGGATGTTAAATCATTTCAACCATGAATACATCAGAGTGCCTCTTCACTGAAGGGGTACACAGGGAAAATGTATCTATATAAATTTTTTGTATATCTTCCATTTATTATGGTAGATCTTCTTTGTATCTTCTTCCTCTTCCTCCCCTTCTTCCTCCTCCTCCCTTTTCCTCCTCCTCCTTCTCCTTTTTCTTCTTCTTCCTGGATGAACACATTCAACAGAAGAGTCAGCTGGACCATGGTCACCATGGATGTGGAAGATGCAATCACTGTAGTCTGACCTCCATCAGGGCATCAGACACATGCCTGGTATCTTCAGTTGGAGCTTTTGGTAGCTGCTTCCATATTGTCCCCATGCCCAGCCACAGGAGACAGCTCACCTCTGCTGTCCAATTCTTAGCTGAGGATGTCGCTCCAAGAAGCTTCTCGGGGCCGTCTGTCTGTGGGGCCTTCTCTATCTCAGTCACTCTGACGCAGCTGCCCATTGGCTCTATCAGGAGCCAGGGCTGTGTCCTTTCTTTCCCCTCCCTTGAACTTTACACGGTTTTCCTTTTCAGAACTGTTCTCTTGTGTCCTCTTTTTATTTGCCCCATAAAAATCTAGAAACAAAAGGAAAGTCATCCTTAGGTGGGTTGGTGCCAGCTTGTATTCCCATAAGTTGGTGCTGGGTGGAGGTAGAGATCATGGTTCCCTTGATAGGTTCTCTCTCTCTCTCTCTCTCTCTCTCTCTCTCTCTCTCTCTGTGTGTGTGTGTGTGTGTGTGTGTGGGCATGTGTGCACCAATATGTGGCTGACCTCACTATGTGAACCAACATTCCTGAGGCATGGGCAGGAATCTTGGCTGCACTATTAATGCAGCCTTTCCTTTCTGAACCACACTATCACGGCCCCTTTCCTTTCTGAACCACACTATCATGGCTCCGAGTCTGACTTTTGAGAACTGTGTGTCCAGACTGAGTCCTCTGTTGGCCTCAAGTCCTAGAGGACTGGAGGGAGTATCTTACCCATCTTTGTTTCTCTTACTGCCTATGGCACTAGCTGGCCACAATGGACCCCACATCCTCCCTAGATACTGAACACACCAAGAACATGTCTGTGTGCCAAAGTATTTGTTGTGTGTGTGTGTGTGTGTGTGTTGTGTGTGTGTGTGTGTGTGTGTGTGTGTGCACATATGTATGTTGGTAGGACCCAGGAAGTAGACAATATGTTTCCTGTGTTATATAACCAGGAAAAAATCCAAATTTCAAGGTGCTTCTGTCTTTAAACCAAAGCTCTGTATTCCACTGACAGCAGCCAAGTGGATCCCTCCCTGTGTCTTGCCCAAGAATGTCTAGGATTCTGTCTGCCTGTGACCCCTCTGAGGATGTTCAGAGTATTTTCCAATGCCTCCTTTTCTGTAGAGTGTTCTGAGTCTTGTCCACCCTGGCCTTCTGTGAAGGGCCATATTACCTGTAGGGATGTTCATTCTGTTTCAACAGTCCCACCTGTCTTTTTAATGAGACATTGTCTTACACTATTGCCCAGCCTGCTTTATACTTGTTGGGAAACTTCTTCCACCCCTCCCAAGTGCTGAGATTTTAACTATGTCCTACCACCCTGAGTTCATGTGGTACTTGGCACTCAACCCAGGCAAGCATTCTACCCACTGAGATGCATCCCCATATGTACTACCACATTTAAGGGCCAGGTTGTGGACTCTGCGGGCCAGACCAGGTTGTAGGCCAGTGTCTCCTGCCAAACCTGCTTCTCCACACTTGCATGCTGGACACAAGGTGCCTTACAGGGTCATGAGAAGAAGTTGGTAGTCACAGCAGCACGCATAAATGCCAAACCAAGATGGAGTCTCTTCATCTCTGAGCTGGATACTCAGGGATGGAGCCTGAAGCTAGGGGATATCTGTTGAGGCACAACAAGTGCTCTGTGGTGAGGATTCTGTCAAGACACCCTGATTTTTTTGTCTCCTAGAACCACTGGAGGAGAAAACCAAGTCCACTGGATGAATGGGCCAGGTACCCTTTGCCACCCTGAACTTAATGGCCCCAGACTGCCTCAGGAAGACACCCCTGTAAGTAACAGAGAGTTGGTTCATCGCTTTTTACTTTTGTTATTGTTGTTGTTGTTGTTATTGTCAAAATCACCTGGTTTCTGACTATTAGAAGGAAGGTTCTCACATGTTGTACTTTTGAGTGTCACCCTGGACATTATTCACCGAGTTTTACTGTGCAGTGGATTGTTGTACATCCCTCAGTCTCCAGGGGACCTATCTGTCAAGTACTGAGTGTGACTTACACATTAACTGGGATGGGACTCATCTGCTTTATGTGTGGAATCGCTGAGACTGATGGGAATCTGCTGTTAGACACAAAAACATCTAAAAAAACAATGAAAAAACCAAGCAGAGACCCTGGACGTGGCATTGTTTGGTGGATTTGCATATTTATGAATTTCTGTAATTTGAAAAGATATCTTTCTTGACTTCTCTCTGGGAATATATTGCCATGTGTCAAAATCAAAGCAATCAAAACCAACCCTGCCAGCCAGCAGCGGCTGCGTTCATCACCCCGTGTTACAGCATCCAGATAACTTGCTTATTCATAGACGCCTCTGAAGATAGAATTGAAGTAATTCATCTATATTGATGTGCGAATTGTGTTTATTTTAAAAGCCACCACAGAGCAAACTTAAACACGATGGCAAATTGTGTCAGAGGGCATTTTCTCCTCTCCCCAAACCCATGTCTTTGTCTTTCAAATGGTTTTCTTACAGCCTCGTGCTTTTCACACCATGTCAAGACTGCGCTCTTGCTGGAAGCCTCTGCCCACACACTGGCCTCCCATCCCTGTCTTCCTTTCCCGACCCTCATAAAGCACAGGTAGGCGCTTACGCTACATCTCTTACTTTGAAGTGGACAGAAATAGAAATGTACTTTTGCGGGCTCAAGATGTCATAGTGAAGAAATTAAGCCCTACAGGTACACTCTTTCTCCTGGGCTCCTTCGACCCTCTCTCCTAGTGTTTGTACACAGACCCAGGCACAAGTAGAGTAGGCGTTGTCCTCTACTCTCAGTGATCTGAAAGTGAAAAATCAGTGCTCGTCACAAGTAAGGGTGGAGTGGAGACCAAGGCAGCCCGTCTTTGCAGGGAGCCCCTGGGCTCTCTCCACCAGCCTCACTACAGTCAGCTGCAAAGCAAACTCCATGCTAATAGCCTAGCTGCTTTTCCTAGATGTTGTCGAGAACTTGGTTTTTGATCACTCTAGGGGGACACTGACTTTGTGTGAAAGTCAAGGAAGGATCCTTGTTGGCTAGATAAGGAGGGCCAGTGGTTGCAGGGCACATAAGAGAAGTGGTAAACCTGAGACAGATATTAAAACATCCCCAGAGGGCCTGGGTCCCCCAAGCAGAACCCAATGATGTGATGGTGTTGTTGACATGTCTGATATGGGGTGGGGGTGTCTTTGCTGATTGGGTGTGTCTTAGTTTCTCTCTCTCTCTCTCTCTCTCTCTCTCTCTCTCTCTCTCTCTCTCTCTCTCTCTCTGGTTTTCGAGACAAGGTTTCTCAGTATAGCCCTGGCTATCCTGGAACTCTGTAGACCAGGCTGGCCTCAAACTCAGAAATCTGCCTGCCTCTGCCTCCCAAGTGCTGGGATTAAAGGCGTGCGCCACCACTGCCTGACTTCTTAGTTACTTTTGAGTGCTGTGATAAAATACCATGGCTGAAGAATCTTACAAAAGAAGGCATTGAAGTTGGGGCTCATGGTTTGGTTCCATAGGGTAAGAGTCTATGACCATCAGGGCAGGGAGCATGGCGGCAGGTAGGCAGACATTGTGATCTGCAAGCCCAAGGCAGAGAAAGAGGCGCTGTGAATGACATGGGCTTTGGAAACCTCAATGTCTACACCACCGGCACACCTCCTGCGACAAGGCCACACCTCCTGCAATTAGGCCACACCTCCTAACTCTCCCCAAACAGTTCCACCAACAGAGGATCAAGCACTAAAATACATAAATCTTTGGGCACCATTCTCATTCAAAACACCTCAGGGTGGCCTGCTGGGCCTTGTGTCAATGCAGTCTGCCCAGCCACATAGCCTTTCCTAAGCACTACACATTCCATGCCTGGTACCCTCCCTCATTGCTTGTTTCATACATAGTCCTGCTATCAAGACTGCCCAGGTCTGCGCTTCAGCCTCGTCTCCATGGCCTTTCTTCCCAGCATCTCTCCTGATCCTCTACTGTTATGCCCGCTGCTGTGAAGGATCCCTCCTTTGTGCCCTGTGCCTTCTGGGTGCTGCTGGCCCCACAGCCTGTCAGCAGGCAGGGACAGGGGCAGGTTCACAGGTCACAAGGGACTGTCTCACAGCTGTGAGGATGGATCCAGGATCCAGGGGCTAAGGTGGTGGCATGATGCTGTGAAGGTCCCTGCTGGATCTTCCTTTTTCTGCTATCAATTCTTTATGCCTTAACCATGAAGCAGAATGCAGCATCGGAGACACCGGTCCCTCAGACTATAGTGATGGCAGTGATCTGTGGAGCTATGGAGAGCTCACAGGGTTCCCATGTGTGCTGTGTCCCTCAGTAACTGAATCTGGGGATGTTGCCTGGTATTCTCATCACTTGTGCTACAAGGACACAGTTGCAGGTAGTGAGGCCATGTGACACTCACAGGGAGGCCAGTAAAATGCCAAGAGCTTCCAAGACCATCAGGGAGTGAGGAGGAGGACCTCCAAGTCACAGAGGCTGACTTCTAAAATAATCCAGAAGTAGCTGGTGCCTCATTCCAGAACAGGGACTCTGGAACTGCTCACTCAAGGAAGCTGCTGCTTTGAGAACCTCCCTCCCTTAGCTGGTTCAGATAGGAAAAGGGACTTTTGGATGCACAAGGTTTTGAACCTCTGCTGAACCTCTCAGCTGAGGAAAGCAAATGACACCCTTCAACTAAAACATAATTACATTACAGATGAAGAAGGAGAAAAACCAAAAACAAGGCAAGTTCCAAATCATGTGACAGTCTCAGTGGCTGACAGAGATGTGGAACTCCTCCTGTCCCTGGCTGTCTGTAGGAATGGATGCCTGCTCTTAGATTTTTTTTTACCCAAGTTGGTTAAAGTTTCTGTCCACACAGCAGCTTGGAGGTAGGTGTTCTGGGGAGCTTTAGCACACTGCTACTGTTCAACAGAGAAGCAGCCTTTACTCACATAGTGTGTGGGTTCCAGCTGATAGGGCCCAGGCCCCGGGGCTCTCAACTCCAGCATTTCATGTTCTTGGTCCAGTGGGAACAGCAAAGCACAGGGAGGGAGGGCATAACTGTGCCTCCACACTGGAGTCAGGGCACGACTGCCTAGAGAGGCAAGCCTGGTGTCCTACACTGCTTACTATAGCTGTGATAAACATCATGACCAAAAGTTACTTGGGGGAGGAAAGGGTTAATTGCATCTTACAGCTTATAGTCCATCATGAAAGGAAGACAGGGCAGGAACTCAAGGCAGGAACACAGGGGCAGGAACTGAAGCAGAACCACAGAGCAACACTATTTACTGGCTTGCTCCCCATAGCTTGCTCAGTTTGCTTTTGAAATACAACCCAGGTCCACCTACTCAAGTGGGGCCCTCCCCACAGTGGTCTGGTCCCTCCCACATCAATCATTGATCAAGAAAATACTCCACAGAGATCCCCACAGGCCAGTCTGATGGATGTTTTTTTCTCAGCTGAGGCTCCCTCTTCTCAGATGACTCTGGTCTGGGTCGAGTTGGCAAAACTTAACCAGCACGGCAAGTGACAATGTTGAATGTGGTGGCAAGTTCCTGGTGAACCTGAGGAACAAACTACCGCACTGCATGAAGAAGGAAGTGACCAGACTGAAGGGGTGGGGTCAGGATGGAACCCAGGCAATTGCTGATGGTCAGGTTGTGCTGGATACCAAGGAGCTGGAGTTCAAAATCAGAGAGTGAGCACCATAAAAATGGTGCAGGAGGGTGGTGGAGGGTGTGTGTCTATCCTGATATAAAGAACCCATTTCACATATGAACACATAGTGGCAGCTCACCGACCATGCCTTCTAGAATAATTCCAAATACAGAAAGGGAGGGGAACAAGAAAATCATCATAATGATTGCACAGTGTCTGAGGGTTTCCACTGCTGTGAAGAGTTGCCATGGCTAAGACAACTTCTATAAAGGCAAATATTTAATAGGAACTAGCTTACAGTTTCAGAGGTTTAGTTCATTATCATCATGGCAGGAAGCTTGGCAGCAGGCAGGCTGGAGGTGTTGAGAGTTCTACATCTTGATCTGAAGGCAGCCAGGAGGAGGCTGTCTTCCCTAGGCAGCTAGGAGGGGACTGGAATTCCACACTGGGTGGAGCTTGAGTATAGGAGTCTTTAAGGCCAATCTATTTAGAGATGTACTTTCCCCCTATGTAGGCCACACATCCTAATAGTGCCACCCCCTATGGCCGAACATTGAAACCCATGAATCTATGGGGACCAAACTTTTTCAAACCATCACAATCTTTGTAGAAGAGACTCGCTGGCAGGTGCTCAGTGATGGTTTCCATTTCAGTACAATCTCTTCTGCTTCCCTAAACTGTTGGTTTAGGTTGGAGGTTAGTTTAACTGTTGGTTAAACTGGAGGTCCTTCACATCCAAGGGCTGGCTCAATCTAGAAAGGAAAGATGGAAACAGAAGCTCAACAGGACCAACCAAGTGGGAAAACTGTGTGCTGGCTACTTTTGTGTTAACTTGACACGAGCTAGAGTCATTTCAGAAGAGGTAAACTTCAACTGAGAAAAAGTCCACTACCAGATTGGCCTGTGGACAAACCTGAAGGGCATTGTCTTGATTGATTACTGGTGAGAGGACACCCAACCCAGCTCAATGTGGGCTGTGCCACCCTTGGACATGTGGTCCTGAGTTGCATAAGAAAATGTGTTGAGAAAGCCATGAGGAGCAAGCCACTAAGCAGCACCCCTCCATGGTCTCTGCTTCCATTCCTGCCTCTAGGTTCCTTCCTTGAACTTCTGGCCTGTCTTCCCTCAGTAATGGAAGTTACTGGGACCTGACCTCTGTAAGCTGAAACAAACCCTTTCCTTTTCAAGTTGCTTTTGGCCAGTGTTTCATCACAGAAATGGAAACCCTAACAACTAGGCCAGGCTGACACTTGGAGGCTCAGCAGCAGGTTGTAGGATAGAGTAGCTAACTTCAGAGGCATCCTTCTCAAGTCCAAGATGGGAGACTAACCATGTAGGCACAGCACGGTGGTCCATACACTACAGGAGCAGAGTACAACCCTTCATTGTCTCTGCCTTTCTCCTTTCTCTTCTTTTATTTCTATTCAGATGGTCCACCCACTGCTGAGGATTGGAGGAGACACGGACATTTGACCTGGGGTAAAGAGCTCATGACATCTGAGTGGCATCCCTCATTCCTACTAACAAGGCAGGTCAGAGGTTCCTATGTAGGTATCGGGCATATCCACCATGTGGCCTGTCACTGAAGCAGAAGCTGGGAAAGGCTCCAGAGGCTCTACTGTCTTTTAGTTTACTTGTTTCAGCAAGAAGCAAAATAACTAATATGGCCCCCTCAATGATCTCTGAGAACAAAATCATGACACAGCAAGACATCACTTAGTGGTTGTCTCTGGGGCCTCAAGGAACCAGTAGGAAAAATAGTTATTAAGGGCCAGCTACTGAGCTTCTTTAGCTGCAGAGGGAGTTGAGAGTGACTTACTAGGTGTCTCAAGCTCTAGGAGATATGGAAGCAGGTGAAAGAGCCCCGAAGCCACCTGATGACCCTCCAAGGCTAGAGGCTTCTGTCCCATCTTGGCCCTCAAGAGTCTTATACTGTGAGAAGAGACCATGGCAGCCACAGGGTAAATGCACCTGGGTTAGAATCCCTCCAACTCTGACATCCATCATGGTCCTGTGTCCACAGTGGCTCTGGTTGAGTCTGGCACTAATAAGGAAAATGAACGTCAGATAGACTTCAGGGCCTGTTCCGGCAGCCTGGGGACCTTGTAAACCACAGGACACAGGGCTGTGCTTCCAAAGAGCCTTTAATCTGCTGGGTGTTTATTTTAGAAAAGAATCAGTGGGAGCCATATTAGTTATTTTTCTTCTTGCTGAAACAAAACAAAACAAAACAAAATAAAAACAAAACAAACACCCAACCAAAGCACATTAAGACCAGAAGGGTTCATCCTGGCTCACAGTTTGAGAGGATGGCCCATGATGGTGAGAGAGTCACGGTATCTGGGCCTCAAGGCATCTATCCCCATTGCACCCCTGGTGAGGAAGCAGATGTAGTGGATGCTGAAGCTCAGATAGCTTTCCCATTCTTAAGAAGTCTGAGACTCCAGCCTATGGGATGGTATCGCCAACACTCAAAGTGGGCCTTCCCATGTCAGTTAACCTATTCTAGAAACTCCCTTAGAGACACATTCTAAGCGAGTTTAGACCCTGCTAAGTTGGTAGCCAGTGTTAACCACCACGGGAACCCAGGCCAACTGGGAAATGTTTGCTGAGGAGTTTTGCCTGGTGCATCAGGAGTCCTCCTGGACATGGAACCATTCAATGTTTACACTCAAAACTGTGGCCAGAGATGGTCAGAGGAGGTGGCAAGGAGGACTGCGGGGGCAGTGTGAAGGTGGGCGGGGTGTGTTATCCATCAACAGCAAACAAAGCAAGTTCTGCTACATTGAGAGCAAGGAGACTCTGCAAGTCCTTTGGGGCTTTATAGGGAAATCAGAAGAGATTTTCTTTTTCTTTTTAATTATATATTTTCTTAATTTACATTTCAAATGTTATTCCCTTTCCTGGTTTCCCCTCCAAAAACACCCTATCCCATCTCCAGTCTTCCTGCTCACCAACCCACCCACTTGCACTTCCCTGTCCTGGCATTCCCCTACACTGGGGCATCGAGCCGTCTCAAGACCAAGGGCCTCTCCTCCCTCTGATGCCCAACAAGGCCATGCTCTGCTACATATGCAGCTGGAGCCATGGGTCCCTCCATGGCTCTTTGGTTGGTGGTTTAGTCCCTGGGAGCTCTGGGGGTACTGGTTGGTTCATATTGTTGTCCTGCAACAGAAGAGATTTTCTTATAGCAAAGGAAACTAGGAACCAACCTGAAGACTGCAGGCTGGCTGGAGTGACCTTTGTAGGGCACGGCGATCCTGACATCTTCCAGCCCATTGGTTGCTGGCTGTAGGTATGGCCTGGTTAAAGACACCCTGAGTAATCCTCATAGCCCTAATGCTGATGGTCTACTGGAAAAGGAATGTTGCCCCCCTTGAGATGAGGCGCTATCAGATGCCATCTGCGCTGCCTGTAATTTTAGCCATAAATCCTGCTTGTATTTATCAGAGATTTGTTTTCCAAGATGGCTAATTTTAGTCTCCGATTAAAGTACACACTAATTTCCTTGTTTCTTCCTTGCTGAGAAGTCTGACAGAACAACCCCTCGTCGAAAGGGGCTGGCAGGTTCCCAAGGCCCTGCAGCCTCATTTGCTTAAAGAGAGGTTATTTTTTTCCTCCTCCCTCTCGTTCCTCACACTCTGTTTTGGCAATGTGGGTAGAATTCAGAGGAGTTGAAATAAAAACAGCATTGTCCTTGCAGAGACAGAGAAGGGAGCCAGGTGGAGGGGCACTGGCCAGGGCTGTATTTCCATCAGAGCAGTGGGGTCCTCCGGCCTGAGGGCTCTGGGAAGGGGTCCCCATCTGGGAGCAAGAAGGAACCTTAGAGTCAATGTGGGAGCTGTGTTCTCCGAGCCTGACTCGCGGACACCACAAAACACTAGAGGATGGTGGGAACGTTCCCCGGTATTTCCGACTGATGAGTTGGGCTGGCTGACAGGCTGACTCTAATTGTGATGGATAATGTGTGTCAGGCTTTGATTCGGGGAGGTGGTGATGGGTATTTTGGAAGGGCACAGAGCCGTGGCATCTGCATACACCAGTAAATTGTCGTTAGGACGACCAAAATGTGCACCTCTATCCTGTTCCAACAAATCTCTGGTCTTCTTGGGAAGCACATAAACTGGGTAGAAAACATTCAAGTTGGAAGCAAACAGAAGCCTGTGACCTGGGGCTAGGTGGGTAGCTTACTGCTTAGGAGCCCTTGTAGAGACTGGGGTTTGGTTCCCACCACCCACACACACAGTGTGACTTGTAATTGCCTGTAACTCCAACTTCAGGTGATCTGTTGCTCTCTTCTGATATCCAAGGATGCTCAGCTACACATGGATGTATACACACACACACACACACACACACACACGCACACGCACACGCACACGCACACGCACATGCACATGCACACATGTACACACACAAACACACACACACACATAACAGGCATGTACATACTCTCACAACACAGGCTTTTAACACATACAACAGAGGCATGTATATACACATACACATGCATAACACAGGCACATACACACATATACACCATATAGGCACATAACACACAACAGAAGCACACACACACTCACCCACAAACACACATAAAATAAACCTTAGAAAAAGGATACTGCAATTAAGGGTGTGGTGTAGGTCTTTTAAATGTCAGCACAAGCATTGCTTCTCAGCCTTCAGGGTCACAGTTCCCCTGTGTGTGTGGGAAGGTAACAGGGAAGCCCAAGCACTGTGTCGGGAGTGCTCAGGACTCAGAGGTGTCCATGTTAGGCTTCTTAGAGATGCAGGACAACACAAATGTGATTGTGGGGGAGTCAGCACAGTCCCAGATGCTGGAACTGCAATCCCTGCAGGAAAGCTCCTGTGGACCCCGTTACCATTATGTAGTGAGATTGTCAAGTCTAGAGCAGATGCTGTTCCACCAGGAGACTGGAGAGCCTGGGCCTCTGCTGTCCACCACTGTGGGTTTTGAGATAGTATCTCTGCACCCCCACCCTTACCCTGTCCCCAAGCCAAGTAATGGAGTAGATTCTCAGCAACTTATTATTGCAATATTAACAAGAAGGCCTTGTCCCAGAGAACAGTGGCTCAGACATGTGTACTCTAGGGCACTGATGCTAGGGCCCAATTAGAGCTTTCTTGAAGGACTGAAAGGCAGGAACAGAGGGGTCACATCTGCTGAACAGCACAGGGAAAGGTTCTGCTGTGCCTTCCTCTTCCTCCCTCCCTCTGCCTGCCACCTGACTGTCCATCTATCAGAGCTGATTGGACACATGAGACTGGCCAAGGGCAGAGAGGTATAATTTGTCACAGGTGTCACTCTCTGCATGTGGGGGCTTCTGGGAATGTAAAGGAGGAGTGAGATACCCTCCCCCCACATTATAGATTGAAGGGTTTGATACCATCAGCACCATGGTGGTCAGACTTACTTCCTGCCCTTGTTCCTGTCAGAGAAGGCAAAGACAGAAGGGAGGAAAGGAGGGAAGGAGAGAGAGAGTAAGAGAGAGAGAGAGAGAGAGAGAGAGAGAGAGAGAGAGAGAGAGAGAGAGAGAGAGAGAGAATCATCGACAGTCTTGCAGTCTTGGTCAAGAGCTTTGGGTCCTGATTAGGGAACCATATACAAAAGAGCACGTGCCCTGAGGCTACATCATAAAGGTTCCCACGTTGCCTTTCTAGGAAATCCCTTGGAAGGACTGCAGCACCATCACCTCGACCTCAGTGTCTCGCTCCCACTCATCTCTCTCATGCTCATGGTTTCAGCTGCCAGTGTCAGCTTTAAGTAAGCCTGGGCTGACTGCAAACCTGGCTCTTTGTTGGGCTCTGCATCACCTCATCAAGAAGGCCAGGCAGCAGATGTATTATACCATTTTGTGCCATCTTTACTTCAATGAAACAGGCCATGAATGTGTGAGCAGGGGTGGGACAAGAGGCTTTGGTTGGCATGTCAAGACTGCCCAGATGCCTCTGTCAGGCTGCCCAGGGCCCAGGTTGTTGCTAAAGATATTAACTCCTTGGTTACATTCAATGCTTGGGTCTGTCTGTCCATCTGCTCACCAGGGCAGCATATGTGTCTGCTAGGGTAAGCTTCAGAGTGAGGAGCCTGAGGCACATGGAGATGAACACACAACACATATAGAACTGATACATACACAGCATAGAGATATGCATATATAGACTCTTCACACGCAAGACATGTATAACACTGACATGGACAGTGTCCATAACAGGGACACAAAACACATATAGAACCTTCATACATACACATGTAGAACCCTGATAAACACAGCATGGACATACAACACATTTAAAATGCATGGGCACACACATACACACACACAGCACATATAAAACCCCACCACATACAACGTGGAGGTACAACATAGAGGCAAGGTTTCATTACATAAAACACAGCAATGACATTGATTTACAACACTTTCTCAGGATAAACACACAGAACACCAAAGATACATTGTGATGGTTAGGGTTAATTGTGAAGATGACAACATCTAGACTCCTTGGGCTTCTGGGCATGCCTGTTGTAGACTATTGTGATTGTCTGAGGTGGGGAGAGTCTCTCACGATGGCATTACCTTTGTCCTGCTGCGATCCTTGACTGCATAGCTAGAGGAAGGAGATGAGTAGCAGCAGGAGCTCGTCACTCTCTGCTTCTTGTCTGCGCATGCGATTTCAGAAAATGCTTCACAAGCTCCTGCTGCCTGGACTTCCTTACTGTGATGGACAATACCCTTGAACTGGGAGTCAAAATAAACTCTTTCTTTCTTATGTGTCAGGGTATTTTATCACAGCAACAGTAAAAGAGCCTAAGACATACAATGCTGCATTGTCTTCACATCAGACACACACAGAGAAACATCTCCAGTCACTGGCACCTTGGCAGTGAGATTGCTAGGGACACAGAGGGCAAAGGTCTATGGTGGGTGAAGCGTTTTTCAAGTTGCAGAGACTGGCAGGCACAGGACTCCCCAGTCACCACTGTGGCAGAGGAAGCAGGGTTTTGTTGCCATGGTGACACCTGTGTGTGTGTGTGTGTGTGTGTGTGTGTGTGTGTGTGGTTTTTTTTTTTTTTTTTTTTTTTGTCTTTGCAAGGGTGGGACACCTGTGCCTGTTCTCACATGTCCAAAAGCAGTTTTATTCAAGTAGCTCAGTATTCTATGTCATGATGGTCACCATTTAATAACACATGCTGAGTGTCTGCCCAGCATCTGTGGAGACTTGGCATGACTCACAACTGGAGGACTCACAACTGTCACAATAGACAGTAATTAATTTAGCAGGTTCCCTACAGTGGACACTGAAGGCCCTCCCTGGATGGAGGTGCTGTAGCAAGGCCTACCTTCACAAAGTTTTGTGCACATGTGCAAACACGTCTAGAGTAAGCTGATAGCGGTGGGCTTGTGTGTCAAAGGCATCTTCACTTTGAGGGGGATGTTGGCTGTAGGCTGGCAGTGTGGTTAGAGCTTGTCTCTGTAGAGCAGCCACCCTGGGGCCCCCGTGGATCTCCCATTGTGAGGACGCTTCCTGTGTGCCAACAGAGCCTTCTGTCCTCAGCTCCCTTGAGAGGATCTTGCTCCATATTCTTTATTTTCCTGTGTTGTGCCTTCGTCTTTGGGTTTCCATTAGGACTTGCAGGACACCTCCCAGGTGAGTGACCCTGATCCCTTCGAGTGTGGAACTGTGGTCAGTCTGGCGTTCTCTTCTCATTTTTCTGACCTTGCGTGAGCACAAATGTTGCCACTGCTTTGGGTACGTTTCCCTTCAGAGCGTGCATGACTTCCTTTTCCACCATTGAACCACCCGGAACTATGATTTTTTTTTCTTTTTACATAAAACAACACTTGGGTCTGCCTCCCATCACACTATCCTACCAAGGATCCTGAAAGACTGGCTACTCTTCTGGTCCTGCGAGCCATCCCATGGACTACTAAATCCAACACATTTTGGTCCCTCCATGGCTGGTTGGAGTCCCTCTCTGCTTACTGCCATCTCTCCTTCAGGCATGGAGATGTCCGTCAGTCATGGCTTCCACAATAGGACCCGCCCTCCCGGGCACCACTTTCCATGGTCATACACTCATTTTTCTAGACAAATGTCAGGATTATATGGTAGAACTTTAGTACCGCCCCCCCACCCCCCCACTCAGTCAAGTTCACAAGGGCGTGAAGAACTCTTGAAGCTTGGGGTCTAGGGATGCTCGCCCTTGGATCAGGGAAGCTGGCTGAACTGCTGGTCTCACTACTACTGCACTTCAGCAGTTGAGACCCAACAGGTACCAGGGCTCCACAGAGCTGTGCTATCTGCTGGTCCTGAGGGTACAAGCCAGCCTTTTTAGCAATCTTACTTTAGTCATCTCCATCAGCATGGAAGACATTTTTTAGGGGTCATGCACACTTGAGTGCCTTCTCCTTGTGCAACTAGAGGGGGTCTTCCCTTACTAATCAGCCTTCTTGATGTCCTCACACATAAGCTGCTATAGTTCCTGCTCGCTGCTACCTGTTCGCAGTGTCCCTCAGGACTCTCCCTTCTTGTTAGAGATTTCACTCTTCACAAGGTACTCCTTGGTCATGTCACATGAACTCAGAGTTGTACTCAAACACGTACAGATATGTACACATGCATGAACACAGACATGTCTGTATACACATGCACACAGACAAGAGCGGAAGAGGTGGACACAGCATCTCTGGCCACAGTGGCCAGCACATATGAGATTGGTTTTGTCCAGAATTTCAGGTGGAGAGAGGCAGGAGGCCTCTGAAAAGGAGTCTTTGGCCAAGCCTGGGCAACTCTGCACCTCACTGATTCTGTTGTGGAAGGTTTTGGCTGAGAAAAGGCTCATTAGGGCTGCTTCTCCTAACCTCTCTTGTAGGTCCTCTGCAGTGGGCCATCCCTGATGCAGAACAGAGAGAATCAGTTGACTTTGTTTCCCTATTGAGATACACACACACACACACACACACACACACACACACACACACACACGTTTCCCTATCAGTCATAAGCTTTTAGTCTCCACTTTTTTTTTCTGGAAGATGATTCCCCTGACATCTAAGAGTCACTTCCACTGGAGGCCATGGGAGCACACACACAGGATGCACAGATCTGCTTGGAGAATCTCTTGGATATCTCCTGAATAATTGGCTCCTGTCAGGAAATTAGAGGAAGCCTAGCATACCAAGCAAAGCCCTCCATCCTCAAAGCCTTTGGGGTCATTCACTCCCTCATCTTGATTATGCTCGTTACAGTTTCTTTCATAACTTCCTAATCACCTTCCTTCTTGCGTCTTTTCCCCTTTCCTCCCTCGAAAAGCAATTGAATTGCTTGGGAACAACAGAAAAGAATTTTAAAAGTTCACTTGCATGCATAAGCGCATCTGGTGGCCCAGTCTTCTCCAGATACCTAAGACGGACTGAGCACCCACTGTAGAAGTAAAGCACAGAAGAGAGTTAGATGACAAAGGATCGGGAGATGCCCAGGCCCCACCTGTCCATATTAGTTGCATCGGCACTTTTTCCTGGGCCTCCCCTTCACCAGTCAACCTCTCCCTTTGCACCTGCAGCTGCTGACTGGCACTTGGGTAAAGAGAGCAGTGAACCCTTTGTCAGGGCCCCACCTTAGATCAGAACTGCAGGTACAAGCAGAGATAAAACAAGAGACTCAGGCAAAGGGAAGGGCAGCTGTGTACTGAGAATATGTGGAGGTTCTCAGAAGTAAAAAAAAAACAACAGGGATAAATGTCCTCTGTGAATCTCCAACCACATCAAGGAGGATCAAAGAACCCTTTGAGACCTCCACAGCAAGTAATATCTTCTCCCAGGGCTATTAAGTCCTTGTTATTAGTCCAGTACAATAACAGAAACTGTATCATCCATCCCTCTATCTACTATTCCACCCACACACCTGCTTATCTATCCATTAATCTGTCCACCACCATCCATGCATATAAGTCTATCTACTCAATATCACATTTATTTACTACTCAACACACTACCCATCCACCTATCTGTCTATCTACTTATCCACCAACCCACTCACCCACTTACCCAGCCTACTATCTATCAATCAATCCATCCATCCATGCATCCATCCATCATCCATCCATCCATCCATCCATCCATCCATCCATCCATCCATCCATCCATTCATCCATGCACCCATCCATGCATCTATCCATGCATGCATGCATGCATGCATCCATCCATCCATCCATCTACCTTTCTATCCATTCACTTATCCAGTTAGCTATTCATTGAGCCCACCCATATAGTTCATCATCTCTATTTTCAGCTTGGCAGAGTGCACTGGAAGGACTGCCAGGGTTCAGCATCATGATATACCCCTATGTACCTATGTGTCCTCCATTTCTGTATCTTTCTCTCTGTCTCTGTCTCTGTTTCTCTTTCTGTTTCTGTCTCTTTGTTTCTCTCTGTTTCTCTCTGTTTCTCTCTGTCTCTGTCTCTCCTCTCTCTCTCTCTCTCTCTCTCTCTCTCTCTCTCTCTCTCTCTCTCTCTCTCTCTCTCTCTCTCTCTCTCTCTCTGTATGTGTGTGTGTATGAATGATTGCCCATGCACAGAAATCACAGTGATAGTCTGCTTGCCTCCTGGAGCTGCTGAGGAAGTGGTGCTGGATGATAGCTTTCACCCTGATGTGAGATTGTCTACGTTGTGCATGCTTACATTCTCAGCATGCCTTCCGGAGGACTCTGGGTAGGCTCTTGTACTGGCTGGTTTTGTGTGTCAACTTGACACAGGATGGAGTTATCACAGAGAAAGGAGCTTCAGTTGGGGAAATACCACCATGAGATCCAGCTGTAAGGTATTTTCTCAATTAATGATCAAGGGTAGGAGGGCCCATTGTGGGTAGTGCCATCCCTGAGCTAGTAGTCTTGGGTTCTATAAGAAAGCAAGCTGAGCAAGTCAGGGGAAGCAAGCCAGTAAGTAACATCCCTCCATGGCCTCTGCATCAGCTCCTGCTTCCTGACCTGCTTGAGTTCCAGTCCTGACTTCCTTTGATGATGAATAGCAATGTGGAAGTGTAGGCTGAATAAACCCTTTCCTTCCCAACTTGCTTCTTGGTCATGATGTTTGTTCAGGAATAGAAACCCTGACTAAGACAATTTGGTACCAAAAATGGAGTATTCCTGTGACAATGTTTTGGGGAGGACTGTGGAAGGATCTTGGAACTTTGAGCTAGAAGAGCCATTGGTTGTTAACTCTGTGGGATGTTGTGTAGGATCTTGGAAGGTATGTTGAGAACAGTGCAGAAGATGGAGGCCTGACTTGTGAAAATTCAGAGGGAAGATTAAAGACTCTTATTAGGGCCATGCTGTTTTGATTATGATGATTCTGTGGTTTTTGTTAGCTGGGACTGAAGAATCAGCTGTGATTAACAAGATACACAACTACTAAAGCAAAACCTTTGAATTACTGGGACTGTTGATGCTGGTTAGCTGAAGCTAAGAAATTAGCAGTGATTAAGAAGACACCAGTATTATTGAGGTGACATCTTCTGAGAAGTGTTTTCTCGGAGTACAAAGAAGCCAGTACCATGAATGACCACCAAGAACAGCAGCAGCAGTGGAGTAAAGGCAGCTGGAGCCTAGAAGACAAGGTGCGTGCTACAAAGGGCAGAGCTGGAGAAGTGACCCAAGCCCTTGGAGGAGCCCAGAAGATCATGAGTGGATCCCAGACACTGGACAGTTGGAGTTTGCTTTTGCTTTTGATTGTAACTGTGCCCTGTTTCACTCTTGAAGGAAGAAAGTATTTTAGTGGAGCCATACTTAAAAGACTTTTAATTGTAAAACAACTTTGGATTTTAAAAGAGATTGGATATTTTAAAGGGATTGAAATTTTAATATGTAAGAATTTGCAAAGACTGTGGGACTTTTAACGTTATGTAGCTCTTGGGGTTGAATAAAAAAGTAAGGGTTGAGGCTTAATAGTGATGTGTTTGTGTGTCAAGTTGACAAGGGGTCAATTGTACTGGCTGGTTTTGTGTGTCAACTTGACTCAGACTGGAGTTATCACAGAGAAAGAAGCTTCAGATGAGGGAGTGCCTCCATGAGATCCAGCTGTAAGGCATTTTCTCAATTAGTGGTCAAGAGCAGAGGGCCCATTGTGGGTGGGTCCATCTCTGGCCTGGTAGTTCTGGGTTCTATAAGAAAGCAAGCTGAGCAAACCAGGGGAAGCAAGGCAGATGGGAGACAGGCAGCGCAATACCAAGCATGGGGGTTGGTGAACAAGCATCGCTAAATGGAGGCTTCTTCGCCAAAGTGCTTTCTGTCCATGTCTTTAGGCACAGTGATGGTAGGAACCCTGGAGGTACCAGGGACAGGCTGAGGCTAGTGTGGCAAGTCTCTGAGGTATGTCTGAGTGAGTATCTGTGGAGCCCTGAATAGCAACTTCTGTCTCAGCTGTAGGTCCTACTCTCCTTCTGTCCAGAGTCACCTGGCGAATAGTTAGTGACAGCCTGGCCTGTTGATTATAGACTAGTTCTGCTTTTGTTAATGCAAACATACCTTCCTCTTCAAAATACTTTTGTGCTTCACCATTCTGTTTTGGTGGTTGTCCTTGTTGGGAGCTTAGAGGAGCTTTGTTGGTTGGAGTCACCTCTCTCCACCCTTCGTGACTGGTGGGGTTCAGCAACTCACCTAGCAGCAGCACCAGATGTGGCCCTGGGTGCGTCTATACATTTTTCTATTAGGTATATTCTTTATTTACATTTCAAATGTTGTCCCCTTTCCTGCTTCCCCCCTCCCCCCAAAATCCCATAAGTCATCTCCCCTTCCCCAATCAACTCTCCCCTGCTTCCCTGTCCTGGTATTCCTCTACACTCTGGCATCAAGTCTTTCTAGGACCAAGGGCCTCTCCTCCCTTTGGTATCTAACAAGATCATCCTCTGCTGCTGATGTGTCTGGAGCCATGGGTAACTCCATGTGTACTCTTTGGTTGATGGTTTTGTCCCTGGGAGCTCTGGGAGCACTGGGTGACTCATACTGTTTTTCCTCCTGTGGCGCTGCAAACCCCTTCAGCTCCTTAGGTCCTTTCTCTAACTCCCCCATTGGGGACTCTGTGCTCACTACAATGGCTGGCTGAGTGTGTCCCCCTCTGTATTTGTCATGCACTAGGAGAGCCCAGAGTCTGAGGGAAAGACTATCCAGAGACTGCCCCACCCAGGGATGCATCCTATATACAGATACAAAACCCAGACACTATTGTGGATGCCCACAAGTGCTGGCTGACCTGAGCCGGATATAGCGTCTATGCATTTATTTATCTGGAGAGTCACGGTGCTTCCTGCACACTGCTGATGGCTTTGGCATTCGGCCCTGTGCCATTCCTGTCAAATGCCCACATTTGAGTTTGAGATAGGGACTCCTGTCCCTTAGGCTCTGCCACCCTGCTTTTGCATTTCTTTCTTTCCTTGATTTACTGGGGGTGACTTCTTTTTCTCTCTCTCCGAGTTTGGTGACTTTTAATTATAGTCTAATGTTCTCTTGAACAACAGGTAAAGTGCAGGCCTCCAGGTGAGCTTTGTGTGGGCTCCACTAATTGCTTGGTGGCAGGGCCAGCTCAGCTCTCTTTGCACCCCCTCTTTGCGGGGGTGAAGTAGGCTGTCCAGTGAGTTCTCAGTTCGACTGGCTTGTGCAGGGGCTGCTGGCATGTGGCGTCTCTGTGAGTGGGAACATGACAGGGAATCTTTTTATTCTGTCCCGCCCAGAGCCTTATTGGAGAAGTGGGCCTATCCTGTGAGCACTGTGATTCGCTGACTTTCTCACTAACCCTTGCCCTGTGCAATGCCCTAGCTCAATGCAGACAGCTGCATTCTGATTTCTCCCACTGTCAAGGTCCTGCTCCTGCCCAAACGCTGCAGCTGAAACCATATGGCTTCAGGGCAGAGGTGACCCTGATTTCTGTTTCCTCCTGCTGGGCTGACTGTCCCCAGTCTGGTCTCTGGAGGGACACCACTGTCATAACTCTCTTGTGTGCACTGCAGTGGCACAGGGAGTTTTCCTGTTTTGTTCCTGTTTCAGTGTTCTGAACCAGAAAGCCCATTTCATCGCCCTGCCTCGCGCCAGTGTAGCCATTTAATATTTTCTTTTAATATTTTTAATGTATATGTGAATGAAACTCCCCCTAAACAGGATCAAGAAGTGAGGCTCCACCCAGGTCAGCAGGTCTAGGTACTGACAGAGCTGCTATTCCTTTGTGTGGTATTTTTGCAAGTTTTCCGGGGAAAGAAGTTCACGCAACCCCAGGAGCATGGGTGGGAGATGGTTCCTGTCTGCCCTGGGCCCTGACGATCCCTGGAGCCAGACTTGTGGCACCACCAGCCTGAGTTCTCCTCAGGAGATGCGCTATGCGCCTCCTGGCAGGCCCCTGGCTTGGGTGGAAAGCAGGCATCATTTCAAGTCCACAGGCGTGAGCTTCAGGGCTTCGTTCTCATTGTGAACCTGCTGGTGTAGCAGGGACCCTTTCTTCTCTGAGCTATTTTTAGATGTAATATGTTACCACACTCCACTTGTCTGCTAAATGAACTCATTTTTAATCAAAAATTGCTATCATTAATTATCAGCTGCGCAATCAATATTCATTTTAATTCAGTAGATAAAATCCACTCTTGTGTTCTACAACCCCCTCCCCGCATGCATTCCTCTCGCTTTACAAAGAAATATTTTCCATCAGGGATTCTCTTTATCATTAAGAGGTAGTCTGTCCTATTATATCTGTTATGAATCCTCAGAATCCATTTAATTCCACCTTTTAAGTGGCCACAGCAGTGAGGTCATCGGTGGTGTGTGTGTG
This sequence comes from Apodemus sylvaticus, assembly GCF_947179515.1. Lineage (NCBI taxonomy): Eukaryota > Metazoa > Chordata > Mammalia > Rodentia > Muridae > Apodemus > Apodemus sylvaticus. The sequence goes on along the minus strand of NC_067488.1, from coordinate 57,023,773 downwards.
TGTGTGTGTGTCCAGGAAGATGCTTATATATTGAATGCATTGGGGCCCCGGAAGGCTGGGCCTAGCACCTCCCTCAGGATAGACACTGCTGTCAACTACATTTCCTCTCACCCTCACTTCCTGTTCTCTCTCCCCAGAGCCCACACAGAAACAGATGGAGTTGAGGAAAAGATAAAACCAGTGGGCATTCAGCCCTTTACAAGGTGGCTGCCAACAACGGCCTCTGGGCAGGGAAGGATAGGGCATCGTGATTTGGGGTTCTCCACGCCATTCACATTTGCGCATACTCACAGTTTCTCCCATTTCTACTCCCATTCAAAACCACTGTCTTGTCCATGGGGGTCGGGAGCGGGGCACGTGGGACCATCACGCCCCCTCTCTGTACTGCCTGGGTGACTATGTTGTTTAGGAACAGTCCTCATACTGAAAATGAGGAGACCAAGCCCTGTCCACCAGAAGCAGAGATGCGGAGGCAGGATGACTCAGGCCACAGCATTTCCCCGCGTGTGTGTCATGATGCCTCTGAGGTCTCCAAAGGCCCCTTACATCTGTCAGTTCACAGACCCACCACACTCCTCCTTCCTGCATTCCTGAGAAAGCCCTATTGCTGTAAAGTTAGAAAGCATGTTAGCGAATTGTGGAGAGCAAGTGATCAGAGTGTGTACTCTGTAAATGAACGGGGTTACCTGTCCTCATTGGAACAGCAAAGCAAGATTCCTCTTTCCAAACCAGCTGAGAGATCTGGGAGCTGCTGGCTGCCCCTTGCCAGCTCCTGGTGGAGGGTAGTGTCAGAGACAGTGTTTCCCTATCAGTCTGCAGGCAGGCTCTAAGTACATATAAACTTGCTGCTTATGTGGAAAGATGGGCACGACTTTAGAGTCCCACTCCAGGCAATGGGAGATGTGGAGAGCCCCAGAGGAGTTCCATTTGTATTGTGGGAGGAGCTAAGACATGAGAACAGCCAGGGAATTTGTCCCAGGGTGCATGGTCCCAGGATGGACAGTGAGAGCAAGTAGAAAGGGCATTTTCTTTATGTTTTGAGTTGTGCTCTCTGTCCCCAGGGGAGGATGTAGAGTCAGGGCCAGAGATAGAGCATTTACAAACCTCTTTATAGTGAGTGACTGGGGAAGTCCATAGAGGGCAGCAGAGACACAGCCCCAGCTAGGTAAGAGAGGAGCTTGTCTGTCACAGAAGCGGGTGCACCTCGTTCTACAGCTGCAGCCCCACATAGGCACCCCACTGTCTCTCAAGCACCTGTTCCTGAAACACCTGACGTGGAACAATAGCAATTTTGGCTTCAACCTAGAAGCTCTTGCAGGCTGTGTGAATTGCAGGTGTTTGCCTGCTATTGCAGAAGAACCTACTGATGTTTCTGGGCCTTTCCCTCTGGTGGTGCCACATACACAGGAGCTAGCCCTAAAGCATCCTAGGGGCACGGGTACCACCAGATGCTTTAGGGCTAGCTCCTGTGAATGTTGTTCTGAGCTATGGAACAGGAACATGCAAGGGTCATGTGAGTACACAGAGCAAGTGCACATGTGGGGAAGGCATGTTTTGATATTCCCGGAAACAGTTTCAAAGAGGCTGACCCTGCTGGAGAGCATGCAGGAGTCTAGTGACTGTCGGGTCACCATGGCTGTGGCTTCTGTCTAGTGTGTGATGGTATGGTGGCTCTGTGGGCAGGTGCTGGTGTATCAGGGTTGCTTTACTCTGGAGATGTACAAACCCCAAAATCTGTGTGTGTATGTATGTGTGTGTGAGCATGCGCGTGCGCATGCTATATATGTGTCTGTGTGTCTCTGTCTATGTGTATGTCTGTGTTTTTCTGTATGTCTGTGTGTGTGTATGCACACATGCATGTTTCTGTGTATGTGTGTGTCTCTGTGTGTATGAGTGTGTGTTACATGTATGTCTCTGTGCACACATGTTTCTGTGTGTGTCTCTGTCTATGTGTGCTTCTCTCTGTGTGTTCATGTTTGTGTGTGCGTCATGTGTCGTGTTGGGCAGATGTCATTTTGTGAAGGGCTCATTCAGAATAGCATTTAGGCTGTTCCTCTTTTATTCTTTTGGGGTTCTTTCTATCTGGTCCCAGGCCTCTGGCTGATGCAGACTTTCAAGGCCCTTATTCATGCAGCTTCCCTGCTCTGGTGGAAGGCCTATGCTGACTGTCTACCCCATGTCTGGGTGTTGGCTTGGGGACAGCTTACAGATCTCTTTGTGACTCAAGAGCTTGCAGGATATTCTACCATACTCTTCTGCACAGCTTCTGTCCTGTCTTTGCACTGGGATCTTGGTTTATCTGGAAAGAAGTTTTGAGGGTGACTTGGAGGAGTAGTAAGAATTCACTTTCTTCTCCTCAGATCGATCAAACTCAATTTAGTGAAGAGACTGTGCATCTTTATTCACCACGGGGTCACCTTTGTCATACGTTAAGGAGTGTTTAGGACCTCCGTTTTATTAATTGAAGCTTCTTTTCTATGCTTGCAGCAATAGCAAGCTGCCTTAATTACCAGGCCCCTGTAATACGTTACCTTCAATTCCTAGTTAGCTAAGAGCTTTTAACAAGAAAGGAGGCTGAGCCTTATGGAGTGAGCCTTGCATCTTCTGTGGAGACAGCAGGCTGGATTTTCTCCTTGGCTGTCAACGGGGCAGAGTGCGTTAATTAATTCTTTTAAAGTTAAATTACCCTTGCATCGCTGGAATTAAACCTGCTTGATCATGATGCATCTTACAAACTGCAGAATTTAATTTACTAATATCCTGCTTAGGATTTTAACTGGCACTCGTGAGAAAAATGGGTCTGTGGCATTGGAAGTAGACCGGACACCTTCTCTGTAGCCCTTTCCTCTTTCCAGGGGAGGCTGTGGGACCTTCCTGTCATATACATATGAAGGAGTGAGATTTTGTTCTCAGAGCTATCTGCCTGGCAGAGTTGTGTGGGAAGTTTTGCCTTGGGTAAAATTTCTTGCCCCATATGCAAGACCTTAGAGTCTCCATTTCTTCCCCCTGTCAGTCTGGTGATTGGTGCTCAGAAATTGGTTTTTTCTTTTGTTTGTTCCATCCAAATTGTTATACTGACTGCCTGGGTTTATCACCTCCTCTTCAAATCCGCCTGGTGTTTTCCGGGTCATTGGTGGAGATGCCAGCTTTCAGCCCTGCTTTGCTGAGTCACCTCTTTCTTCTTTGTCTTACCCTTGCTGGTGAGCTGGCGGAAGCAGACTTGATACAGAGCCTGCACAGGCCTGGATGCTGTTCTCTGTGGGCTGATTGTTTTCTCTTTTTCCTTCTCACTGGCTTCTGCATTCTTTGTACAACTGTCCAACTGGCCTGTCCCCCATTCTTTGGAATTAAGAATCTTTTAGGGTTTGAGTTCCTTTCTAAACATTAGCTCTTTACATGTTACATTTCATTATCCTCCATTTGAAATATTCTCTGATTCTCTTTGACCTGTGGGCTATTATTCAGTACTCTTTTATTTAATTCCATATCTTTAACTTATTGACTCCTAGGTTAAGTCTCCTGTAGATAAAATGACACTTAGGATAATTGTACTCCTGGGTGTGCAGAGACATCTTTATGGTGCACACTGTCTGTTTGGCAAATATTTAAAGTGTCTATTATGTCTTAGAAAGGGAGAAGATAATGCCAGGCATGGATGGACCATACACACTCTCAGAGGAGTGGATCCCTGAAGACAGTTGTTCTTCATTAGCTGGGTCTGTAGGCTTTCATTTTTGTGGGAGGGGGTCGGCAGGTGGCACCTTCACAGATGGAGATGCTGAGGAAATCCACTTTATGATAATAGTGCAAAAGTAGCCATTGAAAACTCATAAACAATGCATGCTGCTTTGTTTAAACAAAACTTTATTTACAAAGCAGGTGGAGGGTCAGCCCAACCCTGGGTCTTAGCTTGTCCACCCTGAGGCTACTTAATCAATGGATTCACTTCCTGTTGCTCAGAGGCTTGTTAAAGAGGCCCACCAGACTCTGTTGATTCGCTAAGCCTCCTTTTCAGTCCTGTAAACTTTCTGATGATGGTTTTGGCTGGTCGTTATTAGAGCAGGCACCTACATCTGGAATGGAGTTATGTAGCAGACAAACATTCCCATCACCACAAAATGCCCTTTGTTTCTTGTTAGCATTTCTTGTTTTCAAGTCTCTCACCTAACATGGAGTGGCACCACTTCCTAGATTAGTGTTCATATGATACATGGCTTCTACCCTTGGTCTTACTCTTTCACTGTTACATCAAAGTTGTACAAAATTTCCATAGAATTCAGATTATTTTAGGCTGTGGATATTCTTGATTGAATGTATCATTTCCAAGATATGTAAGTTATGGGGCCAGTGTTTTGGCTCAGTAGATAAAGGTATCTGCTGAGCTACTCTGATGATGGGAGCAGAAGGAGAGAATCTACTCCTGTTGTTCCCTAATCACCATATGAAAGCAATGTCACATATGTATTTTACACACACACACACACACACCAAAATGGAAAATTTAAAATACACAAGTTGTAATTATCAAGATGTGATCCTTCGTCTTCTTTTTGTTGTAACCTTCCGGACCAACAAGCCTTCTTTGCACTTCATTTCTTGGGTTTAACTGTCCGTGAGCTGAGTGGGAAGGTTCATCTGCAGGGGATTTCCCGGATGGAAGGATGAATCTCAGAGAGATTCCAGCTTAGCATCTGGCCAGGGCCGGCAGAGTGCATGGTGCTGCAAATACAGGGAGCTCACACAGGAAATACAGACTCTGGACCAATAAGCCTATTTCTAGGGATAGAGACGGCAGAAAGGGTCACTGGTGCCCTCTATCAGACACCAATTCTAGAAGCAATGCTCACAGCAGTAGTCTTCAAGAAGGCGACGAAAGGGACGCTGCTGGAGGCCTGTCAGTGTTAGAGGGATCTAAGAGCTTAGATAAGGACTATTCTCATAGTAGAATGACCTGTAACAGCTCCCAGCAGGGCACCTGACCTTGCAAATAGTATGCACATGATGCCCCAAACTAAGTTGAGCGGTTGAAAAGTATGATGTCATGTATCCCTTGGGGGAGGTGTGGTTAAGAGTAGGGAGGGTTTGGGCTGTTGTTATATTCTCTTTATTAACTGGTTACTGTGCACCCCATGTGGCCAAGTAGCATTTCTGTATACAATTTGCACACAGGTGATAACTGTGTTAATAATTAATGAGAAAAATAAATAAAGGGATCTCCAAAGATACCATAGGTCATCGCTATCCAAGATGAGCGAGTCGAGAAACATTATTCGATGATACAGAATGCAACGTTGTTGCAAAATAACTGTGCGGAATAGAGCAGTTATGTGCCTTGGGCATCAGTGTGCATTTTTATAGAGCCATAAAATGTACCCAAACTGATGAGCTCCTTGGTGTACACAATAAAGCCATGCTGTGCATTTATTGCATGTCCCAAGCAATGACATAGAGATGAACATGTCAGGTGGTGATGTCACATGCCTGCTCTCTTGTCCTTTTGGATTTTCCCTGTGTGTGTCCTATGTTGAAGAGAAAGGCTGGCCCCGCGGTTTGCTTTGGTGACATCAAGCAGTGAAGGTGAGACAAGAGGTGCCGTATTCTTCCCCAGGACATGTGACCAGCCATTATGGGACTCATGTCTTGATGCCACCTGTGGTGGTTGCACAAGTAAGTACTCACTGTGGTGATGTGTGGACCTGAAGCGACCTAGCAGGGTGGTGACCTAGAGCAAGCTAGCTCCTCTCAAGAGGCAAGTATCACCTACCATGTTAAGTAGTGAGCTCTGGGTCCTGTTTCTTACTTCAGCAAGCCTCGCCTGTTCTGACTGATGCAGTGGATGAAGGTTTGCAAATAGTAATCCTTGAGCTGACAGGGCAGTTCAAAAGGGATGGGCCTCACTTAGTATGATGTTTTCTAGCTCCATCCATTTGCCTAAGAATTTCACGAATTCATTGTTTCTAATGGCTGAATAGTACTCCATTGTGTAGATATACCACATTTTTTGCATCCACTCTTCTGTTGAGGGATACCTGGGTTCTTTCCAGCATCTGGCAATTATAAATAGGGCTGCTATGAACATAGTAGAGCATGTATCCTTATTACATGGTGGGGAGTCTTCTGGGTATATACCCAGGAGTGGTATAGCAGGATCTTCTGGAAGTGAGGTGCCCAGTTTTCGGAGGAACCGCCAGACTGATTTCCAGAGTGGTTGTACCAATTTGCAACCCCACCAGCAGTGGAGGAGTGTTCCTCTTTCTCCACATCCTCTCCAACACCTGCTGTCTCCTGAATTTTTAATCTTAGCCATTCTGACTGGTGTAAGGTGAAATCTCAGGGTTGTTTTGATTTGCATTTCCCTAATGACTAATGAAGTTGAGCATTTTTTAAGATGCTTCTCTGCCATCCGAAGTTCTTCAGGTGAGAATTCCCTGTTTAACTCTGTACCCCATTTTTTAATAGGATTGTTTGGTTTTCTGGAGTCTAACTTCTTGAGTTCTTTATATATATTGGATATTAGCCCTCTATCTGATGTAGGATTGGTGAAGATCTTTTCCCAATTTGTTGGTTGCCGATTTGTCCTTTTGATGGTGTCCTTTACCGTACAGAAACTTTGTAATTTTATGAGGTCCCATTTGTCAATTCTTGATCTTAGAGCATACGCTATTGGTGTTCTGTTCAGAAATTTTCTCCCTGTACCAATGTCCTCAAGGGTCTTCCCCAGTTTCTTTTCTATTAGCTTCAGAGTGTCTGGCTTTATGTGGAGGTCCTTGATCCATTTCATACTAAGTGAGGTAACCCAGACTCAAAAGGTGACTCATGGTATGCACTCACTAATAAGTGGATATTAACCTAGAAAACTGGAATACCCCAAACATAATCCATACATCAAATGAGGTACAAGAAGAAAGGAGGAGTGGCCCCTTGTTCTAGAAAGACTCAGTGAAGAAGTATAGGGCAAAACCAGAACGGGGAAGTGGGAAGGGGTGGGTGGGAGGACAGGGGGAGAAAAGGGGGCTTATGGGACTTTCGGGGAGTGGGGGGCTAGAAAAGGGGAAATCATTTGAAATGTAAATAAAAATATATCGAATAAAAAAACAAAACAAAACAAAAACAAACAAACAAACAAAAAGGGATGGGCCAAGGGCAAGGAGGATGGTAAGAGAGGGCAGAGGAGGACGGACAGACCAGCGGGTGTCAGAACAGACAGCTGGATGGGAGCCCGAAGCTCAGGAGGACACTGTAGACAGTTAGGTGCTGATCATCTTGAAAGGCCAGAAGGCTCGCAAGTGTCCCAGTGCAAACAAATGATGGCTGAGGAGACAGATATGTTTACTCTGATTTACGATTTACCCAATGTTCTCCTGTGTGGAAACATTGTGTGGTATGCCTTTTCCATGCATCATTTCTATGCGATTGTGTGCCTGTCAGATGAGTAAGCTTAATTTAAGTTATACAAAGGAACAGGAGCTCTCTGTTCCAAGCCTTCGTGGCACAGGAAGAATGCGCCGAGAGACACATCTCAGATAACTTGTTGGAAAGAAACAGATTAGCGAAAACAAGCAACTCAACTTCAATCTTAGAAGAGTAAAAACAAACCAAAAACCCCCAAAAACAACCCCCCTAAAAAAACAAAAAATCCAAAAATAACAGCCAATCAAATAGGAGGGGGAGAACGAAGAGGAAGAAGAAGAAGAAGAAGAAGAAGAAGAAGAAGAAGAAGAAGAAGAAGAAGAAGAAGAAGAAGAAGAAGAAGAAGAAGAAGAAGAAGAAGAAGCACTACCACCCTCAAATAGACAAGGTCCATTTTCAGAGAATAAAACTAAATCTGACAAAAGCAAAAGCTCTGTCAGAAAAGTTAACCCGGAAGCTTCAAGCCCATCCCACCTGCAGCTGTGGACCACATGTTGTAAGAGACCCTGAGCTCTGTCGTAGGCAACATACCTATACTGAGCTATAGTACACAGCGCCAGGACGAAGCTGTGCCACCCTGAAGAGAGAAACCTCTTTGAGGAAGTTCTTATATCTACAGCCACCCGTGGAACAACCGAGCCTGTGAGAAAGTTAGCTGTGAGAAAGGGCTGAGAGAAATCCAGTCTTCTGCAGCCAGGCCACAGTGGCCTGTAGGGCGAATGCTTGGCAGCATGTGAGGGCCTTTGGGCTCAGAACTGGCTGAACTGTTGAGAGCTCCAGAAGAAGAGTGAGCCCCGCCCCCACCCTTCTGCTTATTTTAGACAAAAATAATTAAAAAAATGTTTCCACTTTGAATCTGGAGAGCCAGCTTAGAGCACTGGTTGTAGTTGCAGAGGGCATATAGGTTCAGTTCCCAGCACCCACATCCGCCCCTAATTCCAGTTCCAGGAGGTCTGATGTGTTTTTCTGAACTCCTTGTATACCAGGCATACAGGTTGTGCATGAATATATGTATATATGTGAATAAAACACTCATATACATAAAATAAAATAAATCTAAAAAAGGGTTGTTACCCAGAAGTTTACATTTTATTACTGAAACCTAGCAGAAGGTAACAAAATGCCAAAATAAAACCAGAATAAATCTGCGTTGTAGGCTCACTTGTGAGGATGCTGCGAAGAACAGCAAGCAAATGAGCAGATGGGCCCGTAATAAAACACACGGCCATGTCTAAACAGAACGGCAGAAAAAAAAAATCAAAACATCAGCTCACACAAGCCAAGTCTGTCCCCAGAACCGAAGGAAAACAGTATGAATGGATCCTGAAAAATCTATGTCGACGTTAGCAACTTTTCCTAACAAGAACTTTGTGGAAAACAAGGACAGGAAACACCTGTGTACTCAAAGCTGTGGAAATGAAGCAAGCAAAATAGACACACAGTGGGGCTGATCACCACCGCCAGGTGGCGCTATTGAGACCTCACCGACTGTCACAAGATGGCGGTGAAAGAAAGACCAGACCTACAGAGTGGTGGAGCAGCCCACACAGCCCATGGCTTTGCTATCTGGGATCTCACTGCAGGAAGTCAACTATGCTTTGAAAATATCAAATGGAAAATACTTTGTAACTTTTAGAGTGGGTACCACTCTGCATGAGGAGCTGAAACCTTGCCCCCTTATTACCCCTTTGTCCTTTTACTGCCCTCGTGTCTTTCAGGAAGCAGTTGGCTTTTCAGTGCAGTGTGCAGGGAACTCTCTTATTCTACTTAGTAGTAGCCTCGGTGTTGATTTGGTGACCATTATTCTGTTTTATGACCAGTTATTGTTATAAATCCCATGTGTTGGATATGTAGATTAAATGTTGTCATATGTCCAGGAAAGAATAGTGTCTGTATTTGTAACTTCCTTAGTCAGCAGGGAAATGCAAATCAAAATAACCCTGAGATTTCACCTTACACCAGTCAGAATGGCTAAGATTAAAAACTCAGGAGACAGCAGGTGTTGGCAAGGATGTGGAGAAAGAGGAACACTCCTCCACTGCTGGTGGGGTTGCAAATTGGTACAACCACTCTGGAAATCAGTCTGGCGGTTCCTCAGAAAACTGGGCACCTCACTTCCAAAAGATCCTGCTATACCACTCCTGGGCATATATCCAGAGGATTCCCCAGCATGTAATAAGGATATATGCTCCACTATGTTCATAGCAGCCCTATTTATAATTGCCAGATGCTGGAAAGAACCCAGGTATCCCTCAGCAGAAGAATGGATGCAAAAAATGTGGTATATATACACAATGGAGTACTATTCAGCCATTAGAAACAATGAATTCATGAAATTCTTAGGCAAATGGATGGAGCTGGAGAACATCATACTAAGTGAGGTAACCCAGTCTCAAAAGATCAATCATGCTATGCACTCACTAATAAGTGGATATTAGCCTGGAAAACTGGAATACCCAAAACATAATCCAGACATCAAATGATGCCCAAGAAGAACGGAGGAGTGGCCTCTGGTTCTGGAAAGATTCAGTGTAGCAGTATAAGGCAAAACCAGAACAGGGAAGTGGGAAGGGGTGGGTGGGAGAACAGGGGGAGGAAAGGGGGCTTATGTGACTTTCAGGGAGTGGGGGACCAGAAAAGGGGAAATCATTTGAAATGTAAATAAAAAATATATCAAATGAAATAAAAAAGTTGTATCTATATTTATGTAATCTACATCTATGCCCATTTCATCTGTATAATGTGTATATCTCGGTCATCTATGCATATTATCATCTGTCATCTATATTTATATCTGCATCGTTTATATCTTGATATCTATGTCATTCACACTATTTATACTCTTTTTGCAATCTATATCTGCATATTACCTATACTTGTCACTGCGGTTTATATCAATGTCACATACATCATTTATATCTACATTATCTATATCAGCTGTATCTATATAATTTATATCATCTATAGCCATATCTTTTATAGCTATATCATTTATATCATCTATATCAGAGGCAGTGCTGGCCTCAGTCCAACTCGCCTACCTCTGCTGCTCTTTCTCAAATGCAGATGTCCTCCTTGCAGGGCCAATGTCACCTCCTTCAGGGCTCTCTGTGAGCTGCTCACTTGGGGGCTACTCACAGATGAGATGCCACCCTATGTGGCAGTGACCTTGATGTCTGTTCAGTGAACATGTCAGATGCTGCCCCACTGCTCCACCAAGGCCTGGCCTGTGCCTACTTGTCCATTACTTGAAGATAGACATGAACTCATAGACTCAAGAGGAAGAGAAAGAGGTATGATCCCCAGGGGCGCAGTGCTGGTACCTCCTTTGTATGTTGCACCAACCCTGAGTGCACGGTAGCTCCAGGCTGTCAGTACAAGCTCATAGTAGTTCCTCCCTCTAAGGTGGAGACGGTGCCGTCACGCTAAAGACCTCCTCAGCTTCTTCCAGGCTAGGGAGATGATTGCGCTATTTCTTGCCCTCTATGGTTTCATTTTTTTTAAGTGGCCATGCAGACATCTGTCATCAGTTTAGGAAGAGCCACCTCATCAAGGGCTGACCTGTATGAAGCCCCTCTGATGTCCTCGCACAGAACCCTGAAGCCAGGCCAAACCAGAACCCCGGGAGCCCAGCTCCCAATGAGTGCTGATGTATTGTCACCAACTCAGTTCAGAGGCTACTTGGCTCTCCATGGTGTGACATGGCCATTGTGCCGATCCTCACATAGGAAGCCTATGCTTCCTCCCTGGGAATCCTGGCCTTCTTGTCCTGGCATTCTCGCAGACTATAAGATGTAATGAAATATGAACTCCTGGGTTCAGCACTAGGTATCACTAGATAGGGCAAGCAGGAGCTTTGGCCAGGGAGGACAACCAACGGTGTGGGATGGGGCAAAGAGGTTAGCAACTTTTCCAGAACGAGTCTTGAAGCTTTTCTTGTCCTGGGCATCTCCTCCTGAGTCTTCATACCTCTGTAGGGCCCAAGCTTCAGCCAACAGCCCCTCCATACTTAACTAGGTCCCTTAGTTCTAGAGCCAAAGCAAGGCTACCTCAAAAGAGCCTGAAATTGAAAGGGTTGAGGACCCAGGGGCCAACCTGCCTTCTGATTGGTTCACTCTTCTGTCACTTATTCACATACTCCTTCAATAATTTGCATAATGCCCGCCTCCCAGTGTACACTCCATTAGTGGAACAGAGGGATATTTCTTTTGTCCTCTTCTTGTCTTCCTTTGGTGGGACGGACTGAGACCCCTTCAGTGGTCTGTGTGCCTCTCAGGCCTCACCAGAGGGAGAATATGTTATTGATTTGACCCCAGGCACTTGCTGAGGAAATAGGAGGCAATGACAACTTATTCTTGTACACAAGTGGAGGAAACTTGGCCACTGGATGTGAATGATAGACCCAGGCCTGGCAAGGCTGGTGGCGCTGACCCTGTGGTCCAGGCTCTGGATAAGGGTCTTTGGATTCTTCGCCATTACATGGCAAAGCCCCCTGGGATATCCTAGCCCATACTAGCTTACCTTCGGGGTTGGGTCAGGACCAGGCCTGTAGAGCCTCTTCAGGAAGAGCTTTCTACTGCAGGAGGCAAACAGAGTTCTCCTTGGTCCCGCAGTCCTCAAGGCAGGGGACTGCCAGGATGTGGCTGTGCCAAGTGAATATTTTCCAGTGGAGACTCTGGTGGTCATCATGCAGACACGGCAAGGAGCACACCCTTCTGTCAGCAGCTGATCTCCAGGGAGAAGATGGAAACTTTCCTTTTCCTGTTTTATTTCTTGGGGGATTATTTTTATCTGGAGAGAGAAGGATCGCACCTAATTAGGCTTTGTTCCTGCCAAGGAGTTAATTGCAATCTCTGAATATTTTGCTTTTTCTGAGCCATGTGGTAAGTCTTTTAATTACTGTCTACAGATCTGTCACTGTTGTCAACGATAAATCACATCTCCCCGTGGCCACAGATGACATCATCACAACTGAGCGTTGTTTGTCCTTGGCCTTCCCCTTGGGTGACCAATGTCTGGAAGTCACTAGACAGCCTTTCCTCAGAGGTCACATCTCTTAATTTACTCAATAATTAGATTTCCATAAAAATCAAAGAGGGCCACCACAGACCAGTGACAACCTGTCTGATGTTTGTGACCCCCACACCTTGACCACTCTGTATGGGTGGCTCTTTATATCTTAATGAAGGAAAGCCAATTAGCTATAAACTGATTACTAAAACAGAATCAGGGTCATTTCTTTGCAACAAATCAATCAACAAAATGCTAATTACAGATCGTCGTTTCGGCTTGGATTAATCTATTAGTAATTAAAGCGAAGTGCAAACCCAGCCTCGGACTTAATTGTAGCCAAAAGGCACAAACGTCTTTTTCTTGACCGGTAAGATGCTGTTATTTAGCTTAATGTAGACAGAAAACCCATTAATTGTCTAGGACATTCATGGGTCTAATAACATTTTTAGAGGCAGTCTTTGGAGGCATTCACGAGGAATGTAACCGGGGTTGTACTTTGGAAAGATGGGCATCTTCTTTTGATTCGTTTATAATTGAATTTGCATTTTTATTGTGCTTGTAAAAGCAGAATTTTTTTCCTAGTGTACAATAGTAAATCTTGGGGTCTAACTCGCAGCAGGCTCATTGAATTCCTCTCTCACAGAGGACAGCAGGTGCATGGGTGAGGTCATGGTGGCACCTAGTACTAGACCACCCAGGGGTAACATTTCCTGTGAGCCTGCGCAGGGAAAGAGGCTGGAGTCACATAGAGGGAACCCCTGGTGTGTCCTCTTTATTAGACACCTCTTTTCTTATAAAACCTTTTTATTGTTTATTTATTTTGTGTATGTGTGCATGCCCCCCTCAACCCTTGTGTGTACTTGCATGTGTGTGTGTGTGTGTGTGTGTGTGTGTGCATGCACATGCATGTGTGCATATATGTGTGTATTAACTATTGGCCCTCAGGTGTTCTTCCTTTTAATTTTTGGAAATAGGGTCTCTCACTAGCCTGGAGATCACCCAGTAGGCTGGGCTGTCTCACCTGTTAGATCTGGGAACACTACTGTCCCAGCTTTCCCTGTGCTGGGATTACAAGTGCAGGCCATCACGCCTGGGTTTTTCTTTTGATGCTGGGGATTGCAAACAAGTCCTCATGCTTACACAGAAGGCACTCTCCTGTTGGCTTTCTAGTGCTGTGATAAAACACTGATCAAAAGCGACCTGAGGTTTATTTGGCTTACGGGTTCCTGTCATCATCCAGAGAAGCCAAGGTGAGGACTCAAGGCAGGAACTTGGAGCAGAAACCAATGCAGGAATACTGCTTGCTTGCCTGCTCCTCTGGCTTACTGTGCTTTCTCATAGCAGTGGCCCCGCCCACTTTCTCCACCAATCATCAACAAGAAAATGCCCAATAGGCCAGTCTGCAGGAGGTGATTCTTCAGTTGATGTTCCCTTTCCAAGGTGACTCCTGTCCTTGCCAAGTTGGCAAGAGCAACCAACCCTGGCACTTTGAAGACTGGGCTGTGACTTTTTTGTTATTTGGATTTGGAGTTTTAGAGCTTAAGTGTGCCAAGGGCTTTGCTTTGCAGCTAGCGAAACTCAAAGCCAGGGAGCTCCTGTTTGAGGTCCTATGAGCAACTTGGACACGTGACCCTGCGTCCTAATACTGCCTAAGTAAGAGGGCTTGAGCGAAGAGGAGAGCTATGTAGATGGACACAGAAACCATCCAGACTCTGATGAGAAATGGCTAGGAATGTGAGGAGCAGAAGAATCACCAGTGGACTCCCAGAAGGCACTCGGGGTCGGGGGAGTATCTTCCATATGTTGGGTATGAAATACCACATCACCTGCTAGGGGCCAAGGGCCTTAGCACATTACAGCTGTGGGACGGCTGTGGTGTATTCCGTGGCTCCCTCCCATCTGGGCTGGGTTGCCCCAGCTGAGTCCACACTGGCTTTCATTCTCGGGCCAGGCTGCTGCTGACCTGGCTATTTCATTGCTTTGTGTATGGCACTTGTGTTCTAAGGAACAAAGGGACATGGAAGGTTGGGGCAATGGCTCAGTGGGTAAAGTTCCTGGCATGTAAGCATGAGGACCTAAGTTCAATCTCCAGCACTCACATAAAATCTGGGTGAAGCAGCATATGCCTGTAGTCCCAGTATGGGAAAGGATGACCGAGGTAGACTCCTTAGGTTTGTTGGCCATCCAGTCTAGGTGAATTGGTTCAGTGAGACACCCTGTTTTAAAAAGATAACAAGGAGAGTGCTTGAAGAAGACACACAGTGTTGAGATCTTGTCTCTAAGTACACACACACACACACACACACACACACACACATACGCACACACACACACACACACCCCTTGAACACATGCACACACACATACATATGCAACTCGCATACACACACTGTGCACACATGCACACATACATATGCAACATACACACCCCCCCCCCACACACACACACTGCTTTCTCCCTCTGGGGTAAGATATGAATACTTTGCTGCTCACAGACACTCATCAGCTGCCCCTAGGAAAGGGGCAGCTTCAGGCCAACCCAGGCTTTATTACAATGTGCCAGGGGCACTTGGCAGGTGACAGTTTGCAGAGTGACAAGTGAGATCTATCCTTTGGAGTCCCTCAAGCACCAGTAACCAATCTCGGGATTCAGTGAATGTGTTAGTTATTTTTTGTTATTGTTGCTGCTGTGATATAACACCATGACCAAAGTGACTTAGAGAATGAAGAAGGCTAAGAGACCATCATGGTGGAGGAGACTTGGGAACAAGCAGTAGGTATGGCATCTGGGAGCAGGAACTGAGAGCTCCTATCCCCAATCACAAGGAGAGAGAGAGAGAGAGAGAGAGCCAAAAGTGGGGGCAAGCTATATACTCCCAAAGCTCTCTCCCAGAGACAAACCTCCTCCAGCAAGATCAAAACTCCGAAACCTTTCCAAACTGCACCACCAACTGGAGAACAAATGTTTAAATGCACGAGCCCGTGGGGGACAATTCACTCAGGAACAACTCAGACCAACAACAGGAAGAATATGGCAGACCCAAGAGAACCAGGACCTGGGCAGCAGGTGGATGAGTTTTCCCAGAGCCAGTCCAGGGCTGAGGTGGCTTGGGGCTCAAGGGCCTGGGACAATGCAGGTGCTCTGAGAACTGAACAAACTTCTGGTTCTCACAGAAACAGATACATGGGTCCATGTCTCTGGTAGCCTGTGATTTACTTAGTTCAACTTATGCCCATTGATGGTATCTGTGTGGACACTTTGATTCCTTAAAAACTGTCCCCCAGAAGTGCACACAGATTCCCCTTGTGAACTTAGTTGTCATGTGCGGATGCACTGTCACACTCGTGGACAAGGCGGGGTTCTTGGTAGTCTGGGAACTTTGGGGAAGGATTCTGTAAGGACAACTTGCTTAGCTGAATGAGACAGAGAATTTAGACCCCTGGGTCCTTCTTTGGTGGTGGTAGTATCCAGTGAGTCTTGAATCCATGGGTAAGAAGGGAACAAAGGAGACATTCAGGTGTTCTTTCCATTCAGGACACAGACTGAGAGACCCCAGCTCAATATTTTTAGACTCCAGCAATTAGCCTAGCACTGAGTCACTGAGTAACTTGCCTTTCAGCCCTCAGCTTGAGACCATTGCCCTCAAGATTATCCTAAAGATAGCCGACCCTGTCCTAGGAACTAGCTTATCACATTCTTGACACATCTGATGACTGGCCTAATGTTTAACTAAACAATGCCCCAAGAATGTTTGCTCCAGATAATCTCTAACCTTCCTTAAGGTATAAACTATTGCCTGACTTTCTCATTCTGGACTTCCTGTTCCATGCATGATTTGTCCTCCACCCCTTGCCTTGTGATTTTTCCCCTTTAAATACCCCTGACTTCAGTTGCTCAGGGTCCCACAGTCCTCTACCCCTGTGTGGTGTACGGCTGTGGACCCCAGAGCTCTGGAATAAAAATCCTCTTGCTTATTGCATCAAGACCATTTCTCATGAGTGATTTGGGTGTCGCCTTCGGAGGAGTGGGGCCCTGGGGTGTCCTCGGTTTTTTCGGGTCTTACAAGACCACTTCTGGTGGAAACCTCGGATGAAGAAGCTGCTTCGAGGAGGTAGATGAGACTAGCACTTCCCTGCCAAGGATACACAGGGTGGGGACATTAGCAGTGTGGGGACTGGTAGCCTGAGGTGACAGGTCCTTGCTCTGAGAGCTGATCTCCCCCTTCTTTTTCCTATTATTTAAGGCAAGGGCCCTGGGCTGTAAGCTCTAGAGTAGCAAGAGGTGAGAGGGTTTTAACAGTCACTCCTGTTGTGTTTAGAAAGTGGACCTTATCCATGAAACAGCAATAATCCCCTGTCCCCCACTCCAGTAGCCAGCTAGATATCTTGGAAATGAAAATGCAGTTGTAGAAGGAAATAAACCGTGACCCCCGTGGAGGCCTTTGTGAATTATCCTGACCGCCACCCTGCAGGTGGGATAACTGCAGAGAGAAAGAGCTAAGCAGGGCCCTCATGGGAGTTTTACCTTGGACGTTTCCAGGCCCAACCTTCAGCCAGGCGATTGGTAGTAAAGGTTAAAGGTCATCAGAACCACCATCAGAACCGCACATGCCTGGGGCTCCTCAGTATCTGCCATCTTCCCCAACCATCCCATCCATGGGATGTCTACTGAAGCCACAGACAGCCCCAACAGGGGATATACCCTTGCCTTATCTTCGCGGACACTCTGGTTTTGGGGTCCATTTCTCCTCTTTCTTGCTTGCTGGGGTAGCTGTGTTCTTGACAGTGTCTCCAGATCAGGTAGGTGGAGACAGGAGGAGGAGGGTAGGGTAAGACACTAAGAACATGGGCTTAAGAATAAGGATAAGGAGGGTCGGGCAGCATGGGTGGATGGAAATATGCGTTAAGCCCTCACTTCTCTGATGAGCCTGCCCCAGGGCCCTGCTTAGCTCTTTCTCTCTGAAAACCAAGGTTAGCCTTGTTTATCAAGTGACCATGGGGGTAAGTCTAGGAGGTGGAAAGGTGCGATACTGTTAGAGTCCATCCCTGCTTCCTTGGGCCTGAAGGGGGGAAGTGGGTCTTGATGCCAGGGAGCAGGGTTGGTTTCTTATTTCTTGTCTCCTGTATCTTCCTCTCAGTTGTCTCATGTATGACACAGTGAAACATGGCTCCTAGGACCCTCTAAGGACAGGGACAATGGATATATGGACAGCTCAGAGATGCTCAGAAATCTCCCATGTTGTGCTGCTACCACGGGCCAGGCTGAGGAAGTTCCTGCTATGAAGATCTGTTAGGGAGCCAGAGTCAGAGACCAGGGTTTTCCAGATGTGACCTTCCCATCAGCCTGAAAGGACAGAGCCGGGATTCGGTGCCATCCCTCCTTCCAGTGTGACTGGATGCTGGGGCCTGTTGGCTTGCGCCATACCTCACAGTGTCTGGGGAGGTTACACAAGCCAGCCTGCAGCCTGGTCAGCCTGGTGTGCCCATTTAGATTGCAATCCCAGAGCGACCAGGGAGACCCTTTGAAATGCATTCCTGGCTCCCATGCCATCTGTGTTTGCCTTTTGCAAACTCACTGGTGTTTCTCCTGACCAGGCGGCATCAGTGACCTTGCTGGGCACGGGGAGGTGACTGTACTGCCGGCTGCCACTTGTGGGGATTGTGCGAGGAAGCGGGATGTCCAATAGGGAAGTGGGGAAGATGGATGATGGCTTAGAAAAAGCTGGAATGCGCTGATCTCCGATAGGAGTGCTTGCAATTTGCATTCATTAGCAAAGCAGACCGCTTGCAGTTATGATTTAGGGTGCAAATCAGAAGCAGCATCTGCATCCCAGGGCTGGGATGAACCACTCAGGCAGAGAGAAGGATCTGGAGCCCTCGAGGGTCTTGCTCACCAGGAGGTTGCGTCTCCAAGGCTGTCTTTCCAGAGTTGCTTTACTTATTTATTTTAGCCTAGTTGGCGTTTTGTTTCTTGATGTGGAGTTTCGCTAAGTAGTACAGCATGGTCACAAGCTTGACATCCCCCTGCCTCAGTAATCCTGAGTGCTGGGATTACAGATTCATGGCACCCTATCACACTTAGGACTGCTTTCCAAGTCAGGGAGAACTTGTAGGGAGCCCAGAGAGTATCTGCAGAGTTAGGAAATGAATGCTCAGCAGAGAAGGAAGCTGGGTGCTAGTTCTAAGGTCTACCCAGTTCTAAGGTCCAGCCGGCAACATTGTACATCTTTGGATAAACCAGAAAACAGTAATACTGCAAACCCAAAGTTCCTCTCTGAGGCTGGGCTGCTTCCTGGTGGGTTTTCCTTCCACTTCCCACAGGACTGCTGATTCTTAGTTTGTGACCACCTGGAAGTCCTGGGAAGTTCTTGGGGTGGGGGTGGAGTGGGGTGGGGATGGGGCTCATTTTCCAAGCTGAATCAATGTTTTCTTTAAAGGATAGGCTGGCCAGAACGAGAGGATGATGCCTGTCTTATGCCTAGGAGTGCCATCAATGGTGTGGCTGAAGTCAAAAGAGTGTCCTAACCATGCATGTTCAAGTGTAGTTTTATTGGAAATCAAAACTAAGCTGAAGTCTGGCTTCAGTCTGTGCTTTTGAACACAAGCATCGTCTGACCCGCTTCTAACAGATGATGTTCCCCAAGTGTCAACCAGTGAAGGTAGCTAGCTGTTCCGGGGGTCAGGCTCACAGCAGGGTGGCGGACCCCTCCAGCCCACAGCAGGCCAGTAAAGCCTTCAGGGCCTCAGCTCATTTTTCTCCTAGGAGAGTCCTATCTTTTTTTTGGCTGTGAATGTGCCCCGATGGTGTCTCTTCCTGGATCAGCAGGGCGATTTTACCCAGAATGTGGGACAGAGTACTGTTGACATTATATCGGAGCAGAGAGAAGCCTCTTGAAGTTTGAGGGTGTTGGGGCGGGGGTGGGGTGGGGTGGAGAACCCACTGGAGAAGTGAGGAGTGTAATTAATCAGAAAATTAGCATTTCAAAGGGATGTGGAAGCAGGCTGAGTTTGAGGCGTGAACTTGCTGAGCAGCTGAATAATGAGGTGTGACAGATTTCTGCTGCCCTAATGACTCTGTACCCTCAAACAGGGGCTCCCACTTTATCCCTAGGGCCTGCTTTGGAGGATAGGCTCTCCCAGATAGCACCAGCACACTGACCAGGAACCCAGATGGGTAGGCAGGGTAGGGCTGGCTTGGTGGGTGGGGACAGGGATGGCTCTGTGTGTTTAGAGGTGGCAGCAGCTGGAGGCTGGGACTTTCACAGTGCATCTGGAGCCCTTTTCCAGCGCCCGCTTGACTTACCATTGCTTCTGACTTCCACACCACAGGCCCGACCATGCATCCAGGTGGCCAAGGAGGCCACGGGCCCAACTGGACACTGATTCACTCCACGTCAAGACTGGCCTCAGGTTGACTGTGGAGAAACCTTCCTTGCCTTAGTGGAGGCTTGGTTTAATCTCAGTCTCCCAGATGGTGGGCTAGTTTTCCCTGGTCCCCAAATGAGCGACTGCTTCAAAGGAAGCCACTTAAAAACCTAAACAGCCTCTGTTGTGAGTTTCAAGTTTGGAAACGGGACAAACAGCGGGTGGCTGGTTTGTTGTTTTGTGTGTGAAATTATTCTCATACATCCACTTGCCATGTGTCACCAACAGACCAAAGCTTTGCCTCAACAGCTGCTCATGAGCCGGCTGGGAGCCGGGAGGCAGCAGCTCCTGTGGAGTGGATCAGAACAGGTTTCCTTTCTGTCTTCTGGTGGGTGGGGGGAGTCTGCTGGGAGTCTGGTGGGGGAGCACAAGCACTTGCTCTGTGATGTACTGAGGCTACATTCCACGGAGGGAGGGTGGCTCTTCTATCTGTGTGATGGTTTGTATATACTTGGCCCAGGGAGGAGCACTATTAGGAGGTGTGGCCTTGTTGGAGTAGGTGTGGCCTTGTTGGAAGTGTGTCACTGTGGAGTGTGACTTCCCCTCATCCTTACCTGTCTGGACTGCCCTGCTTGTGTCTCTGAGCTAGTCTTCATTTCTCTGTGTAACTAGAGAGGTCCTCAGGCACAGGGTGCCCAGCCCAGCCCCTGACCTGGGGTTCCTTTCTGCTCCTCTGCAGAGATGTTTGTGCCACTCCAAAGCCAAGAAGGATGTCTCTGCAGGCCACCCTTCTGCCCAGTTTGGTGGAGCCCACCCGCACCCTGCCCTGTACACGAGAGGGCCTCATGGGTCACCGGGTAGCCTGTCTTCAGGTTGTCCTGCATCTACCCACAGGAGAATGCAAAGGCCTGCCTTCTGGGGACAGTTGAATAGTGGTGGCATCTCTGGACTGAAGATGGGTTGGGAGCATCTGTCATCTAGAGAATAGATCTCAGAGGGAAGTGACCTAGGGGTGAGGGTGGGGGTGGGGGTGGAGCAGCCAAGGGTTCCTGTAAGCACCTAGCAAGAAGTCACACTATACACAACAACACAAATTTCCATCTGAGAGAGAAATGTAGGCAGGGGGTGAGCGGTGAATTGACTCATGATGCTAGCAGCTCCAGAGTTGCAGCCCAAATGAGGAGGAGACCCTGCTGATTCTTCTGTCCACTACAGGACACCGCAGAGATCTTGAGGCCCATATATATAGGCCAGGCAATGTAGAGGTTGAAGCTTGTCTGGGACGCAGCACCTGGAACTCTTTTCTAAATCCATTATAAAAATGCCCTTGGCCAAGTCCGCATGAATTCAAGGGAGGGGGGAAGGCAAGTACTGAGAAATTTGTCCCGAAACCCCAGCATTCCTCGGTGGCAAGCAGGAGCCAGTGTGGTGCCTGCAAGGGCTCAGTTGGCTGTCCTTCATGCTTACGGAAAACGGCAGACACGCATCAGAGGGATAACATAGATGCTCAGGAAGGGGACAGCATGCGGGAGTCGGTAGGAAAGAGCTTGGGGGCTGGATTTCTCAGACAGAAATAGCAATGGAGCAGTGAGTGTGCCTAGGACATTGAATAATAGGATTAATTAAAGAAAATGTGGTCTCAATGAGTATATGTATGTAAAACTCCATAAAGAATGTGGAAAGTAAGACAATTCTACCATGCAACCCCCTGAGTAAACCTTAAAATGGCTAAGCAGAGTCAGGAGGGGTGGCGGGCCTAGGAGCTGGGACTGGAGGCGGTGGAGGCTGAGTGGAGGCCAGCCTCAAGCTACCGGCAAGCAAGCTAGAGCAGCATTTGAGCCGCATGAGAGACGGAGGCCCATCTCAGTGGAATAAAACGAGAAACAAAAGTGTTGAGATTCCAGGAACGCAGATAAATCAGGGCTTGGAGGAAATCTCGTAGCCTTAAGTGCTACTGGTAGAAAAGAAAGATTGTTTAAAATTGGTAATTTAAGTTTCAGCATAAGCACATGGAAAATGAAAAAAAAATCCAAACCTAAAGAGAGAAAATAAATAAAGTATGAGCCATAAAAAGTATGAGTTTTAAATACATAAAAAACACTCTACAGAAAAAAAAAAAGGACAATAGGAAAAAATGCATGGAAATGTTAGGGAAATTCGTAAATGACCATCGAGGCCAGAGGCTCCTGAGATCAAATACATTGTCCATTAAAGAAACACATGAACCCTCCCCCCAGACCCTTGGGATTTCGTGGGTGAGTTTAAAAGAGGAAGACTTGGAATGAGTGGCCCAGATTCCACAGAGGAGGAAAGAATGAATCTAATTGTCTCTTGAGATTATCAAAACCCTTGGTACCCCATCAAAGACAGAGAGCAAATTCCAGGGTGGTGGGAGAAATTAATTGTCTATCATGGCTGTGGAAGAGGCCCAAAATACAGCAGCAAGAAGAACTAGCAACATCTGACATCTGGACAGTCCATATTGGCCAAGGGATTCTCATTTGGGAAGTCAGAGTGGGCTCAATGCTTAAAAACTAGTAGCTGGGATTGTCCAGGAATTCTTCAAAAATGGGCCTCTGAGTTTGATGCCCAGCACCCACAAAAAAGACAGGCATTGGCAGCCCTGGGTACAGCTGAATGGCAAGCTTCTGGTTCAGCAAGAGACCCTGCCTCAAAGACCCCCTCACCTACCTACCTCAGCCTCCCCTCCCCCTTTCCTGGGGCATCAAGAGGATTAGGCACATCATCTCCCACTGAGGGCAGACAAGGCAGCCCTCTTACATATGTGAGGGGGACCACATACCAGCCCCAGTATGCTCTTTGATTGGTGGCTCAGTCTCTGGGAGCTCTCAGGGGTCCAGGTTAGTTGATACTGTTGGTCTTCCTATGAGGTCCCTCTCCCCTTCAATCCTTACCCCAACTCCTCCATAGGAAGCCCTGACCTTGGTCCAATGATTGGCTCTAAGTGTCTGCATCTGTCTCAGTCAGATGCTGGTGGAGCCTCTCAGAGGACAGCCGTGCTAGGCTCCTGCTTGCAGGCACCACATAGCATCAGTAATAGTGTCAGGGTTTGGTACCCACACATGGGATGGATCCCAAGTTGAGACTCAGATGATTTTGAAAGGGCAAATCTTCCTATTCTGATCTATGATGACGCACATATATTTTGTGCTCATGTTTCAGTGTGAATAACATAGCATTTCTTTTTTTTTATTTAATAAAAATATAATTGCATTATTTTCTCCTTCTTCCTATCCCCCATGTCCTCCCTCTCTCAATTTAACGCCTTATCTTCTTCAACCACTGTTGTTATATATGAACGTATTAAAGATTTACATATAAATACAGTGTCCTGAGTCCACTCACTGTCGCTCACATGTAAATATTTCTGGGGCTGACCATTTGGTAGTAGATAACCAATAACCAATCAGGAGCTCATTCCTGGGGAAGACTAATTGCTCGCTTTCTGCTCAGTTTTGAAAATTTCACTCTGTTCTGCTAATTCCAGGATTGAGTTTCCCTAGGCCTGCTCTAGGGATTCCCAGGGGAGGCTGGCACCCCACCCCCACCTCTGTGCTATGCTCATGATTGAGTTCGGTGGCTCCCTTGTGGTTTCTTGCAATGGCGGGTCAGGAGCTCTAGAGGCTTCTTTACTTCAGTGCCACTATTTCAAGTGTGTCATAAACCTCAAAATGACATTTCAGCCATTATTGGATGCGTGCACAAAGGCAGTCCCATTAGGCCGTACCTGGTGGTGTCATGGCTTCCCTTGTGTATGTGAGCACTGTAGTGGGGAATATTAATAAGAAAACTGCATTAGTTCCCATCCTAGTGCAGGCATGGCACTGGGCCAGCAACAGAGCTTATGCCACGTCTCAGGGCTCCTGCCCAGTACAGTCTCACTCGGCGGCCCCTTTGTCCTCCATCTCTCTGGTGGGGGACCCCGAGTTCTCTCACTTCTACCCAGAGCCCCACACATTCAACTAGGCTGACTGCTCTCCGCCATCAGTGGACCCACATTCCAATTACCTGGTAAAGCATGACTCTTAATCTTAAATAGTTAACCAATTGTAGTTATGTATATGAAGCTCACTATTACAAGATGCCAAATTTACAATGATAAAAGTCTTATCCCAATTTCTAACCTTTAGATAATCTAACCTCTGATTCCATTTTGATACACATCTCTCTCTCCCCAGCGCTGGTGCATCTGCTCTCTGTCCTCCCAACTCTTAGCTCCGCCTCCTCTTTCCTGCCCAATCACAAGCCTCTCACTGCCTCAATATGATCGGACAGGGAATATCCTGCGACAAAGCTCTTTGGCATTCTCGGGTGGAATAAATCACCGAGTGTTTCTCTCTGTCTCTGTTAGGTGACGTAGATTGTATGTGGCCCTGAGAGTCACACAGAAAGTGAATCAAGGGCCCTGTGAGAGGCTCCCAGGATTGGGATGGAAGCAGCTGTGGGATGCAGGGTCATGGTGCTCACCCTTGTTCCAGAGGAGCAGAGGGCATGGTGGACGGGCAGATGGTTTCTTCCTTGGGACCAAATGAAGGATTTTGCAGCTTTTTAAGAGGCTGTATCTCCATGGAGACGGGTCTGTATCACACACAGGCGACCCCTGCCGTGTGTCCTTCTCTCTTGGTTCTGTCTTGTGCTTTTTCTAAGATCACTCTGCCCTGACTTAGTTCCCTAACTTTAGAACTCCCCAGCCTCCAGACGATTAACCGCGAATAATGAGGAACTCTTAAAATCTGTTTCCCCATATCCACATAACCAAGTCTCAGCTCTCTTCCTGTGAATGGGGCGGAGCTCATCACAATACCTCCTCAGCTCTCTGAGGGCTGACTGGGCAAGTCAGGTTCTGTGTGTGAGGCTCCTAGAGAGAAATCAGGGGTCCAGGAGATCCTAGAACATTTGCTGTCAGGTGTTCTCTCCACCAATCAATGCTAGATACTTAAAGAGCCAGGGGCGAGGCTAAGGAGCACTAGCAGGCAACTGTGGGAGGAAGGAACCACCTGGATTCTTTTTATTATGATTAATTTGAGGGAGGAGCATGCAACGGAAGCATGGCTACTAGTGTGAACCATTTCACATGACAGGATAAGTGTGTCAAGGAAGAGGACCTCCTGGGTCCTTGGGGGACAAACTATGGAGGACTTGCTGAAGTAGGCAAGGAGAGGAGGTGAGAGGGAGGGAGCACGGGAGGAAGGGAGGAGTGGAAGAAGAGAGGAGGGAAGGAGAGGAGGAGGAGGATGAGGAGGCATCAACTGACAGACTGCCTTCAGCTGCAGTATTGTCAGGAGCCTACCGCCATGTCAGCCATTACTGGATGTATGCACAAAGGCAGTCCCATCAGGTTATGCACAGCTGTAAGTGTAGACGTTTCCCCTTGTCTACACTGTGGAGCAGAGGCCGAGGAAGCCTGCCCCTCACTGTCCCACAGAAGGGTGGACTCGGATAAAAGAGTTCATTACTGGGCAGGCCTTGGTACCGGTGAGTCCAGGAGAAGAACACGATGGGTCATTGTCATTAGACATTCACTTATGGACTGGATGGAACCTCTTAACTCACTACCTCCTGGGCATGAAATAGTTAACCTGAGACATTCACTTATGGACTGGATGGAACCTCTTAACTCACTACCTCCTGGGCATGAAATAGTTAACCCGAGTCACACTATGGCCTATGGCAGACCATAGATACCAGTGTGAAAGGGTAAGTGGAGAATGGCCTCATGGCATGGGTGGGATCGTAATCCAATCCCAACAGTCTCACATGAGCCAGGGAAAAGCTCTGGCCAGTGTCCTAATTGGGCCAACGCTGTCATGTTACTGCTCTGTTGGAAAATTAGTTGAGTATGGAATTTCTGTCAAACTCGTCCCAGGCCACTTGTCATATCTTTCTCACCCATGAAAGTCACTGTTTGTCATGGCTAATGAGGCCAAGCTCATCAGGAGGCTGATGCCAGACTGGCTAGCCCAGAGGCAGAGCTGTATATACTGAAAACACATGTGCGTATGTACGAGTGGCTGCAGATCTTCTGGGTTGTCCTTGCTGTGACATCCTCTGTGGCCAGCTTCTCTCTCTAACACTAACTCAGGGGTTGTAGAGAAGGCCTTGCTTAGCTGTATTCCACTGTACTGTCAGCTGGCTTTTCCCAGATACCTTCATTCATGATGGGCTGCATCCTGTCGGTGGAGGAAAGAGGCAGGAACTCCAGCAGAATTCCACTTGGAGGACATGCGTGCCAGGGGACCCTGCCTGAGCTTCCCACCTGCTGGCCTTCCCTAGAGCCCGTGACTACAAAAGCTGCTGTCTTCAAGTGCATGGTTCCACGGACACACAAAGATTCATACAGATGTATACAGACACACAAAGACACACACACAGACACATAGAAATAGACACAGACACACACGCACAAAGACACAAAAGACACAGAGAAATACAGACACACAGACGTAGGCACACAGACATACAGACACACAGATACACAGACACACAGATAAAGACACACAGACACACAGTGATAGGCACACAAACTGACACACAGACAGAGACACACATATACATACATACATACATACATACATACATACATACAGACACATACATACAGACAGACAGACACAGACGCACACAGACACATGCCCAGAGATAGGCACACAGACATAGAGACACATAGACACACATATACAGACATACAGACAGACAGACACATACAGACTCACACAGACACACGCACAGAGATAGGCACACAGACATACAGACTCACACAGACACACGCACAGAGATAGGCACACAGACATACAGACTCACACAGACACACGCACAGAGATAGGTACACAGACATACAGACACACATATACATACATACATACATACATACAGACAGACAGACAGACAGACACACACACACACACACATACATACACACACACACACCACTTCCACAGACTTTGAGAAGGTCCTGGAAGCTGCCTACCCAGAACATGTTCTTAGCCTTGAGCACACAGTCCACAGCAATGTGGGTGATTGAGAGCAAATCTGATATTGGAAAAGACAAGAGTGATTTAAAAGTTGAAGCCAGCCTCTCACTCCTAGCAGGCTGGCAAGAACAGCTCACACTGTGGTGCACCAGCCGACACGCATGAGGAGATGCTTGAATCCAAGTCTCAGAACAGGAGATGAGAAGTGAGTGGCGGAGACCCAGAAACTATACATTTTGCACGATTTCCTCAGAGGGAATTAAGGTAAAAGCGGAGACTGAATTTATTCTTGTTTTCCAAAAAGAAGAAGAGGGAAGGATGCCTGTGTGCTTGCTTTCCGCTGTGAAATTGGGTTGCCAGAAGACTGGAGAAGCAATGTCTCAGGCATTTCCCATCAACAAGAATCCTGAGAAATTCCCTCCTGGACCCCAGAGGAGTCTCCCCATCCTTCTCTGGGTTCACTTTTTCTTGAAATGATTAAGAAAACAATCATACCATATAAATTACCAACCACAGAAGGATGGAAAGCATATTTCTAAAACCTGTTTTAAATAATCGAGACATCATTGAATAAAAAGCTGAGCTCCACATTTATTTTTCCCTTTGCTTTTTTCGAAAGGCCTGCTGCTTTTAAACGCCAGCCATGTTTTATTAATGCCAGCAAGGCTGGGGAGAGAGGATATTGTCATATATATGAGGGTAAAAATGTCAAGGGAAGCTGAGAGCTGGAGACCAAGATAATGAAGCGGTCAAATTTGTAAAACAGTAAAAACCAGTTATTTTAAGACACATACTTTCAGAACCTGTCCCTCTCACTGCCATGAGCGTGAAATCCCCATCCAGGGGCTGAAAGTTTGCGGAGATGTAAGAGGGTGCGTGAGAGACTGGTGGCTATCGGCACATACGTGTGACCGTGAGTCGCACAGCATCGACTGAGGAGACTTGGCAAACTTGATAGCATGGTCAGCCCTGACCGTGAGTCGTACAGCATCGACTGAGGAGACTTGATAGCATGGTTACCCTGTTACTGTGCACACTCTGTGGGCACTCAGCTCTGTACTGTGCCAGGACTGAAGCAGAGGCTAAACTGCACGGAGCCATGCTGACAAGCTGTGATTCTAGAACATTCATTTTCTTCTGGCAAGGTTCTTCACCTGTAGGAGTTTTGGGGGGTTGATCTGCACTCTCCTCAACCACAAAGTGCCTTCTATGCCTTTCCTTTACTCTGTGTGAACAGGCAGTGGCTGAGAGCTCTCATGAACACGAGGACATCCCTGCAGGCTGTGGGGCTTCTTTAAGTAGTGTCTATGCTTTGCAAACTTCCTGACTCAGGCCTTTCTATCCTCAGGGATGTAAGTCTCATGGGAGGGCAGATGGTAAAGAAATTTAGGACTTTAAAGACAATTAATCATGTCAGTGTTCCACAGTGGAGGTCTTTGCGTGGAAGTTCACCTTGCCTACCACTTACACGCAGGAAGTGGTGGCAGTGGGCAGAGACTACACTGGCTTCTGTGTGGTATTCAGCACTGTATTGGGCAGGCGCGTCCTCTGAGGTGGCCCTGGATGGTGCATTTGTTTATAGCGGAAGGACAGAGGGAAGTTGTCTTTCTCTCAACACATCACCTCTTAAGGTACATACCTGTGGGCTTTTTCTTCTCATATCACCATCCTCTGAGCATTTCAGATCTACAAGCCACTGAGTCTGTCTTGAAGTTGTCAGAGCAGTAAGAGAGAAGATTGGTCTGACTGGGGCGAGCCTTCCCTTAGGACCAGGTATCTGGAGGTAGTTTTGTTTGGATCACCCTAGGCTTGTTTGAGTAGCTCTCAACCTTCCTAATGCTACAATCCTTTAATACAGTTCCTCATGCTGACCCCCATGTCTGTCTTAGTCAGGGTTTCTATTCCTGCACAAACATCATGACTAAGAAGCAAGTTGGGGAGGAAAGTGTTTATTCATCTTACAGTTCCAAATTGCTGTTTATCACCAAAGGAGGTCAGGACTGGAACTCAAGCAGGTCAGGAAGCAGGAGCTGATGCAGAGGCCATGGAGGGATGTTCCTTACTGGCTTGCTTCCCCTGGCTTGCTCAGCCTGCTCTCTTATAGAACCCAAGAGCACCAGCCCAAAGGTAGTACCACCCACAAGGGGCCCTCCCACCTTGATCACTAATTGAGAAAATGCCTTACAGCTGGATGTCATGGTGACACTTCGCCAACTGAAGCTCCTTTCTCTGTGATAACTCCAACCCCTGTCAAGTTGTCACACAAAACTAGCCAGTGCACCAACCATAAATTTTTTTTGTTGCTACTTCATAGCTGTAATTTTGCTACGGTCATGAGTCATGACGGAAATATCTGTGTTTGATGATGGTCTTAGGTGACCCCTGTGAAGGGGTCGTTTGACCCCCAAAGGGGTCTTGATTTACTGGTTGAAGACTTCTGTTTTAGAACAAGGGATCTCAAGATTAGTTAATTTCTGTGTCTAGCTGATTTGAGGGCAGAGAATTCCCATCTCAGCTGACCATCATGACACAGCCCAAAGAGCTGGGTACAATAGTCTGTTGAAAGGTCCATGAAGGGAATGTCTATGTGTCACCCATTATAGGTCCATAGGTCAGTAGGTCCATAGGTCCATAGATCCATAGGTCCATAGGAGAGTTATAGGTGAATCCTACAATATGACAAGATGGGGAAGAGAGTCCACTTAAGGCAACACCAGGACCAGTTTTGTAGATTTGGCCATTTCTTGGGGCACAGATGGCCACTGCTTTTAGGAGCATAAAAGCGTGAGAGTCTGGGGCTCTAGTCCCCCCGACGTCAGGACCAATCTTTTGTGTGCTGAGATCATGACACCTCTCTACTCTGTCTGCCTACCAGTTCACTGCTAACTGCACCCTGTCCTGCTACATAGGAGGGCAGTGCTGTGGACATGTCAGATTGTAGCCAGTGAGGGTGAATGGTATCTCAGGAACTGATACCGTGTGTGCAGGCAGGCTCTTGTTAGAGCCACTCTGCTTTAACAGAATCATGTCAGCACCAGCTTTCCAGTATCTATTTTTTTTTAAAGGTTGTTGGAGTAATTTGAGGAGAATGTTTATCTTGTAAATTCTGAGCCTTCCAGTGCATACATAGATGGTGTGTACGTTCCTCTGACTACAGATCTTGTTTAATCTTCTTGCCCACGTTTTGTTGCCCTTGGAAGAGGTAATGTGGATAGCGTTCACTGACTTTATTGCCAAGAATTTTTCTGCAATTGTAGATATTTCAGATTTTGAAAAGCTTCCCTGGAAATGTAAGGACTTGCCAACAATGATCCTGTTTCTGCATCCTGTCCCGTCTGTCCCCCTCCTACCTATCTCTGTGTGACTCATTCTCCTGTCCAGCTGTGAGCTGGCTCTGATTCTCATTCCCTTCCTCTCCTTCTCTAATGCTAACCATTTTTTTCTCACCCCACGCCAGTGGAGGAGAGACAACTGGATCCCTGTATAAGGATCAGGGATCTTTGCCTTCTAAACCCTATCCCAGCCACACTGTCCTGGGGTGGGGTGGGGTATCCCAGGTGCAGATGGGAACCCATAGCTTATGTTGATCTGGAAGCTCCTTCTATAATGTTGGTATGCAGCCAGTCTGAAGGAGCCATGCTTGGCCGTTCCTCATGCTTTTTTGAGATGCTAAGTACTGGGCAGGTCATTGGATCACGCAGACACCAAGTTCAAGTCCCTGCTGGGATTTTAAATCCCGAGTCAACAAAACTCCTCCAGGTCAGCTACATATATGACACATGTGGCTCAGGTTTGAGAATCAAAGTGTTATCACAGAGAAGAAAGCCTGGGAATGTAGAGGTCACCGCTCCTGCCCAGTTGCCCAGGGTCTCCACGTTGTATCTTCCATACTTCCTTCTCTTAGCTGCCTGCTGTGAGCTTCCTGGCTTATGTAACACTGCCATAATTCATGGTGTCCTTAGACAGGCATGCATATATTTTTGTTAATGAAATTTGCTTAGACATTTTCACACTTGTTCATAGTGCGTGAGACCATTCTCACTCCCAGCTCCCTGCTACCCTGGAGAACCCCACCACCAATCTTACCCTCATGTTCGTGGATATTTGTTTTGTTTGATGACTCAGTGAGATTAACCATGGTCTAAGCAACCATGAATTATGTGCTAGAGTCTGGTTGGCTCAGCTATAGGTACACAACAAAAGGTGGTGGTCCCTTTCTCCAAGAAACTATCAATAGTAGTTGTTCTGAGGTGAAGGATAGGCCCCATGGGTCCCTCCTACCTCCTAGATTGATTGCTGATAGGGCAGGTCTTATGTTAATGATTGCAGTAATCAGATTGAGTCTTTATGTCTTAGGATAATCAAATTAACCACCTTAACTTTGCAGCTGGAATTTATTATTTTTGTTCTATTGCCTGCTCTATACAGCTCTCCTTTGTGGTGAGCTGACTGTCAGAACATTCTCAGAATTTTAAGATCTATTCTCCTTGCCAAGGTTCACTGGCATTCCGTTTTTTGCACATGCTGTGAGGCGTGGATTCCATTTCATTGAGAAGAATTCTGTTGGAGACATGCTTATGGCTGGTAAAATGGACTTTGTTAAGAAAGTTTTACTTTACTTCTGTTTTATTAAGGGCTTACTTCTAAAGAATGGGCAAATATTGGGTTATATCAAGTACTATTTTGCCTATGCTAGGATAATTATAATGCTATTCCTTCCCCTTTACTAGATGAATTTACTGAGTGATAATTATGTATTTTTTTCTTATGTAAACCAACTCGTGAATTCCTTGGGTAGAATGAACAGTTGCAGTAATGCTGAAATAGATTACTGGGTTATTTTGTTATTGTTCTTGTTCACAGATTTTACTGTTTGATTTTTATCTTTAAAATTATATTAGCTGACAGGATTTCGAGGCATGTGATTTATTTTCTAGTCTATTAAAGGTTTGTCATGAATATAGAAGGCTGAAGAATTTACCTTTAAAATTACCTGGATCTAATATTTTTAAGAAGACACTAAAGTGTTTTTGTTTGTTTTTGAAATATACATGTATGGGTGTTTTGCCTGCACATACGCCTTAAATCACTGTGTGCAATGCCCATGGAGGCCAGAAGAGGATGCTGGATTTCCTAAAACTAGAGTTACAGGTGGTTGTGAGCCATGGTGTGAGTGCTAGGAGCTGAATCCTGGGGCCTCAAAGAGCAACCAGTGCTCTTAACTGCTTAGCCCTAAACAGTCTAAGCTTAATATTTTCAAAGCCATCAGAATTTCTAGTTTTCTTGAGCAAGTTTTGGCTTTGTGAAAAGTGGGAAAAATTTGTGGGATTTTTTTGTCTATTCGTTTTGGAGGCAGGATCTCTTGTAGTTCAGGCTGACCTTGAATTCACTAAGTTTAGGATGACCTTGAACTTCTTTTCTTCCTGCCTCTACCTCCCTAATGCTGGATTATAATCTTGTACCAACCCACATGGTTAATGCAGTGCTGGGGACAAATCCAAGGCTTGTTTTCTAAGCATGCTACCGACCAAGTCACACCCCAGCTTTGGGAACTGATGGGGGCTTTCAAATAGATTCTACCAAGTTGTACATACATTGACCTTCCAGACTTTATCAGCTGCCCTTCCTCATTCCTTACCTCATACCAATGATATCTTAGTCAGGGTTTCTATTCCTGCACAAACATCATGACCAAGAAGCAAGTTGGGGAAGAAAGGTTTTATTCAGCTTACACTTCCATGTTGCTGTTCATCACCAAAGGATGTCAGGAAGCAGGAGCTGATGCAGAGGCCATGGAGGGATGTTCCCTATTGGCTTGCTTCCCCTGGCTTGCTCAGCTTGCTTTCTTACAGAACCCAGGACTACCAGCTCAGGGATGGCACCACCCATAAGGGTCCCTCCCCCCCTTGATCACTAATTGAGAAATGCCTTACAGCTGGATCTCACGGAGGCATTTCCTCAACTGAAGTTCCTTTTCTCTGTGATAACTCCAGCCTCTGTCAAGTTGACACAGAATACCAGCCAGTATAAATGGCTTCCATTTCCCTTTTCTGCTTTGTCAAATCTCAAGGCTGTTTATGACATCAGTGTGTTCACAACACCAGCGTTGCAATGCCGACCTTCCTTGACCCATGGGCTTTGGCCTTGTAAACTCATCAAGAGTTAAGTTAAAAACACCCTGAGAGCCACTACCCAGTGAAACCTCCTACACACGTGGTGGAGGATCATCTGGTCCCCTTGAGATCATGGGGTTGATTGAGATTGTATCCAGTTCACCGCCAATGCCCAGCAGAGAGGGGTGGTGTACCACATGATCCAGGAAGAGGGCAAAATCACAAACCTGGCACACAGTGTGTCCACAGCATGAGGATAGCTTTTGTACAACAGTGAACAATCAAAATAGCATCCATTTACCTGATCCTCTCAAGTCAGGAGTGCGTGTACCCTTCTGTGCTGTTCTTTCCTGGTGCCTTCGGCACATTTCTGTTTAGCGTTTTTTATAATTTCTGCATCACCAGTTCCTCTATTTTAGTTCCAGATGCAGGCTCAACACTCTTCCCCAAAATAGCCCATTGTCTTGACTCTTACTCGCACATGTTACTTCTAAGCACTTTTGAATTCTGATTTCTTCCTCGAGCCATGCTTCATCTAGGAAGTTATTTTCCAAGATCCAAGCTTGTATGTTTTTGAAAGTTCCATCTGTGTCCTGAACTGGGTTGGTTTTCTGGTGATGTGGGTTCCCTGTCTTTGTTGTAACTCTGAGGGGTTTCTCCCCCTCTGCCTTAGCTTTCTATTGCCTGTGCCCAAACACATTCCTGGTTCCAGTTTTCACATATGAGGGCGACTTCTCCATAATTCTGTTCATTCTTGCTAATTATTGTGATTTTATACTTTATTTTTGAAGTGGCATTGGTTTGTGTCTTGGTGTGTTTGGACTGTAGGGATTAAATTTACCAGTGATTCCTTAAGATCATTGTTCATAAATGTTTCATAGATTGCTTTTTTTTTTTTTTTGGCTTGGATGTGACTTTATTTTCATTGAAAAAGTTTATGTATATGTGTGTCTTTCCTGCATATGTGTGTGTGTGTGTGTGTGTGCCCACGTGCATGCGTGCATTACCCAAGGAAACCAGAAAAGAACATTGGATTGCAAGGACTGGTGTTACAGGCAGTCGTGAGCCACCAGGGAATCAGACCTGGGTCCTCTGCAAGAGCGGCTAGTGTTCTCAACCACCAAGCCATCTCTCCAGGCTCTGGATGCTTATTTTTGAACACTGCATTTTGGGGCATCTCTGGGGCATCTCAGATGATTCTTTTCTAGGGCAGTCATGTGTATTTGGACAGTCCAGTGCCCCCTGGATCAGAACCTTCTGGTATGCCCTCTCCTCCCTTAGGGCCCGAGCTTCCATCATGATGGCAGAGCTCCTCTCTGGTGGCTACTCTCCACTTGACATAGTGACCTGCTCTGCATCAGTCAGCACCTTCTGCTTTGACCCCTGCCTACCCTGTCTAACCTGTCGTCTACCCTGTCTGGACTCCTGTCCAACCTCTGTGACTTCAAAGTCCTTAAAATAACTAGTGTTTTCTGTGGGGTCTGAGACCCTGTGACTTTTCTATTATGTAAGTGCCTGGCTACACTGTGATGTGTCAGAATCATAGAAAGAGGTCGTAAGGGCTTATATTCCTCATAAAATTGGTCCCTGTCTGGAGCCACATGTGGTAGTGGCCTATTTGCAGAATCTTCAGGCAGCAGGTCTGTGTGCGTGAGTGTGTGTGTGTGTGCGTGAGTGTGTGTGCACGCACATGTGTGTGTGTGTGTGCACGTGCATGAGCAATTGTTATGTTCCTTCTGCTCACTTTATCTCTGATCAGGTCACCAATATTTGACCTTGGTGACTTCATCCAGTCACAATCTCCTTATAAAAGTCTCACCTATGGACAGCATAGTTAGATTGCCTCCACTTTCTCTGTACCTCACAATAGGGATTAAATATCAACTCAGAGAGTTCTGGGAGTAGGGTCATAGAAACCATATTCAAATTTTATGGTATCAGCACTGATCCTGTGCTACAGTTCTCCATACCCAAATACTGCCGGGAGAGAGTTGGTCTCCCAGGAGTGCTGATACACCTATGAATACAGGTGAGAACACCACTACTGCTAAAATTCCTGGCCCAAGAGGAACCTGCCCAGAGCCATGAGGACACAGGAACCAAGGAACAGCTGGGGACAGGATCTTCCAGTTTCCATCTGCACCCTGGAGCTGACCCTGTGCCACAGCTCTCCATACCCAAATTCCTCTCAGAGAGATTTGGTCTCCCAAGAGTGCTGACACACAGGCTTGCAGGAGGGGCAAACCACAGTCAGAGACAGCAAAACTAACTAATACCAGAGATAACCAGATGGAGAGAGAGGCTAGGGCAAGAATATAAACAACAGAAACCAAGGCTACTTGGCATCATCGGAACCCAGTTCTCCCATGACAGCAAGCCCTGGATACCCCAACACACCAGAAAAGCAAGACTGATTTAAAATCACGTTTCATGATGATGATGATGATGATGATGATAATGATGGTGATGATAATGATAGAGGACTTTAAGATAAATAAATAAAGAAATACAAGTGAACATAGGTAAAGAGATAGAAGTCCTTAAAGAGGAAACTCAAAAAGCCCTTAAAGAATTACAGGAAAACACAAGCAAACAGGTGAAGGAATTGAATAAAACCATCCAGGACCTAAAAATGGAAATAGAAACAATATAGAAATCACAAAGGGAGACAACTCTGGAGGTAGAAAACCTAGGAAATAGATCAAGAGTCATAGATGCAAGCATCACCAACAGAATACAAGATATAGAAGAGAGAATCTCAGGTGCATAAGATACCATAGAAAACATTGACACAACAGTCAACCCCCTCCCCCCCAACACAAAGCAAAAAGCTCCTAATCCAAAACATCCAGGAAATCCAGGACACAATGAGAAGACCAAGCCTCATATAGTATAGAAGAGAGCAAAGATTCCCAATTTAAAGGGCCAGTAAATATCTTTAACAAAATTATAGGCAAAACTTCCCTAAAGAAAGATGCTCATAAACATACAAGAAGCCTACAGAACTCCAAATAGATTGCACTGGGAAAGAAATTCCTCCCATCACATAATAGTCAAAACACCAAATGCACAAAACAAAGAATATTAAGGGAAAAAGGTCAAGTGACATATAAAGGCAGACCTATCAGAATTACACCAAATTTCTCCCCAGAGACTATAAAATATAGAAGATGCTGGGCAGATCTCATTCAGACCCTAAGAGAACACAAATGCCAGCCCAGACTACTATAAACAGCAAAATTCTCAATCACCATAGATGGAGATACCAAGATATTCCATGACAAAACCAAATTTATACAATATCTCTCCACAAATCCAGTCCTACAAAGGATAATGGAAAACTCCAACACAAGGAAGGAAACTATACCCTAGAAAAAGCAAGAAAGTAATCTTTCAATAAACCCAAAAGAAGATAGCTAAATAAACATCATTCTACCTCTAACAACAAAAATAACAGGAAGCAACAATTACTTTTCTTTAATATCTCTTAACATCAATGGACTTAATTCCCCAATAAAAAGACATAGAGTAACAGACTGGATATGTAAACAGGACCCAGCATTTTGATGCATACAGGAAATGTACCTCGGTGACAAAGACAAACATTACCTCAGAGTAAAAGGCTGGAAAACAATTTTCCAAGCAAATGGTTCCAGGAAACAAGCTGGATATCGAATGAAATCGACTTTCAACCAAAAGTCATCAGAAAAGATAAGGAAGGACATTTCATACTCATCAAAGGAAGAATCCACTAAGAAGAACTCTCAATTCTAAACATCTATGCTCCAAATGCAAGGGCACCCACATTCATAAAAGAAACTTTACTAAAACTCAAAGCACACATTGCACCTCACACAATAATAGTGGGAGACTTCAACACCCCACTCTCAGTGGACAGATCATGGAAACAGAAACTAAACAGAGATACAGTGAAACTAACAGAAGTTATGGACCAAATGGATTTAACAGATATCTATAGAACACTTCATCTTAAAACAAAAGAATATACCTTCTTCTCAGCACCTAATGGTACCTTCTTCAAAATTGACCATATAATCAGTCACAAAACAGGCCTCAAGAGATACAAGAAGATTGAAATAATCCCATGCATAATTGAGTTTCTAAATCTATAGATATTGATTTGTAAATTTCTATTTACATGATGTTGCTTTATTTTGATATGTGGCTTTTAGAAATATCCTGGGCGAATTAAAGTAGCTTGCTTTATTTAAAAACAAACAAACAAACAAACAAACAAACAAACAAACAAATAGAATTCACGGTGTCTCTTGTAATCCAGGTGTCCCGGCTACTGCCTACCATCCTCTCCTCCATCCTGTTTTCTCCTCTTCTTTTTCCTCTGCCCCTCCATCCTCCTCCTCCTCTTCTTCTCTGTCCTTCTCCCCATCTTCCTCCCTGCCTCATGCATGGTCCACTGTGACCACCTTGCTTCACTCTTCCTGCACATGGACCCAGGTCCTGTATGGTTTATTCAGTCAAAGAGGCAGATGGCATCAGACTGAATAAATGAAAGGATCAACAAGTGGGCTCAGTCCCGTCCAGCTGTTGTCCGTTACTGTCTTTGCGGACTTAAGATTGTACATGGATCAGGTAGCAAATGGGAAGATGGCTATCAGCAAAGATTATTTCTGTGGTGTTGCCCAACTCTTAGATTTATTGTATATCCAAACACATGTTATATCTTTGTTCATCAGGAGGTGGCAGTTCAGCTATTGTCTAAATTAACTAAATTCCTTATCATTATAATTAAGTTCTGATCTGACTCACACATACCTTTGAAGTTATCGATCTTAGAGCCCATTAATTCTGGCTGGCTATTCTTGTGGAGAAGGTACCATGGTACAATAGGCTTTTAATAGAAACAGGATGAGGTGATGTGTGATCATGGGACCTCACAATGGGTGACAAAGTTGTTCCAAGTTCACCTAAGGTGCATGCTCCTAGTATCACGGGGTGAATCCAAAAATTGGTTGATATTTTAATGCTCATAGTTGGAGCACAACCATGTTTGAAAATGGGTCTTTGCCAGTGCTCTGGAGCTGACACCATTGCAAACAAGAGGTGCTAATCCAGTGACCTTCTTCAAAGGTCAGAAAGACACAGAGAGAGAAGGCATTGAAGACATAAGAAGTGGGGTGATGTACTTGTAAACTGAGAGGTCTTGGTAACCACTAGTAACTGGAGGAGGAAGAAGGGATCCTAACCCTTCATTTCTCCCAGGAGGGCATGACTAATTACATCTTGTCTTACCCTCTAGCCTCCAGCTCAGTGAAAGTGTATCGCTCTTGCTTTAAACCTCCTGGCTTGTGGTACTCTGTGCTTGAAGTCTAGGGCACCTGTCCCAGTTTGGACTTGGACATACCATAACTCTATTTTGTGCATGTGGGGCTAGGGACACTATGATCTTAAAGATGCCAACCAGGCCCCATGTGTCCTGACATGGGTATGTTGGGAATATCCCATCCCTTGTTGGACAGCTATCTTTGTTCCCCATCTGTGAACCAGGACCATGCCTGTCTGCTAAAAAAAAGCTCAAGGTGAGGATGTAATCTCTGCCCAGTGTTCTGCAGATGTCCCCTCAAACCTTGCTAAAGCCTCAATGTTTTCCCTTGGGGAGGCTGTGCATTGGTATCAGTAGCTTTCGAGCTGAGAGAACCACATGGGGTCTTATCAGGCTGACAACCAGCACTGGCTAACTGGCTCAGCCCACAAGGATGGTGCTAGAGCACAACATAACCAGCCATGGTGATAGCCAGATCCTGCAGACTTGGCCCCAGAGACACACCCCCAGCATTGGCACATATTGACTAAATGACCAGATGGATTCTGGCAAGCAGTTCTACCACATGCCTGCCTCTATGCCCTCCGCAGAAAAATAGAGACAGTTGTGCTATAATCTCCAGCTTGTTTGTGATAGATTAAGTCAGAAAAAAAATGTCCACAGTGTGATGGAGTCTCCTGGCCTGAGGCAGCTCTCAGTAAATGACCCTTTTTATTACAGCATCTGCCCTGTGCAAACACATCTGGGCTTTGTCTTAATGTCATTAATCAAGAATGACAGGGGTGATCATTCTAACCCCACTGGGGCTGAAGGGATGTAATTGTGGGGTTTGGAATTGCCTGTGTGAGGGTTAGGTGGCCCACTCCCTGATCAAGCTGCTGGCTCAGTCTCTGGAGCCCTGATTCAGGACCATCATTATTGTGGACTGAAGGTTGGTGTCTTCAGATACATGTCTTGAAATACTAAGTCCTGTTATGATGGGATTAGGAGGTGGATCATTTGGGGGTCCTGATGATGGAGTGAGTGTTTTGAACAGGAGGTTCATAATTCCTTCTCTTTTCACCATTCATGGACTCACAAGTCATTAGCTGTAAACCAGAAAATGGCCAGTACTGAACACCCAGTGGCCCATCAGTTCAATCTTGGACCACCAGCCACAAGGACTGTTGTGTCCTTGTCTATAGTACCAAGTCTATGGTGCCTTTACTATAGCAGCCTGGAATGACTAAGACATGGAGGTTTACTAGCTCATTCTAACTCTTGTGGGTCAGTGCCAGGGCAAGGGAGCCATCCAGGAAGCAGAGTCCTTAGACATCTGAGGACAGGGTGTCCACACAGCATTTATCTTCTGCTGTGATTGGCTCCTAGGGCAGCTTCGGACTCTTCCACTGTGTGCCCCTCAATGCCTCCATGATCAGAAGATGAAGCTGTACCACCAATCCTTGGCCATGTGTGGATGGCAGCCATAGAGTAGCACCAGGAAGAGGGTGTGGCAGGAGTGTGCTCGGCCGTGGGGTCTGGACTCCAGGGGACATCACACAACATGTTTCAGTCTGGAAGCGGGATTTCTCTGGGTGGTGGGCTTCTGTTAGTTTAAGCTTCTGGCCTCTCTGAGACCAGGGCTAGCTGTACACTAGCTGGAAAAAAACCCCTCATCTTCCTCCTTCTCCATGTCTTCACTTGAGTATGCACTCAAAGTCATAGGAAAAAAAGGAAATACTTACACGAGGACAGTCCCATCCCTTAAATCACTGTTTCTGTAGGTTTAACATACCCTAAAACTCTCTGCAAAAACTCTTTACAATGCCCTTCTCTGGATCTGAGCAAAACTCTTTTGTCATTTCTGGGATGAGGGTTTTGTCCTCTTGAGGTAGATTTGGGTTCAAGGTGATCCATCTGTCAAAGGCCGATCAAGGTAGACCCTTATAGCTGCATCAACAGCAGTCTGCTTATAAAGGGACAGACAGCACTATTTTTATTCTCTAGCCTGTCCATCTGAAGAGAACGCCAGCACAGAGCTCTTGTATGTTTCCGGAGCAAGATTGGCCTCGGTACAAAGAGCTCCACGATGCAGAAAATGACTTGGAAGGCAGCCTCTCCTGTCTCCTAACGCCGTTTAGCACATCACTTAAATTCACAGTGCCTGGACTTCATGGTCACACTTTGCAGCTTTCTTGACCTTGTTGTTCCGAAGTCATTAGCCCCCTTGGAGCCCGTGTCTCCTACACGCTGTGTTTCCAAAGCTTCAAAATTCTCTGCCAGGAAGGCTGCTGCCAACCCAGCCATCTACCCTGGGTGACGTCATTTCTTATCCTCTGTGGCTCACGGACAGCGGGTCCCATAAGCTGACTGGCTGGTGGAGCATCCAGGTTTGGGTCACTTAAGATGTCATGCGGTGACTCCGTGGAGGGATGTGTTGCTCCAGGCTGTGACTGGGGCAGTGACGGGCAGCACAGGTCTTCCTTTGTAGACGTGCCATCAACACATGCCCACAACTTTTCTGGTCGATTCATGGGCAATGCCGGGCTAGGTTTCAGTCCACTCAGAGCCTCAGTCGGCTAGCTTTGGAGCGCCCCTTTGTGCTGTGGAGGCAATCGCCAGTGCACCTGCTGTTTCCGCTCTACCCAGGACTTTGCTGCAATGATGATGCTTCTGCCTCAGTGACTGGGCAAGAACCTTCCCCCCACTCTTTTGCTGTAGCCGCAGGGACCCAGGTATGCAGCTGAAGTGGCGGGAGAGCTCAGAGCACAGCACTTAAGGCCTCTGCTGCAGTTTCATGGACCATTAGCAATTTGCTAATATTGTTTTAGCTTGCAAATTAGTGCAGCTCCGTGGGTAAGGAAGGGCTCCGTAGCTGTCATCAATCAGATGGAAACTCTTCATGCATGAGATGAAAAACGAGTTCTGGCCTTTGAGGCTCAGACAGCAATTACTGTAACCAGAAATGGGCGGGGGAGGGGGAATGTGCCCTGCAAAGTCTGTTCCCCATTCCATTAACTGTATTTCCTGATCCACAAGGATGAAGTTACAGTGCTTCCCAGCAACGAGAGCTTGATTTTCTCAGTTACTAACAAACCAACTATCCCAAACCAGCCCTCTAATTGACTGCTCCAAAAGGCTCAGACAACAATTACTGTAACCAGGAATGGGAGGGGGCTGAGAGAGACCTGGAGTAAGGCAAGAACTGCTGGCAAGGAAGGCCTTGAGAGGGTTCTTGTGAGCTCCTGTGCAGCAATCTCTGCCTAGCAGATGCCACAGAGGGTGCCAAGAAAAGGGGCTAAATGTGGGTCTTCTTTGTGGAGAGCCAGGGAGTTTCCTACACATCTTTTTCAAGTTTAACAACAATTTGTCTGAGGCTTGAGATGGTTCATTGCAATCGTCAAGTTGACAGGACCTAGATGCGCTGGGGAGTCTCCACGAGGAGCTGTCTGGATTGTGTTGGCCCATAGGCTTATCTGTAGAGGATTTTCTTAATTGGGTTTCTTGAAGTGGGAAGAGCCACCCTGAATGTTAGCGGCTCTCTGTCATGGGGTGGGTGCTGCCATGGATGGGGAGATTGGGGGCTGAGCACTAGTGTGCGGGCATCCACGGCTCTCTGTGCCTGGCTGAAGATGTGCCGGACCCTTTCCTCCAAGTTCCTGCTGCTATGGTTTCTGTGCTGTGGAGGACTCTGGTGTCGGTTATGGGGGAAATAAACCCCCTCTCCTTCACATGGCTTTGTGGGGGTGTTTTACCATAGCAGCAGGGAAAAAAAACAAAAACAAATTCACCAGACTGTCAGTTCTCACCATGTCTCTGCCTTTGGTGTTTGGAAGCTTGTTGGTGCAAGCAGCCAGACACTGCAGGACTGAATCTTGCTCAAACCCATTAGAGCGGGTCATTGTGATGAGGCCTTAGAGACTGGGCTGTGCCTATGTAGGAAGGACAAGCCCCGGCAACTATTGTACCTCCCAGCCTCAGCTTGGTGCTGTACGGATGCAGGACTCCAAAGTTCTTCTGAGTTTCTGGTGAGGGTCAACAGTGGGATGTCATTGTGAGTCACCCTACATGACCACATGTCGTGAACTGAGCTGTGCCTCTCAAAGTCACA
Organism: Apodemus sylvaticus; assembly: GCF_947179515.1. NCBI lineage: Eukaryota > Metazoa > Chordata > Mammalia > Rodentia > Muridae > Apodemus > Apodemus sylvaticus. The sequence goes on along the minus strand of NC_067488.1, from coordinate 56,981,488 downwards.
TGTTGTGGCCTTAGCCTCTAGCAACTCAGGGTGTGGCTTCATGACTGAGCCTTCATTACTGCATTCACAAGCTCAACCAAAGGAGGATTAGAAATGTTTTCTTCTTTTTAATTCTTCTCTTTTATTGAAAATACATTTTCCCATACAAAATACCTTACTCCTCCTAATCCCCCACCACTTCTCCTTCCATCTGGATCCACGCTCTTCCTGTCTCTTGTTAGAAAACAAACAGGTGTCTAAGGAATAATAAAAAAAAACGATAAATACAAATAAAACCCAAACAAATCAGAATATGTCAAAAAAACTAAACAAAAAAAGAACTAAAGGAAAAGCACAAGAAATGCATACAAGTGCAGAAACATGCATTTACACACACATACACACACATGCACATGCTTGTGCACATGTATGCACATGCACATGCATATGAGCATGGGAATCCCATAAAAATACCTACCCAGAAACTATAGTATATACAAAAAAAGTCCTGACTTAACATTATGAGACAAAGAGACTCTGAAGATGCTGTTGAGTTCATTTTGCGTTGGCCATTTATTGCTGGGCATGGCGCCTACTCCCTGAAGCATGTTTGGTTTCCTCGGTGAGACTCCTTGCAGAACACTTGTTTTCCTTTGCAAGTAATTATCATTTGGAATACTGTCTTTTGGATTTAGGAATGGGGTGTCAAGTTCTTGGCTAAAGGGGTCCCATAAGAACCCCCAGACAAGGCCATTGGCAGCTCTCCAAAACCTGATAAGTTCTTACTGCTGAAAACAGCACCTATCCAACTCATGGAACACAGAGAAGTTGAGGCATCTACAGAGACCTTCACTCCTACATAGTCTTCATGGTACTGGAAGGTACTTTGAGCACTGTTAAAAGAGAAAGATAAACAGCAACTCAACTGCAAACCCTTCTATCTATATGAGTGACCTGCCTGTAAGATAGGCTGGTGCAGTGATGGCACAGAGGCTATAGGAGTAGCCAACCAATATCTGATTTGAGATGCAACCCATACCCAACACTGCTTGGGTGGCCAAGAACCGGAGACTAGATAGACCAGGGACCTAGGTGAAACCCAAATACTACTGTTCTGCTATAGGAACACAAACAAATGGTTCCTAATGACATTCTGCCATATTCATAGATTCAGAGAAGCTTCCTTCTGCAGCAGATGGAAACAAATACAGACTCACAGCCAGACAATATGTAGAGAGTGAGGGATCTTGGAATACTCAGTCATGAAAGATATTTCTCCATCAAATCCAGCTCCTCAGGGCTCAGAGAACTCTGGAAGAGGAGGCAGGAAGCGTGCAAGAGTTAGAGAGTTAGAAATAATCAAGACCTTTTAGATACAACAAGCCTTGCAAACATATGAACTCACAGAGAATGCGCCCTCATGCACAGGACTGGCCCAGATCTGCACCAACTGGGGTCCTAGAGTAGAAAGAAATGGAGATTTCCTTTAAAATGGCATCTGGCAGTCTAGTGATGTAGGTCTATGATCCTAGCTATCTGGAAGGCTGATCCAGGAGGATCTCAAGTTCAAGGCCTTTGTGAGCTACAGTTTAAGTCCAAGAGCAGCATCCTGTGGTGGGACAAGACTTTTCCTGGGGATACATAACTCATGGGTATATTCATCCCAGATAATGGAGCAATGGCAGACCAAAAGAATGGATACCACCAAAATTAAACATGGTGAACCAATGAGTTTTATCTGGGTTACTTATAGGAATATGGGTGAGAGGTTACCAGCAGGAGCAAAGACTACTGAAGGACAGGTGCATCACCAAAGCCCACCCCCATCATAGAGTACAGTTTACAGAAGCTAGGAACCTAGAGCACATTGCAGGCAGATCAGCAAGTTGGAGAGTGTTTCTTTCAAGTGACTTTGTTGGTCTAAACCTCATCCGGCATCCCTTCTGGTTTCCGCTTCTCCCTGGTCTGGGGTTAAGACTCTTCTCCGCACCTTGGTTTGTCTTGAGAATGAAAGAGACTCTGTTCAATCTGTAGGGAAGGATCCAAGAGAATCTGGTCAGTTTCAGGGACTTCATGAAGCTATTTTGAGCTGTCTTCTGGCTGGAGGAGCCTCCCTGCAGGATGGAATGTTTCAGTCTTGGAGGAAACTTCTGTACAACACTTGGATAATTTAGTAACATTGTCTCAAACTTTAAAAGGGGATGTTTAAAAGGGGAGCTTTGGAAAGCTCAGTGATAGTGAGCTTGTCGTGTGTGTGTGTGTGTGTGTGTGTGTGTGTGTGTGTGTGTGTTACAAGATCAGCTTATGTGGGTCTGAGCACCAGAAGTGTGTGTGTGGGTCCAGAGTTTGCCTGAGACACCACTGCAGTATGATACTCCCTCAATAGCACATGTAGTCAGTTTTTATGTCATGGGTGCCTGCATTTGATAAACACTGAGGCCAATTTCCATCACCAGACCTTCTTCCATTCTCCTGGGATCACTCACAGTCCAATCTGGTCTGAACAATGCAGTACACATCCTATACTTTTCTGCCATCCTATGGGGGTGGGGGGGAGACAGAGTCTTTTCCTTGAAGACCTAGAAGGACCTGTTTCTTCCAGATTCCCATTAGTACTCTACAAAGGCCACTTAGAGAGCACCTGTTCTGTTGGGCCACATTTAGTACTAAGGCATTCCATGGGAGATGGGCCCGCCTTTTAGGTTGTGGTGGACAGCTCCTCGCAGCTCCCAGGGGATTTTATCCTACCGGGCAACCTCACTTTGGCTTTGTGTCTGGAGCTTGGGTCGCTGATAGTTTCCTATTGTTCTGGTTAGGTTTTTTTTTTTTTGTGTGTGTGTGTGTGTGTGTGTGTATGTGTGTGTGTGTGTGTGTGTGTGTGTGTATGTGTGTGTGAATTTGACACAACCAAGAGTCTCTTGGGAAAAGGGAACCTAATTAAATCTCCTTGATCAGATTGGCCTGGCCACATTTGCGAGAGGTTGCCTTGACTGATGATTGATTGATGTGTAGATTCTAGCGCCATAAGTGACACCGTCCCAAGGCAGATGGGCTTTGACTGTATAAGGAAGATAGATGAGCAAGCCAGAAACCACGGCAGTGAGCTGCGCTCCTCTGTGTGTTCTGCTTAAAGTTCCTGCTTAAGTTCCAGTCCTGAATTCCTTCAGGGATGGATTGTGACCCAGAAGTGTAAGCTGAAATAAACAGTTTTTCCTCCCCTGAGTTTCTTTTGTTGTTTTTCATAGCACAAAAAAAGATAATGACAGAAATTGGTACCAAGAGTGGGATGTTTCTGTAATGAACTTGACTGTGTTTTGGGGGAGGATTGGGGATATTTTTAGAGCTTTGAGCTTACTTGAGCTATTGTTGCAGACTCCTGGAAGATAAGAATATTGAGAAAGATCTAGACAATAGAGTCCTAATTTGTAAAGTTTCAGAGAGAAGCTAAGACTTTATTGGGGCTATTGTTTTTATACCCAGTTCTTCCCTTTGTAGTAAGAAAGTATTTAACTTGCTTTTGATTTTAGGAGTCCACAGTTAAAGAAACTTTGGGTTTTAGAGACAGATTGAATTTTTCTTTTTATTTATTCTCTCATTTAATGTATCCAGATTGCAGTCCTCCCTCCTTCTGCTCTTTCCAGTCCTCCTCCCTCTGCTCTTCCAAGTCCTCCTCCCACCACTCTTCCAAGTCCTCCCCCACCAGTTCTCTTCCCTGGATTCACTTCTTTTCCCTTCAGAAAAGAGCAGGTTTCCCAGTGATGTCAACCAAACATGGCACAAGTTAGAATAAGACAAGGCACATACCTGTTTATATCAAGTTTGGATGTGGCAACCCATTAGGAGAAAAAAGAGTCCCAAAAGGAGGAAAAAGAGTCAGATACGCCCCCCCCCCCCTACTTTAAGGAGACCCACAGCTTCCAGTTTTGTCTGTGCCAGGAGCTGATTGATCCTATGCCACAATACCCAGATTGTGCAGGGAGACAGTTATACTCCCAGGAGTGCCTGTGACAAGCCTGTGAGTGGTGACAAACCACCACTGCTGCTCAGAGGGACCTGCCCTGAACCCTCAGGGATCAGGAACCTAGGAGTGGCCTGGGACAAGAGCCTTCCTATTTCTGTCTGTGCCAGGAGGAGTCCCACAAATATCCCAAGCTAAACAAGCACAATACGTATGCAGAAGAGCTAACACAGACCCACACGGGTCCCATGATCGCTGATTCATGCTCTGTGAGGCCCTGTGAGCTTTGCTTAGTTGATGCTATGGGCCATGCTCTCCTGACCAACTCTGGCTTTAACAATCCTTTCTTCCATTTGTCTGTGGGATTCCTCGAGCTCCACCCAGTGCTTTGCTTTGGGTCTCTGCATCTGCTCAGATTGAATTTTCAAAGCATTAGAATTTTTAAAAGACTGTTTAAAGGACTTTCAAAGTCATATTTTATATTATGAAACTAACATAACAACTTGGGGACAAACAAGAAAGGAAAGATTATGGTTTAATAGCTATTTCTTTTTTTGTGTAACAAAGGTGTAACAAGAGTTAGATTGTGATGGTTAGTTTCCTTGGACTTGACACACCCAGGAGTCATCTGGGAAGAGGGAGTCTCAACTGAAGAGTCCGTTACCATAAGAGAATGAAACTGGAATGCTGGTTCACATACATGACTCCTGTGTGTTCTCAGTCCATGTTTATGCTGACTCAGGAACTCTCATATAAATCTAAGTACTTTGGTCCCTCAGAAGGCAGTTTTTTAAACGGCTTGTGATCAACATGCCTATTGTGTCTTATATCCTTTATATATATGTTTTTCTCAGTGGGAGGCTAAGTGATATTTGAAAGTTAAAAATAAAAAGACTGTAAGTTCTAGTTTTATGGCTATTACTATGACAAACCATAACCAAAGGCAACCGAAGGGGAGTGTCTTAGGGTTCACTGCTGTGACAGACACCATGACTGAGGCAAGTCTTATAAAGGACAACATCTAATTGGGGCTGGCTTACAGGTCCAGAGGTTCAGTCCAGTATTGTCAAGGCAGGACATCCAGCATCCAGGCATGGTACAGGAGGAGCTGCAAATCCTACATCTTCATCTGATGGCCACTAGCAGAAGACTGGCTTCCAGGCAGCTAGGATGAATGTTTTATAGCCCACACCCACAGTGACACACCTACTCTAACAAGGCCACACTTAATCCAACATGACCTTCTAATAGTGCCACTCCCTGGGCAGAGCATATACAAACCATCACAGGAAGAAAGGATTTATTGGTGTTTGATTCCAGGTCATAGTTCATCATTGAGGGACTTCATGGTAGGCACTTAAGGCAGAAACTATGGAGGACAGTTGTTTATGACTTGTTCAGCTAGCTTTTGCAGACAACCCAGGACCCATCTAGAGTTGGTACTGCCCATAGTGGGCCGTGACATCCTCTATTAATTAATAATGAAAACAATCCCCCATAGACAGGCCTACAGGGCAGTCTGGTCTAGGCAATTCCTCACTTGAGGTTCTTCCATCAGATGACTATAGGCTGTGTCAAATTGCCACTTAAAACTAACTAGGATGCTGTCTGCATAAAAATGACAATGAATATTTTGTTTTATTTTAGTTCTTTTTACGGCGAGATGTTGACCTTAGGGGATTTCATTTGCACTGAGGAGTTTTCCCTTGACTGCTTAGCCAACTGGTCAGTGATCTGAACAAAGAACATGTGTTTAAGATTGTTATAGCACCATGACCTTCTAATCATGACAACCCAAACCCCTCATACTCAATCATTTGTTTGACTGCGCAAAATGTAGTAGCTGCCCTTAAGTCACCCCAAGAAACAGATCCTTGCCAAGTCTATGTTTCACCTGCAGACCTGCTCCTCTGAGCCCCATTCATCTGGGTAAGATAGAGTGGACTCCACACTGTGCGTGTGTGCAGAAACTGCCTACAGTAGCTGACTCTTATCCTGGGAAAAGATATATAATTATGTGTGTGTGTGTGTGTGTGTGTGTGTGTGTATACTATATAAACTATAATATATATAATACACATAACATAGCTTTTAAAACTTTGCTCAATAATTATATATCATATATGCTTATGTACACAATATCTCTATGTATACATAATGTATCTCACATAATATATCCTAGTAATGTTTACTAGAGATACATTCTCTAGAATATTAGATATAGGGCCTGTATTTAAACACACTCTTCTCTTGCAGAGGCCTATAATCCCATTCCCACAACACATGTCACGTGGATTATAATCAATAGTGACTTCAGCTTTGGGAAATTCAATACCTTTTCTGGCCTTCTCAAGTACCAGCATTCATGTGCACACACACACACACACACACACACACACACACACACACACACACACATGCACACGCACATGCACATGCACACATACACACATTACCGTCTTAGGATTTATATTGCTGTGACAAAACACCATGACCAAAGAGCAAGTTTTGGAGAAAGGGGGCTAATTTGGCTTATACTTCCATAGCAATGTTCATCATTGAAGGGGCAGGGCAGGATCCTGAAGGCAAGAGCCAACACAGAAGCCTTGGAGAGGTACTGCTTATTGACTCGCTCCCCATGGCTTGCTCAGCCTGCTTTCTTATAGTACTCAGAACCACCAAGGCCAAGGTTAGCCCCACCCACAAGGGGCTGGGCCCTCCCTCATTGATCACTAATTGAGGAAATGCCTCATGGAGGCATTTCCTCAACTGAGGCTCCTTCCTTTCTGCCGACTCTAGTTTGTGTCAGATTGACACAAAACCAGTTGGTACATACACATAATTTAAAAAAAATATAAAAGAGTGTTTTATATATATATATATATATATATATATATATATATATATATATATATACATATATATACACACACATATGTGTATATATGTATATATACCTAGATATATAAAATATGTATAAAGTATATATACTTAGACACATAAAATATGTATAAAGTATATGTATAGAAAACAACATAGAATATTTATAATCACATGAAAATACATGTAAATATTTGTGGGAATTAAAGAAAACGTCTTCAAAATGGGTGGGAGTTGATTCCTAAGTTTTCTATGAAGATCAAAGGCTGAGCCACACACCTTGGGCAGGTCACCTGTCATTGCACCAGATGCAGGGTATAAGGTGGGTGGAATTGGAAAGATTGAGGTTGTCTGGTGGAACGGACTCCCCGTCTGCTCTTGGGTACTGTGATTACAACAGTCAACACACACGGCAGGTGGCAATGCTAGTTCAGGTTTTGAACATTTCAGTTCATGGTCACTTGACCCTCTTGCTTTGAGCCAGTGGCAGCAGACAGACTGAGAGGAAAGAGATCTATTTGTTTTCCTCTTGGCTAAGTGGTAATGAGGAGAAAGAGGGAGGGTCTGGGGTCTCACCATACTTTTCAAGGGCATGACCTTGGTGATCTAAGACTTCCTAATAAACTCATTAGGACTCCTAACCTCTAAATAGGTTTAGTGTTTACCACATAGGCATTTGGGAACTTTAAAATGTAAACAATGGGATGTCCCCAGCAAAACAAAGTTGAAGAATGTGGCTTTGTCTGGAGTTTAGAAATGTAGAGCCTAGCTAGTGTCAGTGAGCAGTGGTCTGAGCAGGACCAGGTCACCTAAGAGATTAATACTGCTTGTCACTTAATAGCCAGACCTGAGAGAATCTGACAATGGCTGACCCCATCATTGACTAGAGATTGATGGGGGGAATGGATTTACCTCACAGACAAATTAGATATGCATAATTTAATACTCTTGAATTGGAATTTATTGATACAATTGCTTCAAAATTCTCTAAAGGCAAAACTATAATCAGGAAGATTGCCATGGCTGAAAGAACTATTAATCATCTTTATTGGGAAAGGGAAATATAGAAAGTGTGTCTCAGTGATCATGTATCAATAATCCTGAAATGAAAATATTGGAAAAAACCATTTTATTTACCCAGGTATTGATATTTGATCAAATAAGTAACCCGGCTTAATAACATATAGAAAACCCATGGCTTAACATGTTCAGACTGATTTTGATTAAAATATGTTTATCAAAATAACTTTCTGGGTGATGCACCTGTTGCTAGCCGGTACCCTGAAGGACAGCGCTGTGGCTTGGAGAGTAAGAACCCTTCTAGACAGTGACCTGAAGCAGCTCAGAGAACAGAAGATCTGAAACAATCTGAGGTAATTAGAGCAATGGGATGGGGGGTTAATTTCAAAGGGAGATTAGTTTGTCATTTTGCTTAAAAATTATAATTATCCATCTTAATCTTTCATTATCTTAACTTTCTTGCTTGAAGGGGTTTCAGGCTTACAGGAAAGTTGCAGATGTTTTTCTGGGACTTGCCAGCTGCCTTTGCTCAACCACTGCCCCTAAACATGGATGTCTTACAGATGTAAAATTCTGAGGCTCAGAAAACTACTTTTCCCAGTCTGTGTCATCTACACAGCTCCAGGTGCCGTTCAAGGCCTTTCCCTGTGTGTAACTCAACCTGGCTGTGGTGACCCATGGCTTCTTTCACAATTATCCATTAGAATTATACTATAAGATTGAGATGCTTCTAACTTAGCATTCACTAGCACATAACTAACCAATTATCTCTATATTTATAGCCTATCATCAACCTGCTATGTATCTATGTATCTTTGTATGTATGTATGCATGCATGTATGTATGTGTGTATGTATCTATCCATCTAACATCTATCTATCTATCTATCTATCTATCTATCTATCATTGTCATCATCGTATATCTGTTTATCTGACTATCTATCTGTCTATCTATTGATCTATCAATCTATCTATATACCTATGTATTTATTATCTATCATCTATCTATCTACCATCTATCTATCTATCTATCTATCTATCTATCTATCTATCTATCTATTATCTATCATCTATCATCATCTATCTCTTATCTTGTTATCTGTCTTCTATCTACCTATCTATCTTCTATTTTTTCTGTCTCAACTTAGACTCATGAGGATTTATTTTCCATTATGTGGTATAGTCTATTATTAGCATATGAGGTGGTGTTAACTATTTTTGTTTGTAATGGGACTCAGACTTTATTCAATGTGTCAAATCTTCTTCATAGAAAGGCATTGTGCTGTGGTTCGTTTTGGAGCCCAGCCTGCACTGGGGACTCTTGTGGTATACCCAGTTAGGAATGGAATACAGACCCTCAACCCTGGATCTAGCCTCAGACCTAGACTGCCTTCCCTGGGTCTGTCCACATGTGAGGTGTTACCCTACTTGGGTCTGCCCACAGGTGGATGTGGCTTTCCTATCTAGCTCTGTCCACAGGTAGGTGTGAGTTCTTTTGGTTTTTTTTTTAATTTGGCTCTCTCCATAGATGGGTTTGGTCTTCTGTCTGGCTCTATCCATCTCTATTTGGATCTATCCACAGATGCAGGTGGCTTTCTACTGGATCTATTCATATGTCTGTATGAAATGTACAATAGGATCTGCCAACAGACTAGATTGGAACCTGTGACAGAAGTGACCCTGAGGACCTAGATCCCTGGATGGCTATCTTACCACTCTGCATAGATCAACATCTGAAGGGAGCCTGGTGGAGCTTGCATGAGGGGCTTTGTGTACACCATGTACCTTCAGAATTGACTAATTTTAGAACTTATAGCAAGATAAAGCCATGCACACAAGTAAGCTCACTTGATTTTCCTTAAATAAACCTTTTGCAACATATAATTATAGTGTGTTCTTACTGTGAACACTTGGAAAATCCACATAAACAGAAAATCAAAAGCTGCCATCCACAGCTGCCTCCCCTGGAGACAGGTCTCTGCATACGGTTGGGTCAATAGTTTGAGTACCGAATTTGATATTCTATACTTTTGAGTACAAATGATACCTAAGCATGCCTGTCTGCTCTTACTTTTAGTGGACTAAGCCTTTCACCACCACTTTCCCTGTAATTAATTGATTGGTACCCCCTAACCACAGCTGCCCTCTCAAACTTGGTGGCTTAGGAGTGGCTCCTAAATTCTGTGATGCTCTGCTCTTATAGCACATGGATCATGAGTACTTCTGCCCATCTGGTCCCTGCTGGGATCCTTGGGGCTTCTTCTATGTCTCTAGTGGCTTGGAGTACCTCTTGAGCAGCACAGTGTGGGGTGGTGGTGTGCAGCTGGCTTTCTTCTCTGCATCTTGCCTTGTTGATGCTGATTTAGCTCAGAGGGACAAGCCCAGGTGGGTTGACAGAGAATGAAAGGCCATGGGGAGCAGATCTGGACCCTCACAGCTGCCCTGACACCTGCCAGCCGTGAGCAGCACAGCTCAGCTGCCCACCTGCTGCCGACCTGTGGAAATCAGAAGTATCCTGTAGAGTTTAGGGTGGTTTCTGATTCATGGATAGCTAACTGTTAAGGCTACTCACAGTTTTCTGTGACCCTGGGTGAGTCTTGGGATCTCCTGGTTTCTCATCTGTATAGAAGAGGGGACAATGGGTTCACCACCTTGCCACAGCTTTAACCCATGGAGAGCATAAGGTATGGAGGATACCCGAGGCTTTGTGAGCCTAGCTGCTATCCATAGTCCTCCTTTTACCTGTAGCCCCTTTATTGAACTTCTAATCTCCAGGTTGGATTCAGGAACTATTCTTGGCTTATTCTCTTGGCTAGAAAAGCCCTGCTTTGAATGAATCCATTCCACATCTTGATGTGTCAGCCACATGTGGCTGATACCTCTGGAGAAGTAGACTTGTGAGTAGAGTCACAGGGCCATGAAGACACTAGCCTCACACTGCCCACACAAGTGTTGCCTGGGATCTATGTCTCTGGCTTGTTGCCTCTGCTGGGATCCACTCAAGCAGACTTCACCCCTCCTCCATCAGCAAGTCTCTCACCTCCAACTACTTTGTCTGCCTGTTTCACATATGAGAGGCTACAATCCAGATCGGGTACTTGTCTCTGCCCTCTTGGTGACTCATTTCCAAGGTGTCTGACACGGTGGTCCTCAGCTCTAGGGACCGGACTTCATGTCTCTTTCCCCTCAGTCTGTCAATGCTGTGACAATCATGGAGGGTTCCTTGACTCCTGGCTGAGCTGGTTCTAGGTGCCACATCTGCTGGTCCCTTGGTGCTGACACAGAACTGATGCTCCTTCTCACGACACCAACATCCTATGTAACTTTGCCCATGTCTCTCTCCAGCTCATTCTTTGCTTTCTCTGTCCACTGCCCTCAGAGAGCACACCAGTGCCAAGTGCCATGCTCTGTCTTCTAAGTAATAGGTGGTGCTGTTCTCTGAGGTTCATGAGGTGAGTGGCATGGGGGGATCTGGGGCAGAACCCAGAGCCGAAGGTCCCAAGGGAAGTTGAGGCCTGAGTAATGGTTGTTCCAAGAAAACGTTTTGGGTGGTGTCACTATTCAGTAGATTGACACACTGCTATCCCCTGGTGTGTGTAGAATGTTCCAAATCCCATGGAAGAGCCGAGAAAGACTCTTGACATCTGTTAGGCCTGTGTTAGACCCTCTGTCTCTGGGCAAGGAGGAGCCCCAAGGTGGAGCCATGACTGTGGTATCGGGCAGTGCCAGTTCTCACTGGACAGTGCCAGTTCTCCTGTGTCACAGGTCTTTTGCTCATCTGTCAACTTTGTAGTTGCCTGAGAAGACAAAATATGCCAACTCATATAGTCTCTAGGAAGGGAGAAGTGCTGGATATTTGCATACCTGAATCTGGTGAGGATGAGATTCCCAGTCTGGGAATCCAGAGCCTCAGCATCCTAAGAGTGGGGTTCAAGGCATAACTGAGCCCAGAGCTTGTAAGACTGCCTGTTCACAATATGGAGGTGTTCACTCTGCTTCCAAATATTGGTAGGGAGTCTCCACTCTCAATATTCAACTACAAAGCATGGTGGAATCTGCAGGCTTCTCCTGCATATTGAAAATGGAATGGGATGGGTAATTCAGACTTTCGAGGTTAAAGGGCAGCTGGCCTAACTTTGGGTGTAAGTAAGAATTCACAAAGGGAACACTACACCCAACACACTGGGCAACTGGCCTGATAATGGGTTACACTCTGACTTCAAAGACAAAATTCCCTCCAAATAAATCCAGGCATGCTCTATATTTCATTAAAATTCACACAACTGACAATGTCATTTTCAATTATGGTGGGGATTTCCCATATTTCCTGGGCAAGTTACAGGCTCCAGTAAAAGAGACAGTATGTTCTAGGTCCCAAGAACATCTGAATTCACATTTCTGCTTCTGAGAGGATGGCATTTCTAGCCTCAGTTTCCCTACTGGTATAGTGTGAAGCTAACAGGAATGCTGGGACTGAGGGCTCTGGGAGGCGGGAAGGGTGTTACCCAAAAAGGAGAGTCCCAGAAATAGGCGCCCAGAACTTGCTCCTCCTTAGGTGCTGAGGCATAGTGGGAAATTTTGGTGATTCATTGTAGATCCAGTTACCAATGGCAGCAGTGTCTTTGAAACTAAGGTGAGGTCAGGTACTGGATCAAATCACGTCATTTTGTGAATGTCATCAATCAGTAGATTTTAAATAAGCCTACCCTTGAGACATTGCTCTTCCCCACAACGATGGGGGGCAGGGAGAACATATTTAGAGTATTCCAAATGCTGTGGGAAAATAGCACAGCAACTGAACAGCCGTTGGTGAACCAGCTTCCACATTTTGTCCCTTCCAATCTGAGCCTTATAATATAGCCATCAGTCAAAGCAGTCACCATCCATTGCCGTATCTTTCTATTTAAAAGACATTTTATTCACTGCTGGACAAAGGAGTTATGAGCTCTGCTCCAAGCCTCACTCTTGGGATCGTCTACAGCAGGAGGGAGGAGCTAGGCATCCCTGTCACCTGCCCTAGCTGCCACAATCTATCCCTCAATTTCCTCAGCAGGCCTGTGGGAGTTCCGATGGCAGGGTAGAGTGTTTGTTGGAAGAAGTTTCCTTCCCTTTGCTTGGCCTTCCATGATGCACCAGGACCAATATTTTCTGATGCATTTATAGGAGCAAATAGATTTAAAAAATGATAAAAATGTAAACCATAGGGTAGATTTCCAGGCTGTGAAGATTTCATAGTTGAATTCATAAAAAGTTTATTTAGTTCAGAGGTTGCTTGATCCAGCCATAGAAAGCACAAACCGGTAGCATTGGGTTTTGATTCATGAGAAAACAGAAGCAGCATTGTGAAGTTTGGAAAAGAATTAGCCCTAACCACTGTCACTCTATATTCAGGTCGGTGGCTGGCAATGTCTAGGAAATGGCCCCTAAGCGAAGCCACTCTGGAGAGAACTAGCTCTGGCCAATCAGCTGTGGACAGCTCAGAAAGCCCATTCTGGTTCTCATCTTTGTACCCAGACCACTCTGGCCCAGTCCTGCTGACCACTCTCTAGGGTCTCCTTCAAAGCTGGCCTCATGGGTGGCACAAGTGAGCAGAGGTCTCCTCAGGACCCCCTTGCATTTTGGTGACATGGTTACATCTCACTCCAGTCCCAATGGCAAAGCCTGCCCTGCTTGCTCCTCCTGCCCTGTATCCTTAGTGTCACATCTGTGACACCGAGTCACTGAAACACCCTTCCCCTTATCTTTCTTTCTTTGTATGGTGTGAGTCTATGTGAAGTGTAAGGTGTGTGTGTGTGTGTGTAAGGAATGAAGGGCTGGAAATCTGTGATTTCTGCCATGGTATGTGGTGTGTAATGTGTATATGTATGGTGTGATTCTGTGGTGTGTGTATATATGGTATACGTATGTGTGGTACACATTAGTATGTGCTTCTGTCCTACACCACATGTGTCCTGTGTGTTGTGTAGTGTGTGGCCCATCTTCTTGACTAGACAGGCCTCCCTTCTCCACACTGCCCTTGATGTTGTAACTGCACAGCTGTGACAACACAAACCAAAGACTGCAAAGCCAGTTTCAGGAGTCCAGGTGATTCTAGGAATGTAAAGTTTTCATCTGAACCCTCATTCTCCCAGGGGAAGCTACGGCATAGGATTTCTCACAGACTGAAGCAGAAGCAGACAGAAACTTCCAGACCTCCTGCACTAAGCGGGGCTTTAGGAAAGCTCAAAAGTAGAGTGGTGTCTTGCTCACCTCTGATCATTTTTTTTTTTTTTTTTGTGGAAAATGTTATCAGTGTCCAGGGAAAACAGACCGGTAGCAAATTTCGATGGACATTTTGGCTCTTTAAGTGAATGGATAATAGCCTAACTTTCGGTTTCGATTCCTAGTATGATGAATTTTGGTGGACATGATTCTGGTAGTCATTAGATGGAGAGCGTTTCTGAAGAACAGCGGCTGTGAACAGCAAGAGCTCGTGCATTGGAGCTTCACGTGAAAAGAGCAGGGTTACATGTTTGCTTGTGTGTTTGACCCCTGTGCTCCCGGGTTCCCCAGGGCCACAGCTTCCTTGTGAGCTCATCTTCACGTAATGGGCACCATACTCTAATGAGCAAATGTGACTCTGTGGCCACTGAGAGCATATGCCTCTGGAACACGCTTGTGCACAAGAGTGGGCTTAATGGCTGTGCCCATGCACAGCCTGACTGAGTGTGCCCACTGCTTCCTGTTCACACCCCTCAGCAGGAATTAGGATGCTTTCTAAGGCTTTCCTTGCTAACACTGTTCCCGAGAGTCTGGACCATGAAAGATACTGTCTTCTGCCTGTGTTCTCTTATACTACCATTGTCTCTAGCTAAAGGCAGCTCCAAGTCGTAATGACACAGTGGTAGTTTTGTGGTGACAGCCTCCAACAGTGCAACTGGAAACAGGCTTTTGGCAACAACCAGCTTTGGTGTGCTGGCCAGGGCGGTCAGCTGCCCAGCCTCAGAGTGGAGCTGATTGCCAGGCAGATGTGTTCTAGTGCTGCTGTAAGCTTGGGTCAGTCAGCTCCGGGACTCGATGTGTGAGAAGGAAGCTGACCAACTTTCTATACCAAACATTGGCAGCTGGCCTCTGCTTGGCATCTAATGGGCCTCGGGGCAACTTTGCACCCTGGGGTTTTTCCATCCACTGTCTTGACTGCCCTCATTTTGTTTCTGACCCCTGGATGCTTCCTTCTGTCTCTATAGAGCTGTATGTGTGTAGACTCTGTATGTGTGTGAGTGTGTTGTATGTGTGTGTGTGTACCAGAAAGGAGAGAAGAGAGGAGAAGAGAAGAGAGATTAAGATCATGACTCTGCATTAATATTTTGGAGCAGATGTGGAGGTGGGGATCCTTACCCCCAATGGGTTATGCCCCACAAGGCTCTCCCATCTCACCAGTAATGGAGTGCATTTTCTTCTGTCAACACAACAGAATTTGCCTTATGCATGGCCTGGCAGTTGTTTTCTTCATCCACTACGAATGATCCTTCAGCTGGGTAGCAGGTCTTGCTGGAGCAGGTAAGCTGGCATTAGGGGCAGGCTCCTGGTACCAGCCCTGGCTCTGCACACCAGGGGCTTTCTGCTCTGACATGGCACAATCTAGGTGTGCCCTCCCTGCCTTCCCTCGGCTGCGAACACGAACATAACTCAGCCAAATGGTTCCATTTCCTGCTTTGCTAGAGGAATTACAAAAACTTACTCTTAAATTTGAGGGAGAGTTAAGCTGATGAATGCCAAAATACGTGCCTGAAATCTCATGGCACGAAGTGGTAGAAATCACAAATTATCGACTCAGCCCACACTGCCCCAAGCAGAGGAGCGAGGAAGCATTGACATTTAGGGGCATAAATTTGAGGGTGCAGTCATCTTGGGTCTGACAAGTGGGCAGGTGAGAGCTGGACATGTTTCATTCATGGCTCAGGTTGTTAAATATTTTAAAGGTACATTGTTCCAAAGTCTCCCAAAAATGAGTGTGTCTATTACTTATGCACAAAACATAGAGCTTTGGCCCCTGATGGCTCTGTGATCACAGTCACCAAGCAGGGTTCGATGTGGGTGGGTCAGGTGCTAATGCTCCTGTGACTCGCTCAGAGAGAGCAAAGTGTGACCATGGGCCCCTCAAACAGGCATGAGCTCCTGAGGTTCCTGAATTACTGGAATGCAGTGAAATTATCTGCTGTGGGGTATAGAGTGAACAAGAAGCGGGCAGCACACCCCGCACAGCTGATGGACCCATGAACCACAAATGGACTCACACTTCCGATGGCATGCAATTGAAAATCCAGGCGCCAATGTTTATGTTTACGGGAAGCTGATTGTCAGCAAAATGTTCAAGAGACCGAATGGGAAAGTTGAGAACTCCTTCAAGAGATGCCTAGACAGCAAGGAACTGACAAGTTACAAACTAAGGTAGCCCTTGCTGTATGCCAGGCACTAAAGAAAACTCAAGTGACCTCCTATGTCTAAATGTCAGAGCTAAAATCACAAATGTTCCTGACTTGGGGTTAGTCAGGATTCTTGGATAGGACACCAGATACATTGAGTGAGAACATAAAACAACTTTAAATGTAAACAACAGAAAAGTAAAAATCTTTGTCATACAAATGATAAAATCAAGTCGATCAAAGGATAACCCGTAGCCCAGGAGGACATATTTGCAGATAGACTACCTGCTGAGGTTTGGAGAGGTTTCCTGGAACATCCAGAACCCCAGGAGACCAGAAGTTAGAATATTAACACCCCAGATAGTCAGAAGACTTTAACTAACTATGAGGTGGGCATCAGTGGTTGTTCTGAGAATTGTCAGGATCTCAGTGAGGTGCCACTAGCCTTCCACAGACCAGGCCAGAACCGGAAAGCGACTGCCTCGTATAGGGAGGCCAGAAGGGAGTAGGAGGGTACGGTCTTGGGGCGTTTGAAGTGAGTGGTTCACCAAACAGTTAAATATAGCCATTCACCTCTCCCAAGAAATTCCACTTCTAGATGTTCTAGGAAGCATGGATGTGTTCATATCCCATATGAAGACTTAGACGTGAGAGCATTATTATGATGTCCAAATATGGGAAACAACAATACAAACACAGCTAAAATGAGTGTGACTTGAATACAGTCAGCATCTTACAGTATAGTATTTTTGACAGTGTAGAGGGAGAAAGAACTGGGGTATGGTAGAGTACACCTGTCTTAGTTAGGGCCTCATTGCTGTGAGGAGACGCCATGGCCAAGGCAACTCTTATGAAGAAAAACATGTAATTGGGGCTGGCTTACAGTTTCAGAGATTTGGTCCATTATCATCAAGGTGGGAAGCATGGCAGGATGTAGGCAGACATGGTGCTTGGAGAAGGAGTTGAGAGTTCTACATCTTGATCCACAGGCTGCCGAAGGAGAGACTACAAGTTCCACCCTGGGTGGCATTTGAGCATAGGAGACCTTAAAGCCCACCCCTATAGTGACATACTTACTCCAACAAGGACACACCTATTTCATCAAGACCACATCTCCTAATGGTGCCACTCCTCGTGGGCCAAGCACACAAACATGTGAGTCCATGGGACTATTCCTTTTCAAATCACCACAATGCCTAAAACTCAGTTCGGTTAGGGAATGTTATGCAAATATAAGCACCTGACCATTGACCACACTTAGTCTTGTGCTGGAAGTGGAAAGGCAGTTATAATTTTCTAAAGTACAGACAAATAAAAAATTTCAACTTATGCATTCATAACAAGTGAAAATAACTTGTAAAAAATCAAGAAAAGTACAGACTTGTTTAGCAAAATAATAAGTTTGTCAATATGACAAATACTAGAGAGTTTGTATAATGGAAACTCTCTGGGCAAAAAATCACTGAATGGAGTTCTTAAATTATAATACAGTCAGAAGCCTAGATCTGTGAGAGAAAGGGACACATCTGGGAAAAGAGAGTACTGCGTCTTTGAGAGAAATTCTCTGCCCACCTTACCCCCACTCATGTCAATTCATCATGAACAGATAGGCATGTCGCTGTGCCAGTAATTATTCAAAGCAGGCGTTGTCACAAAGCACCTTAGGCATCATGGCTGGAGATGCTGGGTCACACACACAGACACAGGACCAGAGGCAATGACACAGGCCATGTGGATGTGAGGTCCTTCTGTGAGCTGAAGACAAACATTGAAAGAGCTTTATCAAATCTCAAAGCTGCTATGCAAGCAATATAAGGAGGAGCTAAGCTGCCAGTCAAAGCGATTACATAAAGTACTAAATAGGAAAATGTCCTGCCATAATGCAGAATAAAGAACCAACTGAATTAGCTTTTAACAAAATTCAAAATGAAAAGCAAATGCTCTTTTATAACAAGCATTAAATTATCGTTGATAAATAATGGGCTAAGCATCCGACGGAAGAGTAAATGCTGTGAGGCTGAGTCAAAGTAGAAACGATGAATTGATAGATGCTTCTCATGAGAAACAATCTTTAATGACAAGGACACAGTGAGGAAGGAAGGGAAGATGGATGGGAAAGCTCGCATACACACTGGCTTGCTTGCCGAGCAAAGGTACTCACGCAGCAAGAGAGAGTCAGGGACCCAATAAGCATGGGACACTGGAGTGGCTGTGACATTTTCAGTTTTATCAGACTCCACGAAGGGAGCACGGTGATTAAATGACAAAGTTCCCAAGAGGCGTGGTGCTCTTTAGTTTTGTAGTCACATGACAGAGATTCACAATACACGATACAAAATAGATAAAGAAAGGGATATTGAGTCCATATTAGTGATTTTTGGGACTTTTGCTGACAGTTGTTAATTACTTGGTGGTCTAGGCAAAATTATTTGTTTGTGGAGACACAGAGCCATTACAGTCAGCAACTGTAGAGTGGGTATTCTCCAATGGGCAGCACACTTTCCACAGACTGTGTGTGGGTGTAAGAATGCACACTAAGGGGTTAAAATATAGATTCTGTTCCCTAGTCATATTGATTTTAAAGGGGGAAATAATGAACAATGAGACAGTTGATCCATAAGTATTATAAATGAAACAACACAGCACTAAACAATCCGTGGATCCCAGAAGACTTCACTCAGGGACTGGGAATGTCTTGAACAGAATGAAAGCCCAGTGTCTTAGTGGCACGTGGATAATACAGTATTCAGAGGGGAATTTCTAGCACAACGTGTATGGGAATTAAAACCTGTATAACTAAAATATGCTCTTGTCTTAAGGAGATGGCATGACTTTTATGAGTATAAGGTGTAAGAGCTAAGGGGCTGGAGGGACAGTTTGGGAGTTAGGAGCACTGGCTGCTTTTCCAGAGGACCTGGGTTTAGTTCCAAGCACCCTCACGGTTGTTCACCTCTTCTGGTCTCTGCAGGCACCATATATACATACACACATACACACACACACATACATACATACATACATACATACATACATACATACATACATGGAGGCAAGCACTTCTATACATAACATAAAAATAAATCGTGTTGTTACTGTTTTGATGCTGGTTCTGTCTATGTAGTCCTTACTGCCTTGGGGTTCATCATAAAGACCAGGCTCATCTCAAACTCATAGAAATTTCCTCCTTCTGCTCCCAGAGTGCTAGGACTGAAGGTGTGTGTCCAGTTATGAGTACATCTTTTAGCAAAAGATTTTAAAATCCCCAACACAGAATATAGACAGAAAATCAAACAAAACAACAGAGACTTACTGAAAAAAACTGACAATGTAAGAGGTTTTAGTGTGTGTGTGTGTGTGTGTGTGTGTGATATGCATGCCAAAGGGGAGGCAGTCAAAATTGTACTATGGTGCATGTGGAGGTCAGAGGCCAATTTTGTGGAGCTGATTCTCTCCATCTTTGCAGATTTCCAGAGATCGAACTCAGGCCATCAAGCTTTTGTGGCAAGTGATTATTTTAAACCTTTTGAACTATTCTGTGACATCTTTAATTATTATTATGACACACACTCACACACACACTCACACCCATACACACACTATAAATAGAAATATAGATTTATAAATATTTATTTTTATATAAAATAATATATAAATAAACAAAATATATATGATATACAACATATATAACATATAATATATTTACATATATAAATTAAAAATATATATGCACACACATATATATGTATAGAGTTTCCTGTTGCCTAGCAGTGATCACTTGTAACTAAGCAGCCATCAGGGGCCTTGTCCCTGGAGATGTCTGATGCCACTGATTCTCTCTTAGCAGCCATTAATTGCCTGTAGCTCTTTATCTAGATGGAGTCTAGAGAAAATTCATGCCTGGTACTGCATACCAACTGCCCATGACTGGTGGTCATGACCCCTAGAGGAAAACCCCCATTGCCTCTTTCCTATACCAATATGATTCTTAACTGATTTCTAAATATTTATCTTTACACCCACAGGTAAGTGTAGCTCTCACCCTTCACCAAAGAACTTTTCTTTTCTAGCAGATGTAGCCCATTATAGAAAGTATTTTTAAATTAATTTTACTTGTGTGTGTGTATGTGTGTGTGTGGGTGTGGGTGGGTGTGTGTACTTACATTTGGGTATATACAAGAGACTGCAGTGTCCATGGAGGCCAAAAGAGGGCACTAGATCTCCTGGAACTGGAGTTATAGACAGTTTTGAGCTGACATGTGAGTACTGGAGGTTTGAACTGGGTCCTTTGAAAAAGCAGACAGTACGTATAACCACTATGGTATCTCTCTAGCCCCCAACTGATACATTTTAAACAGAATAACTACAGCTATTGCTTGGGCAGCATCACAGAAGAGGGGGCAGAAAGATAAAGACAAGAACAAGGGTGGGACTTTTGTGAGATAATATCTTCTGCATCTAACAAGGAGGATGCCCTAATGTAGTTTCAACAATATGGTTACCTAAACAAGTCCCACACAGTGACAGCACCAGTACCTGCTCCAGGGTGAGTGAGGAAAATCTTGCACATAGCACATCTTATGAAATCAAGTAAAAACAAATGGTCAAGTCTCTCACCTCGTCATGGTAAAGACCCCATTGCAACAGGAGAAATAAGTGTGCAAAAACCTCATAGAGAACATTCATTGAAAGCCCCACAGCTGTAATACCAGCACTTGGGAGGCTATTGTAAGTTCTAGACCATCCAGGGCTACATAGAAGGACCCCAGTGGAAGAAAAATATATCCAAATAACAGACAAAAGTCTAGCAATTTATTGGTAAAACATTAAACATTTTCCCCTTGAGAGCAGAGGCGCAGCTGGGATAGCCATTCAGTCCAGTTCTTCTGAAAATTATATGGAAGATATTTCTAATGCATTAAGAATAAAAAGAAATGGATGAAAAATCGCACTGAGGATGCCAAATGCTTTTAGCTGCAGGTAATTTGAGTCCACACAGGAAATCTACCACCGAGCACAGTAGATTTATTTAGAAAGGTCACTGGATGTCGCTCTATTATAGCGCCTAGCAATTGCACTGTGTGTCACCATAAAGACTTGTGTAAGGATGTTTACAGGTCTGCTGTTCATAATCAACCCAAACTGAAAATAGCCAAAGAGCCTGGTTATGGGACACAAGATAAACAAATTGAATATGGGGTAAGGGCACAATGGATAGTGTAATTGAGCCGACCGTGGAACACTACTTAGAAGGTAAAAAAAATGAGCCATTAATATAGCCAACATAGCGGATGCAACTCAGAAACATCTCTAGTTAGGAATCTAGGGCAAAGGCATACATGCTTTGTGTTTTTATCCATATGAAATCCAAATCCAGTCAATGGCGAAGGCCATCAGTCACACCTGGGCGG
The DNA here is from genome assembly GCF_947179515.1 of Apodemus sylvaticus. Taxonomy (NCBI): domain Eukaryota; kingdom Metazoa; phylum Chordata; class Mammalia; order Rodentia; family Muridae; genus Apodemus; species Apodemus sylvaticus. The sequence continues at coordinate 56,959,838 of NC_067488.1, read as the reverse complement.
TCAGCGGAGACAAGGAAATGATAAGAAAGAACTCTCTCTGGATACAGATCCTCTTTCTAGACCGCCCAGTGCTAAATCTCATCAAACAGTTAAGATCTTTGTATTTCCGTGTGCCGGTCCGATCATGATTTAAAGCAAACATGCAAAAATTTACTGTAGTCACAGAATAAACTAGGAGGAAATGGCCGTTTTAGTCCTCAGAGATGCTTTTGGAGACACTAACACTTACTGAAGATGAGAACTCAGTAGGCTGTGATTGGGGGAGGAGGTACACTCCTTGATGTGGCAGTAGATCCCACTTGGTTAAATAAAGAGACACACACACATATGAAAGATTTTTTTCTTTTTTCTTTTTTTTTTTTTTTAGTTTACTCTTTTTTTCCATTTTTTTCATTCGATATATTTTTTATTTACATTTCAAATGATTTCCCCTTTTCTAGCCCCCCACTCCCCGAAAGTCCCGTAAGCCTCCTTCTCTCCCCCTGTCCTCCCACCCACCCCTTCCCACTTCCCCATTCTGGTTTTGCCCTATACTGCTTCACTGAGTCTTTCCAGAACAAGGGGCCACTCCTCCTTTCTTCTCGTACCTCATTTGATGTGTGGATTATGTTTTGGGTATTCCAGTTTTCTAGGTTAATATCCACTTATTAGTGAGTGCATACCATGATTCACCTTTTGAGTCTGGGTTACCTCACTTAGTATGATGTTCTCTAGCTCCATCCATTTGCCTAAGAATTTCATGAATTCATTGTTTCTAATGGCTGAATAGAACTCCATTGTGTAGATATACCACATTTTTTGCATCCACTCTTCTGTTGAGAGATACCTGGGTTCTTTCCAGCATCTGGCAATTATAAATAGGGCTGCTATGAACATAGTAGAGCATGTATCCTTATTACATGGTGGGGAATCCTCTGGGTATATGCCCAGGAGTGGTATAGCAGGATCTTCTGGAAGTGAGGTGCCCAGTTTTTGGAGGAACCGCCAGACTGATTTCCAGAGTGGTTGTACCAATTTGCAACCCCACCAGCAGTGGAGGAGTGTTCCTCTTTCTCCACACCCTCTCCAACACCTGCTGTCTCCTGAATTTTTAATCTTAGCCATTCTGACTGGTGTAAGGTGAAATCTCAGGGTTGTTTTGATTTGCATTTCCCTAATGATTAATGAAGTTGAGCATTTTTTAAGATGCTTCTCCGCCATCCGAAGTTCTTTTTAATAATGTATATGGATGTGTGTCTGTGTATGTAAATGTATGTGAGTGCAAGGTCCTGTAGAGGCTGGAGGCAGGCATTGGATTTTCTGGAGCTGGAGTTAGACGTGGTTGTCAGTCATCCACAGTGCGTGCTGGAAAATGGACTAGGATCTTCTGTGAGAACAGTTTTCACTCTTAACCACCGAAAGTCTTCACAGTCCTGATATAAAGGCATTCTTACACCCAAGACAACCTCGTTGCTGTGCTGACTTTGGGACCCTAGCCTATACCCCAAGGCTCTGTATGAATGTATGAGACAGAATAAGAGGGACATGTTATTTGGGTGCAACTTTGTGTGAGTAGGTGAAACTTCAGAAAGGTTGTAAGATAATTATTAGAATGGACAAGTGACATTGATCATGATGACAAGGAGAAGGTGAATATCAAATTTGTTTTGAAAAATTGGAATTAAAAGCCCTTACATAAATAGTATCAGCAGAGCTTATGAGAAGTGTGCAATCTCTGGTCAGCAGAGGATGAGGCTGGGAGGAATTAGAGGCTTCCCATTGTAACTGGAGAGGCCCACATAGAAGCAATCAGGCTGGCACCCACAGCCAGGAGTGCTAGAGCCCACGATGGTTAATTTTCTTTTTGTCTTTTCTTTTCCTTATTTTTTTTTGTAGTTTTGCATTTGAATTTTTATTGACTATTTTATTTATTTACATTTCAAATGTTATCCCCCTTCCCAGTTTCCCATCTGCAAACCCTCTATCCTATCCCCCTTCTCCCACTTCTATGAGGGTGCTCCCCCACCCACGTAATCACTCCTGCCTCACCACCCTAGCATTCCCGTATGCTGGGGCATTGAGCCTTCACAAGACCAAGGACCTCCCATCCCATTGAGGCCATCTTCTGCTACATATGCAGCTGGAGCCATGGGTCACCCCATGTGTACTCTTTGGTTGGTGGTTTAGTCCCTGGGATCTCTGGGGGTCTGGTTGGTTGATATTGTTGTTCTTCCTATGGGGTTGCAAACCCCTTCAGCTCCTTCAGTCCTTCCCCTAACTCCTCTATTGGAGTGTTCAAATGTCTCTCATTCTCTTCTTAATATCTGCACATTCTGATGGGTGTAAGATGAGATCTCAAAGTAGATTTGATTGTGGTTAAGGATGATGAATAATATCACTCTAACTGTTTCTCAGATGTTTGTGTTTCATTGTTTGAGAATTCTCTGTTTAGATCTATATCCCATTTTTAAATTGGCCTATTTTTCTTGCTATCTAGTTTTTTGAGTTCTTTATATATTTTGGATATTAGCCCTCTATCGGATGTGTAGTTGGTAAGAATATTTTCCCATTCTGCAGGATACCACTTTCTCAAAATGATGGTGTCCTTTGCTGTACAGAAGTTTTTAGTTTCACAAGGCCCCATTTATATTGTTGATTTTAGTGCCTGTGCTATTGGTGTTCTGTTCAGAAAGTCTTTTTCCTGTGCCAGTGAGTCCAAGAATAGTCCACAGTTTTTCTTTTTTCAGGTTCAGTGTGTCTGGGTTTAGGTTGAAGCCTTTGATCTATTTGGAGTTGAGTTTTGTACAAGGTAGAAGGTATGGATCTATTTGGATTTTCTACATATAGCCATGCAGTTTGACCAGCAGTAAAAGTTGAAGATGCAGGTTTTTTTTTTTTTTTTTTTTTTTTTTTTTAGTGTTATAAAAAATCATGCCCGAATCTTCAGCTCAATTCCATTGATTGATGTATCTGCTTTTGTGACAATACCATATTATTTTTATTGTTCTACCTCTGTAATATCATTTGATCTTGGGGATGGTGATACCTTCAGCGATTTCTTTTGTAATTCACAATTCTTTTTAGCTATACTGCCTTATTTGCATTTCCATATGAAGCAGAAAATTGTCCTTTCAAGATCTGAGAAGAACTGTGTTGGAATTTTGATGGAGGATTGCACTGAATCTGCTGCTTGCTTTTGATAGGATGGCCATTTTTACTATAAAAATCCTACTGATCCATAAGCGCAGGAGATTTTCTCATCTTCTATCTTCTTCAATCATTTTCTTCATTGTATTAAAGACTTTTATCATAAGTCTTTCATTTGCTTGGTTAGAGTTACCCCAAGATGTTTTATATTATTTGAGATTATTTTTGAAAGGTACTATTTTCTTGATTTCTTTCTTAGTTTTTGTTGTTTGTATATGACGGGTACTGATTTGGGGGAGTTAATTTTGTTTCCAGTTGTTTTTTGAAATTGTTCATCAGCTGCAGGGATTTTCCAGTAGAATTTTTAGGGTCACTTATGTATACTACTGCAAATAAATATACTTTAAATTCATTCTTTCCAATTTGTATCACCTGATTTCCTTCATTAACATTGTAGGTAAGACTTAAAATACTATGTTGAATATATATGGAAGAGTGGACAATATTGTCTTGTTCCTTATTTTAGTGGAATGGCATTGAGTTTCTATTCATTTAAGTTGATGTTGGCTATGGGCTTGTTGTACATTGTCTTTATTATATTGAATTATATCCCTTGTATCCTTAATCTCTCCAGGACTTTAGGGTGTGTTGGATTTTGTCAAAGGTCCTTTCTGCATCTAGTAATAAGATCATGCATTTTTTGTCTTTCAGTCTCTTTATATGATGGATGACATTTATTGATGTTTGTATGTTGAACCATCCCTGTATCTCTGGTATGAAGCCTCCTTGATTACAGTGGATGATCATTTTGATTTGTTCTTGTATTTGGCTTGCAATTATTTTGTCGAGATCATTTGCACCTACATTCATAGTAATTCTTTTCCTTGTTGGATCTTTATGTGGTTTGGGTATCAGGATAATTGAGGTGACTTAATAAATAGAATTTATAAATATTCCTTCTATTTCTATTTTGGAATAGTTTTACAAGTTTTGGCATTTACTCTCCTTTGGAAGTCTGATAGAATTCTGGACTAAAACCATCCAACCCTGGGACTTTTTAAGTTAGTATACTATTAATTACAGATTCTATTTCACTAGGAGTTTTTGGTTAAGCGACTTTTAAGTACAGATTCTATTTCACCATGGGTTATAAAGTCATGGGTCTGTTTAAATTGCTTATTTGATCTTGATTAAACTTTGATAACTGATATATATCAAGAAAATTATCCATTTCTTTTAGGTTTTCCAATTTGATGGAGTATAGATTTTTAAAGCATGTCCTTATATTTCTCTGGATTTCCTCAGTGTGTGTCACTATGTCTCCCTTTTCATCTCTAATTTTGTTAAGTTTGGATTTTTTCTCTCTGCCTTTAGTTAATTTGGATAAGGATTTGCCAATTTTATTGATTTACTCAAAAAACAAACAAACAAAAAACCCAACTGTCTCATTGATTCTTCAGATTGTTTAGTTGTTGTTGTTTCATTGATTTCAGCCCTGAGTTTATTTCTGGCCATTGGTTTCTTTTGGGTATAATATTCTTTCTTTGTTTTGTACATTTTGTGTTATTATATGCCATAGGAAATTTCTTTCTGGTCAAGTCTATTTAGTGTTCTTGCTTCTTGTACTTTGATGAGTATATTCTTTAGGGAAATGTTATTCCTATGATTCTGTCGAAAATATTTTTTGGTGCTTTTGATCTGAGTTTCTTCTCCTTCCTCTATTCCTATTATTCTCAGATTTTATCTTTTCATAGTGTTCCATATTTCCTAGATGTTGTGTGCCAAAATTCTTTTAGATTTAACATTTCCTTTGACTAAGGTGTACATTTCTTCTATAGTGTCTTTGGCGCCTGAAATTCTCTCTTCCATCTCTTGAATTCTGTTGGCGAGGGTTGCCTCTTCATTGTCAACTTGCCACAACCTCAAACCATCTGGAAAAAGGATCTCACTGAGAAGATCAAACTGGTTAAAGGAATGTCTCTGAGAAGTGTTCTTAATTGAGTTAATTGAGGTGAGGAAAACAAGCAAAAAACTAGGTGGCCTCAGTCCTTGGTTGGGGGTCCTGGACTACGGGGGAATAGGAAAAGCTAGAAGTAGGCATGCTGCTGTCATTTCTCTGCTCCTGACCATGGATGTGATGTGACCCCCAACCCCCATTTAAAATGCCTGCCTTCACTACTCTGTTACAAATGGACTTCAACCCAGAACTGTAAAGCTAAAACAAACCTTTTCTTCCCTTAGCTAGTTTTTGTCAGGGTATTTTATCATAGCCTCAGAAATGAAACTAGGTTAAGGGTCAAGGGAGAGTAGGACTGGTTCTGCTTCTACCTTCAGGGTGTTCAGGCACTGGGCTCTCATGATTGAGGGGGTTGGGGTGGGGAGGCTTCTCTAAGACTTTTTACTCTTGCAGCTCTCTTTATTTGGGGGATAATGAGGGCTATAGAAACCTTGGGAAGTACTTAGGGTTTTATGTGGTAAGTGTACATCATTGGCTGAGGTACTGGGAATGTTTTATTTCCATGAAGACAAATTCCAAGTGTTGCTGGAGGTGTCTTGACAGGGAGAGATGAAGTTAAACCTGTAATTTGTCTATTAGGCAATGTGACTACTTCAATGGGTAGAGGTGGGAGTTGTAGGGTTACATGCCCTGGAGCATGAAGTCCCAGAACAGGGAGGGAGACATCTTTACTCCTGTTGGTGTCAAGATGAGATTTTTGGGGTTTGGACACAGCTTGACCTCACTCTTATTCCAGGCCTGTCTGCCCCCACCTTACCCCCATCTCTGAACTTGCTCTACAGGGAAGGACCATGAAGGTCAAGGCAAAGTGATATCTTTCATGGTCTAGTCTCATTGACCCATAGAACAATGTCCACCCTAGATCTGTGCCTTGGTACAGAGGGAAGATGGAGAGAAGGTCCATTAAAGAGAGGTCACACCTGGCTACTTGCTCACTGTGCTTTGCTGTGAGGACGTGTTGGGAACCAAAACTGTAAACCTCTGGTCATTCAAGTGAACACACATATGATTAAGACCTTCTTAGTCTGTGCTGAGTGATACGGAGGCAAGAGGAAGAAGCGATGGAGGGAAGCACAGGCCTGAGCAAGAGGCTGAGAGTCACCTAGGGACCACTCAGTCCAGCAGAAGGACAGGAGGTTGTGTTGACATTGGAAGTGATTGAGCAGGATGGACATGTTCTGCCTCACAGGCTGGGCATTAAAAAAATGATAGTAGAGTATTCCCAGTGTTTAGGCTGTCTGTGTTTGTAAGCTTTCTACGACTTTAACGAATACCTGAGATCATCATCAGCTTATAAACACAGATGGTTAATTTTCTTGTATAGTTTTGGAGGTTTCAGTCTAGGATCAGTGAGCTCCTTGGCTTGGGGTCCATTGTAAGGAAGGAAATCACAGAAAATCTTTCCCTTATAACTGGAACAAAGAAAAGAGGTAGAAGAGAAGACTAAGTTCTCACAAGTCCTGTCAAGAGATCTTCAGTGACCTTAAACTTGCCACTGGGTCCCACCTCCCAGATCTTCAACCACTTTTTAGTAACACAAATGAGTGATGTTTGGAGGAGATGTGAAATTAGTATGTACAGCACACTGGCATAGCCAACATCTCAAAAAAACTCTTCATATCTAGATTAGTTCACTAGGGATTATTTATGAAGGCCCTGCCCAAGAGCCCTTGTTGTGTCTGGCTGCAAGTGTGTGGCAGAACCAAGGCTCAGAGAATAGGAATGTCAAGGCAGCGAGTGGACCGCAGGCTCAGACAACATGAGGCACAATCAATATAAGACTCTTGGAAAGCTGCATGTTTCAATGAGTTCCATCTTCTTCCTTGTAGGAAGCTTTGAGGGTTCAGCAATCTGCCCCATTGGTGGGAAGAAGGCATTGTTTAGTTGTAGTCTGGTGCATGGGGCAGTTGAGTGGCAGCTTGCTGTAAGATGCAGTAACTGTGGGTAAGATTTGCAGGGACAGGGTCACTATAAGTATGCACCAGGGATGAAACACTCAACACATGAGCCTTTGGAGAGCCCTTACTCAAATCACAGCAAGAGAGGGTCACAGTACTTACCAGCTTACCTCCAGGAGATAACCTGTACGTATTCATGCATAGATTGGCTCTCTCTGGGGCCAGAAAAGAGCTATGTCACCCAGCACTAGGGTGAGCAAGAGGACACAAGTCAAGGGGGAGGGAGGGATTGTGGGAGAAAGTAGGTATGACCAGAGGAAGGAGGCAACTAACACTCATGGGGTAGTGTGTGTATTGGAAGAAGTGTGTGTTGGGGACTAACTAGGATTGTTGCAGTTGATCACAAATCAGTAAAAAGTCACAGTATAGTGAGCAGAGAGGCTTGAACCAAAAGTTTCTGAGCCAGAAATTTCATGGTGATCTAGTAAATTGGATGTTAGTCATGGCAGAGGTGTGGCCCACATGGCTTAAGGGCACCGCCTAGTTGTTCTGACCTCTCTTCTTGTAGTTCTATGGTCTATGCCTGTGCATTACTGGTGGGGCTCATAGCTCAGACCCCTAGCTTGGTCTTGGTTTTTGAGGGGACCCTAGAGGTTACTTCCTCCATTGGGTCTACAATGCTTTCTATTCTCATCTGCTCTGTATACTTTGCAGTCAGAAAGTACCACCGAGTGCTACTTTGGAAGGCTTGCTCTCAGCAGCATGGACTCTTCAGTAGGGAGCATGTGTTGACAAGGGCCATCTCTGCTCCCTTGGCTTGATAGAAGGCCTTGAGTTTTGGTTCTACGTGCTCAATTATTTAGCACACTGTTTATCTGAACACATAGGAAGGATTTGCTGTTTGTTGTATCGCAGATGCTGACTGTGAAGTGTTCTGAGTTCCTCCGGTCCTTTTCACAACTGAGAAAATGAGGCTATGAAATAACTTTTGTTCCCTCTTAATAATGTTGGGGGTGTTGCAGAGTCAATACTTTTTAATATTTCAAGGATTTTCATTTTGAGATGGGTAACCAAAGGAGAAGCAAATGGTAAGACTCCTCAGTGACTTATCAGGGCACACAGGCAATCTCCCAGGGAGCTTTATCCCAAAGACTGTGGCAGGCTGTAAACTAAGTCACTAAGAAAGGGTGACTTGCTTAGACATGCTTCTAAGTTGTCTCCTGTAATGGAGCCGATGGGCAGCTTCGCAAACAGTGGAAGCCATCCATCATTACCCACAGTGCTTCTCTTCTCTTCTCTTCTCTTCTCTTCTCTTCTCTTCTCTTCTCTTCTCTCCTCTCCTCTCCTCTCCTCTCCTCTCCTCTCCTCTCCTCTCCTCTCCTCTCCTCTCCTCTCCTCTCCTCTCCTCTCCTTTCCATCCCTCTCCTCCTCTTCCCTTCTCTTTCTTTTCTTTCCTCCTTTTTCTCTTCCTTATTCTATCCTCCTTTCCTTCTCTCTCTCCCACCCTCTTGTCCCTCTTTCCTCTCTCTTCCCTTCCCATTCCTTCTTTCCCATTCCCTGTCTCAGTACAGCAAGCTTCTGTCCTCTTTGCTGTCACCTTCAGTTCTCCTCTGTGCATTAATAGACCCCTCTCAATCCCCCATCACATATCTTGTATTTGGTGTACTTCTTCTCAACAAACATAAACACCTATAACTTTTTTCACTTCAGAAAAGAATTCGTTAGGACATAAATAGAAGTAGAAGAGTCTCCCAGTAGAAAAATCTATGTCCTTCCCTATGTACCTAGCTCTGAAGAGCAGCAGGCACTGTTTTCATGTCCCAGAACCCTAAATGCCATCCGACTGATCTGCCACATTCTGGGTGACACTGCTAAGCTTGGCTGCTGCACTGGCAACTGTTTCCATATTCCATATTTGACCCCCTACAGAAAGGGAGGTGCCCTCAGCTCTCACATCCATTTGGAAAGCGCTAGGGAGAAAGGGCAGAGTCCTTCTAAACCCACACTGCAATTCACACTCATCTGACTTAAAGTAGCTCATGGCTTCATAGAATCACAAGCATCCTGTGGCTTCCTCCAGGATACTTGGTGCTTCTAGGGAGAGATACTCCAAAGCAGACCTAGAGAGTCATTCACAAGGAGGAAGGACAATTGCTAAAGACTTTTCATGCTAGCAATGATAGACCAGTGCAGGATCTCTCATACATACTCTAAACCTTTGCTAGATAGGTTTTTATTTTGCTTTGCACTGATTCTACTTACATTACTATTTGGTTAAGCAATACTGCTAGCAACCACTAACTTAATGCCAATAACAAGGGACTTGTAAAAGAAAAATAAGCCATATCCAACAAGGGTGTGAAATCTCTTTTTACATTAGCCACATTTACACACGGAATGGGGCTTCCGTAAGGCGTTACATCATGATGAATGGCTCCTCTCATATGGGGATCCAGTTGGTTGGCACCTAAGTAAGTTACTAAGTTAAAGACACAGCTGCCCCGTTACAAAGCCTGCAATGTTTGTTCACTTTTGCTACTTTCTGAATGGAGGAAAAGGAAGTCAAAGAGACCAAGAAGATCTGGAGGAAATAAAATTAGGAGGGACAAATCAAAAGAAGTAAAAGCCAGATGGAGTGCTGAGACACCAGAGCCACCCCAGTCATGGCTCCCTCCCCTCTTCCTCTTCCCTAGTCTACTTCTCCCATCAGTCAGGTCTGTGTAACACAAGCCAAAGAGAGCTGTAGCAGTCACACTCATTCCAAGCCAAACACACTTGAAAGCAAAAGGGAGGTAAAGATGGATGTTTAGCAGTGACAAACAACATTAAATGTATATGTGCTTAATGATATGGTTTCAATGAGATGAACAAAATTATTGATCCAAAAAGAAGCCTCAGGCTATACAATCCACTGGAGTTCTTTATTTTTCATTAACTAACTAACTAATTAATTAATCACTTTACATTTCAACCAAAGCTCCCCTCTTAACTATTGAACTGAGCATAGGGTCCCCAATGGAGGAGCTAGAGAAAGGACCCAAGAAGCCAAAGGAACTTGAAGCATCATAGGAAGAACAACAATATGAACCACCCAGTACCCCCAGAGCTCCCAGGGACTCAACCACCAACCAAAGAGTACACATGGAGGGACCCATGGCTCCAGCTGCATATGTAGCAGAGGATGGCCATGTTGGACTTCAATGGGAAGAGAGGCCTTTGGTCCTGAGAAGGCTAGACGACCCAGTGTAGGGAAATGCCAGGACAGGGAAGGGGGAGTGGGTGGGCTGATGAGCAGGATGGGTAAGGGGATTTTCGGGGGGTGGGGGGGTGGGGGGGTGAGTGGGTGGGACCAAGAAGGGGACAACATATGAAATGTAAATAAAGAATATATCTAGGTTATAGGGTGGCGGCAGCGGCGGCAGTACAGCAGTGGCTGGTCCAGCTGAAGGGCCATCAGCAGTGGAACCAAGGCGACACAGGGTCCAGTTAGGCCCTGCGCCCACGACCACTGACATTCGCTGACCAGCCGGGCTGCAAACAGCTGCGGTTTTGCGGCGCCTTTCGCTGCACGGAAGCCACTTCAGAACTCGGCCTCTCCATCTTGATTTCGAACTCCAGTGACATCGGACAGTCTGAGGTACACAAACATAATCTAAGGCCAACACCTCGGGGGTCTGAGCCCGACGGGCGTTGGCCTGCACCCAGACCCTGGGCTGTTGGGGGGGGGCATCGGGACGCCAACCCAGCCAGGAGGCTTTTTGCCCGGGCCTGCGCGCGCGCCGCCATTTTGCCTGCAGGACAACAGAGAGCTCTGGCGGGCAGAGCCGAAACGGGCATAGCCTGAGGCTAGCAAAGCGGGGGTCTAGGCCCCAAAAGGCACAGGACTGACCCCAAGATCTGGGCAGCTTGGTGGGCCATCTGTGAGTCAACCCGCCCAGGAGGTTGTTAGCACAGCAGACTCTCTCGGCGCTTTCGGGGAGCGCGGGTGCACATGCCTGCCATCCTGGTCACCTGGCGGACCCAACTAACAGTCATAGCCCTAGGGGAACTTGGCTTGGATCTTGGCCTCCCAGGCTTTTGCCTGGACTCAGGGCCTGGGCAGCCAGGCTAAACTTGTGTGCGCCAGCCTGGTTGGGGGATCGGCTGCCCAGCAGAGTGATCGGAACACAGGGGAGGTCCCGGCAGCATACTCCATCAGCACTCCCTGGGGGGTGCACACAGGCTCCATCTGGTCCACAGACACAATCTGGGGCAAGGCCTCAGGCAGGAGCCCTCAGCTCAACTCTCTCCGCTTCCGGATCCAGATCAGCCTGGGCGGCTGCACCACATCTCCAGGTCCTGCAAGAGGCTAGCGGGGCTTCTGGGCGGCCAGCTGGGAGAAGTCAGTGTGCTCCAGTGAATCCAGCAGGCCCCAGCAGGAGCGTTCAGGTGCCTGCTTCGGGATCTGAACAGCCTGGGCAGCAGCACCCTGTCTACAGGCAGTGCAGGGGGTAAGCTGTGCACCAGAGGCCAACTGGGAAGGGGCAGCTTGCACTGGTGAGTCCAGCACTGACAAGACCAAGTAACACCAGTGAGAACTAGATGGCAAAAGGCAAACGCAGGAACGTCACTAACAGAAATCAAGGCAATATGGCAACATCTGAACCCAATTCTCCTCTACCAGCATGTCCTGGATACCCCAACACACCAGTAAAACAAGATTTGGATTTAAAATCACTGGTCATGATGCTGGTACAGGAACACATGAAGGACATACTTAAAGAAATTCAGGAGAAAATGGATCAAAAGTTAGAAACCCTTGCAAGGGAAACACAAAAATCACTGAAAGAAATCCAGGAGAATACAAAAGCCAACAATGAGGAAACACAAAAAAAACTTAAAGAAATACAGGAGAACTTTGGTCAACAGGCTGAGGTCATGAAAGAGGAAACACAAAAATCTCTTAAAGAATTACAGGAAAGCACAAACAAGCAAGTGAAGGAGCTAAGCAAAACCATCCAGGATCTAAAATCAGAAGTAGAAACAACTAAGAAAACTCAAAGGGAGACAACTTTGGAGATAGAAAACCTTGGGAAGAAATCAGGGGACAGAGATGCAAATATCAACAACAGAATACAAGAGATAGAAGAAAGAATCTCAGATGCTGAAGATTCCATAGAAACCATGGACTCAACAGTTAAAGAAAAAGCAAAATGCAAAAAGCTTGTAACCCAAAATATCCAGGAAATCCAGGACACAATGAGAAGACCAAACCTAAGGATTATAGGCATAGATGAGAGTGAAGATTTACAACTTAAAGGGACAGCAAATATCTTCAATAAAATTATGGAAGAAAACTTCCCTAACCTAAAGAGAGAGATGCCCATGAATATACAAGAAGCCTACAGAACTCCAAACAGACTGGACCAGAACAGAAATACTTCCCGTCACATAATAATCAAAACACCAAATGTTCTAAACAAAGAAAGAATATTAAAGGCAGTAAGAGGAAAAGGCCAAGTAACATATAAAGGAAGACCTATCAGAATCACAGCAGACTTTTCACCTGAGACTATGAAGGCTAGAAGGTCCTGGGCAGATCTCATGCAGACTCTAAGAGAACACAAATGCCAGCCAAAACTACTATATCCAGCAAAACTCTCAATCACCATAGATGGAGAAACTAAGATATTCATGACAAAACCAAGTTTACCCAATATCTATCCACAAACCCAGCCCTACAAAGGATAATAGGAGGACAACACCAATACAAGGAGGGAAACTTCACCCTGGAAAAAGCAAGATAGTAACCTTTCATCAAACCCAAAAGAAGTTAAGCAATCAAATTTAAAAAATAACGTCAAAAATGATAGGAAGTAACAATCAGTATTCCTTAATATCTCTTAACATCAATGGACTTAATGCCCCAATAAAAAGACACAGACTAACTGACTGGATACGTAAACAGGACCCTACATTTTGCTGCTTACAGGAAAAACACCTCAGGGTCAAAGACAAACACTACCTTAGAGTAAAAGGCTGGAAGACAATTTTACAAGCAAATGGTCTCAGGAAACAAGCTGGAGTAGCCATTTTAATATCAGATAAAATTGACTTTCAACCCAAAGTCATCAAAAGAGACTCTGAGGGACACTTCTTGCTGGTCAAAGGAAAAATCCACCAAGAAGAACTCTCAATCCTGAACATCTATGCTCCAAATGCAAGGGCACCCTCTTTCGTAAAAGAAACTTTATTAAAGCTCAAAGCACACATTGCACCTAACACAATAATTGTGGGTGACTTCAACACTGCACTTTCCTCAATGGACCGATCAGGAAAACAGAAACTAAACAGGGACACAATGAAACTAATTGAAGCTTTGGACCAATTAGATTTAACAGATATATATAGAACATTCTATCCTAAAACAAAAGAATATACCTTTTTCTCAGCACCTCATGGTACCTTCTCCAAAATCGACCATATAATTGGTCACAAGACAGACCTCAACAAATATAAGAAGATCGAACTAATCTCATGCCTCCTATCTGATCACTATGGAGTAAAAGTGGTCTTCAATAGCAACAGACACAACAGAAAACCCACATACACGTGGAAACTGAACAATACTCTACTCAATGATACCTTGGTCAAGGAAGAAATAAAGAAAGAAATTAAAGACTTTTTAGAACACAATGAAAATGAAAACACAACATACCCAAATCTATGGGACACAATGAAAGCAGTGCTAAGAGGAAAACTCATAGCCCTGAGTGCCTCCAAAAAGAAAATGGAGAGAGCATACATTACCAGCTTAATGACACACCTGAAAGCCCTGGAAGAAAAAGAAGCTATTTCACCCAGGAGGAGTAGAAGGCAGGAAATCATCAAACTCAGGGCCGAAATCAATCAAGTAGAAACGAAGAGAACCATACAAAAAATCAACAAAACCAGGAGCTGGTTCTTTGAGAAAATCAACAAGATAGATAAAGCCTTAGCCAGACTGACCAAAGGGCACAGAGAAAGTATCCAAATTAACAAACCTAGAAATGAAAAGGGAGCTATAACAACGGAAACTGAGGAAATCCAAAAAATCATCAGATCCTACTACAAGAGACTGTACTCAACACACCTGTAGAATCTGGAGGAAATGGACAATTTCCTTGACAGATACCAAATACCAAAATTAAATCAGGACCAACTAGACCATCTAAACAGTCCCATAATGCCTAAAGAAATAGAAGGAGTCATAGAAAGTCTTCCAACCAAAAAAAGCACAGGACCAGTTGATTTCAGTGCAGAATTCTATCAGACCTTCAAAGAAGAGTTAACACCAATACTCTTCAAACTATTCCACAAAATAGAAACAGAAGGAACCCTACCCAATTCCTTCTACGAAGCCACAATTATGCTGATACCAAAGCCACACAAAGATCCAACAAAGAAAGAGAACTTCAGACCAATTTCCCTTATGAACATCGATGCAAAAATACTCAATAAAATTCTTGTCAACCGAATCCAAGAACACATCAAAACGATCATCCACCATGATCAAGTAGGCTTTAGCCCCGGGAATGCAGGGTTGGTTCAATATACGGAAATCCATCAATACAATCCACTACATAAACAAACTCAAAGAACAAAACCACATGGTCATTTCATTGGATGCTGAAAAAGCATTTGACAAAATTCAGCATCCTTTCATGCTTAAAGTCTTGGAGAGAACAGGAATTCAAGGCCCATACCTAAACATAGTAAAAGCAATATACAGCAAACCGGTAGCCAGCATCAAACTAAATGGAGAGAAACTTGAAGCAATCCCACTGAAATCAGGGACCAGACAAGGCTGCCCCCTTTCTCCTTATCTTTTCAATATTGTACTTGAGGTACTAGCTCGGGCAATTCGACAACATAAGGAGGTCAAAGGGATACAAATTGGAAAAAACGAAGTCAAACTATCATTATTTGCAGACGACATGATAGTCTACCTAAGTGACCCAAAAAACTCCATTAGAGAACTCCTACAGCTGATAAACAACTTCAGCAAAGTGGCAGGTTATAAAATCAACTCAAGCAAATCAGTGGCCTTCCTATACTCAAAGGATAAGCAGGCTGAGAAAGAAATTAGGGAAATGACCCCCTTCACAATAGCCACAAACAGTATAAAGTATCTTGGGGTGACTCTTACCAAACATGTGAAAGATCTTTATGACAAGAACTTCAAGACTCTGAAGAAGGAAATGGAAGAAGACCTCAAAAAATGGGAAAACCTCCCATGCTCATGGATCGGTAGAATCAATATAGTTAAAATGGCCATTTTGCCAAAAGCAATCTACTGATTCAATGCAATACCCATCAAAATCCCAACTCAATTCTTCACAGAGTTAGAAAGAGCAATTATCAAATTCATCTGGAACAACAAAAAACCCAGGATAGCTAAAACTATTCTCAGCAACAAAAGAAAATCTGGGGGAATCAGTATCCCTGACCTCAAGCAATACTACAGAGCAATAGTGTTAAAAACTGCATGGTATTGGTACAGTGACAGGCAGGAGGATCAATGGAACAGGATTGAAGATCCAGAAATGAACCCACACACCTATGGCCACTTGATCCTCGACAAAGAGGCTGAAAACATCCAATGGAAAAAAGATAGCCTTTTCAACAAATGGTGCTGGTTCAACTGGAGGTCAGCATGCAGAAGAATGCGAATTGATCCATCCTTGTCTCCTTGTACTAAGCTCAAATCCAAATGGATCAAGGACCTCCACATAAAGCCAGACACTCTGAAGCTAATAGAAAAGAAACTGGGGAAGACCCTTGAGGACATCGGTACAGGGAGAAAGTTTCTGAACAGAACACCAATAGCGTATGCTCTAAGAGCAAGAATTGACAAATGGGACCTCATAAAATTACAAAGTTTCTGTAAGGCAAAGGACACCATCAAGAGGACAAATCGGCAGCCAACAAATTGGGAAAAGATCTTCACCAATCCTACATTAGATAGAGGGCTAATATCCAATATATATAAAGAACTCAAGAAGTTAGACTCCAGAAAACCGAACAACCCTATTAAAAAATGGGGTACAGAGTTAAACAAAGAATTCTCACCTGAAGAACTTCGGATGGCGGAGAAGCATCTTAAAAAATGCTCAACTTCATTAGTCATTAGAGAAATGCAAATCAAAGCAACCCTAAGATTTCATCTTACACCAGTCAGAATGGCTAAGATTAAAAATTCAGGAGACAGCAGGTGTTGGAGAGGGTGTGGAGAAAGAGGAACACTCCTCCACTGCTGGTGGGGTTGCAAATTGGTACAACCACTCTGGAAATCAGTCTGGCGGTTCCTCCGAAAAATGGGCACCTCACTTCCAGAAGACCCTGCTATACCACTTCTGGGCATATACCCAGAGGATTCCCCACCATGTAATAAGGATACATGCTCTACTATGTTCATAGCAGCCCTATTTATAATTGCCAGATGCTGGAAAGAACCCAGGTATCCCTCAACAGAAGAGTGGATGCAAAAAATGTGGTATATCTACACAATGGAGCACTATTCAGCCATTAGAAACAATGAATTCATGAAATTCTTAGGCAAATGGATGGAGCTAGAGAACATCATACTAAGTGAGGTAACCCAGACTCAAAAGGTGAATCATGGTATGCACTCACTAATAAGTGGTTATTAACCTAGAAAACTGGAATACCCAAAACATAACCCACACATCAAATGAGGTACAAGAAGAAAGGAGGAGTGGCCCCTGGTTCTGAAAAGACTCAGTGAAACAGTATTAGGCAAAACCAGAACGGGGAAGTTTTAAGGGGTGGGTGGGAGGACAGGGGAAGAGAAGGGGGCTTACGGGACTTTCGGGGAGTGGGGGGGCTAGAAAAGGGGAAATCATTTGAAATGTAAATAAATTATATCGAATAAAAAAATCAAAAAAAAAAAAGTAGGGAGGGGAGGTAGGGAGAAACTGGGAGCCATGGAGGGAGGGGAAACTATAATCAGGATGTATTGTATGAGAAAAGAACCTATTTTTAATAAAAGAATAAAATTAAAAATAAAAAAAGAATATATCTAATTAAAAAAAAATCTTCCCTTCAAGAAAAAAAAGCTCCCCTCTTTCCTCTCTTCCCAGTCTTACCCTCATAAGTCCCTCCCTCATTACCTCTTCTTCTCCTCAGACAATGGGAAGCTCTTCCCTTGGGTGCTGACCTACTCTGGGACATCAAGTCCTAAGTCCATCCTCTCCCACTGGATAGGGCAGCCCAGCTAGGAGAAGGGTAACACACCTTTCACGAATCCTATCAGAGATGATGCTTTGAACTTAGAAAACATGATTTCTGCCCGTTTTTAAGCTTCAATACAATATTTATGAAAACAAACTATGCAATGGCCCATATACAGATGATCTTCTTTTAGTATAATTGAATTAAACTGGAAATCAGTTACAAAATGATTATGAGGGGAAAAAAGAACGCCCCCCCCCAAATATCTGAGAATTCAGGATCATAGTTTAGACTCCCTAAGGATTAGGAAGAAATGATGGGAATTTAGAGCAAACTATAACAGATTTAAACTTGTAGGACACAGTGAATCAATGCTTAGAGAGAGAGCATAGCATTGAGTGGATATTTATAAAGCAATCATTTGTTTAAAGGGTAGCAGAAGAGAAGCATAGCCACCTGGAGAAGCAAAATATGGATGTAATCATAACAGCAAGACCCAGTGAGGTGACACGAAGCGTCCCTCAGGTGAGGTCAGACTGGTGTGTTCCTCAGAAAGACTGATTACTCTATCTCTTAGGAAGATTAATATTTTAAAAAAGAAAGAAAATGTTATCAGTATTATTTATAAAATAATAACCATTGATATCAGCAGACGCCCACAGGATACAAAAGGATGTGAAGTGCCACTTTACCCATAAGTAATTATTTTATACTTTACTTATGTGTAAGGATGTTTTGCCTGCATGAATGTCCGTGTGTATGCAGTACTTCTGGTGGCCAGAGATGGTGATGGATCCCTTGAAACTAGAGTCACTATAAACTCTGAGTCTCTATAAACTCATCTAGTTTATAGAGATGGCTATAAAATCCTGGGCTAGCAACCAAACCTAATTTTTCTGCAAGAACAGCAAATGCTCATAACAAGTGAGCCATCAGCATCTCTCTATCTTTACCTCTACCTATCTATACCATCTATCTACACATATCTCATTATAATATACATACATATGTATGCCATATGTATATGACAAATTATTCTCTAACAACAACAAAAGTATATTTCCTAAATCTGAGAAAACAATTGAAGATCTTGAATCCTCAATTACCAACCCAATTCAAAAAAAATGAAAAAAGAAAGAAAATAGAAATAAACCAAATAGGTCCAGATATAGCTGTGTCTGTGGGAGAATTCTTTCAAAGGCCTAAAGATGAAATAAATCTTTTAGAGAACAACATTTTCAACTCACATTTAATGACACACTGGGTCAAAGGTCTGGAGCCACCACCGTGATATTGAGGGAAAGGCAGGCCGCGTTACAAAACCAACAGGCAGAGTGCAATGTGTTTGTAGACTCAGTGAGATTCTATCCCAACATGCTGAGGACACGGGTTTCAGGATGGGGTGCTCTGTGACCCTGGGGCTCCTCACCAGCCATGCCTCAAGGGAGCTTCCCTGTGGGCCTGTTCCATTGTCCCAGTACAGGTTTAGAGGGAAGGAGGCAGCCCATGGTTTTCCAGCTTTATTGTAGAAGAGTAGAGTAAGAGAGAGAGGTAGAGGAGTAGAAACCAGCATGGCCATGTGGAAAGAGGGGGCAACGATAAGGGGAAAGAAAGGCCCAAAGGGAGGGAGGGAGGGAGAGAGGGAGAGAGAGAGAGAGAGAGAGAGAGAGAGAGAGAGAGAGAGAGAGAGAGAGAGAGGAGAGACACAGAGAGACAGACAGAAAGAGAGGGAAGGATGGAGGTAGGGGAGGGGGGAGGGGAGGGGAAGGAAGAGGGTAAGAGTGGGAGGAGGGGCCGAGCATCCCCTTTTATAATGGGCCTGGCTACCTGGCAGTTCCCAGGTAACTGTGGGGGTGGAGCCCAGCCAGAATACCAGGAATTTGGGGCGTGACTGATGGCCACACACCTCTCCTGAGGTGGGGCAGTGCTGTGGGGGCTGCAACTGCAACAAGAGCCAGGGGCCCAGGGGGCATGACCAAACTCCTTCCATCCCTTGTAGATGGAAGCCACCTACCAGGTCTCCGGGGTTCAAGGTCAGTGCTCTACCTGGGACCAGGCTACCTGTGCACAGCTCACCTCCCGACAGTTCCCCGTGGCTTTTGCCAACCTTCACACTTTCAGAGCTTCCTTCCGGCCTTGAAGGCCGGGTGGCGGATGGAGGCATCTATCTACCATGGCCCTCTATGAAAGCCGGAGTGAAGAGGGCCCAGGGCCCGGCCACATCACCTTGCTGAGCTCGTGGAACTGTGTGCTGGCCACACCAGCTCCCAAGCCACATTCTCACTGCATGGCAGCCGAATCTTGTCTTTGTTTGTATCAAGATTGTTACTTATTTTCCAGTAACTCAGGTTGGCGCCATCTGGTTGCTATTCTGTAGGTTACCTCAGTCTCTCCTTCACAGCCTCTGTGCTGTGGCCCATCCCCTCATTTCCTCTCGGATTCCCACCTCAGTATCATGGACAGAGCAGGCGGCTTGGCTGCCCCTTTCCTAGGTTCCCTCTGAGAACCTCATTGGTTACAATTGTCTATCATATCTTTACTGCAGAACTTAGCCTGGGGCAGCCTCTTTAAATGTTTCTCTGTACTGGGCCAGCTATGTTGGTTTTACACACCTGTTGCTTACTATGGGAAACTGGGATATCTCAGTGCAGTTCCATTGAGTCCAATCCTGTGGACTAGTTACTAGCTGTAAGAGGCTGGTTTGCACCTCTCTCATGGCTGCCTGCCTTCTGGAATGCTCATGTCATCTGTTCTGTTGCTCACTTTGCTGTGTAGATGTCACCAGCATCTTCTCTGTGTGCCCCCTCCCTGCACCCTCACCTCTCCCACCAGACACAAATCTATTTCTGTCCTTCCGGCTTGAGGCATGCTCAGAATACAGCAACCCTGTATACATACAGGGACCCTGACGAGCTTTAGGGGTTCAAAGCTGCTTCCTCATGGGAGATTTTTACAGAAAACCTGGGCAGGGGGAGTTGCAAAGTCTTGTGAACATCTGAGGAAAGCCAAAGCAAAAAGTGGGCATCTTCACTCCTTCAAGGGGTACCAAGAATCTAGACAATGACCTTTTAGGTCCAGGCTGCCAATATGTGCAGCCCAGCAGGGACAGTGCTGTGTTTTATTGGTGGTCCCTGCCTGGATAGTGTGACACCCATTTCACTCCCTCCCCCAGGTACTCTAGCAGAAAGGTCAAATCACAGGGTCTCCTGATCTGAGTTCCAGTGGAATTCACAGCTTTTCCAAGGGTCCTTTAGGATTTTAAGCATGGCTGAGAAACCTAACCAGAACTGTCACACACCCTGGCTATTGAACTTGCAAGCAGGGTGTTTCACTGTCAACCACGCCCCTTGGCGGCAGAGGTAGAGGCCAGGATATGTGGGCCGGGCCAGGCCAGTCAAAGGTACTAGCATTTTCCAGACAACAAGCATCTATCTCCATGGCCTTGGCTAAGCGTCTAGATGGGATATATGTCTAATTAATGTGGACTGGTGTGGAGTCTTGATTCACATGCAAGGCAAGGTCTGCATCTCTGGCTGCTCAGCCTTGACCTTCAGACCGTCACCAGCTCCAGCCAGGCGGTGGCCCCGAGCCAGCCCCACCACTGAAGCATAAAGGGTGTTCATGGAGGGCTCTAATGAAATGTGAATTAGTCCAGGAAATTAATTCTCTCTGAGTATTAAAAGAATACACCATCCGTACCTGCCCGTATGTCACAAAAGGACAGAGGCCCAGGTATGAAAAGGCTCTAGTGCATAGACTGTGTCTGTGATGAACTAAAGCTGCCAGGGTGCCAACAGTTGTCCCAGAGACCATGTCAAATGCAAATGAATAAGTAACTGGGTATTGTTTAGGAAGAAGAGCAACATGTCCACGGCTGTCTGGCTGGGCATGAAACAGAGCCAGGCCTCATTTATACACCAAGTAAAACCCCCTTCGTCTCGATTAGCAGATGATCTCGCGTCGAAGATCAGAGAGAAGGGAGCTGCGTTGCCTGCTGCTTTAGGGAAACAATATGCTTTGAAACACGGCGTCTGCTTTCCCGTCTCCAATGAGAAGGCTTGCATTATTAAACAATCTGCTTAATAATTTAGGTTGAAATAAACTTGAAACACAGAGGGAAAGTGCTCTATCTACCAGCCAGTGCCATTGCACTTGAGTTTGAGGGATGGGGGAGGAGGGCGTCCCATTACACTGAAGGATGACTCCCTGGCTGTCTGGGAAAGACCTGATGACTAACGTCTTCTGTGAGCTACCCCAGCACACCTCTAAAGCCCAGAGACCTAAGAACATAACCTTCATCTCTGGGTCTCTTCCAGGAAGCCCCTCAGAAATCCTCCATCCTGTATTCTGGGACCTCAATGACACAGCTCAGAAGGACCACACCATGCTATCTCAGCACCTCCTGCTGGGCAGAGGCCTCTTGGAGCCTGGTCTCTGATTTTCACATCTATTTTCAGATGGTGTGATACCTAGCCCCTTAGTCTCTCAGCCTGTAGTACCATGACTGTTCTCCATCTGTATCTGTGGTTGAAGCAAACCTCTGGGCATGATGGATTACTTGAAGGTAGAATAACTTCCCCATTTCCAGGCAATCGTACCCACAGTTCCCTGCCCACCTCTCTTCAGAAGCCTATCTGTCCTTGCACACACAGTCTCTAGCCATACACCATCCTCCTAAAGTACCCTCAAGTCAGAGTACCAGGCACTTGCATGCCTCCAGCCTCTATGAGATTCTACTGGCCCCAGAAACTGCCCTGGGTGTCCCCAGCCTGGACCCATCACGAACTCTGTTGTGCTTGAATGCGTGGGTCTCATACTCCATCTCCCTTTCTTCTTCATTGTTCCTGTGCCCTATACTAAAAGAAAAATGTACCTCTTCATTCTTGCTGCTTTTGAGCTCTGATATCTTCATAAGGCTGCCCTATCCCCTCCTAGGTTCTCTAGTCTGTCTACCAATTCCAAGGAGATTCTGAGTACAGTGCAGGCTCTGGTCCCTCTAGAGCCGAAATATGACCCTAAGCAGTGCTGGGTTTCATAGGTTCCTGTCTTTCAGGAGGCCCATGGAAGAGATTTTAGGATGTGATGAACCCAAGATCTTTGTGCTTCTTGGCACATCTAGGGGGTGGGTAGTGCTCTTCACATAAATATGTGGTCATTCCACCCTGAAAACCACCTGGCTCCATCCCAGTGAACAATGGTTGCACTCCTTCAGCCCCCTTTGTAGCAGCTTGAAATCACATTGGTCACCAGCTTCAAGGGACTCCTGGAATCTTTCTTTGAGCTCTACCCATCCACCTGATAGTCAGTGAAGAGTGAAAGAGTGGGAATATGGTACTTCCCATGAAGGGGCAGAGTGGTATGGAATCTTCTAATGGTGTCTCTAAAGACTAGAGCCTTAGAGACAGGGTCTTCTGAGCAGAGCGTCTGCAGACACAGGACAGAAGATCAGAGAGGAAAGTCCTATTTTTCTCAGTTAAAACTAGGAGGCCATAAGGGTGCTATCCAGTTGCGTGTCAGGACCACATAAGTGACTCTCTGGGATGCTCGTGGGTAGGACAATCCATTTGAAGTGAAATCTGGGCCAGAAAAAGCTAATGAGGGTGTCTCAATGATACAGAAAGAACCAGCTCCAGGCAGGATGATGCCAAGGGCATCTTGGAGAGATGGGAAATGATGTATGCTATTCCTGGGTACCTCTGGAGCCAGCATCACATAAGAAATGATGGGTCAAGTCATTGTACATGGCGCAACATCCATGGCAACCCCTTGATTTTCAAAGCAGAAGCACTAGATATTGCCAGATGTTCTTGGTTGTAAGAATTCAGAAGATCCTCCACAGGGCACATGGGTGTCCCCATGGAGGGCCCTGTTTTGCTCATGATAACGCAAGGAAGATAGTGTTGTTATCTGGATTTGAGCTCAGAGCATTCCATCTAACTATGAGTCTTACTTCCTCTGCACTCTTGGGAGCTGTCTGTGCAAGCTGAGCTCTGTTTGGGCACAGGTAGTAGGAACAAGAGTCTCAGGTACTGGACAGAGTGACTCCACAAGCTCTACGTGAAGTGATGGAAGTTTAAAAAGGGTCATTTCTGCACTGTAGACTGTGTAGTGTGCCAGACTCCAAGTTCAGTTTAGCAGTCAGATAGGTTAAAAAGGAGATGTAAGTCATGGGGCCACATCAGGTAGTGTTGCAAGATGCCACCTATGCCCTGGACTACTTGCCACCTTACCCTACCTGCCCTTGGGGGTTGAAGCTTAGGTGGCACTAAATCAATGGCACAGACTCAATGAGCAGGTAAGAAATTCTGGGGCAAGTTTATCTGATTGCTGCTGCAATATCCTTTAATACTCTCCACCTGTGTCCCATTGGTCCCAAGAAAGCATCTCTTCTAAACAGCAATTCCCAATTGGCTGGCATTTTCTACACCTTGTTCTCTCAGGCAGTCCTCGATTAGGTCCTCCTGTAGAAAATGCTTTTGCAGCTGTGTTCCCCCCCATGCACCCAGGTGGTGTTTACATAGAGGTGGCCCACCGTTCCTGCTACAACAAGACCCCAAGCAGTGCTATTAGTTCACAGCAGCATTAACCACCAAGGAGTGGAAGGCAGAACAAAGTGGGGGCTCTCAGTGCCAAGCTTCCAAGCTCTTGCAAGGGATGAATTCAGAGCCAGATGTCAAGATCTGAATGTTTAAGACTCTGACTTTTCTTCTGATGGGACGAGGTTATGCTGGTCTTGTCCTACTATGGGAGGAAAAGTGGTCCTATTTGTTTCTCAGAAGGTTGCACAGGGGATATTCTGTACCAGTTTTATCAGACAGAATAGAAATGGGGTAGTGAGGAGGAAGGGAGCTTCTTGGAATGTCAGTGCAGTGAGAGATGACTGTCTTTATAAATGCCTTCTAAAATGGGGATGGACAGATGTGGGGGAATTTCTGATTGTGATAGGATGGAGACAGGTGAGGAGGTGACCTAGTTTTCTTCTTGTTCTTGTTCTTCTTGTTTTGTTCTTGTTCTTCTTGTTTTGTTCTTGTTCATCTTGTTCTTCTTGTTCTTGTTCTTCTTCTTGTTCTTCTTCTTGTTCTTGTTCTTGTTTTTGTTCTTCTTGTTCTTCTTCTTGTTGTTCTTCTTGTTCTTGTTCTTGTTCTTCTTGTTCTTATTTTTGTTCTTTTTGTTCTTCTTGTTCTTGTTCTTCTTGTTCTTCTTCTTGTTTTCTTGTTCTTCTTCTTGTTGTTCTTCTTCTTGTTCTTCTTGTTCTTGTTCTTCTTCTTTTTCTTCTTGTTATTTTTCCTGTTGTTGTTGTTCTTCTTGTTGCTGTTCTTCTTGTTCTTCTTCTTGTTCTTGTTCTTCTTCTTGTTCTGTTCTTGTTCTTCTTGTTGTTTTTGTTCTTGTTCTTATTGTTGTTGCTCTTCCTCTTGTTCTTGTTCTTATTGTTCTTCTTGTTCTTGGTCTTGTTCTCCTCCTCCTCCTCCTTGTTGTGCTTGTGGTTGTTGTTGTTGTTGTTCTTCTTCTCCTCCTCCTCCTCCTTTTCTTTCTTCTTCATTTTCTCCTCCTCCTCTTCTTCCTCCTCCGCCTCCTCCTCCTTGACCTCCTCCTCCTCCTCCTCCTTCTTTTTTATCAAAACTGACTTGTGGAGAAAGGGATTTGTTTCCTCTAACAGGTTACATCTATATTGAAAGGAAGTCAAGGCAGGAATTCAAGGAGAGAACCCAGAGGGAGGAACTGAAGCAGAGACCATGGGAGAAGGCATGACTAGCTGTCCAGGTTTCATGTTCAGCTTGCGTTCTTCTATAGGCCAAACTCACACACTTGTTGGAGGTACCATCTATAGTAGACTGGGTTCTCCCACAGCAATCATTAATTAGGAAATGGCTTCACTGACTTACCCACAGGCATTTTCTCAGTTGAGGTTCCCTCCTCCCAGATGACTAGCTTATGTCAGGTTGACATAAACATGAGCCAGTACTGGGGTGGTAGCAAAGCTCTTGCTTGGATGGTGTTGGGAGAGGTGTTCTTCAATGCTGGGTGCCAGTGTTTGAGGTCTGCAAGACTATTCCCAGAGTGATGATAGCCAGCTAGGTCCTTAATGAGTTATCTGCAGAGGATACCCTGAAGGGGGACTTGAGTGCTTGTCCTTTGGGAGTCTACCACCTAACTGCATAAAGATGCATTTTTAAAAAATGATTGGGCCTTTCTCAGCTTAGACAGCTATGACTCAGAAGCTTATGATGTTGGAAACTCAATGGTCACCCCAAATCAACCTGAGATCATGCCTCTGAAGTATGTTCTCTTATGAAAATGAAAATTAACGATGTGGATATATGTGTAAGCAAGAAAAAAGCAAGCGTTATTGATAGAAGTTAAGGAAAAGTGGGTGACACTCTCCAGGGCAAAAGGAGTTTCCAAGAGAGAAAAAAATTACTGAGATAGTCATCTAAGGCAGTAGTTATCAACCTGTGGGTCATGACCCCTTCTGGGCGTCAAACAACCCTTTCCCAGGGGTGGCATATCAGATATGCTGCATATTAGATGTTTACATTATAATTCATAACAGTAGCAAAATTGCAGTTATGAAGCAGCAATGAAAATTTTATGGTTGGGGGGTCACCACAACATGAGGAACTATAGTAAAGGGTCACAGCATTTGGAAAGTTGATCTGATTTAGGGGATTTTGTGGACATATGGTAGAAACTGGACAAAGACTAAGATAATTTCTACTGAGATGGGTTAGTTCTCTAGGCATATCACAAGTTGAGCAAATTACTGGGTAATATACTCTGCATGTTTTTTCTGGCCAGTGATGATTGAGGCTGGTGGCTCTCTTCTGGCCACCATAAACACCTGTACACACTTTGCATGCATGCACACATGCACATGTGCACACATGCATATATATGCCCATTGGTGATCAAATACTGTGCATGTGCTACTCTCCCCCCCCCCCCAATTCTTGGAGTGTTCATGCTTTGAAGCCCCCTTCTGTCTGTCTCTATTGCTGTGTTAATTGCCAACCTTTTCCTGTCTGCTAGCCATTTGCCTGAGCTGTCATTGCTAGTACCACCAGCTTACCAGGTCTTGCTGGTCTTTGACTTTGGTGGGGTCTGCTGGCTGTCAGACCATACTTTTTCATGTGGACAGAGTGCAGCTTCCCCATAGAGTTAATGCTTATTACAGATATTAAAACACAGCTGCAGTCTTTCTTGGTTACCTCATTTAGCTCCATGTCTATGGGACAGTCTGGGGTAGTCTCTTACAAGCCTTTACAAGTCAGCCTTACTTACAGTTTTTTCCCATTGTAATTAGCTTCCTTAGAAGGAAGAACCTGTGGTATGGTCACAGGGCCTTGTGTAGGTTTCTTGGAGCTTCTTGGAAGCTGATATTGACCTTGCTTCTCAGAGCCCTGTCTTTCCTCTTACGCTGCGATATCCTACTCAGTAGCAGTGAGGTCTCTTAGGTGGTTCTTGCTGCATCTTTTGGGATCAGTGTGGAGCTTTAGTTATAGGGCCTTTCCCCAAGTTTTCTACCCTGAGCTACATTCTCTATCAATGCCTATTAAAAATACCAACTGAGGCTGAAAAGTTGGCTCAGTGGTTAAGATATCTGCTGCTCTTGAAGAGGCCTGGACTTAGTTTTCCAGCACCCAGGTGAGATGGTTCACAGTCACCTGTAACTGGAATTCCAGGGGGCCAGCATGCTCTTCTGGCTTTCTGTGGTACTTGAGGTCATGTATACATTTGCACACAGATACACATGAGTGCACAAAATTAGGAAGAAAGGGAATCTTTTTGTTTTCTTGTCTATTTCTTTTTGAGACAGTATCTCTCTACAGAGCTCTGGCTGTCCCAGAACCCAATATATAGAGCAGGCTAAACTCACAGAGATCTGTCTGATTCAGCATTATGCTGGAATTAAAGGTGTGCAGTATTACATCTAGCTGGAAGTAAGTCTGAGATGCCAAATCTTTTAAGTTCAGACTCCATTTTAGAGGACCTGACTAGTGTCTCCAGGTTATTCCCCCAACAAACCTGCACCCAAGGTTACAAGCCTGTTTAACCACCACCAATGCAGAGGGAGCAGAAATTAAGTTTATGATATGACTCCCAGAACCAGCCAATTATGTTGAAGTCTACAGTCGCTTTCCAATCAGATTCTTGCACATGTACTCCCTGCTTGCTGCTTATTTTATTATAAAGCCTTGTCCCATAGACATTTGGTGCCACCAAAACCATCTGTGTGATGGTGGTGTGTTGGGTTGGGGGGAGCCCAAGGTAACTCAAATAGAATAAAGACCCTGCTGTGAGTTGCATCAGATTGGCTCTTGTCTGTTTTTTTTTTTGGGGGGGGGGATCACTGACATTTCCCTGGCACAAGTCTTTTTTTTTTAAAGACTTAGTGAACATTTATTTACTTATGTAATTTAAGGCTTTGTCTGCATGTGTGTCTACATACCACAAGACAGCATCAGATCCCATCATAGATGGTTGTGAGCTGCCATGTGGTTGCTGGGAACTGTACTCAGAACCTCTGGAAGAGCAGCCAGTGCTCTTAACCACTGATCCATCTCTCCAGCCCTGAATCTTTTTTGTTTGTTTGTTTGTTTTAAATTATAGAGAAAGGTATTAGCTCTGCCTTTACCTGTCACTGGATATCCAGAGAATCTCCGTATTCAGGCGGGCAGAATAGTGTCTTAGTGAACACGAAGCTGGTGTTCATTAGAATACAGTAGGGCATAAATCATTAAGAGGATTGGAACCTCGGAGCATGCCTAAATGAGGCTGGACCTAGAAAATATTATGCCGAGTGAACAAAGCAGGACATGAAAGACAAGAAGGTATATGAGTTCATGTACAAGCCATGTCCAGACTATTTAAATCTGACTGCAGGAAGATCAGAGGCGGTAAGGCTGGGGACAGCACAGTGGTCTGAGTCAGCTCATAGGCAGGGGGCTTCCTTTGTGTAATGAAAACATTCTGTCCTGGTGATGGGAGGGCCACAAAGGCAGGGCATGCCCTTGTCAGGAGTGAGGAGGCCGGCACTTGGATTCTGCAAGAGTCAGAGATGGAGTTCAATTCCAGAGCATGGGGCTGAGCCTTCTCAAGCCATCGCTGTGGACTCTGAATTTGGGATTTTTGGAGCCTTCGTCTAGGGGTAACAGACAGATGCCTGGAAACAGAGCTCTCTGCCTACCCTGGAGGTCTCAGTGTTTGGCAGCAGCAGGCGTCACACTCAATTATCTTGAAAAGCCAGGTGAACCCACCCTTGCTGCCATAGACAGGTGGACCCTCCCTCGAGGCTGGGCCTCTCCTCAAGTGGCAGTGGGCTCACGTCCAATCAATTACCTATTAAAATGAGACCCACTGCCTGCAGATGGTGGGCCCTCACTAGAGCATATGGCTGTACGGCCTCTCTGGGAGGCTGCGATGCTCGTGTTAAAAGTAAAACCACCTGAAGTGTCAGCTCCTGTGTACCCAAACCATGTGTCGTGCTAAGTTTTCCTGATGAGATGTAGAGAAGTGTCTATGTGTCCCAGACAGAGCATAGCAGCAGACCAAAGAAATGAGTCTCTCGAAGCCCACCTCAGCAGGCCAGTGAATTTATTGGGGTTCCTTCATGGGCATGGATAACTCAAAGGCCTGCCCACCCTGACCTGGATGCCTGCTCACAAAAGCTGTGTCCTGGGAGCTCCCTGCTTTACTTTTGGGCATGTCTACAGGCTAAGGACTCTTTTCCAGGAGCCAAGCTGGCC
This sequence comes from Apodemus sylvaticus, assembly GCF_947179515.1. Lineage (NCBI taxonomy): Eukaryota > Metazoa > Chordata > Mammalia > Rodentia > Muridae > Apodemus > Apodemus sylvaticus. Next base: position 56,930,841 of record NC_067488.1, on the reverse strand, counting down.
AGGCCCTGCAGTTGCTGAGTGCTATAACACTGGGGAGAGTCCTTGGTTATCTGATATGTTTCAGCTCCCCTCAGCTTACGAGGTCTGTTTACTCCTTGAGTCTCAACACGTTTTCTCTCTTTCCAGGAGAATTTAAAAGGAATTGCTTTTAAATTTAAAAGGAAGCGCTTCAATTTAAAAGGAATTGCTGCATAAGAACCCGTACTCCAGGCCATACTCCAGGCCTTCAGTGAAGCGCAGAGACGTTATTCAATGTTTTAGTCACCTGTGCTACAGAGACCTCAGGAGCTGCCCGCATGAGGAGGCAGCTTGCACAGAGGTATTCCTTACCGACTATGAGAATGAGCCTCCCTCTTGGAGCTTCTGTGCGGTGACCCCATGGCTTCCAGGAATGACTTTCCGCAGCCCTGAGTCCCCAGTCTAAAGACTCCTCCACATCGTGTCTCCTGGGCTCTAAAATCTTTCCTATATCGCTGTCATCACCTCTTTGTCCAGAAGCTTCCACCCGACTCCCACAGATCTTTTTCTTAGGTTCCATTTTTACTGTCTGTAAACAAGCCCAGCTCAGGTCTACTCCCCAAATACCCCTGACTGTTCCCATTCCAGCAAACTCCGAGACCCTCCTTACAATCTCTGGGCTTCTAGAAGTCAACTTCTGTCTGATAGTGTCCAGCACGGTCACTCAACAGTGGCGTTTGATGGTCACGTGACAGTGGAGAACGAATGGAGTCATTGATGCTTCCCATTCTAGCCGCTTGCTGCTGTGAACCCTGACTTCTCTTCCTAGAATTTCCTGCACCCCCACTCCTAAGACCACTCTGTCCTCCCTCACCTCCTCAGCTTTGGGTGTTTTGATATACCACCCCCATGGTGCCCTTCTTGGCCCATCCACATCTGTGTGCTACTCTTCAGTCTGTCTCCGAAAGCTGAGTTGGTGCTCTTACCCCACAGTGTGGGCCTTGCTCTACACTACACACACGTCCCTCAGAATACTCTGACTATACCACAGTCCTTGCAGAGCTTCAGATACTCCAGTGCGCCCCGAGTATCAATCTGCTCATGTCAGGAACCTGCCAGTACTCCTGAGGAGGCAGCTGTGGCTTCACCCACTAGGCTGTATGAGTGGGTGTGGCTCTCTCCGTCGGAACCCTCCCACACTGTTGTCTCTGTTTCAGAACTGGATTCTCTAGCTAACTTTTTTCCTAAACACTTATCAGATTAAAACCACACCCTCTGCGACTTATTCCAGCCTCTTACACAAGTGTTTCCCATCTTCATTGGTAGAGAAGATCAAGGAGGAATGGGGTGGAGGGAAGGCTATAGTTTATAGATGGTCCTTCTGGAACTTGTGAAAGCCCTGTAGGTGGGCCCCTCAGTCTTGTATTCAAACCATATATCCAATGGCAGTTACCTGTTCCCGTTTCCTTACTATCACACACCCTGTCCTTTCTCTGTCCCTCTCATCCCTTTAACCATGGTGGATCTTAGTTTCTGTTAGATCCCCAAGCATGTTTGCTTAGACCTGAAACTGGAATCAGAGCCTTTACAGGCTCTTGTTGCACCTTCACTGAGATCTTTCTTCCTTTGTTCATCCATCCACCATCTGTCTGTCCGTCCATCCATCCATCCATCCATCCATCCATCCATCCATTCATCCATTTATCCATCCATTCATCTACCAATGTTCACTGAACATCAGTAAATTTAATGGCAGACAGTGTAGCTGATGTCTGTCTGAGGGACTCAGAGACCTCAGGGACTATGTCTTGGTCCCTACTCTATTTCCAGTTTTGTATAAAGTTGTTGCAAGCAGGCATAATAGATGTATTAATGAAGACACTAATGGCTAGGTGGGGTCATGCTTAGCTCTCCTGGAGCTGAGTCTGTGAAGCTGGACATGATCTTCTGATCTTCCTATGAATGACCTCTCCTGCTAAGAGGTCTAAGCACCAAGGGTGATCTGAGCCTGGGTGGGAGGTAGCAGGCACAGACATCCAAGCTGCTCTCTGTGGTGGTGTTTTTCTAGTTCTGCGCTGTGGAGGAGAGACCAGCACAGATTCAGCCCAGAAAATCCGAGTGCCTGGAGATAGAAAATTCTTGAATAAGGAGGTCTCTGTGGATGATGTTGTAGGCTACAGACGGAGAATCTCCCTTTGACTTGTTAGGGGGAACAGTACTAGACCTGGCAGGGGCTTGTTACGGTGACAGGAGGCAAGGAGGCAAGGTACAGGTAGAGAAGTCAGACTCCACAGGCTCCAGGAAAGGGGTGAAGTAAAGGGGAGATTTGGGTGACTGTTCTAAAAGATCTCTTCTTTGTGATACTAAAGCCACGCCCTGGAGGAGTAAGCTTGAGGTAGGTAGTTATGGACTTGGGTTGACCTAAAAATTGTGGCTTCCATAGCTTTGCTGGCCACCTTTCACTGCCTACTATCCGCTGTGGCCTCATTCAGAGGGCAAAGCCAGCCCTCAGTCAGTACCGCCGGCAGGGGAGGCCGTTGACTAGTGCCGGATCATCTCCTGGCCCCGGCAGACCCTGCCTCGATGCTGAGTCACACACAATTAAGTTCTGTGAAGACCTCAGCAGCCTTTATGGACAGTTTAATTATTTGCCGTGTGCACTGCACTCGCGAGCGTTTGATTTACTGGGCGGACTGCTCACGGGGAGGGCAAATTGACAAGGGCTGCAAACGGTTTTCCTGGTGGAGCCCATCTTTCCCATGGTTTGCCCAATAATGAAAGATTAATTAAGTAAGACTGCTCCTAATGAGAGCCTCCTACCTGCAGTTTCCTTCCCGGAGCCAGAGAGCACAGAAGGGAGCAGTCTCGTACTTGCCAGCACCCCGCCAGGAGCGTCTGCCATGGGTGCCAACGCAGGCCATAGCTTCATGTGGGAGCCAGTAACAGTTGCTACGTTTCAGAGTCTCCATTATTTCTAGAGTGTTCTGAGTTAAACTCACAGCTTGTTCCTGGCATACAGCACACAGTTTCTTGTTTTAAAGTTCCATTTAGATTTTCAGACAGGGAACTCTCTCTCTCTCTCTCTCTCTCACACACACACACACACACACACACACACACACACTTGTTCTCTCTCTTAAACATACACTCAGAAAATGATAGAAAGCCAGACAGATAGAGACAGAGACAGAAGGATTATATCAGGCAACAGAGAAGAGAACATGGAGAAAAATTAAACCCACAAACCTCCCACAGGGAGAAACACACACAGAGAGACACAGAAGTTATATGTCTTATGTAAATACTTAGAAGTGTTTGAGTATATAGTGATTGCGTGTTTATAGACCACAGTGCAGTTATCCTTCTATATCTACAGAGCATCAGTCCCAGGACATGAGTGTTCAAGCCTTGTGTACAAATGTCATGGTGTTTGTATGTAACCTATGTATAACCCTCCCCCAATCCCTCTCCCCCGAGTATTCAAAACACCTCTAGATTGTTTTAATGTCTGTAAGATGCGTTAGGCTTTGATGCTTTACTGAATCATTTAAGGAGTAATTAAAGGGAGTAAGTGTGCCCATGGTCAGTACAGGTGGGATATTTTCCAAGTCTTTTGGGGGCCGTGGTCTGTTGAATCTGCAGATAAACAGTGACAGATACAGGTCACATTGCAGAACACACTAGGGATAATCACATATTCCGGAAGGCCCTTGGGCTATTCTTTTTCAAATCTGTGACTATGTATCTTACATGGCAATAAGGAACTTAGGTTGGGCTAGAACTGCAGTCACTAATTAGTTATCCAGTTTCCATCAGCACCACGGTCTTTAAAAATAGAAGAGGGAGACAGAGCGATGAGCAGAAGGCTTGATCATCAGCTGTTTTGCTTCTGGAAGGAGATGGACATCAGAAAGATGCCACGTGTCTCTGGGCTGCAGACGATGGGGATGCGTTTCCCTGGAGCCCAGGAGGACACAGTATTGCCCACATCACAATTCAAACGTGAGCAGACCCACCTTGGACTTCTGTCCTGCAGAATTCCAGCTACAAGGCAGTAGCTTTGGAGGCCTGGGGCTGTGGCTCTCTGCTCTAGCAGCAGGAGATGAGTCCAGACACTCTGCCTTTGAAATGTCCACTGTCTCCCTTTAAAGCAGCGGCCCTGCTCTCTTGTCTGTGAAAGGATAGGATTCCACATACGTGTTCTGGAAAAGCCAGTTGCTGGAGCTGTCTGTTCTTTGAAGTCTGGTAGATTTCCATTTTATTGTAGTCTTTCCCAGAGTGTTTGAAGAGGGAAGTCCTTGGTTATAATCTAAATTTCTCCAATAGGTAGTAGTTCTTTCAAGTTCCCCCATGCATTTTACAGCTAGTTTTTGCATTCTCTCTCTCTCTTTTAAAAACCCACTTAATCTAGGTTTGCAAATGCACTCACAGAGTTGAAATATGTTTAAGGTTTTTAATCTCTGCTGTGTCTTCAACTCTCTCTCTCTCTCTCTCTCTCTCTCTCTCTCTCTCTCTCTCTCTCTCTCTCTCTAAGTGTGTGTGTGTGTGTGTGTGTGTGCTTTGGAGGTGGAGATTTGGGTATAGTGTGCTCACTTGTAATCCCAGTATTAAAGAAACAAAGACATGGAATTGTTGCAACTTTCTGGCTAAACAACCTAGAAGATAGGTAAGTTCTATGTTAAAAAGATAAAATAAAATAAAATAAAATAAAATAAAATAAAGAGGAATCAAGGGAGGAACATCAACATGTGTTTGCACACATATGGGTGTATACCCGAGTGTGTGCACATGTGTGCATCATACATATACAATAAAATGATTTAAAGGAAAAAAGTACAGTCCATATAATCAAATAATGAGCATGGTATACAATCAGGTCATTTGAATACAATTGTAATACATGATGAACCCTATTAGACATAGAACACACTAACAAAAGAACAGAGGGGTCTTCAGTGGCAACCTGGGAGGAAGCCAGAATTTGAGGCTGCTCAGAGGTCATGAGGCTGACATGCCCTGGTATGAGAAGCTCTTCATGCGGGCCACTCAGGGCAAGACCCTAGAGAGGGTGGACTGTGGCATCTGAACCCTCAACTGTCCTTCTCAGGGTCCCGGGCACACTGCAGCTCCCTCAGAGTCAGGCTTCAAGTCATTGTGTCCTTGGGCCCTTCTAGAGCCTTAGGGAGGTGCTGCAGTCTCACAGAAGCAAGGCCAGTGTAATTGTTTGAATGAGAAATGTCCATCACAATCCAGAGCATCTGAGTAGCTGGTCCACAGTTTGGGGAGGCTGGTTGGCAAAGTGTGTCCCCGGACACAGTTTTGAGAATTTAAAGCCGAGAATGATTTCTAGTTCACTCCTTCTGTTTCAAGTTTGCGGTTCAAGATGTGAGTCCCCAGTTTCCTGGCTCTGCCACCATGGATACTGCTTACCTCTCTCACACTGTATTCATAAACAAAGCCTTCCTTCTATAAGTGGCCGTGATCATGGACTTTTATCTCTGTGATAGAGAACTAACTGATACTGCGTGGGTAGATGACTCAGTGGCCCCCAACTTCCTCAGGTATTGAGGCTATCAGATGCTGTGACCTTATTAATATGTCTCACTAGAATGAGGGTGGAATTTACTTCTATCCATGTGTTATTAAGATCTGGTGCTTTGGGGAGGTGATCAAGGATAAATGAGGCTGAGAGAGTAGGACTGTGGTCCAAGGAACTGTTAGAAGGACGACAGATCTGACTTTCAGTCTTCCCATACAAAGCTCTGAACCAATAGAGTCAAAGGTGCCACAGTGGCCTCACTGGATGGGTGCCTTCAGTACTGGGCTTCTTGGGCCTTCAGTACTATGCCCAGAGTATCTTTATTTCATATAAATTACCTACCTAGCATGTGGTATTCAGTTGTAGCAATGGCAGACAGACTGAGGCCTAGGGTGGATGGTCATGGGGAGAGGCCTCTGTATGATGCCACAGAGGCTGAAGGATGGCTGACATGCCTGGGGTCTGTGCCTGCGGGAGGGGAGGAAGGAAGTGGTCCTACACCTGTCATTCTTTGTCTGGCATCATTATGAATCTTCTTGTATTGCTATTCCTGATTTGATTTTTTTCTTTGATAATTTGGGCAATTCATATCTGCTTGCCCCCAACCTCATGACCAATTTCATTTATACATGCTTTGTATATAAATAACAGAGTCCCCTCCACCCTCACACCTCAGCCTGTGGACTCTCTGCGTCTAGCATCTCCTTGCTGAGTTGCTGCTTTTAATTAGAATTGACAGGATGCCTCCATTTGATTGGCCTTTTCAGAGTGAAGATTCCTGGACTTAATTATTCCTCAGCATTCCACTCCCGAGCCGGTACTCTCTGCTTTTGAGTTAATTAAATCCTTCCTGCTTTCTGTCGGCTGGAAGTCAGTCTTGTTCTAATTTCTTAAGTTTGATGCTCATCTTACTTTGTATTTTCTTTTAAAGAAGGGTCTAGTTACAAAAGCAATTAGATTTAACCCAAGGAAAGTTTTGATACCATCACCAAATTTTAAGATGGGTTATTTTTTAATAAATCATAATTATGGCTTTGATTCTGATCTTGAACCGGGGTTGAGTAAAGGGAGGCTTCCCTCCACAGTCCAAGCTTTTGTGTCTGTGTAGGTTTGCATTGGTTGGCACAGGCTTCTACAGTTACTTTGACAGAGACCATTCTCTGTATAACTGAGGTGCAGGTTATTGAGCTGTGGTTTGTTTGAATGACAGATATAGCATATTATTTAATTTTCAAAATCTCTTCTGTGCAAATTAAAATACATGTCTCCATTCTTGATGGTTTAGGACCTTTGCAAGTGCATTTCTGTCTGTTGGTCGAAACAATTACAGAAGCACACAGGGTAGAGTGGCCCTTACTGTGCTTTTATGACTTCCTTCTCTTGGTTTTGCCTCACACCCTGTCCATGTGGAAACAGGCAGTCATAGGGACACAGTCATATGGGAACACAGGTCACATGGGTCACATGAGTCACACAGGTCATGCAGGTCACACAGGCATGTAGTGGCAAGAGCAGTGATGACAGTGTGTGGACACCATAGTTCATACTGATTTTGCTCACTCTGGGTAGACACAGCACTGGTTCCCAATTCCAGCTGGAACGTTTAAGTCTCACCTTCTCCCTCCTACTGAGTTACTTCTGGTTCTGGCTGTATGTACCTGCTATGGACTAGGGGCTGAGCAATCATCTCTGTCTCTCCTGGTCTGGAACAAGGCATGCTGGGGTCTATGCTTTACTCTGTCCACTCTGTCCACACGTTTACTTGTAGTCAAAATGCCCGTCTCAGTGGTTGGCCAGGGACTTTTGTCATGAATGGTCATGACACTCAATCTTCATTATGAATGTGATTGGATTTGGAGTCACCTAGGAGACACATGATGGTGTGGTTTTTCTGGGATGAGTAGCTGAGGAGGGAAGATACACACTGAATGTGGTGGTTCCACTCGACTGACTGGTGTCTGTGACTGAATAAAAAGGGGGAAAGGAGAAAGACAAGCACCAGCATTCATTTCTGTACTTTCTGATCCGCCCAGAAACTAGCTATTTCCTACCGCTGTAAGTTGTTCCTGAGGTCATGCCTCCCCACCATAGTGTGCTGTGCCCACTAAACCATGAGGTAGGTTTACCGCTTCTCCTGTAGGCTTCTTTTTTCTATGTATTTGACTGCAGCAATAAGACACGTATCTAATACAATGGTTGTTGAGTTTTCCAATGATTCTTTTTGCATTTGCTGAGATTCCATAAGCTATCTTAATCTCATTTTTTAATCAATGATGATTTTAATGGATTCCTTTTAAATATGAGAACAACTTTACCTTCTTGGGGAAGCCAACCTAACTGGGATATGTTTTCCCAGATTACTTGTTTTAAGCTAGAAATCCCTACATGCCACTAGGAGCAGGAAAGAAATAAATAAGGAGAGAAGTGGTGAAGATACCCAGGGACTTATCTTTTGGTGCTGACCAAAGGATCCAAGTGATAATCAGGTGAGACTTCAGGCTGGAATAAGGAGACCTATTGGGAATCTTGGGGGAAAGGGTACTCAGGGGTTGGGGCAAGATGTTTCAGGCTTATATCTTGACCCCTCAAATGTACATGTTGAAATCTTAACAAGACTTCCTCCATACTTGAGAATCCACTGAAGATTTCCACCAGTAGCTGTGTGAACAGAAGTCATCTCATCTTCTTTGACTATGGCTAGACTTCTGAACAGTATGGCTAGGGTGTCCTCATTTGTAGAAGAAGCTTGAGGACCTGTCTGTCTGTCTGTCTCCTGGTCTGTCTATGTTATGTATGTATGTATGTATGTATGTATGTATGTATGTATGTATATATGTATCTATCTATCTATCTATCTCTCTATTATTTATCTATCTTCCATCTATTTATCATATATCAATCTTTCCATTTGTCTATCATCTATGTGTGTATGTATGTATGTATGTATGTATGTATCTACCTATCTATGTATCTATGAACATATCTATGTATCTATGTATGTATCTGTGAACCTATCTAGGTATCTGTCTGTCTGCCTGCCTGCCTACCTGTTTGTTTGTCTGTCTGTCTATCTCCCCATCCATTCATCTACCTATCTATGCTTTGACATATGAATTCCAGTGGCCCCTTCCAAATCACAAATAACAAAATAACGAGTTATTACCAGGAAATTTTACATAAATATATATAAATGTCCAATAAATTCATGAAACAACCAACTACTCTATTAATAAACATCCTAATTAAAAATGGTGGGCCTTTGTCAAATGGAAAAATTATACAGGTTTATAAATCTCAGGATGACAAGTGGCTTTAGAACTGTCTACAGTAGCTTGTGCACGTGTAGGAGGCAAGGTGACTGGTGCTCATGGTATGTCACTTGTGATGGTAGCTATGTGCAAATGACACATCAGGAGGCTGGCAGTATAACAATGATACAGGCACAGGGACCCAGGCTGTGGGTTAGGTTCCTAGACTCTGAGTGGAGAGAGTGATTGGATTCCTATAGGTAGCCACTCATTCCCTCTCTTTCCTCTTGACTGTGGACATGATCTGACCAGCTCCTTCCAGTTCTTGCCTTGCCTTTCCCATAGTGATCAACTATGATTTACCAATGTGAGCTAAAACAAGTCTTTCCCTCTCTGTGAGTTGCTCTTATCAGAATATTTTATCCTAGCAACAAAAGAGAAAACCTGGGCATACCTCATGTGGATTTTCAGAGGACATCATTCAGCACACCACCAACCTCCTACCTGAATATTATATGATTATGTTGTTTCCCATCTGGTGTCATTTCCTACTGGCAGCAAAATTCCTGGAAGGCCTGAGCTTTCACAGAAGCACACTTCCTTGCTGCTGCTGCTCATGAGGACAGTGTTCTTGGAGGAGACAGGAAGATGTCATGACGTCACTGAGTGTGCAGGTGCTTGTGGTTCACACTGGAAACAGGTCTAGGTGTACAGAGCCCCCATCTCACTATGGCCCCTCTTAGCCTGGGAACTCTCCGCAACTTTCTCACCGAGGAATCCCTTCTTACTTAGTCCCCTCGTAAGCAGACACCTTAATGGGGCTTGCAGACATCTGCCAGGGCTCTGCTCAGGCACTAGCTTAGCTGTGAGACCCCAGAATGGGAGAAGGTTGGGTGGGATATCAGATATTCTAGGTTTTTACCAGGTACTTTCCAGGCACTAGCTTTGTTCTGAGCACCCTGGACTGGGGAGCAGAGCAACTGGTCTTCCACCCTGAGTCGTTGTGCTCTCCACTCCCTTCCCAGGTGCACACAAGCATTCCTCCATCACTGGGGTCTCACAATCAGAGGCAATTGACTGCTCAATGAGTTGTGTCAATTTCTCACAAGCCACTTGCTCAGTGTCTGTTCCTTAATCGTAGCTCTAAACTCTACATTTTGGTAAATAATTATAAGACTCATGATTTCACTCTGTTTGCCCCATTTGGGTGTTAACGGAGTATTGATCAGAAAGCAGCTTGGTCGAATGTGGAGGTGGTCAGGGCAGGAGTGGGAGAGTCCCACTCAGTGCTTGAGATCATGTCTCAAACAGACACGATGTGGTATCAGCTAAACTGGGTGAATGCCTTCTGACCAGCATCCATGCTGCTAAGCCCCTGCACTTCCTGCTTCTCCACCTCCTGAGGCTCTGTGGCATCCTGGTCCCACAAAGCTCCCAGGCAGGAAGAAGGAACATATGCTACGGATGTAGGAAAGGAGCTGTGGTATTGTTCCCTGAAGATGGAGGAAGACAATGAGGCAGGACTTGGGGGCAGACTGGAACTTCCCAAGGACCAGGGGACTTTCACATCACATCGAAGGCTATCAGGTCGAGGTAGAATAGCTGAAAGACATTTAAATACAGCATTGATAAGGGCTGGAGAGATAGCTTAGGGGTTAAGAGCACTGGCTGTTCTTCCAGAGGCCCCAGGTTCAATTCCCAGCACCCATACGGTGGCTCACAACTGTCAGTTACTCCAGTCCCAGGGGATTTGATGCCATCTTCTGGCCTCCACAGCCACTGCATGAAGGTGGTGCACAGAAACATGAGTAAAATAGAAATAAATAAAAAAAGACAGCATTGATAAATCAGGGTGAACGCCAATATAAGGAACTGTTGAGATCGTGCTAAAATATCCATAAATAAAGTGTATGACTTTGACTCTTTTATAAGCATTCACACTGACAGTCCAACCACACAGAGTAACTGTCACCACCACTACCGCCCTTCCTGACTGAGCTCTTGATATCGTCTAACTGTGAAATTGTCTCTATCAAACAACAGTCCCACTGTTCAGCCCCAGACTTGGGGCTGTCTTTTCACTGGGAGGTATCTCTCAGTTTACGGTCTCCCCGTAGTTCTTGCTTTCTATGAATGCACTGTGTCTAATGACATTGTGCCTCTGGTCCCCCTCTGCCTGGAAAGGGACCTGGGTCCCCAACAATGGGAATGGTACATTCTTGGACGTCCTGCCAGACCTAGATCCTGGCAAATGGGCACCTGGAGAGACTGTGCCCTCTTTAAGTTGAAATATCCTTTCTGGGTACACTGTTGGAAACTGAGTCATTGTGTCCCGCCTTTGCCTGTGAGCCAGCTGTTCCCACTCTTCCGGGCCTTTCTGAGGAGATAGAAACATTCGTCACCATGATGCTTTGCTCCCTGCTTCAAGCTGGCTGCTCTCCAGCAGGCACCTGCCCTTTCCCAACTCCCTGCTAATTGAATTGAGATATAACACTAATATGGGCATGAAGTTCTGTAATTAAAATAGACTTGGAAACAAACCTAGATGCAACATTCTGCAAGCCAGGCAGCTCCTCTCACCAGGATTTTGCTCTTGCCCAGTTCAGCCACTTAGCTGCGCAGAGGTCTATTCCAGTCCACCCTCCAGGCCTTGAATCTGGTCCTCGTCTGGCAGAAGTGGGAACGAGTGTTTACATCTCTCGCCGGATGCAGGAAGCCAAAGGGATACTGCGTTCTGCTTTCCACCTCTGATTCTATTTTAGTTTCCACATCTGAGGATGGGAGCTAAACCCTCCCCATCCTGCTTCTGATCATCCATCTACTCCCTGGTCCTGGAGAGAAGTGGAGGACTGGGGGATTTCTGACTATCACATCCATAGGGAGGATTTTCTTTCCCTGCATATGAGCGATGCTCTGCACTGCTCCAGAACCCTTACTGTGTACGATGCTATTGTTATCTTCTGATATTTCGACCACCTGATGGCAGAAGTGTTGATTGGAAACCATGATGTGGCAGTGATACCCGTGCTCCTTAAAATGCAGGTGACAGGTGATCAGGATGGGCTTTTTCCTGTGGTGTAGTCCCTGCAGATCAGTCAGTGCTGTGAGGGTGGATGGTCCCTTCCCAGGGACCTAAGGCTGGGGGAGGGGAAGAATCTGAAGCAGTTTACTTCACAGACTGCCTTTCATATCAACACAGCTAGGCTGCAGGCCACACGCCCTCTGCAGTGCTGAGTTTGGCAGCTGCTCCATAGTGGCCAGGTAGGATCCTGGGATTCAGCCGCTTCTGCCTGGAACATTTCTGTCCTAGTTTTAATTGGGTCCCCTTGGGTGAGTTCTTGTGTCCCTAAGTGTGTGGTTCTGGAAGGTTGGGAAGAAAAAAGCCTGATTACCTGTGAGGCAAGAATCTGCTCGCTCCATAGAATCCCAGAGACATCAGGTGGAGACCAAGTCTGTGAAAGTATTTCTCAGGATTACTTGTAGCCTTTAGTACGAGGCTCAGGAATGCTAGAAAGGAAGCAGCTGTGCCCTCTGCAGAGGCAGGGTGGGAAGGCACAGGCCTCAACTTCTGCCTTCTAACCTACGGGGGGGGGGGCAGGGGAGGTTTGTGTGCTCTGGACTACAGCAGAAAGAAACAATAGAATGAATTCATACGGTTCTGGGCAGCTGTGGCTGCGGGCCATTTCCACTCTGTGTAGCCCTTTGTCACTTCCGGTCCACACTGACCACAACCAGCTGTGGTTCCTCTGCACTGCCCAGAGTCGTAGCCACAAGGTAGAGGCACAGGTGACCAAATCCTGTAGTGTGACCCACACTACATGACTCTGATCCTCTCACGAGATGGAGGCAGATCGATGGGAAAGGATGCTGAACTTTGACACGATGACTTCCCATCATCCTTGGAGTCCTTCCCTTTCCATGCATCCTGAAATGGCTCTGAATGTCTATCCACCATCTGTACTGAGCTTAGAGGGTTCCAGTTACCTGTCCCCCAGTCCCAGTATACATGCAGCTAATATTCCTTTGCCTACTGTCCAGCCAGAGCCTGCCTGGTTATTCCTCATGTGGTCACATTGCCAGCTCATCTGGGGACTCACATGCCCATGTTTGTAGTCTGGGCTTTTCCACAAAAGAGGCAATTCCCTAGGAGACACCGATTCTTCAGTGTGCTCATTTCATGGGGCAGAGACTAAATCTGAGCTTCAAACAAGCTATGGAATCGTTCGGTGATCCATTACCAATGTCTGCTACCACTGGACATTTTCTACCTTGACATCCTCTCCTCTTCCTGGATGACCTGCAGCCAGCCGGGCCGTACCCCTCCCCCACTGGACACCCAGTTACTGCCCAAGAAGCTTTTCTTGTCCATCACTCTAGCTGAGCCAAGGGTCTCACAAGCCTGGCTTTTCCACATGGTGGAGGTGTGTGTGGCATCAGGTGTGCTCACCATGACTTCTTGAGTCCCAGCAACATCTCTTGGTCTCAAAAGAGGTGCTCTGCTGTGTTTGACCTGCAAATCTCCATCCAGAGGTGATGCAGGGCAGGATGTGGTTTCTGATTGGCTAGCTGAATAGTCACTGGACAAACAGGAATCTGTGCTTCAGTCCTTCCAAATGAGGCACATTCTGATCTTTCATTAAAATGTGTTTATTAATCCCATATGACAAGACCCTGATAAGCAAAAACAATATCAAAAAGCTAAAGAGGCCAGAGACTAGCTGGGTGTTGGCTCCTGACATGGAGCCTCCCTCCCACCCCCCACCTCCCCCACCCTGGGAGGGAAGCAGCCATTCTGTCTGGGCAGGTCACTTGGTTACAATATAATGTAAAATGCCAAATACAGACTCAAGATAAATCTGCTAGGTTTAGACCCAGGACACAAAGCCAGCAATTTGTACCAGTCTGAAGCTCCCAGCTCACAGGGATTTCCAAACGACCTGATGCTGATCCGAAGGGCTGGGGTTACTGGGAGGTATTGTTTCAATTTTTTCCCGTCAGGCTGGCACTCTCCTGTTGAGTATAAATAACCGGATGTAATTTCTGATGTGACATCTCATTTTCTAAACAGAAGCGGAGCACTCCCACCTGCCCTCCTTGCCTGCAGCTAGCCTTGCCCAATGGAAAAAATGTCCCCACAGAAGCTCTGCTCATATCTCAACCCCAACTCCTTCCTCCAGGGGTCTGAGGACGGCTGGCTCTGCATGCCCCAGGGCCTGGTTCCCACTCTGTTCATCTCTGGGAAAGCACTCGTATGCTCTGTGCCATCTCACACCCCGGAGTCAGAGTTCTTAATAACGTTTTCCCAAAGACCTGAATGCTTTCTTTTTTATGAATGCATAGTGAAAATATGGCTTGGCTTTAATATTGCACTATGAGCTTCTGACTAAGGGTTTAAAAAATATGCTTTATGCATGTATATATAAAGTGGGCATATGTTGCAGCGAAGGATCACTGCTGTGCATAAAGTGTATTATAATAAAACTGTAGCGTGAGCCCATGGTGGAGAATCAAAAGAGAAAAGGAGAAGTGCTTCCAGCAGAGGGGAGGCATTCCTTCTGGCTTTCCTAGCAAGGCCGTTTGCTCTTGCTGGGATCCTGACAAGTTAGCAAGATAGGAGGTGTGAGACTTAACCAAACCCTAAAGCCTGGGTGTCCTCCATCCACTACCACTAAAGCACCTGCAAACTCAGCTCAGAAGGTGGCTGGGATTCTGACCTGAAATCTCTGCTTTGCTGAGCCCCTGGAATGCTTCCAAAGGCAAGAGTGAGCGATTCCAAGTTTGGGTGCCACTATTTCTTCCTATGGCAGATTACTTTGAGAATTGATGTTGGGGTCACTCACATTACACTTGACGCCGGTGACTGTGTGTTGAACATTTAATTTTCAGGACAGATGGCAAAGTCCTTTCAGGGCAGTGACTTCTTGTGAACATGTCTCGTGACCTGCCTCCCTAGTTCCCTCACCACATACATACACTCTGCACAGAGCTGTGAGCACATAATTAGCCGAGCTCATTACTGGGTTTATCTTAAGGAACACTCAGTGACCCATATAGAAGTCTGTGGTGTGTGCTTTGCACTCTGAAGCTGGCCAGTATAGGACAGTGCGTGAGGGTCAGTGGTACTGGGGGATGCAGAGTCGAGACAGGTGTCACCTGGCTTCTGGATGTAGAGTGGATTTAGAACCTAGTAGGCTTAGGGACAGAAGACCGAGTGGCAGCGATCCTGGTATAGTTTGGAGATCACAAGGGTCAGGACAGGGTCATGGATGATGCCATCCAGTACCTGGGCACGGGACAGAGTCAGATCTCTCTGCTGATGCTGGGAGAGGAGAAGGAGGAGGAAAAGAAGGAGGAAGGGGAAGAGAGGGAGGAGGAGGAGTTCCAAGAAGCAAGGGAGTAGAGCTGTTAAATGTTTTCTGCATGTGAATCTTCTCTTATCCAAAAGCTGGGGTAGAAGGGTTGTTCCCATGTGACACAACCCTATGGAGATAAACCACATGAAAGAGCAGTTTCAGGTCATTGTTCACAATAACACAAGTGACAACCTCAGAGGTAGGAACTATGCAAGTCTCAGTACCCAGTGGGCATCCGGTTGAAAAGTTGTGAGTTCTCAGGGAGATTGGAACAGAAGGGTTGGTGTACAGATTGAGGGGGTCTCTCTCCTACATTCACAAGTATTACAAGGATACACAGGGACTGACCAAGGACAGGGAAAGAATCCTTTGGTGCTCAACAGGCCCAGTGCTCATGGAGGGGTGTGAGTAATGCCTCCTCCACCTGCCCAATCAAATCAAAGAACTGAGGGTCCATACAGAGGCACAAAAGAACCTGCCCTGAGGGTGTATATAACCCTGGGCTGAGCACCATCCCCTTCTGCTGAGAACATGTTAAACATAGTATTTAAAAGATGAACCCATTTCCTTATGACTTAATTGTACTTAAAGTTCTGTGATGTTCTAGGAATCTGAAAATACTTGTTAACACAAAAAAGGGCAGACTTCTCAGTGTCTACCCCACAAGGAAAAACAGCCAGGCATTCAGGAAGATGGGACCCACAATGAAGAGAAAAGTCAGTTAATGAGAAGTCACCTTGAAGAAGGAAATACGTCAGAATTAGTAGGAAAGGGCACTCAAAGGTCATTTTGTAATGAAACATAATTACCATCCCAACAGAACACAACACTCAAACATTTATGCACCAAACAACAAGACTAACCTAGCTTTAAAATTAACAAATCAAGGATTGGAAGGACTATAAGGTCCCATAGAGAACCCACACTTGTAATTAGAGCTTTAAATGTGTGTGCTTCCATAATGTACAGGAGAGCCAGACAGAAAATCAGTAAAGATTTGGAAATCCTAACCAATACCATTTACCACCTGGCCCTAATTGACATTTATGGAACACTCCACCAGACCGCTGCACAATGCACAGGGTCCTTAGGTCCACATGGGATATTTATCACATAGGATTTTATCAAGGGAGACTATGTCTATGATTTGTAAGATGAGTCTCATAAGTTTAAAAGGATTTAAGCCATGCAAAAGCATGATAAGAAAATTGAATCAGAAATGAATAATGGGGAGATCTTCAGTCAAATCTCCCTGTATTTAAAACTAACATGTATAGATGACTCAAAATGTAAATGAAAAAAAAAGGAAGTATAAGATGCATTTTGAGTATGCTTGGTAATTGTCTTAGTTAGGGTTTTACTGCTTCAAACAGACACCGTGACCAAAGCAACTCTTATAAGTACAATATTTAATTAGGGCTGGCTTACAGGTTCATAGATTCAGTCCATTATCATCAAGGTGGGAACATAGTGGCACCCAGGCAGGCCTGGTGTGTGAGGAGCTGAGAGGTCTACACCTCCATCTGAAGGCTACTAGCAGAATACTGGCTTCTAGGCAGTTAGGATGAGGGTCTTATAGCCCACACCCACAGTGACACACCTACTCTAACAAGGCCACAGCTACTTCAACAGGGCCACACATTCTAATAGCACCACTCTCTGGGTCAAGTATATACAAACCATCACAGTATCCACAGGCCTAGCTATGCAGAACCAGGAGGGAGGCAGAGGCAGGAGGATGATACATTCAGGTCCAATCTAGGCTCTTATCTAAATGCGAGAGGCTTTAATGTCAATTCCCAATGCAGAAAAAGGAAAATCCAAAGAGAGGATATGTAAATAAGCTGAAGTAGAGAAAACACACACTTCTTGCTGGTCAAAGAAAAAACACACCAAGTGTCTCTTTTGATGACTTTAGGTTGAAAGTCAATTTTATCTGAGAATGGCTACTCCGGCTTGTTTCCTGAAACCATTTGCTTGTAAAATTGTCTTCCAGCCTTTTACTCTAAGGTAGTGTTTGTCTTTGACACTGAGGTGTGTTTCCTGTATGCCCAGCATCACCTTGACTACAAAACAACCCAAAGCATTGTAATAAATAAAAGGCATAGACCAAGGGCCTTGAGAGCTGGCTCAGTGGATAAGAGCATTTATTCTTGCCGAGGACCTGGAATAGCGTCCCAGCATACATACACGATGACTCCCAACCCATTTGTAACTACAGTTCCAGGGGATCTGACACCTTCTGCTGATCTTTCAAGCATCAGACATCCATGTGGTTCATACACATACATGCAGGCAAAACACTCAAACACATAAAATGAAATACATTTCTTTCTTTTCTTTTTCTTTCAAATCATAGACCAGTCTCTCTAGTGAATGGTGAAGAAGAATTCTAAGCACAAACTTCCAGAGGGATGAAGACTCTACAGAAAAAGGAAACTACATTTTTTTTTTTTTTACTAGTGGGATTCAGGTTGTGATATGCAAAGCGTTAACGGCTGGAAGTCAACCCAACTGAGAAAGTAAAGCCACCATAGATTTTACCAAGCCCATCACTCAAAAGTGAAACAATAATTTAAAAATCACACCATCTGTTCATAAGAAGACGATGTGTGAATATTCATTGTTGCTCTATTTGTAATAGCTTGAAGAACAAGAAGCTCAAGAGTCCATCTACAGGAAGTAGGTAAGCAGAGATCAGAAGGATTCCCGCATCAAGTCATTGAATGCCCATATAATGCTGAGGAGAGAGCACAGGCAGAGGAGAACGCATACACACTGTGTTCCAGATGTGAGATGTACACACTGTGTGCTGTCACTGTAGCCAAGCTGCAGCCGAGGCAGGAGGCAAGAGGAGCCAGTGGTGCCAGGGGAACGGCCATGAGAGCCTCAGGAAGCCACTGAGATGCGCTTGTGTGTGCTCTAGGTGAAGAGAGGATGCTGCGGTTGGGCACACAGGTCAATGCTCAGCACAGCGATACCTTCGGTGTGTGCAAGCTATTGGATGTCAGTGTCAATGTCAATGTCAATGTCAATGTCAATATTGCCTCTAAATAGATGCCTTCATGGCTGGAGAGATGGCCCAGCAGGTAAAGTGCTCTCTGTGCAAACATAACGACCCTGATTTTGACCCCCCTCAAACCTGTATGTTAAAGGAAGTGGGTGTTATGTGTGCCTGTCCTTGGGAGGTGGAGGCAGGAGAACCGCTGGGGTCTGCCAGCCAGTCAGCCCAGCAAAATCTGAGATTCCCAAGCTCTTGAGAGACCTTATTTTAAAAATAGTGAGGTTCAGTTGAGGAAGATAGTTGATACTAACTTCCACACTTACCAGAATACATATGTGGACAACCATCCACATTCATGCACACACACACACACACACACACACACACACACACACACACAGAGAGAGAGAGAGAGAGAGAGAGAGAGAGAGAGAGAGAGAGAGAACATACACAATCACACTCAGAAATAGATATAGAAGAGATAGATGAAAGATAGATAGATGACAGGTGGATGGATGGATGGATAGAGATAGATAGATAGATAGATAGATAGATAGATAGATAGATAGATAGATAGAGCTATTTTAAATACAAGGGGCTGGGATGTAGCTCAGTAGTAGGGAATTTTCCTAGCATATCTGAAGTTCTTGATTCAATGGGAGACAAGTGGGAATGCAGATAAGGAAAATGTTCATCTATCACACACACACACACACACACACCTGTGCATGCACTTACACATACTTGATTATGGAATCAAATTTGTCTGAAAACAAATGCTTCGAATTCTGAGTTTTTATATTCTCAGTGTTTACAATGTGTGGCATGATTCTCTCTGTAAATTCTGGGCAAGAGCAGTGATCTGATGTTCTCTGTCAACCATACAAGCCACAAGGGTGGGGCTTGTCCTGTGATGTTTGGTGGGTATCCAGGGTGGTGTTGAACTGCAGTGGGTATAGAGGCCATTACTACACTGAACTAAAGAGCAGTTGCTCAGTATCAGGAATTCCCAATGGGACTGAATCATGTAGACACTTAGACCCCAGGACTCCCATCAGACCTTCGCCCTGCCTAGGCTACCCAGGAGCAAGAAGGCAAATATCATTATATTGCCATAGTGTGTGGCAAATATGCTGGCTGTCTAGATGTCTGCTCCCACCCTTCTTCATGAGGCACTGAGGATTGGATGTGACATGAACCATTCCTTACCAGTTGTGCCTGCCCCTCCACAGCTTTTCCTCATGTGATTCCTTCTACCCTCTCATACCTTCTGTGCCCTTGGTCAGTGATTGCCCACCTGCCTTTCTCTCTGCAGATGCCTGGTCTCCAGGGTTCCAAGTGCTTGGCTGAATCTTTAGTATGCACAGCCCCCTCCCCATACCTCCTCATTAGATCCCACCAGCCACAGATCACAAATATACTTCCAGGTGAATTTCTATACTCCTAGCACTCAAAGGCCTGGGGCAGGGGGATCCCAAGTTACAGAGCAGCTTGAGCTATGCGGCAAGATCCTGCCTTAGAGCTGAGCATCATGTGGTGAGGTAATCCAGGCTCAGCAGGACATATTCTCAGATCCCGCACACTCTATCAAGGGAGGATCCTAACTTGTGATTTTTGTATATATGTGTTTATGTGGGAGAGAGTATAGATAGAGGTCAGGAAATTAGGAAGGGTCCTGTGAGAGAGGGCAAGGGGAGGGAAGTGGACACGTGAGACATGAAGAGGAAAAGGGAATGCCGGGACCAAGCATAGAGTTGGAGATGCGGGACAGGAAGCTTGGGAAGAGATCTACACACATGACCCAAACTGTGTGTAAATGCTACAAGGCGTCTTGTAGGCTAATGGAAAAAGCTTTAAAATTTTAGTTTGAAAAAAAAATTATGTGTGTACAAGTGTGCCTGAGTGTGTGCATGAGTACCACGAAAAGGTAAGTGTCTGGAGAGGCCAAAAGAGGGAATGGTATCTTCTGGAATTACAGGTGGTTGTGACCTGTACCATGTGGGGAACTGAACCCAGGTCCTCTGAAAGAGCAGCAAGTGCTTATAACTTCAGAGCTATTTCTCTAGATCCCTAATAAAAATTTTTTTAAAGGTATAGAAGCAAGGGGCTGAAGATGGCCCAGGAGATCAGAGTATGTACCTCCCTCTCAGAGGGCCTAAGTTCGATTCCCGGCACTCATGTTGGGCCACTCAATCACCTGTAACTCCAACTCCAAAGAATCTAGCACACTCATCTGGCTTCTGTGGACACTGCACTCACACATATAACCATATAAAGACAACACACATCTACACAGAACTTCAAATAATAATAACAAGGTATTTTTAAAAGGAAGCAATATATAGATAAAGACAGAAAACACAGAACTAGAAAAAATAGTGTACTGAGGTCATTTTTCTTGTCATTTTTTGAACAATACAACTATTGACCCAACATTCCCTGTTGTGATGGGCTTGCATGTGGGGTTCTACACACACACACACACACACACACCCGCTTGGCCATTGGTGTCCTTGGGTTTGTAGGAGAAGCTCCCCAGCGGTGTAAATTTAGCTAACTGACTCTCTAACTGGCGATAGTATGGATGAATCCTGCATTTCTAGAGACCTGAGGTCAGAGTGCACGGATGGCTATTAGGGATCTAGTGTGGGAGGTGATGGGCATTCCTCTTCTGGGGATATGGTCACCATAAACAAGAGCACAGACACCCTCATGTAGCTGGCTGTCACAAACCAGCGGCATCTGAAACCCACCCACTCCCTAGAGAAGAACATGGAGGACGTGAACACACCTGGGCTCCTACCCACCCACCCTCCTCCTCCTTCCCACCTGTGGTTCTGCTGGGGTGTCCCCCACCATTGATAATTAGAGGTAAAAAATAAATCCTGTCATTTGAAAAGATTCTAATTCAACATATTATTTCAGGACTTAAATAAAAACTTCCCCATGGGAATGAGAGAGGGCGAGGAGCCATTAACTGAACAGTGGGACTCAAATCCAGTCACATATCTGACAGGTGGTAAAAGGCTTTGGAAGCTGCGAGAACATTTTGACAAGACTACGATGAATAGGAAACAGCACGGGGAGGCTGGCGCTTGAAGATCCTCTTCAGGATGCCCGCAGAGGGAGGGGAAGTGGGATGGCGCACAGCACGGGGAGAGGGACCAGGGTTCATTTTATCAAGTGGCAGCCTCTCTTCTTAGTCACCCCAACCCAAGGAGACCCACACTTGCTAAGAGCTGGGAACTCCTGATGGGTGGTGTAAATCTGTTAATTAACTGACATTCAGATGCTGACGGTACACAGAGCACAGATGACAGGCGCCCGTACGAGTGGTGGCATTCTCAGATGACGTGGGCTGGCACTTGGGTGGGGGCCGAGTCAATTTGGCAATGCTTCCACAGAATATCTGTCCATCCCCTCCGTGCACAGCCAGTGCGGCGAATGGATGGATGAAGACAGCACAGTGGTAACTCACGTTGCTGGCTGAACTCTCTTGATCAATTAAGATTCCAAACACTTGAAATTATATATCTATATCTATATCTATATCTATATCTATATCTATATCTACATCTATATCAACATTGCCCCATTTGAAGGTTTCATTTTTATCAGTTTTATTGTGTGTGTATATATGAATGTGTGCATGTGTATGTGTTTATTCATGTGGGGGTACACAGCTGTGTATACTAGTGTGCTTGAAGAGACAAGTGGACAGCCCCAGGCAGTGTTCTTTAGGTGCTGTGCCCCTCCCCACCTTGAGCCCAGTTTGTTTGTTTGAGGTAGGGTTTCTGGCCTGGCACTAGACTAACTTGTCTGATCAGAACCCACCCGGCTACCTCTGTAGCACTGGGACTATAAACACATGGCACCGTGCCTGGTGGTGGTGGTGGCAGTGGCGGTGGTGGTGGCAGCAGCAGCGGGATGGTGGTAGTGGCACTGGCGGTGATGGTTTTGTTTTTTGTTTTACATAGGCGTTAGGGGTCAAACTCATCCTTGCACTAGCCCAGTGGGTATTTTACTGATGGAGCTATCGTTCAAGCCCAAGTTTCTTCAGTTAATTTTCTGGTAGCATATCCTGTTTGTCTTGAGATTTCCTGTTGGTCCTGTGGGTCCATGTTATTCAAATGTGGAGGCTAATCCCAGCCAATCCATGCTGGGATTACAGTGTTCATCCCTCCAGAGCGTGGGGTCAGGAAGTAGGGCACCTGAGACGTGACATCACGAGGGTAGAGACACTGGTGGGATTTGTGCCATTATAGAGAACACTCCAGAGGGAACACACCGTGAGAACGAGAAGCCATAGTTCATGGTCCAGGAGCCATGGGATTCCTGACTCTAGAACTTAGAAGCAGATCCGGGCTGCCTAGTAGCCAAATTTGTGCCAAATTGTAATACTAGCGGGCAGATGTTGCTACCGCATCAGCTAAATCTTCCTCTCCCCATCATTCCCGTTTCCAGAACTGCTCAGGAAAAGTGTTCTATAGGGTCAACTTGTGTCTGGTGAGCCCATGGTTTCTGGAATGAGGATCCATTCAGACCAGTCATTCCTGGATGAACTCCATCAGTTCTGCTGCTCAGATGTCCCTCTTTGCTGTGTTTTGTGAACTTTTTCTATAACCATGGATGGATTCACCCTAAAGGCGTGACATTGGAGGGGGATTCCACAAGCCAGGAGAGAGTTTCTGTCTTTTCATACAGTTTGTTAAAAGACAAAAGGCATATTTAAGTGCTTTTTCATTCCGTCTAGTGGGCACCTAGCATTGGGCTCCCTTTTGAACCGCATTTCATTAAATATGAAACAAAAACTAGTTACTTTTCATAACCGTTAGCTTTGCTCCTAAAGTGTAGATTTAAAGATGTATTTTTTACTATTTATCTATGTGTCTGTGTGTCTGTGCGCATGCATGCAGGTGACCCCAGAGGCCAGAGGAGGAGTTATGGGCAGTTGTGAACCCTCTGATGTATTGCTGAGAACAAAACTCTGGTCCTCCAAAAGAGCAGCGAGTGCTTTTAACCACCGATCTCTCTCTCCAGCCCCTTAAAGATTAGATTCAGATCAGGGATTGCCAATGTATGACTCCTTCCCAGCCCCAGCTGCAGCCCAGTTCTCAAAATAAACATGTACTGGGACACAGCTGAGTTCCTGTCACTGTGTTGCCTATGGTGGCTTTGCGATATGTGGGACACTCTTGGGATTTTGTTATCTGTGCTTGAGTCACCTTATCACCTTGCCAAGGTAGCTCAGCCTGAGGATTCCTCTACAGGGGTGTGTGGAGAAGGGGTGCAGTGTGGTTTGAGGGGGGGAATTCTACAAGCCGGGACAGTCAGAGAAGGCACCGCACGGTCTTGATCTCTCATGCTGTCTGTGAGTGATCAATCACCACCTAGAGAGCCCTTCCTGAGAATCAAGATGCTGAGGCTGCCGATCTGTCCTCTTGATGGTGTCCTTTGCCTTACAGAAACTCTGTAACCTTATGAGGTCCCATTTGTCAATTCTTGCTCTTAGAGCATACGCTATTGGTGTTCTGCTCAGAAACTTCTCCCTGTACCAATGTCCTCAAGGGTCTTCCCCAGTTTCTTTTATATTAGCTTCAGAGTGTCTGGCTTTATGTGGAGGTCCTTGATCCATTTGTATTTGAGCTTAGTACAAGGAGACAAGGATGGATCAATTCGCATTCTTCTGCATGCTGACCTCCAGTTGAACCAGCACCATTTGTTGAAAAGGCTATCTTTTTTCCATTGGATGTTTTCAGCCTCTTTGTCGAGGATCAAGTGGCCATAGGTGTGTGGGTTCATTTCTGGATCTTCAATCCTGTTCCATTGATCCTCCTGCTTGTCACTGTACCAATACCATGCAGTTTTTAACACTATTGCTCTGTAGTATTGCTTGAGGTCAGGGATACTGATTCCCCCAGATTTTCTTTTGTTGCTGAGAATAGTTTTAGTTATCCTGGGTTTTTTGTTGTTCCTGATGAATTTGATAATTGCTCTTTCTAACTCTGTGAAGAATTGAGTTGGGATTTTGATGGGTATTGCATTGAATCTGTATATTGCTTTTGGCAAAATGGCCATTTTAACTATATTAATTCTACCGATCCACGAGCATGGGAGATTTTCCCATTTTTTGAGGTCTTCTTCCATTTCCTTCTTCAGAGTCTTGAAGTTCTTGTCATACAGATCTTTCACATGTTTGGTAAGAGTCACCCCAAGATACTTTATACTGTTTGTGGCTATTGTGAAGGGGGTCATTTCCCTAATTTCTTTCTCAGCCTGCTTATCCTTTGAGTATAGGAAGGCCACTGATTTGCTTGAGTTGATTTTATAACCTGCCACTTTGCTGAAGTTGTTTATCAGCTGTAGGAGTTCTCTAGTGGAGTTTTTTGGGTCACTTAGGTAGACTATCATGTCGTCTGCAAATAATGATAGTTTGACTTCTTCCTTTCCAATTTGTATCCCTTTGACCTCCTTATGTTGTCGAATTGCCCGAGCTAGTACCTCAACAAATTGGGAAAAGATCTTCACCAATCCTACATCAGATAGAGGGCTAATATCCAATATATATAAAGAACTCAAGAAGTTAGACTCCAGAAAACCGAGCAACCCTATTAAAATTGGGGTACAGAGTTAAACAAAGAATTCCTACCTGAAGAACTTGGGATGGCGGAGAAGCATCTTAAAAAATGCTCAACTTCATTAGTCATTAGGGAAATGCAAATCAAAACAACCCTAAAATTTCATCTTACACCAGTCAGAATGGCTAAGATTAAAAAGTCAGGAGACAGCAGGTGTTGGAGAGGGTGTGGAGAAAGAGGAACACTCCTCCACTGCTGGTGGGGTTGCAAATTGGTACAACCACTCTGGAAATCAGTCTGGCGGTTCCTCCAAAAACTGGGCACCTCACTTCCAGAAGATCCCGCTATACCACTCCTGGGCATATATCCAGAGGATTCCCCACCATGTAATAAGGATACATGCTCTACTATGTTCATAGCAGCCCTATTTATAATTGCCAGATGCTGGAAAGAACCCAGGTATCCCTCAACAGAAGAGTGGATGCAAAAAATGTGGTATATCTACACAATGGAGTACTATTCAGCCATTAGAAACAATGAATTCATGAAATTCTTAGGCAAATGGATGGAGCTAGAGAACATCATACTAAGTGAGGTAACCCAAACTCAAAAGGTGAATCATGGTATGCACTCACTAATAAGTGGTTATTAACCTAGAAAACTGGAATACCCAAAACATAATCCACACATCAAATGAGATACAAGAAGAAAGGAGGAGTGGCCCCTGGTTCTGGAAAGACTCAGTGAAACAGTATTTGGCAAAACCAGAACGGGGAAGTTGGAAGGGGTGGGAGGGAGGACAGGGGAAGAGAAGGGGGCTTACGGGACTTTCGGGGAGTGGGGGGGCTAGAAAAGGGGAAATCATTTGAAATGTAAATAAATTATATCGAATAAAAAAAAAGGGAAGTTTCCAGGAAGTTAATGATCCAAATGTGAAACACAAATATTTTAATGAATTAATAAAAATGTAGAATTTTTGGCTATTTTATTGAAAAAAAAAAAAAGATGCTGAGGCTGAGGGCACCAGGCAGTAACCAGGCAGCCAGGACCCTGTCCAAGGTCCTGAGCTGTAATGAAGATTTTTCCAGAACCTGAAGGAGCTTGGAGACTGGTACACATTGGAGGAGGATCCCAGCTAGCATCTTAATCATGGCCTTAGTGAAGACCCCAAGGAACTTTGCCTGAACTCTAGCCTTTAAGAACTATGTATGGGATGAACCAGTTGGTGGTTCTATATGAAACCACCAACAAGGGTCTTGTCCCAGCAGCAGGGGACAAATGCACAGGCTGGCAACCAGTATGGTCAGACTTTATGGACGCCACAGGGATAACAGGTTAGGTATCTAATATCTGAAACTTTACTGGAAAGTCTACAACCAGAATGCATCTATGCACGTGGGTCTGAGACCGGCTAACTCAGTGATTGGCTCTGAGGGGCAAGACCCTGGTGTAGATGGGGTTAGGTTTTGGGGACCAACCGAGGCTCCCCAACTGCATGCCGCTACCAGTTTCATCTGCCTACTGTGAAGCAGCAGCTCTGCCTGGGTTTGGAACTTTCTGCCTGTAAATCAGGGCAAATGTGTTTATTTTAGCTGCCGCACTCGCTTGGGCTGACTAATTGGCTCTCTGATTAGACTGGTGTTTCGACGTATTAGTCACAGGCTCCGGCTCAACATGGAGGCCTGCTGCACGCCCCTGGCTGTTTATACTGGAAACTGAGCTGGGTAATTAGGCTGAAGCGGGAGCGCAGGGAGGCTCGGGTGCTGACGGCTGTTAGGTGACCACTGGGATGTGAAGGGTAGTTTCAAAGTTGGCAACTGCGATTAGAAGTGATAACTTTCATTCCGTCAGGAGAGGAAACCGGCTTTGCTTTCTGTCTGGCCACTTGAGGAGCGAAACTTACTCCTCAGGCTTCATAGACCAATGTCCGAGCTGCCCAAGTGTGACCCTAGCTGGTCCTGAGGCCAAGCTGAGTGGTGGCCCCTTTTGCTACTGCTATGTAAAGTCCAACATCAGGGCTCGGCCGGGGCATGTCTCACAGCAGAAACACACATTGGTGCATTCCTGCCCGCTGGCTTTTCAAGCAAGGCCAGCGCTCCCAGTCATCCTTGCTTTGATTAGTTTAGTTCCCCCGCCCCCCTCCGCAAGAGCTCACAACCAGGTTAGGCTGCTCCTGGCTCTGGTCCCTGTTCCTAGGAGTCCCCAACTCTCAACAGGAGCAGTGAGATGCCCCTTCTTCTCACAGATCTCTTCAGGATTCCTGGAGATTGCCTTAGCCTGACTTGCAGTCCCAGCTCAGGGTCCTGAGGGCTGGGGACAGGCTTGGCTGTAGAGCACGGTGGTGACATTGACTTATGTGAACATGTGCCCATACTTCCTGGCATCTCACTCTCTTTTTAGCTTGAGCAAAGAGCAAAAGGCTCCCTTCCCCCACATCTTTCCCCTTTGCCCATGTTTAGCCTTTATTTGGTATTAGGAGAGAGCACTCATTTTAGACTCACCCCAGGTGCACGCAAATTAACAGATTTCACAGGGGTTTCTGATCGTTCTCATCAGCGTGGGTCTAGTAGCAAACACCACAGGCCAATGGTTGCTTGCTTAAATATCAGATATGGGCGTTCCCTCTGTTCTAGACACTGGAGGCCAGTTGGGGGCTTGCAGGCAAGGTTTTCCATGGCTTAGAGATACGACCTTCTGAATCCTCAGGTGGCTGGGAATGGTCTGGTATCTTGCTGGTTTGAACAGGAATGGCCCCCACAGGCTCATACATTTGAATGCTTGGCCTCTAGGAAGGAGAGCTACTTGACAGGGATTAGGAGGCGTGGCCTTGTTGGAGCAGGTGTGGCCTTGTTGAGGAAGTGTCACTGAGGGTGGGCTTTGGGGTTTCAAATGCTCAAGGCAGGCCTGTGTCTCTCTCTTCCTGCTGGCTGTCAGTATGTATGTCAGTATGTCAGAATGTAGAATGTAGAACTCTTTCAGTTACCTGTCCAGCACTGTGCCTATCTGTGTGCCATCATGCTTCCTGCCGTGACGAAAATGAACTGAACCTCTGAACTGTAAGTGAACCCTGATGAAATGTTTTCCTTTTTAAGAGTGACCTTGGTTATGATGTCTCTTCCCAGCAATAGAATACTGAGGAAAGCAGGTATCTCACCAGGACGACCAGTCCTGTTACATGGCCTATTCTTCTCTACCTCCAAACACTGTGATGGTTAATCTTGATTTTCAACTTGACAGGATCTGGAATCACTTATGGGCATGTCTGTAAGAAGGGTTTCTAAATTTTATTAAGAAGGGAAGACCCGCCCTTAAGGTAGGCAGCACCCACCATGCCATGGGCTGAGGTCCTGAGAAAACCAAACTGGGCACCAGTATTCATCTCTACTTTGTTACAATGGATTCAGAATTACCAGCTGCCTCCACTTCCCTGTCGTGATAGACTGCACCCTGGAACTGTGAACACAAACAAACCCTTCCTGAAATTGGATATTTTTTCAATGCAGTAACTACATTATACTGTTGGATTTCCAGTTTCAATGTGAGTATGGTGGGGCAGGGTTGGGGGCACAGGCTGCCTGTGATGAGGGTCTATGCTATTCTTGAACTTGGGTCCAGTTTCTGCTGGAGAAAAGTCCTCCTGTGACAACAGGGACAGGACTCCTGGATCAGTCACTCCATGGGAGGCTAAGTACGGCTCAGGAGGGGGCCATGGCTGGTGCCATCACCCAGCAATTAATTTTCTCTTTGCCCTAAATCTTGTTCCCATCGCCTTAATAGGACTGATTATTCATCAATATTAAAGTGGCAAATTCATTATATTCTAATGATCTGACATCAAATATTAAATCTCATTATGTGATTGGCTGGGATTTACGGCGGCATTCGTTGTCTCGGGTGGTGGCTTGTCTCCTGCAGAAGGACATTGCCTGGCTCTGCAGCTTGCACAGTGCCTTCCAGGTCAATAAGCTTCAGGGTCTTGGGGTGCTGGAAATACCCCGACTCCATTTTGGGTGGCCATGTGCCATTATTGGTGACACTGTCACAGATGTCATCAGGATTCAGCTAGATCAACGTCTCACCTCCATGGCTCATGCCATTACCTGAGGGCTGCTTTAGTGCAAAAAGACTTCTAGAGTTTCCAGAGTATGTTGCTTATTTCTTTTTTAAAAATTTTTTATTTGTTTTATTAGATATATTCCTTATTTACACATTGATTAGATCTAAACTGCATGCCTTTCTATCTTGAAAAACAATCTCACTCCTCTTATCTACTCATATGTTTCTTTTATCACATGACAGCCAAGTAGAAAGGCCAACTCAACCCTATCAATGGCTCATGGGGCACAGGACCACTGTCTCATGTCTGCTTTGAGTTCTGAGGGCCACAGAATTAAAGGAAAACAACTCAGTGACATCTGATAAAGCACTGAAGGGCCAGTAGGTATGTGGACCACTGAGATGAAATTTTTCAGAAGGGGTAAGAGAGGAGGTGACCTCCAAATGTAACATGAGAAAATAGGGATCCCAGCCAAGGAGCATGATGGGTCAGGAGATGAGAAAACAGTAAGAGGAGATTTCAGAAGGGTCGGCTTCTGACTAGCGAAATGATGTTAGAGGTCTCACTGAAGATAGATAGGCCAGGTCCAGCAGACATCTCTGCGGATGGAGGAGAATGGGAGTGAGAGACTGGCTCAGATTCTAAGGAGACCAGATATGGGAAGTGAGTTCTATGCTGAAATTAGAGAGAGAGAGAGAGAGAGAGAGAGAGAGAGAGAGAGAGAGAGAGAGAGAGAGAGAGTAGGTGGTCTTGGTAGAAGTTCAGCATCCTGATTGCAGGGTGTGCAAGCAGAGGATCTTAGGCACTGAGATAAATGACTGATTCACCACGTCAGGGCTTTGAGGGCCTGTGACTCAGCCTGTGTTCTTGGCTCTGCTATTCTGCCCCCAGTTACATGGCAGTCCCAAGAGGAAAGGCAGGTCCTGGCCTCAAATTATGAGATCCATGAAGAGCTCCTATAGGTGACGCTGGGTCAACTCATGTTCTCTGGCTATATTACCAAAGCCAGATGAATAACCCCCAGGGGTCCCCACTGTCCACTTGTTAGAGCTCTCTAAGGCCATCTTGCAGAGGACACTACCTGCCACAAGTGCACACAAGGCCATGTACACACTGCCTCAGGGAGGGATCACTTCACAATTTCCCTTCTTCCAGTCTGCTTTCTGTCTTAGTGGGCCACACTTCCATGTCTACATCACATCACCTTATGCATAGGGGAAAGGGAGGCTGCTGTCTACAGGCTCTGGTGCAACACCTGGGAGTTTACAGCTCCCCACTGGCGTCCTGTTGACTCTCATCTATTTTGTGCATGTATATGTCTGCTTGTAAATGTGTATGGGGAGAATATACTGAACATGCATGTAGAGACCAGAGGTCATTACAAGTCATCTTCTTTAACTGCTATCTTGTTTTTTTGAGAAAGTCTCCTGCTGAACGTGGAGCTTGCCACTTTGGCTAGCCTGGATATCTAGCAAGCTCCTGGGACACATCACTCCCTGCCTTTCCCCAGTTCTGGGGTTATGCTTCTGGGGTTACCAATGCCACCACCTTTTACACTTGGTGTTGGGGATCATAATTTAGCCCTACTACCTGTCTGAAGCCTTTAGATAACTTGGCCACTTCTGGTTGGTGGGTGGAGCCAAGTGCTACAATCTCCATTTCCAACTATTCTTTCCAAGACTTGCCTCCAGGTATAGCTGAAGAGGCCGCTCCGTTGACCCCTCTGCATCTACATGGGCCTCTGATCAGTGCTCCTCTCAGTGCTCATTCATTCAACACTCATTCATTCACCTGATCACCCATTCATTCATTCATTCATTCATCCATCTATCCATTCATTCATCTATTCACCACTCATTAACTAACGTATTCTATAAGTCTGTCTCATGAACACACCTACTCCACTCAAGCATCCACTCATTCATTCACCCTCTCCACTCATGAACTTGTTAGCTCTAATTCATTCACTCATTCATCCCCACACCCACTCATCTACCCATTCACTGATATCTGAGGAGAAGTAACAAGGACCCTGTAGCCATTTTGCTGTGTCCTGTGTTCCTGCTCTGGGATCCTAGATTCCCAAGTCAGGAAAAAGGAAACTTTGCTCATTGCATTTATGTATTTCCAGAAGGAATGGGTTAGGTCTCTTCTGAAGGTGCCTGAACCTTAGCTCCTCCAGTTTAGGAAAGTAGAGTTCTTGTTTCAAAGCAGGTCCCTAGAACTGCCCTGATTTGAATCAAATAGCTCCCAAGCTGCAAGCTGGAGCAGGTCCATCACTGTAGATTGTGGACACATATACCTACAGATGTGCTAACTTGCAGGCTCCAAAACAATGGTCATCATCTCTATTCTCTCCCTGTGTGTATCAGGTCCATACACTGCAGCCTAAACTGCTCCTTTTGAATGAACCTAGAGCATGTACAACCAACCTCAGGAGGTGGCCATATTCTGGATGAGCTGCAGCTTATAGCACAGAGGGCTGAAAGAAACTTGGGTTTGTTGTGAGGAGCCATGGTTGATTGGAAAACACCCACTTATGAATCCTCAGCACCACCCTGGAATGCAGAAATAAGAGTTTATATTGTACCCTCTGGCTGAAAGCAGCACCAAGCTGGGCCTCTTCTATAGTATGGCTTCTAGAGCCACGGGGACTATTGTCATCCAGATGCAGAGCAGAAGCACATGTGGGGTGTAAGCAGGCTGCACACCCTGCTGATACCAGGCTGGGTGCTCTCCAATTAGCCCCACCTTGAATCCACTTTGTGGGATGAGTTTTGAAAGGCAAAGTTTAGAAAGAACATTCCACAAAAGGCAGACACAGAGGAGATGTAGGGTCTCATCAGGATTCTAGCCACCTCATCTACAGCTGCATATTTCAGGCTCCCCATGGCCCATGGATATCCTTTTAGTTCATTTCCAAGAGTCCCCAAAGTTTTAAGAATCCAAGATTATTTAAAAATCTAAGTTTGGGAGTATTTTCTGAGACTCAAGGTCTTTGCTGTGAACACCTGTTGGATAGAAAGAAAGAAACTAGAAAGAGTGACTAAGCAAGTGAGCAAGCTATGTGCACCCAAGATGGAATGAATGGACAGAAAAACTTTCTAATTCCAAGGGAGGAATGGGGGCATGCCAAGAAAAGGTAGAATCAAAGCAAGAACAGAATCAAGCAAAGGACACATTAAATCAATTAGGCCACACGTGGTCTCTCAGGCATCTGATGTCAGCATCAGCTTTAACCGATCGGGAGCCTCCTGCCCCCATGGCTTTGCCTTTTGCAGCCCGCATGGTTTCTGTTTTATGTTGGCTCTACTCATTGCCTGCAGCTCTTCATGACTGACTTCCCACAGCCTGGAGTCTCCATTGAAGTAGCAGCTTTGCTCTTACAGCTACACATACTGCCTCAGGGGCAGACTATCAGGGTCCCAACCCTACCACACGTGGCCAGAACTCCCAGGCTTTCCTCTGAGATCTGAGTGGAAGCTGCCGGTGATCCTGCATCTTTTGTATTCTGCTTGTCTATAAAACCACTATGGTAGCAAGATCTGCTGCTGACTGGGATATCATGCCTAGGCTCTGAAAGGTTGAACTCAGGAAAATCCTTCCCTAGATGGTCTTATGTGTGCAGAGTACTCTGAAGGCTTCTCAGAGATGTTGTTTCGATGAATTCAAACCTCAATACCCTCTATCCTGCAATGGGAGAGGTTCTGACAATTCCTCAGATGTCCTGAAGGTATCTTTCCCATGGCCACTTCATGCCTTTTCTCCTACATAGCACTCATGCCCCGTGTCCCATTTGTCTGCAACTTTAAACGTATCACATTTGTAGTCAAGCAGCAGTTTCCAAACCTTTCTGCTTTTCTTGTAATGCTCTCAATTCTTGTCAAAAATGTAGCTAAAGGCAGCCAAGCAGAGCTTGTGCTTCAGACTAAGTGTTGGGCCATCTTGAAATTCCCCCCATCAAATTAATTAGCCCATTACATTCAAATTCAGCATCATTTAAAGTCTTAGGGTATGGACAGAACATATATAAATTATTTGCTAGAATGTACCATGAATGAATGGCCTTGTAATGATTAATTTTGATTGTTAACATGATTGGATTTCTAGATGCTTTGGGCCTTAGTAGGTTACTCTTTTGGATGTGTCTCAGAGGGTATTTTCAGAGAGTATTCACTGGGGAGAAGACATACTTTGAATATTGAAAGCATCATCCAATGAGGAAGAGAGAGGGGGGAGAGAATGATTGAAGAGGAGAGGGTGGTAGGAGATTGAATAGCCACATACATTTCTTTCTCTGCTTCTTCACCCCCTGGGATCGGAGCTGTCAACTGACGAGCGTGGGTCCAAGCTGCTCCTGAGACCATGCCTTCCCCTGCAGGATGGACTGTATCTTTCATTTGTGACTCTAAACAAATCTTTCCCTCCGTCAGATGCTCTACGCAGGTATTTTATAACAGCAGTGAGCTTGGATCCCAATTCCCAACACACTCCTCATTTGCATAGGAGTGGAGGGCAATAACAACCTGGTCTGCCTTCTGGTCTCATTAGCTCCTACCAGAATCACCAACCATGGCAATTATAGCATCTTAGGGATTCCCAAACCCATATCTTAAAACACTTCCAAATTCTTAGAAACCACATTGTCAGGAATTCACAGTGAAGACCCACTTATCAGGCAACTGTTTTCTATGCCTCTTTGTTTTTCTCTCTCCGAGATGGAGCTTAGGACGTCCCACAGGCAAGGCAAGCTATACTAGTGTTGTGCTTCCACATTGCGTTCTCCACATTGCCTGGACTGGACTTGAACTCACTTTGCAGCCTATGAAGGATTTGAACTCATGGTATTCTCTCCTCATTGGCTGGTGATAGACTAATGCCACCATCTAAATTAGATTTTGCCATTACTGTGTTTACTGTATTTACGGTATTTACTGTGTTACATTACTGTATCCTTCAAGTTCCATCTTCCCAAGCTGGCACATTTGTAGCTACTCCATAACCCACCAGCATGAGATTTCAGCTTCTTCAGCATTTTTTTTTTTATCTGTCAGGTGCCCTTGAGTGGGCCTTTCTTTTTTTTTTTTATTCGATATATTTTTTGTTTACATTTCAAATGATTTCCCCTTTTCTAGCCCCCCACTCCCCGAAAGTCCCGTAAGCCCCCTTCTCTCCCCCTGTCCTCCCACCCACTCCTTCCCACTTCCCCGTTCTGGTTTTGCCGAATACTGCTTCACTGAGTCTTTCCAGAACCAGGGGCCCCTCCTCCTTTCTTCTTGTACCTCATTTGATGTGTGGATTATGTTTTGGGTATTCCAGTTTTCTAGGTTAATATCCACTTATTAGTGAATGCATACCATGAGTCACCTTTTGAGTCTGGGTTACCTCACTTAGTATGATGTTCTCTAGCTCCATCCATTTGCCTAAGAAATTCATGAATTCATTGTTTCTAATGGCTGAATAGTACTCCATTGTGTAGATATACCACATTTTTTTGCATCCACTTTTCTGTTGAGGGATACCTGGGTTCTTTCCAGCATCTGGCAATTATAAATAGGGCTGCTATGAACATAGTAGAGCATGTATCCTTATTACATGGTGGGGAATCCTCTGGGTATATGCCCAGGAGTGGTATAGCAGGATCTTCTGGAAGTGAGGTGCCCAGTTTTCGGAGGAACCGCCAGACTGATTTCCAGAGTGGTTGTACCAATTTGCAACCCCACCAGCAGTGGAGGAGTGTTCCTCTTTCTCCACACCCTCTCCAACACCTGCTGTCTCCTGAATTTTTAATCTTAGCCATTCTGACTGGTGTAAGGTGAAATCTCAGGGTTGTTTTGATTTGCATTTCCCTAATGACTAATGAAGTTGAGCATTTTTTAAGATGCTTCTCCGCCATCCGAAGTTCTTCAGGTGAGAATTCTTTGTTTAACTCTGTACCCCATTTTTAATAGGGTTGTTTGGTTTTCTGGAGTCTAACTTCTTGAGTTCTTTATATATATTCGATATTAACCCTCTATCTGATGTAGGATTGGTGAAGATCTTTTCTCAATTTGTTGGTTGCCGATTTGTCCTCTTGATGGTGTCCTTTGCCTTACAGAAACTTTGTAATTTTATGAGGTCCCATTTGTCAATTCTTGATCTTAGAGCATATGCTATTGGTGTTCTGTTCAGAAACTTTCTCCCTGTACCGATGTCCTCAAGGGTCTTCCCCAGTTTCTTTTCTATTAGCTTCAGAGTGTCTGGCTTTATGTGGAGGTCCTTGATCCATTAGATTTGAGCTTAGTACAAGGAGACAAGGATGGATCAATTCACATTCTTCTGCATGCTGACCTCCAGTTGAACCAGCACCATTTGTTGAAGAGGCTATCTTTTTTCCATTGGATGTTTTCAGCCTCTTTGTCGAGGATCAAGTGGCCATAGGTGTGTGGGTTCATTTCTGGATCTTCAATCCTGTTCCATTGATCCTCCTGCCTGTCACTGTACCAATACCATGCAGTTTTTAACACTATTGCTCTGTAGTATTGCTTGAGGTCAGGGATACTGATCCCCTCAGACTTTCTTTTGTTGCTGAGAATAGTTTTAGCTATCCTGCTTCTTCAGCTTTCTACACGTGCCTACACTAGCACTCTCCACAGAGCTTCTAGTCCTCCAGTCACCCTCCAGGGACTAGGGTTTTGTCCTTAGTTCCCCATGGTCTGAGGGTTTCAATGTCTTGGCCTGAGTAGCTACCAGGTTCTTTGTCTCTCCAGCATGCTGACTCCTAGTGTTGGATGGTCTTGCCCTGTGTAATCCATTCTAATGAAGTCACTGTC
Source organism: Apodemus sylvaticus (assembly GCF_947179515.1). Lineage (NCBI taxonomy): Eukaryota > Metazoa > Chordata > Mammalia > Rodentia > Muridae > Apodemus > Apodemus sylvaticus. The sequence continues at coordinate 56,895,292 of NC_067488.1, read as the reverse complement.
TCTCGGTGTCTCTCAGTGTCATCCTTACTCTTCCTCTCCTATCAAAACTCAGACAGGGACGAATTTATTTTGCTTCAATTTTCAAAGGATTGCATTCATAAAGGCAGGAAAGGCAGAACACAGCTGGTCAGTTCCTCTCACGGCTGCCAAGAAACAGAAAGGGGACACAAGAAGGGCCAGGATAAGGTATAGCCTTCACTCTCCTCACCACAGTGACCTAGTTTCTTCTACTAGAATTTTCCTATTGTATACTACCCCCCAATTTCATTCCTTTCCACAGAATTTTCCTATTTTAAATACCCCTCCCCTCTGCCATTCTCTTTCACAGGACAGCAGAGCATTGACCTGGGTAGAGCTCCTGTTATCTGGTCTTTTCTGAAAAAAAGATCTTACAGGTACCCTGAAGTGTCTCAGCAAACCCCTGCATGCTTCTCAATGTAATTGAGTTGATAATTAAGACGAACTGCCACAGTGATCGCTGCTGTTTGCCGAGGGCTTTCCTGGGCTACCACTGCCTATTCTCTGTCTCTCTTTGTGAGCAACAGTTTTTGCTTCCCCGTGTGAGCTTAGCGGTCAGCTAATGGTTGGTCTGAGAGTCCTACATAGCCTTGAACCAATGAGCCTCCTGTCTCTGCTCAGCCTGCTGGGCTCTCTTAATACACCAGCAGGTGCTTTATAACTGCCTTAGCCTTCATTTTTCTTTTGCAAAGTACCTCAAGGTCAGTCAGAGGTGAGCAATTAGGGCCTTTTCAGAGTATCCTGGGGATTTTCATTGCCCTGAACATACAGGGTTTTGCAGATTCCTAGGAACATGCTCGAGCTTTCTCTGTCTCTCTGTAAATGTCTTCTTCCCCAGCTCATTGTAAAAGGCTTGGAAGTCTCTTTTTTTAGCCCCAGCTGGAGAACATACCTCCAGCAGCTTCACCCTTTAATCATTGCTGCTGGTGGGTTTCATAAATACACTGGGTGCTGTATTGCTTGCACCGAGTGAGCACTGAGTGATGTCACATGAGAAGAAGCCTTAGAATACAGCTTTTTAGTGAATAGCTAAAGAAACAGTAGAAGTTCCCTAGGACCATGGCTGGTAGACCTTCTGTTTTACCTGCTCCTAATATGTTTTGGCTTGCACAAATACCATAGTTTCAAGGATTTTGCTTTTCAGAATATGATACAGAGGTAGATGAAAATCAGGAGGAGAATTGGGGGCAAGTTGAGACCTCACAAAGGTCATTGTTTTTTTTCATTTTTATGTTGTGTGTGTGGATGTTTGTCTATGTGTATAGCTGTACACCATATGCATGCAGTACTCACAGCGGCCAGAAGATGGAGTCATTTCTCTAGAACTGGACTTACAGGTGGTTGTGTGCTACCATGTAGGTACTGGGAGTTGAACACTGGTCTTTTACAAGAGCAGCAAGTGAGATGAGCCATCTTTCCACCCCAAGCTTATGATTCTTGCCAAAATGTGTTCATATATGTGCAGATATACAGGAATGTGTAAGTGCATGCATGTGGAAACCAAAGTTCAACCTTTGGTTGTGCATCTTTCTTTTCTTCTTTTTTTGAGACAGAGTCATCAATGAAGCCAGGATGGTTGACCAGCAATGCCTAAGGGATCTGCCTGTCTCAAACTCTCAACTCTAGGATTATAAGCACTACCACACCTTGCTTTCTTTGTATGGGCTCTGAGGATTGAACTAAGATCCTTGTGAGGGAAGACACAGGAAGGTGGGGTGGTAATATTCAGCATTTTGGGAGGAAAATAAAATTTTGTTCAATTACATTATAGCTACAAAAATGACTTTAAATAATGAAGGTGAAACGAAGACATTCCTGAGTACACTGGTTACTCTTCTCATCACTGTGATAAAATTGACCAAAAGTGACTTGAGAAAGAATTTATTTCGCTTTACAGTTTGAGGGGGTGCAGTCCAGTCCATCATGGTGGGGAAATCATGGTAGTGGGGAGCTTGAGATCACATGATGACCCCAGTTAAGGAACAGAGAGAAATCTATCCTTATACTTAGCTCAGTTTCTGGTTTCTGTCTACTTCCAGAACCCTGGCCTAAGGACTATCTATAGTTAAACTGGATCTTCCCACCTCAGTTAACTCAGTCTAGTAGTTTACTTTCCATACAATTTTAGATTATATGAAGCAGACAGTCAGTATTAACCATGCACTGTTTTATATTTTAGGTTTTTGATTTATTTTTGTCAAGTTGACACAAGATGAGTCGTCTGTAAATAGAGAGCCTCAAGTGAGAAAATGTAAATGCCTCCTTCAGACTGGCCTCCAGGTAAGTCCATAGAGTCATTTTATTGATGGTTGATTGCCGTGGATGGGCCCAACTGCATGTGTATAGACCCACCCTTGAGCATGTTGTCCAGGCTTGTATAAAAACCAAGTTGAACAACCCATGGAAATCAATGGGTTGTTGACATTAAGAACTTCATAGCCCCTACTTCAGTTGCTGCTTCTAGGTTCCTGCCTTAACTTCTCTCAACAATGGGCTATAACCTAAAAGCTGAAATAGACCCTTGCCTCTCCATATTGCCTTTGGCCATGGTGTTTATCAAACTAGTACAGACTTTCATACTAGGTAACTATGAGCTTAGAGAATGTGTTATTATCCAATCCTCCAAACAAGAAACATGAAAAGAAGCTCTTGACCCAGAAAGCAGGTGACTCGCTAGTCATACAACTCCAATGGAAACTGGGAACATCAAGCCATCCATTTTTTTCTCAACCTGATCTAAAACCAATGGACAGGTAACCAGCACACATCATGCATTGAATGTCTGGGCCTATAACTTACGGAAGCAAAGTGTATGTGATACTGTCCAAGCTGTGCTGGACTGTGGAAGGATGGCAGATGGTAGCTTGGATCCAAAAACAAAATATTAAATTAGAAGGTTGCTATGACTAGCTATATACATACATGCACTATCTCGTCATCTTCTTTAAAAAGACATAAATCCACTTATTCAAAATAATCCAACAGGGTAAGTAACACACAGCTATAATGCCAAGAACACAGACATCATAATAGAGAACAGAGCTGTGGGAGAGGACCATATCTATGTCAATAAAATTTAGTTAATACAAGTCTAGACAAAGCTCTATTGAATGAGGTTAATTAAAAGCCATAAGTAACTATTAGAAAAATAATGTCCAGAAAACCAAGACTACACAGTTCTATATTGTCATTCTGCCTGGACACCTTACTCAAAGAACTATATATTACAATAGAAAATATTCGCTTAGTATGAAAGAAAACAGAAGAGAGGAAATAGAGGAAGAATAAAAAAAATCAAAGCACACAGAAAACAAAAGTAAAATGGGAGATATAAATCCATAAATGTCAGGTAGACTAAAAGGCATAGAAAGAATATCTAAATTAATAAAATCAGAAATGAAAGGGGTGGGGGATAATACTTAGGAAATCCAAAGAATCATTACATCATACTTCAAAAACATTTACTTCACAAAATTGGAAAATCTGAAAGAAATGGACAAATGCATTGATAGATTAGCAAGTGATATCTAAACAAGTGGTCACTTATCAAGTGATATCTTAAACAAGGTCAGATAAACAATTTAAAAGTCCTATATCCCCAAAGGAAATAGAATCAGTCATTAAAAGCTTCCCCTTGTCCCCCCATAAAAGCCCAGGAAGAGAAAATTTTCATGCAGAATTTTACCAGACCTTCAAAGAGATGATGTCAACAGTCCTACAATTATTTCACAAAATAGAAACAAAAGGAACATTGCCAAATTCATTTTATGAGGCCACATTCATTCTGATACCCAAACCACACAAAAACTCAGTGGAGAAAGAGAATTACGGACCAGTTTCCCTCATGAACAACTGATGCAAAAATATTCAATAAAAAACTCACAAACAGAATTCCAAGAACACATCAAAAAGATCATCCACCATGATCAAGTAGGCTTCATTCCAATGATGCAGACATGGTTCAAGATATGAAAATCTGTCAATGTAGCCCACTACATAAACAAACTGAAAGAAAAATATCTATATGATCATCTCATTAGATGCTGAAAGAGTCTTCGACAAAATGCAACATCCCTTCATGATGAAAGTCTTAGAGAGATCATACCTAAATATAGGCAATATACAACTGATAGCCAACATAAAATTATATGGAGAGAAACTCAAAGCAATTCCACTAAAACAAACAAACAAACAAACAAACAAACAAACAAACAAAAAAACAAGACAAGGCTGTCTACTCTCTCTATCTCCATATCTAATCAATATAATACTTGAATTTCTAGCTAAAGCAATAAGACAACTAAAGGAGATCAAAGGCATGTAACGTGGAAAGAAAGAAGTCCAAGTATTACTATTTGCAGATGATCTGATCCTACCATAACATTCAGATAACTGATAAACACCTTTAGCAAAGTGGCTGGATACAAGATTAAAAAACCCAAAGCAAGCAAGCAAACAAAAAATTCCAGTAGTCTTCCTATATACAAATGACTGAGAAAGAAATCAGGGAAATAACACCCTTCACAATAGCCACAAATAAAAAGGGCATCTTGGTAAAACTGTAACTTAATCAAGTGAAAGGCCTGAATGGCAAGAACTTGAAGTCTCTGAAGAAAGTAATTGGAGAAGAAATCAGGAGATGAAAAGGTCTCCCATGCTTATGGATTGGTAGGATTAACATGAAAATGACCGTCTTACTAAAAGCAATCTATAGAGCAATCTATATTGAATCTATATAGATTCAATGCAATCCCCATTAAAATTCAAACACAACAATTTATATTCTTTGAAAGAACAATGCTCAACTTCATATGGAAAAAACAAAAAAAAAAACAGGACACCTAGAACAATGTTGTACAGTAAAGAACTTTTGGAGGCTTCAGCATCCTGGATTTCAAGCTCTACTACAGAGTTATAGTAATAAAAACAACATGGCATTGGCAAAAACAAAACAACAACAACAACAAAAACCCAGACATGTGGATCAATGGAATCAAATGGAGGACGCGGAAGTAAATCCACATACCTGTGGACACCCAATTTTTGGCAAAGAAGCCAAAATTATACAATGAAAGGAAAGAAAGCATCTTTAACAAATGGTTCTGGTCTGACTGGAATGTCAGCATGCAGAAGAATTTATCTCCCTGCACAAAACTCAAGTCTAAATAGATCAAAGACCTCAACATAAAACCAGATACACTGAACCTTATAGAAGAGAAAGTGGGACATAGCCTTGAATACATTGGCCCAAGAGACAACTTCCTGAACAAAACACCAATAGCACAGTCGCTGAGATCAACAATGGGACTCATGAAACAGAATGCCTCTGTAAGGTAAAGGACACTGTTAACAGGACAGAAGAGCAGCCTACAGAATAGAAGATCTTCACCAAACCTACATCTGACAGAGGGCTAATTTCTAAAATATATAAAGAAATCAAGAAACTAGACATCAACAAACCAAATGATCCAATTAAAAATGGTGTACATAAAATTACAAAGTTTCTGTAAGGCAAAGGACACCATCAAAAGGACAAATTGGCAACCAACAAATTGGGAAAAGATCTTCACCAACCCTATATCAGATAGAGGGCTAATATCCAATATATACAAAGAACTCAAGAAGTTAGACCCCAGAAAAACAAATAACCCTATTAAAAATGGGTTACAGAGTTAAACAAAGAATTCTCACCTGAAGAACTTCCGGATGGTGGAGAAACATCTTAAAAAGTGCTCAACTTCATTAGTCATCAGGGAAATGCAAATCAAAACAACCCTGAGATTTCGCCTTACACCAGTCAGAATGGCTAAGATTAAAAACTCAGGAGACAGCAGGTGTTGGCAAGGATGTGGAGAAAGAGGAACACTCCTCAACTGCTGGTGGGGTTGCGAATTGGTACAACCACTCTGGAAATCAGTCTGGTGGTTCCTCAGAAAACTTCTGGAAGATCCTGCTATACCACTCCTGGGCATATACCCAGAGGATTCCCCAGCATGTAATAAGGATATATGCTCCACTATGTTCATAGCAGCCCTATTTATAATAGCCAGAAGCTGGAAAGAACCCAGGTATCCCTCAACAGAAGAATGGATGCAAAAAAATGTGGTATATATACACAATGGAGTACTATTCAGCCATTAGAAACAATGAATTCATGAAATTCTTAGGCAAATGGATGGAGCTGGAGAACATCATACTAAGTGAGGTAACCCAGTCTCAAAAGATCAATCATGGTATGCACTCACTAATAAGTGGATATTAGCCTGGAAAACTGGAATACCCAAAACATAATCCACACATTAAATGAGGTACAAGAAGAATGGAGGAGTGGCCCCTGGTTCTGGAAAGACTCAGTGTAGCAATATAAGGCAAAACCAGAACAGGGAAGTGGGAAGGGGTGTGTGGGAAAACAGGGGGAGGGAAGGGGCTTATGTGACTTTTGGGGAGTGGGGGGCCAGAATGGGGGAAATCATTTGAAATGTAAATAAAAAATATATCGAATAAAAAATGGTGTACAGATCTAATCAGAGGAATCTCAAATAGCGAAGAAACACTTTAAGAAACGTTCAAAATCTTTAGATGTTGGGAAAATGCAAATCAAAATGTCTCTGAGATTCTATCCCACACTTGTCAGAATGGCTAAGATCAGAAACTCAAGTGACAGCTCATGCTGACAAGGATGTGGATCAAGGGGAACACTCCTCCATTGCTGGTGGGAGTGCAAATCTGTACAGCCACTTTGGAAATTAATATGGTTTCACAGAAAATTGGGAATTGATCTACTTCAGAAACCAGATATACCACTCCTGGGCATATACCCACAGGACACTCCATCATGCCACAAGGACACTTGCTCAACTATGTACTTAGTAGCTTTATTCATAATAGGTAGAAATTGAAAACAACCTAGATGTCTGTCACCGAAGAACAGATAAGGAAAATGTGGTGGGCCTACACAATGGAATGTCTATCACTTGTTAAAAGACAAACAAACAAGCAAACAAAAAATGACATCACAAAATTTGCAGGCAAATGGATGGAATTAGAAAAAATTTTTCCTGAGGTAACCCAGATCCAGAAAGACAAACATGGTATGTACTCATTTATAAGTGGATATTAGCTGTAAAGGATAACTATGCTATAATTCACAGACCCAGAGAAGCTACGTAACTAGGAGGGTTCAAGGTAGAGATGTATGAATCTCCCTGGAGATGGGAAATAGAATAGATATCAAGAGTGGATGAGGGCCTGGGGGAACAGGAACAGAAGGGATCAGGTGGGGAGAGGATTTAGGGTGAGAGTACTGCGAGAGACAATTGGAATTGGGGAACATCTAGGAGGACAATCTAGAAACCTAAGTCAATGGAAATTCTCAGGAATCTACAGAGGTGACCCTAGATAGCAAAGACTCCTAACAATGGGAGAAATGGAGCCTGAACCAGTCATTCTGTTACCAGGCAAAATGTCCAGTGAAGAGATTGGCACAGCAACCCAGCCATATAACCTTAATCTATAAATTGTCCTGCCCACATGATGCACTGGAATAAAGGGGGCACAAAAATTGTGGGAGTGGCCAACCAATTACTGGTCCAGCTTGAGACCCATGCTGGGAGAGGGAGCCCATCCATGACACTTTCTGGAGGTCCAGGACCCAGAGGCTGGATAGCCCAGTGATCTAGGATAGAAACAAACACAACTGGGGGTTCTGTGAAATGATTTCTATTGCTATATTCATAGATTTATACCTAGTTCAGTGGTCACCAGAGAGGCTTTACCTAGCAACTTATGGAGACAGATGCAGAGACCCACAGGCAAACATTAGGTGGAATTTGGGGAATCCTGTGGAAGATGAGGAGAACGGAGCCAGAAGGGTCAAGGACACCATGAGAAAGCCCACATAAATCAACTAACCTGGACTCAGAGACTGAACTGACAACTAGGTTGCCTACAAGGGACTGACCTAAGCCTGCTCTCTGCATATATGCTAATACAGTTGTGTAGCTTGGTCTTCTTATGGGACTCCTAACAGTGGGAGCAGGGGCTGTCTCTGACTCTTTTGCTGGCTTATGGGACCATATTCTTCACTGTGGATTGCCTTAACCAGCTTTAATAGGAGTGGAGGTGCCTAGTCTTACTGCAACTTGGTATGCAATGTTTGGTTGATACCCATGGGAGGACTGACCCTTACTGAAGGAAGTGTGGATGGGGGAGGGGTAGGGGGAAGCTGGGAAGAACCAGGAGTTGAGAAGGGAGAGGAAATGTGGTTAAGCATTTAAAAAAAATATATATATATACTTGCAATAAAATTAAAAATATAAATCCATGGTTGTCAATACTTTCCTCAAGTGTATGTGGATTAAACAATGCAATAAAAAGGTGGATGGGGCCAGGTGAGTTGATAAACAAGATTTAATGTATTCAGAGGCGATGGTTAGGGGGTGAAGAAATGTGTCAGTCAGAGTGACCTGGGAAGCAGAAGGGGGTGCACTCCTAGTGGGCAGAATGGACTTTCAGCAAAAACAGTCAGGGGAGAAAGAGATGTGTTGCGATGACAAACAGCCAACCCATTAAGAAGAAACAATTAGAGACATGCAAATAACTTGTAATGAATTCCTAAAACATGTGGAGCAGAGCCAGACTGAGCTGCATGGGAGGATAATTGACCAATAACCACTGGATGCTTTAGTAGCTGCCATGGTTAGTTTTCATTATCAATTTGACTGGATTTAGAGTCGCCATGGAAACATACCTCTGTGTGTGTCTGTGAGGACATTTCCAGAAAGGTTTAAGTGGGAAGACTCACCTTGAATGTGGGGAGCACGATCCGTTGGGATGGAGTCCTGGATTCAATCTAAAAGAAAAGCGAGCCGAGCAACAGTTCTCATGTCTCTTTGCTTTTAGGCTGTGAGAGCCGTTGGACCAGCTGCCTCAGACTCTGGCGGACACTGAAAACCACCCTTTATTCCCCTCATGATGGCCTGTACTCTCATTCACGTTCAAGGTCACGTGATAAAGTATGTGAATAAAAATCGTTTTGGGGGGAGGAAGATTGTTGTTGGTGGTGGTGTTATTTTTCGTTCTGTTTTTGGTTTTGTTTTTAGCTGACAAGTCCAGGTTACAGCCTTTCTTTGTGGATAAGTAAAGGCAGGAACGTGAAGCAACAAGTCGCATCCAACAGCAAGAGTAGAGAAAGGAATTCACATACATTCAATTTCTTTTATGCTTGTGCCCAGCTAAACTTCTTTACTCTTACAGAGTTCAGATTCCCATGCTCAGGGAATGGTGCCGCCCACAGTGGGTTGAATCTTCCCATGGCAATTAATGTAATCGAGGCAATGCTTTCCAAGACAGGCCCACTGGCCAGTCTGATCTAGACAATCCCTCTCCTTGAGTCTCTCTTCCAGGTGATTCTAGATTGTGTCAAATTGAAAAGTTAACCTCCTCAGTACATAATGCTGAACATTGGTATTGAGAAGTAGAACTGCTGTTGTAAAAAAAACATGGTCACTCATGTGAGAGAACCATGTGATTTCTCAGTTGTTGGGAATACAGAGCTCCTTGAATGCTTCAAGCAGAGCTTAATGGACCATTCTGGTGGGAGCTTGGAGGGCTAGAATGTTGAAAGAGATGAAGACGGCAAAGGCCTAGTTCATGAGGCCCCAAAGAGGAGCCAGAGCAGAGAAATGGCTCAGCCTAACCTGGTGACCTGAGTTTGATCTGGGGAACCCATGTCACAAAAGGGTAGAAACGCTGCCTGAAAGTTGTCATCTGACTACCACACATGTGTTGTAGTATACACACACACACACACACACATACACACACACACATACACACATATACACATACATACACACATGCACACACATGCACACATACATACATACACATACATACAGAATGTAATTTTAAAAATTAGAAATGAAATGGAGAGGAATGAGTCTCTATTAGGACCAGGGTGAAGTCTATTTCTGTTATATTCTGGGGGAGGAGTCCATCTGGATTTTCCTCTGGTCCTGAGATCTTGACTGATGCTGAATGGACTAATCTGTTTGGTGGAAGAAACTTTAACTGAGGTTAGCATTCGGCCTGAGGCATGGCTACTGACCGCTGCCCTTATTTGGATCCCCAGTAAGAGAGAGACAAACAAAGGTGAAACTTACCTAGGCAAGGTGCATAAATAAGTTCAAAGTAGTGGACAAAGGGGCTGCCTGGAAAGCAGCTATAGATTTAAATGAGATTAGTGTCATTGAAGAGAGACCTCCTATCACCACTGGGGCAACAGGAAAGTTGTCTGGAGGACAAGACTTCCCCTAGAAGGCTGCAGATTGTGAAAACAAAAATTCACAACAGCCTGAGCTTAGAATGTTTCTGCAGAGGCCCCTGCTCAAAAGCCTAGGAAAGTATTTCCCCAGAGTCAGCACACAGAGGCCACTGCAATTGTGGTCCAAAGGGGCCAGGTTGCATCTCAGCAGACAGTGGAACTTGGCAGCAGCATCCCTGTGTACTGGTTTTAAAGGCTTGAGAAATGCACAATTGAGCTTGCACCAAGCTTCTTCAAAGATTGTCTGACAGGGCCAGACTCTCTGAAAGGAAGCTGGGGATAGGAGGGGGCATTGCATGAAGAAGTAATTGTGAAACTCAAGGTGAGATGGATGGTGAAGATACCAGGGATATGGTGTGGATCTTGATTTAATTCAATCTGTTCTCAGTATACCCTCACCATAATCTTTAAGAACAGGAATTCTGTTTTGAAAAATTAATTAATTAAAAAGGATTTTTATACATCCCAATTGAATGGAAATCTGCAGCTGTTGGGAGTGGGGGATAGGGTGGGGTGAATCTCTAGGAAGTCCCAGAGATTTTGGATGGAGGAGGCTCCCAGGGGTCAATGCAGCTGACCTTAGGAATAGGAATTCTTATTCTGTGCCATTGTATATTATATATTGGAAGTATATAACCTACTGTTTTATTCCATAGGGGTCACAATTCAGAGATTGTTTTGAGTCTGAGAAGAGATGCTGAATTTTTTAAACAATGTTAGAACTATTAAAGACTGTAGGGACCTGGAAAGATGGATCAAATGCATTCTGCATTATGGAATGAAATTAAGCTTTAGAGGCCAGGGGTGATGTGTTTGTGCACCAAGGTAACATGGACTGGAGCTGTGGGGTTAATCTTCTTTGCCAACTCTACTAGACTTAGAATCATCATGGATCACTTATGTAAGTGTGTCTATGCAGCTCTTTCCAGGAAGGTTTGGTTGAGAGGTGAGAAGATCCACCTGCAATATGGGAAGGAGCATCCAATGGCCTAGAATCCCAAGAAGAGAAGAGGTGAGGGGACCTTCAGCATTCATTTCTCTTCTCTTGACTGTGGGCATGCTGTGAACAGTCACCTCATTCTCTGCCACCATGGCTACACCTGCTCTGTCACTCCTTTTCCAGATGTTGAGCTGCACCCTTGAACTGTGAGCCAAATAAAGTCTTCCCACATTAGGCTGCTTTGTTAGACATTTCCTTACAGCAGCAAGAAAGTAACTAATACAGACGCTAATTTCCAGTCATGTATAGGATGACCAGGTAGAGAGTGAACAATACCAAAACCCCACAGCACATTACAGACCTCTGGGCAACACTTAACTCAAAAGCAGGCATTGGAGTGGTCTGAAGGATCACTGGATCAAGTAGATCTCATGACCAGCCATAAGGTCAGCTGCATCCACATGGCCAGTGTCACAGGGAATATTTTCTCTTTCTATATCGGAGCAAATTTTGAAAGCATAGGCAAGGAGCTTCATTATCTAGAAATTAAACAACTAATTCCGAATGACTGGTGGGGTAAAGAAGAGCCACAGAGACAATGAGAAAACAGGGATGAATGCACTCTCAGCTTACTGGGACATGTGGGCTCTGGAGAAAGCATTGGCAAGGGGGAATTGAAGACCAAGAAGATCCATATCAAAAGAAGAAGAATCTCAGTTCAATAACTCCAACTTCCTCTTTAAAATATTGGGAAAGTGGAGAGAAAATAAAGCTGACCTACTCAGAGGGAAGGAGGTGATGAAGGCTGGGCTGAGGGTAATGGGACAGAGAGCAGAGACAGAAGAGAGTTGACGAGTTGACGGAAAAACAAACATTGATTCTTTCAAAAGATCCATACCATCGACTGATCTTTAGTCAAACTGATGGAGTCAGAGAGTCAGAGGGCTGAAGATACTAAAACGGAAGGGAGGGGCATGAGTGCGGAGCACACAGACAAAAGAAGGGAGGGAGCAGAAGGTGGGGGCCACTGTGCATCAAGAAATTAGTGCCCTTTGTTGCTAGAAAGACAGAAATTCCTGACTCAAGAAGAATGAACATGTGGGAAGACTCGGAATTAGTATCCTAAAAACTATTTATGAAGAGAGTGGAAGCCTTTGTGGCTTTGTTAATGAATTCTACCAAGCATGTCAACAGGAGTTAATAGGAATTCTTTCCAAATTCTTCCACATTAGTTTATGAGGAGACACTTCACGAGGACAACATTATCCTGATCCCCAAACCAGACACAATATCTCAAGAAAATATCACTGCTCTTAAAAAAATATAGATGCAGAAGTCTTTGAGAAGGCACTAGCAAACCTTTTCCAGCAATATACAAAGACTTATATGCCAAGATGAGGTAGGGCTTATCCCAGAAATGCCTGGAAGATATGACACATATGAATCAGTCAAGGCAATTGTATATCAAATCCATGAAATAGAGAGACACCAGCACTGTAACTTAAATAGGTTCAGGTAAAAGTAATTGTCAGGATTCCATCCCCCGTGGAATGAGAGCAACCATGAAGCATCGCAGCAGGGAGAGCCTCGCCTGTGACAAACACCTGAAAACCAACAGCCACACCACACCTAATGGTCACAGAGAGACCAAGCTCACACTATGACCAGGAGCAAGACAAGGGTGCCCTCAATGATCTAGTTTGTTTTCTGCTGCTGTGTAAAAAAAAATACTCTGACCAAAAACAACTTACGGCAAGAAGTGATTTGTTTGGCTTGTACTTCCAGGTCATAGTCCATCACTTACAGAGGTCTGGGCAGAAACTTAAGAACTTGAAGTGGAAACCATGGATGAAGGCTGCTTGGCTGGCTGGTCTTCAAGGCCATGCTTAGCTGGCTTAGCCCAGGAAGCACACCTGCAGAGAATGGCCTTGCTCACTCTGGGCTAAGCTCTGCTGCATCGAGTATCAATCAGGACAACCCCGCTCAGACAGGTGTACAGGCTAATCTGATCTGGGCCATCCCTCAGTTGAAACTCATTTTTGGGTGACTCTAGACTGTGTCAAGTTGATAGCCAAAACTAATTGAGGTACTAAGTGTCTTAGTTTAGGTTTCCATTGCTGTGAAGAGACACCATGACCAAGGCAACTCTTACAAAGTCAAAAAGTTATTTGAGGCTGGCTTACAGTTTCAGAGGATCAGTCTGTTATCACCATGGTGGGAAGCATGGCAGCATGCAGATAGACTTGGTGCTGGAGGAGCCAAGAGTTCTATGACTTGATCAGAAGGCAGTCAGGAAGAGGGTCTCTTCTGCTCTGGGAGGAGCTTAAGCTCCAAGCCCACACCCACAGTGATGCACTTTTGCCAACAAGGCCACACCTACTCCAACAAACACCTCACCTGCTAATAGTGCCACTATGAGCCAAGCATATTCAAACCACCACACTTAGCTTCCCAGTTCCATCCAGCCCAGTGTTACTGTTCTTTTGCCAGGAAAAAGAGAAGGTAAAGTGAAAATAAAACCACCACTGTTAAAGGCAGAGGAAAGCGTTTTCTGTGTTCTAATGCCAAGACTACGTGGAGAAAATCTTACAGCATCCACTAAAAACCTGCTTTGACTAAGACATGATTACAAAGTACAGGATCAATATACAGCAATTGTTTATTTTCATACAAGTTTAATGAGCTGTCTAGAGACAAAGTTAAGAAAGTGACATCATCTAGTGGTGGGACCACGTGGAATTTCTCTGGTCCATATTGGCATGCCAAATGATAGTGTTATTATGATGTTCTTATTCAGGCAACCATATTGTTGAGGCTTCATAGAGTCGTTTCTCCTGTTAAATTTAGGAGGCACTGTCTAGTAGCAGGCAGCCTGGACCAGTGGCTCTTACAGTATTTCCCCTATTCCATGATTTCCCCTGAAACTTAAATATAGGGGATTGATCATAGATGTATCAGTTGGCGTTAGGTACTTCATGCTACTTATTCTCTGCATTTTGACAAGTTGTGAGTCTCTGTACAGATACTCAATGGCGAGAGAGAGAGAGAGAGAGAGAGAGAGAGAGAGAGAGAGAGAGACAGAGAGAGAGAGACAGAGACAGAGAGACAGACAGAGAGAGAGAGAGAAAGAAAGGCAGAGAGGGAGAGAGGGAAAGGGAGAGAGAGAAAGGGTAAGAGGGAGAGGGAGAATCAGTTTCCTCCAGGGACAAGCTCCTAAATAGGTTATTCAACCCAAAATTGTTAGCCTTGAATAATGTAATCATAAGCAATGCAGAAGGGATCCAGGAGGTTGCATATACATATGTACATATATATATGCACACACACACACATATACACATATGTATATACATATAACAATAATTAAAGATGAGATCATGAAGAGGAAGGGACATGGGAGGGCATGAAGGGGGTGAGCCAGGGAAATGCTGTGCTCATGCATCGAGTCCTTAATAAAAGTTTATAAAGAAGAAAATGATTTCATTTGTAATAGCTCCAAAAACAAAACGCTGGGAGGCTGAAGAGATGGCTCAGTGGTTAGCAGTACTGGCTGCTCTTCCAGAGGATCAGGATTCCACTCCCTGAACCCATATGATGGCTCATAATCATCTGTAACTCAATTTTAAGGTAATCCAATGCCCTCTTCTAGCCTCTACGTGCATGGCATGGGTGTGGTGCTCATACATGCAGGCAAAACACCCTTTTGTATAAAAGGAAATGCTTACAAATAAACTAAACAAAATATATTTAAGACTTATACTTGAAAACTCATAAAATATTTGTCTCAGTCATGGTTTCTATTCCTGCACAGACATCATGACCAAGAAGGAAGTTGGGGAGGAAAGGGTTTATTCAGCTTACATTTACACACTGCTGTTCATCACCAAAGGAAGTCAGGACTGGAACTCAAGCAGGTCAGGAAGCAGGAGCTGATGCAGATGCCATGGAGGGGGTGTTCCTTACTGGCTTGCTTCCCCTGGCTTGCTCAGCCTGCTTTCTTATAGAACCCGAGAATACCAGCCCAGGGGTGGCACCACCCACAATGGGCCTTCCCCCCTTGATCACTAATTGAGAAAATGCCCCACAGCTGAATCTCATGGCGATATTTCCTCACCTGAAGCTCCTTTCTCTCTGATAACTCCAGCATGTGTCAACTTGACACAAAACTAGCCAGTACAATATTCTTAAGAGGAATGTTTATAAAACCTAAATACAAGGGGATAGTCTGTGTTCGTGAATCAGATTCAGCCTTGTCCTGATTGTGTTTTAGTGACTTCTCCAGACAGCGTGATAAACTACTTCCACAAAGCACCGTTGACAAAGTGGTAGGAGGTTTATTCTGGCTCACACTGCTAAAGAGGTCCATCGAGATGCAGAAGTCAGGAAAGGCACTTGAAGCAGCCAGGCACATGGCATCCACAGTAAGGAAGCACAGAGATGAAGGCCTGCTCTTATCAGATCCCTCTCTCTGCTGGGAAGGTCCAGGATTCCAGCTAGGGAATTGTACCGCCCACAGTGGGTGGGGCTTCTCCCCTCAATTCCCTCTGCATCTCCATCCCTGCATTTCCAGACCCTTCCTCCCAAGGCTTTTCAGCTCTTGTCAAATTAACAACTAATACCAACCACTCCAGATGGCAATGGTTTAATATTTGATCTTAACTGTCAATACAGTTGCTATCAAGATCCAACCTGGCTGCTGAAAGTTTCCAGAGTAACCAAAACCATTTGAGAAGGAGCAGAACTGGAAGCTACACTCTCCAGCTCCAGAGCTGACTGCAGTGCTTCGGCACACACTATATTTCCATGATAAATCCAGAGGGCCATTCTGAGATCCAGGCTGGGGCTGAGAATCTGAAGGTCACAGATTATGGTCAGTTGAGTTCCACGGAGCACCAATAATTTTTAATGAGAATATTTTTTCCCCAACAGATGGTGCTGAGGCAAATAGATACCTACATACCAAAAAAAATTGAATGCATGCTTTGGATTACATTAAAAATTAAATAAAAATGGAACATAACTCTAAACACAAGGGATAAAAGTCTTTCTAAAACTCTTAGGAGAAAACATGGATTTAAACTTACATAACACACACACACACACACACACAAACACACACACAGCATTTAAAGTTAAAACAACAAAGCAAAGCAAGTGTTATTAGTGTTATCACAATTCAAACCTTTTTGGGGAGATGTGTGTGCTTGGGATGAAGTCTTGTGTACACTTCCACACTGAATTCTCAGCCACAACCCAGCATAGTTTATCCAAAGAGCACCCACAAATCAGTAAAAACACAGTCAGTATCAGGAGAGAATGTATGTACCGATTGCATATTTGGTAAGATATTGTAAATAGAATATACAAAATAAGAACGCATTAAGGAAAGACATATGATAGCATTAAATGGGCAGTGGATCCCAGCAGACAGTAACTCAAAGACTTCACTGGTAATAAGTACATGAAAAGAAAATGGTCATCAGCTATCATAAGTGCCAATCAAATCTATGAGCTGCCACCCTGCAGGAGCAGCTGTTGCTATAGCCAAAGTGACATTGACATGGGGGGATGGGGAGAGGTGTGATGATGCTTGGACATAGCTCTGTGACTGTGTTACAGCCTCTGAGCTAAACTTTTAAAGGGTGAGCCTTAGAATCTTGGATCTGTGGTGTCTGAATAAAACCATTAACAATGAGGAGAGTTTTAACATTGACATTTAGAAGAGTATTGCTTTGGTTTGGGAGAGGTTGGTGACTGAAGTAGCCGAGAGCCTCATGGGGAGCAACAGGAGATGAATCAGGGATACCCTGCACCTGTTCTTCTCTCCTCTCCACTACTCTCTGAATTCTGAATTAGGTGTATATGGGGGTGAAATAGTATAGAGCAGGCCAAGAACACTGCTAATAGACTAAAATCTGTGCTGTTGTTAGCTTCATACCCCACCAAGCAGGAAATGAAGTGCAGATCTTGAAGGTTTCCATTCTATTCCCTGAGGATGCTACTCATGTGAACTAAACACAGAAGTAAGAATGAACCAACCAGACTGGGCAACTGAGGCAAAGGCTTACGCCCTTGAACTTAGACTAAAAGCCTCCCTCTGTCAGTCTGCTAGTTTAACAAAGAGCAGACAAACTAAAAGATCTTCAAAATCATCAAAACCCTTTCTAGAGCTTATACAGAAGTGGGCAGAATTCAACCGAGAAGTCAGAAGTCTCCAGAAGATCACGTTAAGTGGGGAAAATTTCAGAGTGAAAAAATACACAGGGATTTCTTCATGGAGGAGGTAGTGACTTCAGACCTGACATGACTGTGATCAATATAATTGAGAAAACTGAAGAAAATGGGAAATAACCAATATCTAGGAAGAAACTCAAGAGTCTGTGGAGATTGGATAGTGTTCCCCAAGTGGATTATTGGAAAATTTAAAAATGGAAACAAGTAGTTCAGTGAATTGTGGCATCTTGATATAGAAAAAGATTTTTAATTAAATACAAATAAGTCATTGGAAAAATAAAATATCAAATAATTAAAACACACAGTTAAATAATGAAAAATTTTTAAGGCAAGAGACAACCAGGCCACAGCTGAGAGCCTAATTTTTGTGTGAGTGGACAGAAGATATGGTACTGAGCAAGAATACATAATCTTCAAGAGTACATAGGGGAAGAATTTTTCAAAACTACTAAGATTAAGAAATCAAGCCAAAAGCCCCAGAAATCTCCACTCAAAAAGACATAAAATGAACGATAAGACCAGTTGTGTCCCTATAGGAAGGCTCAGCAAATGATCAGACACAGCTTATAAGGAGAGGAAGAGATGGACTGATTTACAAAGAGCAAGGCAAGGAGTACTGATTTTTAGCAGGAGACAATGAAAACCAGTGACAATGGAACAGGCGTGATCTGCAGGCCTGAGCATGCAATTCATTAAAGTGGGCACATGGGAACCGTCTTTCCATTGGAAAAAAATTAAACATAAACTGACCCATTTTCAAAATTTTCTTGAGCCACCTTAGGTCCAGATACAAATAAACAGAAAACACCGGACCCCTGCTAATATCTGCATAGCTCTCTAGCTTCACTCTATACTAAAAGTTTTGAGTAGAAAATTATTATTAATAGCTAGACCCGCTTACAGACATGAGTGGTCACGCATCTGGTAAACTTTAGAATAACCAAGATGCAAAACATAGAGATGAACCATACATGGTCTTGGTTGAAGATAAAAAGATATGCTAAGCACACATGACTTAGAAGGTTGAGCCATTCTGATTATTCAGCCAGTGACGAGAGGAGATTGAGATCTGTGTTAGGATGTCATAAAGTGTCCCCTGTGCTCAACTGGCACAAGCCATTCTAGGCTGATTCCTGGCTTCCCAAAGTCTTACAACAATCTGGCTTGCTTCAGCTACCCTGAGTCTCTGGTGCTCTTATTATGGAGTGGGGAGTCTTTGTTTCTGATACCATGGATTGGGGGTGGGGGGAAGGCATGGAGAGCTCTCAGCATCTCCACAGCTCATGTGGATTCTCTTAAGACAGTGCTATGCTGCAGTTGATGGACTAGGTTGTCTCTGTCTCTTAGCTGGTTTGATTCAGCACCTTGAGTGTGATGTACCTATCACTGTCATTGAGTCAAATCAATGTGTCAGCTGCCTTCCCCCTGTCTCATTTTTGGCTATTTTTCTAATATTTTGTCCACCAGGGCACTTCTTGCTCTTCTCCCAGAAGCAGAGAGGTTCTAAGATCTCCCAGGGTGCTGTAGTTGATCCCTGGTGGGTCTGTGTCTCCCTAGCTGCTGCCCTGTGTCTCACTCCAGGCTGGAGTAGGAAGCAGCTACTCTGTCTCTTTCTTGGCTTCTATCCTTAACCACAAGCTGACGGTAGGGTCTGGAGCTCCTCGGTGTGGTAAAAGCTCCTTGTGTGATTCAGCCAAATTTCCATCCCTATGACAACATAGTTGAGAAAAATCAACCTGCTGGGAAGAAAGACTTCTTCAGTTTCATGATTACCAACCCATGACAACCCAGCTCTAACACTTCAGGGCCTTGTGGGACTATAGTGCAGTTTATAGCATATCAAGAGGCTTGGGGTTCAGCAAAGTTGCTCACCAGGAAGGAGAGGGGGAGAGGGAGGGGAGGAGGGAAAGGGAGGAGGAGGGAGGGAGGGAGGAAGGGAGGGGGGAGAGAGAGAGGGGGAGGGAGGGAGGGAGTCCAGGTACTCAGTGATTTCCTTGCATAGACGCCATCCCTTAAAGGTTCCCCTCTCTCCCAGTGGAGTTGGAGTTCACACACACTTCACAGAGACCATTTTCTGCCTTCAGAAAGCTGTTGAAAATGCTAGCTGGATCTTTCTTCTGACTTTGTGTGTGTGTGTGTGTGTGTGTGTGTGTGTGCATGTGTCTCTGTGTATATGGTGTATCCATAAGGTGTGTGTGTGTGTGTGTGTGTGTGTGCGCGTGGTGTATGTATGTGGTATGTGTGTATATGTGTGTGTATGGTGTGTGTGTGTGTGTGTACACGTGCACGCGGTATAAATTAAATTGATATAATGTCATGTGCTGTGGTTAAAAGTGGACTCTGAGAGTGAGGAGGCCTTTATTTATTTTTTCCAAAAAACTCCCTGTCCAGGGTCAGAGCGGCCTCCTGACTGCAAACCAGAGAGTGGGGAAATGTAAGCGGACAAGGGTATCAGAGGCACTGTGTCCTTGAGGAAGACTGGAAGGTAAACTATTTACAGCTGAGGTTACTATTGTTTGTCCCACAGCATAAAAATGCTTACAGTTTAGTGAGGACAAAAGGATACTTGGGAGCTGAAAGATGAAAAGAGACTTTGGGGAATCAGGGGCGGTAGAGGGTGGGGGAGATGAGGCTGAAGAGGGTTACAAAACACACTTCCTTCGGAAATGCCACAATGATATGCAAGACCTGCATGCTGATTTAGAACATAAAAATAATTTCGAAAGATGGCTACCGTGGGGATAACTGGAGATTGGAAGCTCTACCACGGAGAAGATAGAAGGGACCCTCCACCAGGACTCTCTCAATCTGGAACTCCAGCTGTCTGCCTCAGTTTCCCTAGCTGGTTTCTCTTGGATGCTTATATGTCCCCAGTTTGATGCTGTTACCTTTCTGTTGCCATTTGATTTGGGAGCCTCAATGGGGGGAGCCTCCCTGCTCTGCCCGCGGCTCTCTATTGGGAACTCCAGCGGCTGCCTCCATGGGGCATCCTCTGTGGCTTTCTGCTGGGTGTTGTGTGTGCTCTCTTGATGATATTTCGCTGTGAATCTGCTGCTGATTTCTGTCTGCTACTCACTATTTATCCTATCACCTTTGCTTGCTAAACACTTCATAAAGCACTCATTCAAAACCAGAAGCATTACCCTTGTAGACCTTCCTCCAAATCATACAAAACAGTATGCTTCTATGCGTGTGTACATGTGTGTGGGAGGGCACATACATGTGTGCATGTGAAGGCCAGAGGTTAACATTGGGTACCTTCCTTGATGATAACTTTCCACCTTAAATGCTTAGTTGGGGCTTCTCATTTGAGCTGAGAGGGGCCGATTCAACTTGTCTGTCTGGCAAGCTTGCTCTGGGGACCGCTGACTCTGTGTCTTGAGGACTAGGCATTCAGGTGAACCCATGTGGTGTTTGCATGTTCAGAGGATCAGAACCCTGTCCTCATGCAGGGACAGCAAGCACTGTACCCATTGAGACATCCTTAATGCCCTGTTGACCTTTCTGATGTTGGAATCTGCTTGGGGCAAGCAAGGGCTCCTACCCTGTCCCCCCAAGGCATCCCCTTTCCCCCCTTAGATTCCAAGCTTTTTCCATCCAAGACCTCTGTCAGTTGCCTAGTCTAAAACCGATGAGCTGGGAACTCTGCCTTTTTTCTGTAATGATGGGAATCAATACTCCATCACTCTCCACTTGACTTGGCAGCAGCAAACCTGGGGTTACTTTGGGAATCTTAGGTGATGGCTCAGATCTAGGGGCAGAAATGCCAGTCTTCTACGGCGCTCCGAGGAGGCTGCTGAAGAGTCAGGACTTGCCTGTGTGAGACTGAGGTTAGGCCATAGGACCCGTGGACTGATCACATGACCACAGTCCTACAGATGGTCTGGGGCACTCCTTCCTATTGTGCAATGGTGGAGAAGACGATTGCAACCTGGGTCCTCCGGTTGAGGGGACAGATGAGGCCACATGGCTAGGTTTTCTGTCATTTTCACGGTGGAGCTGTAGAACCACACTGCAGAGCTGACAACCCCCAGGGTAAGTAGTTTGCGATGACGTTGTCCCAGCAGAGGCAGAATGGCACTCAGACTATGGATTGAAGTCACTAAGGAGTCAGAGTGTGCAGTTTAAACTTATCTCTGACTTGCTTACAAATAACTAAGACTCAGACTGTGTTATTTTATTTGGCTTTGACAATTACTGGCAGGTAACCCCTAATCTCTTCTAACTGCTGGCCTGGCTACCTCCCTGGTGGTGCACCCCAGGTACTGGCTGTTCCTCCTGGCCAGCTCGTGGCTTTCTCCTCTCTTCTCATTCTTCCTCCTTCTCATCCTGGTCTCCCTCCACCTTTTTTCTCTACCCCCAACCAGGTAACTCAAAACCCGCCTACCTCTAATCCTTCCAGTAATTGGCTGTAGCCAATTTTATTAAACTACTAGTTTAACTCAAGGAACAAGTTTTGTACAACAAAAAGCTTGTAAACATGAGAATTCACTCATGGACCTGGACTTTCCAGTACAGAATTTAGCATTCTAATACATAGCAACAGATCAAATCTCAATGCGTAGTCCTTCTATAAAGAGTGACTGCAGTCCGGCTGTGTTATGACCTATTTATATGACAGGTCAAAACTGATCTCGTAAGAAGGATGAGAATTGTGACCTCCGCTATGGGAAATACAAGGCTTTAGGCTTTAGGCAAAGTGTTTATCAGGTGAAGCAAATAAGTCCCAAGTAGGATTCTGAATGTTCATTGATAGAATGCGTGGTGGGTACCATTCTTGGACTAGTAGTTCAGGGGACTCTTGCCAGGGTCTGTCCACAAGGAGAGAACTCACTGTCTCCAAAAGTCGTAACTCGTGGAGTCTGAGATTAAATGAGTGTGAGCCGATCTGAAATGGCAGCTGCACCATCCAGACACGAACGGAATTGATGCCTTGAGTCCTGGACCCAAACTTCCTTAATTAGTCCCTAAAGACGGGTGGCTGGAAATGATCTCCAGCTCCACAAACACCGGGCCCACTGGTTCTGTGACTTCAGAATAAAGGCCATCAAGAGCCCTCTCTTCGACCCAATTTTAACTTAGAGAGGAACTGCAGAATACAAGCTGCCATGGATATTCTGGAGGATAGAGAAAAGCCTTCCCTGCCACCTTCCATTCAGAAGTCTCCTGTTCTCTGCAGAGCTGATGGGTCCGGCTGACTGGCTCACATGTCTGAGCTGAGCTCCTCAGCTGTGCCCACTGGAGTAGGTGCACACTGCCTTGGCACTCACCACCTCCTATAGGGCCCTCAATACATGCCTACACACATCAGAACTCACTATGACACCCTAGATCCTCCAAATGCCTTTCCATCCCTGCTGATGTGAGAGCCCTGTAGTTGGTTGTCATCGAAGGGAAGACCTTTATTCTGCGTGTTTGGATTCTGACTTAGAATTCTCACTTTCAGTTACAGGCGATTCAAGAGGTGCTTCGATCATCAGGCTTTCTTGAGGATATTGTCACAAAATAGTCATCATTTATTCCATTAGCTAAGGAGACCTGAAGGTCCAGAAGTGATCCACTCCCATGAGCCTTGTTTGATCATAATAAGTTATTAGGGCTACTTTTGATAAACTGACTGATGTTAATTTCAAATATAATTTTGAATCTCTATTCATGAATAGAGTTTAAATAATTTTATTGTATATTTTTTTCAGTTTTGTCTTTAAGCTTATAGTCACAAAAAAATCAAAGGAGGGTGTTGTTAAGTGCTTTCCAAGTCCTGGACTATTTTTAAATGACATAGATCAATCTGTTATTCCCTTAAAGATTACATGATATTCTCTTTGAATTCATTTAATCTTGGTGATCGTTTTCAAAGGCTAATGACACTTTTAATGTTCTTATAGTAATGGGGAAAGTCAGGTTTCCATTTCTGGGACATATTATTTCAAAACTGTTTGTCAACTAACACTTAGTGGGAGCTTTCATACCATGGCTTTGCATGAAGGTCAGCGGACCATTCTGTGTAGTCCATCCTCCCTTCTACCTTCTAGTGGGTTCTAGGGATCACACATGGTTGCTTCAGCTGTGACAAACACCTTCACCTGCTGAGCCACCTCACTGGCCCCTGGGACATATGTGATTTTTTTAATTTTCATTTTTAAGAAAGTGTCTGTTTTTCTGAGCTTATAAATATGCCGCCATGGAATTAGATATACAGTTTCCACATCGTTATCATAAACTTCTTTTTTTTTCATGTGCTCACTCTTTATCCTGCCTCTGTATTCCCCCAGCGTCTCTCTCCACCCCCGTCCATTTTTCCCTCTTCTCCATCCTGTAATTAACACACAAAGACTCAACTTCAAAGAATTGAATTTGGATTAAGCCTTGCATTCTGGGTTTTTGCTTGTTTGTGTACACTTTATCTTTTCTGGCTTTCATGTTTATTCAATGCACAGTTGTCCTTCCTTGAGCTCACGTTGCCGTTTTCACAACACATTTAGTCCCGTGCCAACCCCCTTCGTTTTTGGTTTCCCTCTAAATCAGGAACCGTGGTGAGGCTCTTCATGCCCAGCTCACTTTGCTGTGAAGTACCCCCCTTTCCAGAGTTCTCTAGCACATTATCATTTCTTCCTTGATTAACTCTTTGAATCAAAGCATCAAGGATATATGATTTACTTGTCAAGTACTCAATCTACCTTGTGCTTCTCTCCATACTAATTCTGATTTTTACCGTTTTGTTACCAGGTCATGTTGGCTAGCAGAAAATGTATTTTATTTTATGCATATGGGTGTCTTCCTGCATGTCTCGCCATCTGTGCACTACATGTGAGTTCATATCATCTGGAACTGGAGTTACAGATTGTTGGGAGCCACCCTGTGGGTGCTGGGAATTGAACCCAGGTCGTCCGCAAGAGCAGCCAGTGCACTTAACATCTGAAGCATCTCTCTAGCCCTCAGAGTTGACTTTTAGTTGTTGCAAGAAGGTTTTATTCTCAGATGAGCATATAATTGGCATTTGCAAACACTCCCTGGGAACTGGCCAGTTGCTTCTTTCTGAAGATTTTCACCACTCCAGTTCTTGACATCTGGTGGGAAGGGTAGCTATATGCTGTGAGTTGGCTTGGTGACATTTGATGACACTCTCTGTGCCCCTCCCTCCCTCCATTGTGGTCTTTGACACTCAGATCACCCTTGTAATGGAGCATCTGCAGAGGTCTTGTCACAGGCCCAGCTTCTGGGAGCTCCCCTGTTGCTCACAGCTTTCACTGTGAGAATCACACATTCACCACATACTAAGAGCGTTCTGGGACCACGCGATTCTCAGAGGAGCCCGGGTAGGAGATCTGTTGTTACAGGGTGATAATGAGATCTCATCCTGGCAGCTGTCACTGACTCTGAACTTCTTGGAAGAGTGAGTAGGAGGCCCCATCCAAAGCCAGGGGAGTGGCCTGTCTGGTGCCATTGCTATCTTGTCCCATCCCTTCAGTATACATCTCCCAACACAATTTCTTAGCATCTGTTTCATGTTGTCCATGCCGGTCCCCTGCATTTCTGTCAGTATTGCAACCATAACTTTCTGATTATTTTTGTTGATTAACTTCATTGTGTGTGTGTGTGTGTGTGTGTGCATGTCTGTCTATCAGTCAGTCAGTCTGTCTGTAGGCTAGATGTTGACTTCAAGTGTCCTTTCTCACCTTACTTTTAGACATAAGTTCTTTTACTGGCCTAGTGTTCAGCTCACCAAATTGCCTACAGCCTGGACATAGATAGGTCTGGAAATCCTCCTGTCTCCATGTACCCAGTGCTGAGACCAGAAGCACACTTAGCTGTTTTCTAAGGATGCAGACCCTAATACTGACATGGTAAGGACTTTCCTAGCAGAGCTACCTCCCCAGAACCTGCTAATTTGCTTTCAAACAGGAAGTGCTTTTTCTTTATCTCTGCTATACTAACGTTTCCATCATCATCAGTCCCACTGACTCTGCGGTCCTCACACTCCCTGGTCCCTGTGCTGAGCCTCACATCCTCTCCTCTTAGAAGCTTGGTTTGTCCTTGATTCGCTGGCTCCATACAGGCCGGGTTTGCTTCCCACAGAAACTGAAAGAGTCACGCTCTTTATGGGTGATGGATTTTACAGGGTCCCGTGCAGATGCACATATGGGATTCCACTGCTTTCTTTGTTTGATGTGCCTGTCAATCATTGTATTTACCACATTTCCAATATTTAGGTGATTCATTAGAACACCAGGGTTTGTCCTTTAGAAAATGCTCCTTTAGGCAACTTATAGTGTGTGTGTGTGTGTGTGTGTGTGTATACACCACATAAATGCAAGTAATACAGAGGCCATAATTGTGCACCAGTGCACCAGATGCCCTGGAACTGGTGGTTCTGAACCATCCCACATGGGTTCTGGGTACTGAACCTGGGTGCTTTGCACGTGCTTTTCAGTACCTCCCTCCAGCCCTGACTATTACTGAATTTTTACTGTTGCATGGACAACACGATGCTAATGTCCCCTCTCCACAGCATCTGCTTTTATTCCAGTGTGTGTGACCCTGGAGAGCTTACATCGACCCTTACGCAGCTTTAGTCCCAGGAATGACAATTTCTTGACATTTCCTTTTCTTCCTACATCTACCCCCAACCTTCTAGAATCTGCTGAGATGTTTTAAAACACCCACTCTCTTTGGTCATTATTAGACTTTCCATTTGGCTTGTGATTGCATCTGTTTATTGAGGCTACCGCTAGACTCACATATAAGACATGCCACAGGAGCTGGGGCTGTTCATCTCAGCATGGTTAGTAAACGTTAATTGCCAGAAATGACCCAAATGTCCACCAATAGCAGCTGATTATATAAATTACAGAGCATTCATGCGACTGAACCCCACAGCTGGTGAACATTGCTAGAAGCTTTTTATATATGACATAGAAATATCTCAGTGCTGAACTTTAAGCAAAAACAGCAAAGTATGGAATATATATGATGTTAGCATTTACGAAAAGAGAGGATAGAGAATTAAAACTCTGCATGTGGTTATGAATTTGAATTGTGTATGTGGTGTGTGTGTGTGTGTGTGTGTGTAGGTGTGTGAGGCAGAGTTACTGGATGGCTCTGTGGAATGGGGGTCCTTGAGGTCTCAGGTGCACCTTCTGTCTATGCTGATGCCCTTGGCAGAACGTTTCCTTCTGGTAAACTTTGCTGAGTGGGTGGAGGCTGTTGAGGATTGTCGTGAGCACCCAGGGCTCTCTTCCTCCAATGGACTAGGTGAAGGAAAGGCTTAAGTAAGAGGAACTGAGCCCCAGAGGCTCAGTTTTCTTTTGGGGAATGGCTTAGTTTCTTTCTCAAAGGACTCCTGGCTTTTAGGAGCTGGATGAGATAGTACAGAAGCAATCTGTGTCAGACTCCCTAATGAGCCCACGTGAGCCTCCTTTCTTTATAATTACTCAGCCTCCAAGGTTTGTGTTATAGACGATGGACACCTGCAAGTTCTGTCCTGTGTGGACATCATTTTAGACTGAGTTTGGGGTTTCTGGATGTGGTCCTTCCCTCCTACCTCACGGGAGCTCCGCTCTGGTCTCTGCTATCTGGGCGTTTCTGTGACAGGCAAGGCAGGACATCTTCCTTCCTTCTCTTATCGGTGTTTGGTCTCTGCATCCACATGTAGGCACGTCTGCACCTCTGCTTTAACCTCACTTTGGAATTCCACTGGAAACCACAGGTTCTCGACCCGCTCTCCGCTCTCAGCGCAGATTCTCCGCTCAAAGGCAAAGGTGCGTGTTTCATTATTCATTCGGCTGTCACCTGTCTCTCTTGTGGCCTCCTTTGGTTCGTTTGTCATGTTGCTCTTTTGAGACATGGCCTCCCTCCTTTGGCAGTTTAGACGGTTCTGGAACTCAGTATACAGGGCAGGCTGTCCTTAAACTTGCCTCTGCTTCCCAAATTCCAGGGTCACCGATGGATGTGCGACATCGTGCCCAATTTGCTTTCCTCTGTTGAAATGTGGCCGAACGTGTCTGATCTTCTGACACCACCTCTGGTCTCATCCTCTGGTCACACACTTCCCGTGTGACTGTGTCCCACTACTCTTGGCCAACGTCACCTTTAAATACAAATCTCATTTGATTTTGTGTCGAAAGACCTCAACTCCAGCTCTTCCGTCGCTTTCCTGGTTGGAGCATGTTTGAACTGGATACAGGATACAATCCTTGTCCAGAGAAAGCCCTAACCCCATCCCTGCTCAGGTTCAGCCCTTTGGTGCAGTCTGCTGCATGCCTGATAGATGCTTTCACACTCTTGCCTCTTCTCCTAGGCTGGGATCTCAGGACTGAGCTTTGAAATTTATATGTATACACTGTCTACTAATCTACAATGTCCAGGCATGTCCCCTGAGCCTGGCAACAAGGAGTCTCACTGTATCTTGTCACTTGTATAATGTCTGTAACCATTCTGTAGCAAACACCCTCTTCCATAGACAGAAATGTGCGGTAAGGGGCTGTCCCAGGTGAGTCCCTGGGTCCTGTCAGGGAGAGGTTTTCCTGGGAAGGACATGACACCCGTTATTCGATGTCTATTGTTTCCCTGAAGAAGTCTCTGAACAGCACCCAGTGGCCCCAGCCTCTCCTCTGCATCTGCCAAAGTGTGTTTTACTACTGACCCAGAGCACGGTCCCAAGTCCCTGAACAAAAATCTTCAGTCTTGCCAAGTCGATCTTTTATTGTTGCTATTAAACATTTATTAAATACTCTGCACAGAGCCAGAGCCGGGTGAACTGGGCTGTGGGGAGCGAGAGCCAGGCTGGTGGTGACTGCACCACGCGTCCCTTGTGCACAGGCTGAGAGGCCATGGTGGACTGTACATCCGGAGGTGACGAGGGAGGTAAAGCAGCAGAATCCCTGGGGTTGGCTGCTGGAGCTGGGGCAAGCAGTTGGATGGAGTGAAGGGATCGCCTGGAGGGGCACAGGAGTGCCCTCATGGGGAGAAACCAGTATGGTTGCTGTTAGGAAAATTTTGACAGTGGCCATTTTATTTTAATCATTGTAGATGAGAAGACAATGTATACACTTTGTACTGAGACTCTGATGCCCTGTCCTCAGTGTCGTCATGTTGCCACCTCATTGGAGAGCTATAGACAAACTTAGGAAAAGACAGTAACACCCCACTATTGGTAACTCTGGGGCTTAGTAGGACTTCACAATTGCTTTTCTTAGTGTGTTATAGGGAAGTTTCTCTGACTCCTTTACCTGCTTTGGGACCCTTTTACTCCTACTGGGTTGGCTTGTCCAGCCCTGATATGAGGGGAGGTGCCTACTCTTATTGCAAATTGTAATAACAGATTTGGTTGATATCCCTGGGAGGTCTGCTTTTTTTTTTCTGAAAGGAAGCAGAGGAGGAGTGGATCTGGGAGAATGGGGAGGGACTGGAAGGGGTTGATGGAAGGGAAACTGTGGGGTTGAGATATAATATATGATATAAGAATAAATAAATATTTAAAAAAACAGAAAAAAAGAAACAAATGATGTAGGCTCTACAGGACCTGGGGAGTCCTCCCTTAACCATGGAGGTAGAAGCTCTGAATTGTCACCTCTTCCATACCAGACTCCTAAAGTGGACCAGTTAGCTCACCTCACAGATCTCACGCTGCCTTCCCAATTATCCCAACTGCAGCCACTTCTAGCAGGGCCAGCTCCCACATCCTCCTGACTTATATCCTCTTCTCCCAAACCCTCCCTTCTCTCTGCTTCTTCTTCCTTCTTGTCTTTTCCCTCTGCCCTGGCTTACTTTGTGTGTCAACTTGACACAAGCTAGAGTCATCAGAGAGCCCCCATGAGATCCAGTTGAAAGGCATTTTCTCAATTAGTGATCAATGTGGGGAGGGCCCAGCCCATGTGGGTGGGGCCATCACTGGGCTGATGGTTCTGGGTTCTATAAGAAAGCAGGCTAAGGAATCCACAAGGAGACCGCCAGTCAGTAGTATGCCTCCATGGCCTCTACATCAGCTCCTGCCTCCAGGTTTCAGCCTTGCTTGCATTCTTGTCTTGAGTTTCTCCAATGATGGATTCTGATCTGGAAGTGTAAACCAAATAAACTCTTTTCTCCCCAACTTGCTTTTTGGTCATGGTGTTTCTTGACAGCAATAGAAATCTTGACTAAGACTCTTCCTACTTAAGCTCGTGACTTTCCCCTCAAACCCATCCCCAGTCTTCAGTGGTCTGGTCTGTAGGAGACACTGACCATGGCCTGTAGCCATCCTAAGGTGGACCTCTTTGTCAAAGATGACAATTTCAGTGCCAAGGGCTCTTCTGTCGGGTTCACCTGTACCCAGGCCTGCTTCCCAGGACTGTCTGTGGTGGCTTATCCTCTGAAGCAAAACTCCATTCCCAAGGTACAGCAAAACCCAAAGCCGCCATCCAGTTTGCCACAGTCACACGGTAACGAGGCAGCCACTCTCAGAGCTTAGATGCCTCCATCTTGTCGCACCGATCCTCTTAGCCCTCGCTGCCTCCTACCTTCTCCACAATTGTTAACTGACTCCCATGCCTAGAGGCCCAGGACTCACCCACCATAGATTTTGGTGGCCCACACAGCCTGGTCCGTGCTTGGCCAAAAGGCTTCAGCAGCTTGCGTTCACAGCCGATGGTGCCCATCCCAAGTCTCCTGTTCTAAGTTGGGAACTCCCAATTTGAAGTCGGATAAAAACCAGAAAGGCATAGTTGGATCAGCAGAGAAAGGCTACTGCTCACAGCATGACTGATAACAAACCCACCGGGCCGGCCGGCAAACAATCCACCTTGTTGTAGTTCAAGTCTATCCAGGGCAAAGTTTTCCATGGCCCTACGTAGGGCTGGCAGGTCACAGAAGCAGAGGTGAGAGTGGACACCAGGGGGCGCTGTTGGACAGTTCTCACAGAGCCTGGCAATTTAAACTCTGGTAGCAGCAGCAGTAGCAGCTTGGAATCAAGAGCTGGCAGCACCCCGATTCTGTCAGATTTCGTTTTCTGGAAGTTGCTGGAAGACCCTGGCTTGTGGGGGGGGGGAAGCAAAAAGACATGCCAATGGCTGTGAGGACCTTTCAGAAGTGGGTCTGAGTCCCTCTGGTCTGCACACTGCCCCCTCATGAGGAGCTGGCTGGTCGGAACCCTGGGTAGCATTTGAGGACCTTGGCTGGCCTCCTGGAGACAGACGAGGGGAATTGAGGAGGAAAGGCAGGTCACACAGCACGACCAGGCCGAGGACTCTGCTCTCTGAGCAGACACAGGCAAGAAGCAGGCTTGGAACTTGCTGGCATCCAACAGGCAGGAGTCCACGGAGCCACGCTGTTGGTATCCCTGTTGCTGCTGCTGCGCCTGGGCTTGAGGTGACTCTCAGGTGTGAGCACGGCACTGACTCAGAGGTCTGCTGTGCACGCCAGCTTCCAGGAATCTTCGGGAAGGGAAGTGTGTGCCTCACGGTTTCTGAGGGTGGGCGCGGACAGTGTCCGTGTTCCCTTCTTTATTCACTCCGTCAAATCTCTATGACTCGAGCCTACAGAGATGATTTTCACAAGGATTAAGAGAATTCAAGCACTAGGACCGGAGAGGATCATGAGGACCTATGAATGTCTATTACACCCCAGCAGGTGGGTGGTACTCAAATGAGACTGTATGGACTCTGGGCCTCAGTTTCCCTAAAACCACTTTCTTGTCTTTTGGACACCTCTCCTTCAAGTGCTCTCTCTCATACTTTCTGCCAACTCCTCTGTGAAAGCCACACCCTTAGGCTCATCCTGGCAGGCACCACCATCTTCCTTACATTGGGTTCTTGCCTCTCCCTTACCCCTGGGGTTGGGCTGACTAGAAAGAGTCTGCCCATCCCGAGTCACGCCCGCAACCAGTAAAGCCTCCCCTGGCTGCTCATGAGAGCACGAGCATCTGTGTATCCCTTTGCCAGGTCTGGTTCTCCTCAGCCCCCTGAGCACCAGCTGCTGAGACCTTCTTCAGATCCAGCCACTGCCCCCTCTACCTGACAAGACGGACCCGGCTTCTACCCCTGTCACTTGCTGTCTCCTGTCTTGCACACAACACTCTTTGAGTTTGGTTTCTATTTCTAAAGTCTCCTCCCCTGGCACAGGTCTCATACCCACGGTAACCTGTTTCCTCCTGAGGTGTTCATGATTTTAAGAATTCCACTCCAAATCTCTCTCTCTACCTTCCTCTGTCAGGTTAACTTGGGATATTACACAGGAACGTACTCAAGAATGCGGATGTCTAGAAGGACAGGTCTGTATGGATAAACACAGAGGTGTGCTTGTATATGTGTTGGGGCACATGTGGATGCATGCTTGTGTGTGCATATACATGGGTGCCTGCTTGTGAGAGGTACACATGGATGCGTATTTACATGTATACATACATGGGTACATGCATGTATACACATATCGGTGCATGCTTCTGTGTACTCCTACTCGTGCCTATGTGCTTGTGCATGCACACATATGGCCCATGCTTCTTTTTTAGTGTCACATGTGTACTTACGCATGTGAACGCATGTGAGTATATGATTATATGTACATACTCACAGGTGATTACTTGTGTATGCTCCCACGGTGGTGCATGTTTGGGTATGTGCCCACATGTGAGTACATGCGTGTGTTTGCATGCACTCTCTTTGGCGGCAGACATCCCACTGGAATTCCACAGCAAACTCTTCTTGCCAAAACCGTGTCTCACCCTTCCTTTCCCTCTCCTCCTTGGTTCCTAGGACTGAGCTCAGATCACAGTGGCGTATCTATGGAAGGCTGAACCACTGGCTGCCTTCTTTCTGTTCGCCTCTCCTTCCTTGCTGGTGGCCCACTGTTCCTGACATGTGATTCATGCTCTCGCTCTTTCCTACCCCGCCCCCGCCCCTGCCTCTGTCCATCCCATTGCTCTGTTCATTGCCTTGTGCCTCCCAATGAGATTGTGACATCTTGCTTGTTTGCGCTGAGACTTACTTCTGCCAGCCTAGTAATTAACTGCTTGTTTCGCCTGGCCTGACTCCTTCCTAATTGTCTGCAGGAGTGACATCCCCTGGGGACCACCACGCCTCCAGAGGCCCCGCCAATGTGGGTCGGGACTCACCTTCCTCATTCCCTTCACGTCCAGACACCCACCACCAGCGAGCATTCCCTCCCTCCTAGAGAGCTGCCACCTGCAGCCCCTGCTGGCCAGAGCCCCTCCCACCCATCTGTGTTCTGAGGAAAAAGAGCAGTATTCAATCTGCAAAGAGTCACTCTCAATCTCCTGCATTTCCTTCCAGAAATAGAGCTCTCGGGTGTGACAGGATCACCGATTCCAGCCCAGTCCAGTTCCAAGCACGGCTCTGCCTGTGGGGTATTAGAATCAAGCGAGCAGGACGATGGTGGCGTCGGCCGCTGTCTGTTGAGGTAAAGCGCTCTGCTCTGACTCTTAAAATAAACATGTGTGGGCCTTCTCTGTGCTAGTGGGCTCTTCCCTGTTCCCTGGTTCATTCTCAAAACAACTATGGGAGAGAGAGAGGCTGTCCTCACTTTACAGTGGCAGGAACAGGAGTCCAGAGAACCAAGATGGCTTCTCAAGGATAGCGGTGTGGGCAGAGCCTCTGCAAAAGTCCTCTGTACCTACGGGCAGTGGTTCTGCCCTCCGTGGAGCTGACACACTGTGGATAATGACCCCAGAGGGGATCTGTGTCCTGTGCCTGTTCGCCTAGATACCAGACTGGGATGATCATTGGAATTCTAGGTCCTTCACACAGCCTTCCTCGAATAGGTCCTCTTCAGTACCCAGAGCAGAGGGTATTCTCTGCAACACTATCTTGCCCCTATGATTTTGCAGAACCTGTCCTGAGGCTCTGAGAAGAAGGGTAGATGAGTGTCCCTGGGCTTGGATAGCGTGATCCGGTAAGCAAAGCTCTGTTCCATTAAGCTGTGAAGAGGTTGGAGGCTATAGAAGCCATGAGAAGGGCCAGGGAATGGACCCTCCCAAGGGATGGAGATGGCGGCTCAGTTTTCCCCGGAGTATCTGGGTGCTGTAATCAGTGCCTGTGTGTTTGGGTGCTGTTGCCTGTCAGTGTGTCTGGGAGCTGTAATTCGTGTCAGTGTCTCTGGGTGCTGCTGCCAGTGTCTGAGTGTCTGGGTACTGCCGTCAGTGTCTGGTTGCTGCTGTCTATGTCTATGTATATGACTGAGTTCTGTCATTAGTATCTGGTCACTGCTGCCAGTGTCCCTGTGTCTGGGTGCAGTTGCCATTGTCGGTATGTCTGGGTTCTGCCATCAATGTCTGTGTGTGTGGGTGCTTCTGTCTGGGTCCATATGCCTGCTGCCCTTAGTGTCCAGGAGACACATTTAGATTATAGTAGCTCAGTGAGGCATACTTAGCAAGCCACAGGCACGGGAACAGACTGAAAGCAGGACCTGGTGTTACAGACATCCGTGATGGGGACACTTTGTCCCATGCTGGCTCTCTCTTACGCCTACTGTGTCATTAGCATGCCTTGTTGCTAGGGAAGAGTGTCTGATATAAGTAACCTAAGGAATAGCTTGTTTTGGCTGGAAGCTTAAGGCTTCAGTCTGTCACGGTGGGGAAGGGACGGTGACAGGAGTGTGAGGTGGCTGGTCACACTCAGTATGCAGCCAGGAAACTAAGGGGGGGGGGCTTGATGATGCTCAGCGCACTTCTTTCTTCTTATGAGGACCCCGACTACGGTTGGCACATGATGATCATATTTGGGATGAGTTTTCCTACCCCTACTTAATCTAGAAACTCTCTCCCAGACATGCTCTCAAAGTTGGTTTCCATAGTGACTCTAAATTTCATCAAATTTACACTCAAGATTAGCCACCAGGGTTCCCCTTCCCTGCCTCACCTCCAACCACAGAGAACACAGTGCCTCTCCGGGAAGGATTCAGCTGCTTGATTTGCCTGGCTAAGGTCCAGCTCTCCCAGGAACCCTAGCCATGGATGAGAAGACACCCACTTCCCAGAGCTTCCCTGGATGGTCTAGGGTGCCAGCTGGCTTGCACCATAGGGCCTCCTGCTGGCTAGTCCACCTTCCTCCTTCATGCAGATGAATTTCTTAGGGACGTCCTGGTCAGTGGCCAGCACACAGCTCATCCCAGGGTGCCTGACCCCAGGTAGTCCGTCCCCCAGAGCAAAACAATCCCAAGCCGCCAAGCAGTGTCCTGAAGATTATCTCGTGTGGCAGCACGCGGCGCTGTGGCTCAATGCTGGCCACTGAATGGAATACAGACCAGGAGCCCAGATGGCCAAGAGGTCAGTCATAGAGAGGGTCATGACTCCTTGTGAAGTGGGCTCGTATGTCTGGACAGGCTGGTACCTGGAAAATCCGAGAGATGAGTATAGGTCAAGGCCAAGTGTGTGTGTGTGTGTGTGTGTGTGTGTGTGTGTGTACCTCCCTAGTCCTTCCTCTTACTTCTTCCTGTCTCTTCTTCCTCTTCCTTCTCCTCTGTCCTTTCCTCGTTCCCCCCTTTTTTAAAAACATTAGGTATATTCTTTATTTACATTTCAAATGTTGTTCCCCTCCCCCCAAAATCTCATAAGCTATCTCCCCTTCCCCAATCAACCCACTTCCGCTTCCCTGTCCTGGTATTCCTCTACACTACGGCATCAAGTCTTTCCAGGACCAAGGGCCTCTCCTCCCTTTGGTGTCTAACAAGACCATCCTCTGCTGCTGATGTGCCTGGAGCCATCATTTCCCCCTTTTTATTCCTCCTTTTTAGTTCCCTGTCTCTACCTCCCTCACCCTCCCCTCTGCCCCTCTCCCTTCTCCACTCCTTCAACTGCACATTTCTCTGGTGGCAGCCCCCAAAGGCTCTTGACCTTAGAGCTGATCACATCCCTGAGGCTCTGTCTACTAGAACCAGTCTTACTCCCTTCATTGCTCTGTTGTAACCTGATCTTCCATGGATGCTGAGTCTAGGACCACCAAGGACAACTGCCCTTGTAGTGTCCTTGGCCCTGATGGAGACTGTCCTGTCCCAGACTTGCACACAGTCTCCATATACCTCCCAACTATGTTTGGTTGTTCTCTGGGTCATAATGTTTTAGCCAAGGGAGATGCACTTCTGCCCTTGGGTAGAGCTTCAGAACAGGAGCGGGTAATAAGGACAGTAGAGTTCATGTGATGGAATATTGCCCACAGTAGGGTGGACTCCAGTTCAGATCATATAAAATGGCTGGAGATGGAGTGTGGACAGTCCTGATATCATAGATCTATGATTCCTTTAAATCAACTGAATCAAAGCAACCTGAATCGGACGCAAACACAGTAATGTTAAAGCAAATACCCTAGAATGGAGTTCACAGAACCCCATCAATTAGTAGGCGGGGCTCCCAGAGATAACTCTGCCTGTCATGTGTTGCCTATGATTGGATCCTAGGTACTCAGATGATTAGCAAAACAGTTTCTGTGCATGAAGTAGTATTTCCATCAACTGGTTTAAAGGGTGCCATCCAAGTTGCCAAGGATCTGAACAGAACTCTGCCTTAGTCATGGAGCTGGGTTGTCTTTCTGTGCTTGTCTCTCGTAGTATTTTGTGCTTCATTCTCCAGGAGAAATATCCCCTGTCATTCTGCCTTGACTTTCAAGCACGCATACCACAGGCTCTCTGGTTTTCTAGCTGAGATGATAGACTTCTCATCTTCTATAAGCGTGTAAGAGTCTACCTGATAAGAGTACAGTTATCACATATGCATAATCTCTTTCTTTTCCACACCCCATCTTTTATTAGAGCATGGGATTCTCTTCTAATCTTGTCTCACAGTCCATTTAAGTCACCTTACAGGAGTCATGTTCACTTTCTTTGTATACTTATGGGCCTGATGTTTGCCAGTGTATGCTTTCCCTAGAATTTTTAGGGTCTTGATACCAACTTCTCATCCCAGTATACTGGACTCAAGGCATCTCAGAAAGGCCTGCTCTTCTGATGAAGAACCTGACCAGTCTTGTGGTCCTGACTGCTGATGCACTTTGAGCCACAATCATCAGATACAGCACATATATCTTACTGGGCCAATATAAACACAATGGCCCCAGAAGACTGTATGATTGAGTTATTTCCTAACTTGGGGCACCCAACAGAGGCCTGCACCTCAGTCATCAGAGAGCAGTCCAGGGAGGATTTGGATTTGGGATCCAGGGACTCCATGTGTTGCAGAAACAGCTTGTCACATAGATACGTGTCACTTATCAGAAGCAAAAGCCACGGATGTGCTCCATGTCTTATGTTCAGACTTTGTACTCTCCCCATAGCTTCCTTGATTGATTTTCTGTGTTGACAAGGGTAGTCTGGAAGTTTCTGGACTCTTTTTTCCTTACTTATTTGATTTCTCATCAGGTTTGGTGATTCCAAGGCCATCAGAGGCTCAGCTGGCACTGAGTCACAGAGTCTTCAGGTCACTGGCTCATACCCAGTGTTTCTGGGGAGCCTTCTGAATGGACTTCAGGGAACAGCATCCATATTAGGAGGTCATGCTGCTCTAGAAAGGCCTGGCTAGCTGGTCTTCCTACCCACATGATTGAACACTACTCTAATTAATTCCCTGCCTGAGCCAGCTTTGGGCAGAGGAAGCACCCAGTCCCATTGAAACGGGATTAAAGCTCTCTTTGTACAGGGATCTTGCTTAGTCTTTAACCCCACGAAGGAAATATGTCAGGGAGGCTCTCCTGGTACCGTATAACCCCTATCTGAGCCCAGTTCTCTTCCTCTGACTACAGAGCCAGGTAATTTGAAGTTCATTTATTTTCACTGACTCCTGACCACTCTTCATCCATCGCTGTGAAATTAACAGGAAAAAAATTACAAATTGCTAGAAGACAGAGACCTTTAACAGTGAGCACATTGCCTTATGCAGGTTTGATAAGCTGGAGACATTAAAAATAGAAGCAACACAGCTCGAAGTAGACCAGTCGTCCTGAAATTTTAATAAGCTCCAGCTATAGGCAAAGTTTGATAGCTGGCCAACCTCAGGGGGAAGGTCACACCCAGAGCTGTCCTGAGACACTTTGGGCTTGGTGGCTGTTCTACTGTCTATGGCCCTATCCCCTTGGCATCATCTCAGGCCCTTGCCATCATGAGTCCCTATGTCCCTCCTTCAGGAGCTCCCAGAGACCTTAGGCATTTGCCTGTGTTTGTCTTAGTAACCTATGGACACCTTGGGCAGTGGTTGGGGGGGGAATTGAATTTTATTTTATAATTAATCAATTATTTATGCATCTGCAGAATCCAGAGCAACAAGAGTCAGTGGAGTCATTAATAAGGTACCAAAATTTCCTGCACACCCAGGAGGATGTCAGTCTGAGACTTATGTCCACCACACTACCCATCTGTGTGTCTGGTTTTGTAGATTCATTCCCTCGAGGCAGGTGTGTGAGGTCACCTTGATGTTTGTGTACCTCCTTTGTTGTCCTGTAGATCCAGGGCCATAGCTGAGATTTTTCAGAAGAGACACTGGATAAGGAGATGCTAATTCTAGGCACTATGGAAACCAAGCTTTCTGGAGGTGGTCACTAGGGATATTCTAAACAGGTGCTATGAATAGCTTCTTATCCTCTTGGAGGCCATCTCTTGGGATCAGAGTCTGCATTCTCATGAATTTTCTGTTTAGATGTGGACAGTTTCCCACAGATAATTTAGGGTTCACACAAACATGTACAGAGCTTCTGGCTGAGCTTGGGTGTTGTCTGTTGATTTGAAGGCCTCATGCTACCCACTGTCGTGATGCAATGCTTCTGGCAAGGTGTCTCAGTTCCTGGACACTATTATCTGTTTCTTTGGTTACCTCCTCTTGTAGATTGAGCAGTGAAACAGAGGGAAGCTCCCTATAGATTTCTCCCAATGCTTGGTCATCTCGTCTCTTAGAACTTTTTCTTCAGCTTGGAATGTTCTCAGTCCTCTGCCTCTTAGAAGCCCAGAGAATGATGTTACATACTGATGTAGATGAATGGGGTGAAGGCAGATTTGGGGCCTGGGTGGTAGAACTTTATGTTATCTGGACGTGGTGTAATTGTGGATCTCATGTGTCAACTTGGCCAGGCCACAGGCCCAAGCCTTTGGGCAAACCTCCCGGTGTGTCTTCAAAGCTGTTTCTGAATGACATAAACAGCTGGACCAGTGGTCTGAGAAATGTAGACCAGTGTAGGTGCTCTTATCTATATTTCTAGAATCCTGGGCAGAACTGAAGGGCAAGTCATCACTGTGCTAACTGCTGAGCTATTTATGACCTCTGCCTTCTTTAGGACTGGGGGATCAGATTTGATCCATGCTACCTGCTAACCATGGCCTTAAGCATGTCACTGGCCTTAATCATGGAAACTGGTCTCCAAGGTAGTCTAAAGCAGCCCTTTATAAATCTCTTTATGTAGTGATACCCCTCTACAGGTTTAACTTTTCCTGAAGAGCAGAATTGGCTATGTAAACCTTTGCTTGGATACCTGGAAGAGAGTGTTAAAAGAAACTATTAAAACAATGTTGATTCTATAAGATGAACTAAATGTACAATGGAGGCCATAGTCTTTGGGAGGTGTGTCAGGGCCAGTGTACTGTGGTTTTGATAAAGCATCTTTCAACCAAGGCTCATACGTTGAAGATTGAGTTCCTAGTTTGTGGGGATGCTATTAAATGTTATTGGATCAAGATGACACTAACTCTCCCAATGAGTCACTCCACTAATGAGCTCAGATAATTCATAAGTGATGGAGAGAAGTAGGCACAGGTGCTGTGTGCTTTAAGGGCATCTACACTGGCTAGTTTTATGTCAACTTGACCCAAGGTCATCTGAGAGGAGGGGACATTGAGAACATGCCTTCTTAAGGACTGGCTGTAGGCAAGTCTGTAGAGCATTTTATTATAGTGATTGGTGTGGGAAGGCCCAGCCTATTGTGGGTTGTAACACCAGTGGGTGGGTAGGCCTGGGTTTTATAAGAAAACAGGCTGAGTAAGTCACGAAGGGCAAGCCAATAAGTAGCATTCCTTTATGGTCTCAGCATCAGATCCTGACTCTAGGTGCCTGCCCTGTTCTGACTTCCTTTAGTGAAGCAGGGTGAGTTGGAAGTTTAAGCAACATAGACTATTTCCCAACTTGCTTTTGGTCATGGTGTTTCATCAAAACAATAGTAACTCCTAAGATAGGCACCTTGTCCTTTCTTTCTCAGTGCTCTTTACCATGAATTTTTGCCTTGCTATGAGGCTAAAAGCAATGGGGTACTTCTCTTAAATTGTTTACCTTGGTCATTTTGACATAGCAATAAGTTGCTGACTGATGCATCATGGTTTGACCAAACTATGTTGACTATTTCAACTATTCACGTTAGGGAAAACAAAACAAAACAAAAAAAAAAACATCATTACAGTTTTAAAATAACATTGCTTTAATGTCCAGACTTCCTTGGAAGAGACTATGTCATAAAAGTATCTTACACGCAGATGATCAGAGATCCCATATCTTTGAGGTTTATCTAAAAACTTTACGGTTTCAAAAATGCTGAGTAACTAGAGTCAGATGCTCGTGAGCTCCCATCAAGGACATCCAGGATAGAGCCTGCCACTGTAGGTGCCCTTGCTCAAGGACCATGGAGACTCCCACTCCTCACTTGGCACTGGGATGATCAAAGGCAAGACAGAAGAAAATGTTTTACAATCACACCAGGTCAGAAATTACATGGCAGAGACCTGCTGCAGAGAACGTGTTTTGATCAATGATTTACAAGTCTGTAGGGTAAAGAAAGGAATAACAAGTTTCCTTCCCAGTAGAGACTCTGCATAATATAGCAGAGCCCTGGAGGAATGTGCCTGCCCTGGAGGGATGCTCTCTTTCAGCACAGGACAGTTCAGGAGAATCTCTTCTCATAAGATAGAAGTGCTTTTCCATGGGTTGGCCATCTTGTCCCTGGTCTAGTAAACTCACTGTTTAGTCCCATAAAATTTGGAGACTGTGAGGTGCCCCTACTCTCAAGGATCATGGGTTAACCAAGGAAAAGAGAGTGAAGGCCATTTAGAATAAGCTGATTTTACCCTGCGTCCAGGCAGAGGCCAGAATGGGAAAGGCCAAGACTAATTTTGACTAACTTGATTGGATTTGGAATTGCCTAGGAGACACACCTGTGGGTGTGCCTGTGAGGGTGTTTCCAGGGGATTTAGCTAAGGAGGGATCCACACCCTGTGAGTAGGAATCACAATCCATCCCATGGTGTCTACTATGGGCCTGGACTGAATAAACAAGATCCCATATGGAAGCCAACTGGGTACCAATATTTACCTCTCTCTGCTACCTGACTGCATGCAATGTAACCAGCCACCTCATACTTCATCCACCATACTTTCCCCACCATGATGGACTATATCTCAAACAGTGAGTAAAAAAAAGAAACTTTCCACATGTTGCTTGCCTTTCTTTGGCATTTTGTCACAGAAATAAGAGAAGTAACCAATCCAGTCAACAATGAAGGAATTGGAGGGACCACGTGAAGAGACTCCTGAGTACGGAGGAGTCAACCTGCTGGAGGGTGAGGAAAATGTGCAGCTGAGATGACGAAGTGGAGGTCCTGAGACCAGACTTCCATAGCAGATATGTTGGGTTGTCCTTTTTTTGTGGCTGGCCTTGGTAGTGGCTGTCTTATGTGTGCTGACCCTACTCATCTGAACTGCTTCCAAGATTTAATAATAAAAAATAGAAGCCATCTTTATTCAAGGACTGCAGAGCAGGGCCATCCCTCATCTAGGACTTGGTGAAACTTTTGTTCTTGTTTTTCTAAACCTGCAAGCTGTTTCTTCTTTATTGAAGAAAACAAAGAATCAAAACAAAATAAACAATGTGTCCTTCCCTACCCTCCCCCCCAAAAAAAGAAACCCGTCTAGCTGTTCTTTGGAAGAGTCTCTGAAGAGTCTGGATCAGTGGTTCTCAATGTTCCTAATGCTGGGACCCTTTAACCCAGTGCTCCATGTTGTAGTGACTCCCAACCATAAAATTATATCATTGCTACTTCATAACTGTAAGTTTGCCTCTGTTATGAATCATAATGTAAATATCTGACATGTAGAATATCTGATATGTGGGATCATTCAACCCATATGTGGTTTCCATTTACAGATTGAGGACCACAGATTCTCAATGACTCAACTTTAAGTATCTCCAGGGTTAGAAAATAGAGAGGTCCCAGCCTCCCACATCACCTAAAGAGAGATTTAAAGATCCACAGGCACAAATCTACTTTAGCTTCTAAAAATCTAGAATGCAGGAACTTGGTAGAAAAATGTCTAGATGGAAGCATTTAAGATAATGTAATATTTGTTATTTTTGTGGGGGACCTAGATTCAGATCACCACACCCACCTGGTGGCTCTCACCCATTCATACCTCCTATTCTAAGGGATCTGATGTACTCTTTTGACATTTCTGTGTACTAGAAATATACATGGTGAGTATAAATACACACAGGTCAAAGATCTATAGACATAATACAAAATACATCTAGACGCAGAAGAATGCAAGTACCAATACCATGCAGTTTTTAACACTATTGCTCTGTAGTATTGCTTGAGGTCAGGGATACTGATTCCCCCAGATTTTCTTTTGTTGCTGAGAATAGTTTTAGCTATCCTGGGTTTTTTGTTGTTCCAGATGAATTTGATAATTGCTCTTTCTAACTCTGTGAAGAATTGAGTTGGGATTTTGATGGGTATTGCATTGAATCTGTATAGTGCTTTAGGCAAAATGGCCATTTTAACTATATTGATTCTACCGATCCATGAGCATGGGAGGTTTTCCCATTTTTTGAGGTCTTCTTCCATTTCCTTCTTCAGAGTCTCGAAGTTCTTGTCATACAGATCTTTCACATGTTTAGTAAGAGTCACCCCAAGATACTTTATACTGTATTGGTACAGTGACAGGCAGGAGGATCAATGGAACAGGATTGAAGATCCAGAAATGAACCACACACCTATGGCCACTTGATCCTCGACAAAGAGGCTGAAAACATCCAATGGAAAAAAGATAGCCTTTTCAACAAATGGTGCTGGTTCAACTGGAGGTCAGCATGCAGAAGAATGGGAATTGATCCATCCTTGTCTCCTTGTACTAAGCTCAACTCCAAATGGATCAAGGACCTCCACATAAAGCCAGACACTCTGAAGCTAATAGAAAAGAAACTGGGGAAGACCCTTGAGGACATCGGTACAGGGAGAAAGTTTCTGAACAGAACACCAATAGCGTATGCTCTAAGAGCAAGAATTGACAAATGGGACCTCATAAGGTTACAGAGTTTCTGTAAAGCAAAGGACACCATCAAGAGGACAGATCGGCAACCAACAAATTGGGAAAAGATCTTCACCAATCCTACATCAGATAGAGGGCTAATATCCAATATATATAAAGAACTCAAGAAGTTAGACTCCAGAAAACCGAACAACCCTATTAAAAAATGGGGTACAGAGTTAAACAAAGAATTCTCACCTGAAGAATTTCGGATGGCGGAGAAGCATCTTAAAAAATGCTCAACTTCATTAGTCATTAGGGAAATGCAAATCAAAACAACCCTAAGATTTCATCTTACACCAGTCAGAATGGCTAAGATTAAAAATTCAGGAGACAGCAGGTGTTGGAGAGGGTGTGGAGAAAGAGGAACACTCCTCCACTGCTGGTGGGGTTGCAAATTGGTACAACCACTCTGGAAAGCAGTCTGGCAGTTCCTCCGAAAACTGGGCACCTCACTTCCAGAAGATCCTGCTATACCACTCCTGGGCATATATCCAGAGGATTCCCCACCATGTAATAAGGATACATGCTCTACTATGTTCATAGCAACCCTATTTATAATTGCCAGATGCTGGAAAGAACCCAGGTATCCCTCAACAGAAGAGTGGATGCAAAAAATGTGGTATATCTACACAATGGAGTACTATTCAGCCATTAGAAACAATGAATTCATGAAATTCTTAGGCAAATGGATGGAGCTAGAGAACATCATACTAAGTGAGGTAACCCAGGCTCAAAAGGTGAATCATGGTATGCACTCACTAATAAGTGGTTATTAACCTAGAAAACTGGAATACTCAAAACATAATCCACACATCAAATGAGATACAAGAAGGAAGGAGGAGTGGCCCCTGGTTCTGGAAAGACTCAGTGAAACAGTATTCGGCAAAACCAGAACGGGGAAGTGGGAAGGGGTGGGAGGGAGGACAGGGGAAGAGAAGGGGGCTTACGGGACTTTCGGGGAGTGAGGGGGCTAGAAAAGGGGAAATCATTTGAAATGTAAATAAATTATATCGAATAAAAAAAATTAAAAAAAAAGAAGAATGCAAGTAGATGTTAGCTCTTCGGAGGAAGAAGAGCTTGATTTTTACTCTGGGTATAGGCCAGACTCAGTGGCGCTTTTGCAGGGAGTTAGATAGCACATCAGTTATGTGTGGTATCATTACAGTGGACCAGAAGGGTGGGTACTTCACCTTCTCAAAGCCCATTGGATCATGAGGAAACACCAGGGACATTCTACAAGAAAACCAGCAGCATAATCAAGGAAGAACTTGGAGGAAGCCCAGTCTGAGAGGAGAAAGGATGACTGAAAGCAACAGAGTCCAGGGTGGGAGCTGTGATAGGAAGAGGGACATGGAGTGGCAAAACTGGGGCGAGGCATCTAAATGTTTCCAGTTTGATCAGATTGAGAAATGCCTGGTAGGTTAGTAGAGTGAAACTCTGGGTATGGCTTAGGGGTCATTTTTAGTGTTACCGAAGATGAAGATCTGTCCCAAATATGAGTGTCAGCATCTTAAAGGTTGGGGACCCAGATAAGGAAAAAAAAAAGGAAAAAGGAAAGAAGAAAGTGAGCTGAATGCAAGTGTTCATCTATCTCGGTTCCTGGTGTGCCCAGATGTGAACACCTGCCTGCTTCAGCTGCTGCAGAGCTGCTGTCTGACACCGCACCATCCCTATTATGATGGATGGAGTCACGTCAAAGCAAGAGCCAAAATAATCTCCAAAGCTGGCTTACATATGGTATCTGGTATCACCACGAAAAGGTGGCCAACTAAACTCCCTACCATGGATGACTGAGATCTTTGAAACCATGGGACAGAGTAAGTCCCTCTATAGTCAGGATGACATCTCAGGAATTTGGTTGTGGTGATAGGGAGTCCAGCAGGACTCTGTGGTTGGGACTTCAGGGCTTTCTTCAAGTGAAGTGGAAAGAGTGAGAACATTTTACCTTGTACCAGATCATTGAGAGAAAGTTTCAACTTTCCAAAGCTTATCATTTGACTGTGGACATTTTGTGC
The DNA here is from genome assembly GCF_947179515.1 of Apodemus sylvaticus. Taxonomy (NCBI): domain Eukaryota; kingdom Metazoa; phylum Chordata; class Mammalia; order Rodentia; family Muridae; genus Apodemus; species Apodemus sylvaticus. The sequence goes on along the minus strand of NC_067488.1, from coordinate 56,850,507 downwards.
ACAGCCTTCATGGTGGGAATGAAAGTTCCGTTATCTTTCCTTTGTGTGTTGTGTGTGACCAAGATTAGAATCATGAATGAATGTTAAGCGTATCAAATGCCTTTTCTGTGACCATTGAGATAATCATTTTTTCCCGTTTGTCAATGTGCGGTAACACTGATTTGCATCTGTTTAACCATCCTTGCATTCTAGGGTTGGATTTCCATAGTCAGTAGTCAGGGTATGTGATCCTTTTAGTGTGCTGCTGACTGTCATTTTTTGATGCTTGACTGAGGATTTTTGGACCTCTGTCTTCCTCAGGTGTCCAGAACTTTAGCTTTCATTTCTTGTGGAGTTTTTGATTTGGGTACCGAATGTTGTTGACCTTATTAGATGGCTTTGAAGGTGCTACTGTCACTTCTAGTTTTACAAACATTTAAGGATGATTTGCTATTGATCCTTTGAAGTCTGTAGAATGCACTCATGAAGTAGTCTGACTCAGGGCTTGTCTTTGGTGGCAGTTTTATTTTATTGATTTAATTTCACTTGTTACTGTTCTATTCTGCCTTTCTGTTTCTTCTTGATTAGGGTTTGGTCAGTTGTGTGTTTCTAGGATGTTACTCATTTCTTTTGGGTTATTCAGTTTATTTGATACCTAGTTGTTCCTAATAGTCTCTTGTGATGTAAAAATAATAGTACTATGAGTTATTTTCTATTATGTTTGCACTTTCATGGCTGATTTTTGCCTTCAAGCCTTTTTTCTCTTTTCTTTCTTTTCCCAATATAATATTTTTATTGATTCTTTGGAAATTGCACAGCCTGTTCCATGAGCACACTCATTTCCCAGTCCTCCTGTGTCTACCCAACCAACCCTTGTGACCACTCCCCCAACATTAAAATTAAGAAAAAACAAGTCCAATTTGTATCATCTACATACTCACTGTAGCACGGTTAAACTTGCCCCTGAAATTGAACTGAGTTGTTCTTCTCTTACACCCCTCCTACATCCATCATCTGTGGAGAGCGCTAATGCTCGCATCCTTACCACACACTTTAAGAGTTCTTCTCAATGACTTCCAGTCTATGGCACTACTTTTTGGGGGCAGTGGTTTTGGAGTGGGAGTAAGGGTTGTCACAGGGTCCATGCCCCTCTTTCTCAACTATGTATCTGTAATCATCATCAATATCACTGCAAAAGTAGCAGGGATCATAGTCTTCTACAAGGTTTCTGGTGACAGCATAGACAATGCATGTGGACTCAAGTTATAGTAGAACCTAAGACCCAGACAAGGTGCTCAGAGACTTCCTGGAGCATGGGCATTACCATGGACTCATGAGGCAGCACAAGCTACACTGGTCAATATGGCCCCCAATGGAAGCATGGACCACAGACATCAACATGACTTCAGGCTACATCATAGACCATAGGCATCTGCATGCCATCTCAGGCTGCAACATGGCCATGGGCATCAACACAGATCCCTACCACAGTAAGACCAAGATTCCACATGTGGCCCTCGGTGGCAATAAATTGTCAGTGGTGATCCAGACATAGCAATGGACTCATGTGGCAGTGCAGGCCACTCACATCAGCCTGGTCCTCATTGGCATCACATCTCCAGCTCTGCCTCCTTGCACAGTGCACACACCACTCTGTTTTTCTATCTTTCCCATCTCTTCATCACACATTTGTTCATCAAAGTGGTACCCTCAGCCCATGCTGTGAGGTGTGGCAGCCTGGCTCTGAGCCTTTTCTTTTTGTTTCTAGTTTTGGCTTTATCTTTTTTACATTGCATTCTGACATTTTTGTCTCTTGAGACAACATTTATCCAGAAGTGTCATATCTGATGTCTATATGGCTGCACCTGCTTTCTTTTAGATATCAAGCCCACAAATGAATTTTCCATTTGTCTCTTTTGAACCCATGTGGTTTTAAACATATCGTGAGTTTCTTGTAGACAGTATGCTGTTGGATCTTGGTTCAGAGTCCAGTTTCATCCATCTGATTTAAATATTTATTAACAGATGACATTTGACTTTGGTCACATTGCTTATTGTTTGTATTTTGCAGTTATTGCACCTTTTGCCCATCTTACAGAGTACAGCTATGTCATATCTTAAGCTTGGCAGTGGTTCCCATAGATTCTTGCTATTCATACCCTGGATGTCTATTGTAGATTTGTTCTGTTGTATTCATGTTGACGTTGTATATAAACAACAATGTTTGTTTTGTATATAAACATTTATTTTGTATTACATTTTATTTTATTTATGTGTGTATGTGTATATAAATATGTCATAGTATGTGTGTGGAAGTTAGAGAACAACTTGTGAGAACCAGTTTTCTTTTTTTATCATATAGGTCCTGACCACTGAACTTGAGTTGTCAGACTTGGCAGCATACACTTTAATCTGTGGAACCATCCTATCAGCCATTTGTTTCAAGTTCATATGAATTTAATCCCACCACCTATAAAATACTATTCATTGCCTCTTGTAATACCATGTCAGTTTTTTCCATATTGTGTATCCATGAATATGTTTGTATAATTCCTCATGTACATTAGGATTCAAGATCAGGTTACACCATCATTATAGTCTTACATTATTCTGAACCCACCTGACTAGTCAGTTACTTTACCCTATGAGACCTCTGTTGTCATAGAGCTTTATATTGTTCTTTAGTGTAGTGTAACCAGTATGCAGCCTTGCAGCTGTTTTGTAAGGCAACTGTAACGGTGTTAAGTTCACTCAATTGTGCTCTTGAAAGGACCATTCCTCTTTAAAATTTAAATTTGTCTGTCTTTTAGATTTCAAAATTCTCTATTTTGTATATTCAAACAGTGGCTGCAGTTCTCTGTTACATTTTTCTGCTTGATCAGCTGTTGCAGCTCTCTCTGTCTCTGTTTCTCTGTGTCTCTGTCTCTGTGTCTCTGTCTCTGACTATCTCTCTCTCTCTATCTCTCTGTCTGCCTCACACTTTCTCTCTTTGATACATTTTAAAAATTTTCACTCATTGTATTTTAGCCCCCGAGTTTCTGTTGGGTTCTTCTTATCCTGTGTTCTTTTTGTAAACAGTCTCACTTTGTTCATCCATTCTTGATTTCCTTGAGCTTGAAGGTACCACACTCATACCTGACTTTGCAGGCTGTATTTGATGGGAAAGGGCTTTTACCATGTGTGTGTGTGTGTGTGTGTGTGTGTGTGTGTGTGTGATGGTACAGAGTGGGTATACCCTGGAGTGAGCAGCTTCAAGTTCAGGGAGGCAGAGTTGTGCTTCATTGTTCAACTCTGCTCAGGTAAACTCTTATGAAGACCATGGTGTCCATGTCAGCCAAAGTTGTGGGTATCTCCTGTGGAAGCAAAGGCTCCTGGGATATTGCTGCTTTCCATATCATGGAGCAATCATGAAGAGTCACTTCAGTCTTGTTTAGGAAGCACACAGTATCATGGCCTCACCAGCTGGAGTCAGTTAGTAGTGGCTGCAAGGGTCCTGCTGCTAAAAAATACTGCTAGAATTTCCTTGATTTTCTTTTACCCCAAGGGGCTGAATACATAGTTCTGCTGCCTGGGGGACTAGGGCAATGCAGTAGAAAACTTTCTATGCCTCTTATGCAGTCACTGAAAATGTGTTGTGTTCCATTGGCTCCTGAAGTTCTTTACTGACTGTGAACTCAGCTGGAGTGATGGCTGTTGTTTAATTAGAGTCTCAGGGTATAAGTGGTAGGACCTTCTAGCCTACCATCTCTCTGAGTTGCATCTTCTGAACCAATCTCATTAAATTTGTGTTTGCACATTCATATATCCAGAGAAGGCACAGTGTGGGAGACAGATCTTCTCTTGCTGTTTAGGAGTGTGGATATGTCTATGGAAGGGAGGCATGGCAGACATGGCAAAGGAAAGAGGGAGAACTCTGCTCTTCACTGGGATTCTTTGGGTCCTGGACTCATTGAATATTTGTCATCCAACTTTTGCACTAGAAATGGTCCATGTTATCTAGACATGTATCTGGATGTAGCTAGCTTCTGACCAATGGTGCAGAGTGAATGAACGTGACCTTTGGAACTCTTGTGAAGTGCTCCCATGGACCAGTGATGGCTTCAGATGGTCCTCATCACACTGAGTATCTGAGAAAAGCTAAGCTCCACACTCTGGCCCTTCTCTCCTGGAGACCAAGAGGCTCTCTATGTCTGCAATCTGCTCAAGTGAGGAGGAAGCATCTGGGAACAGAGTGATATCATTACCTGTCAGACAGTACATGACCACCCCTCTATCTATCAAACAGGCCTGATGAAAAAGTAGGCCAAGCATGGAGCAGAGTCTCACCAACACCTTTGGCATTACCAGCAAGCAAGAGCGCTTATGGACCAGTGCCTCCTGGATCCAGCCATGTGCTCCACATGGTTCTTTAAGTCTGCTTGCTGGCAAGCATACGTCATCTCCTGAGCATAACCCCCTTGACCAGGCCCTCCCTAGCAGGGTTTCTTCATGAAGGCGCCGTTCTTCAGTGCCAGCTGTTCTCAGTTGTCTGTTAACTAGGCTCTGTGTTCTCACGTGTGATCCTCGGCCTGTTTCTCAAGAGCTCACCCACCCATAGGCATGCAGGCCCAGCTGCTCATCACAGAAGACACTCCCCTTGGAGTTGCTCTCTCTGTTAGAAGAGACTTTTCCCCAGGACGGCTTTGTGTCAGCATTTTCATATTCAGCTTCCAAGGCATAAGGATTAAATTGGATTTCTGCTCTTCCTGGAGATGGAACATGGGCAGGCATTCTCTCTAGGTATCTCCACCTCAAAGGTCCAATGAGGCCTTCAATCCTTGCCCATGGGGAGGGACTGTTAGCCAGGCAACTGTTCGAGCTGAAGTTATTGCATCTCCCCCCAATCCACCTTCCTGTCTGCACAGGACGCTGAGCCTGTTTAATGCTTAAGAGGGTAAGGACCAGTATTCTTGGAAGATTCAAGAAGTTTGGCATGGCAGTTACTGAGTGAGATCCCATGAGCAGAGTTAGACACTGCTATTCGCTCCAGATGCTAGCAGCAGGGTAAGCTCTGTGTCTCTGTCTCTCTAACTTTCTGAAACTGTAAGCAAGCCCCCAACTAACTGCCTTCCTTTATAAGTTGCCTTGGTCATGGCTATACGACAATAACTAAGACAGTTACCTACACTCTTTTCTGGTAGCAGTCAGCCAAGTCGATTCTTGGTGCTGCTTTGCCTCAAGGACTTTTGGCTGAGAGAAGAATCCGCCTGAGTTTTCTGATCTTTCAGTCTTTATAAAAGGAAGGAAGGGGAAACTGGGCCCATAGTGAGTGACAGGTGATAAAGAGGAAGAGTTTGGGAGTGGCAAGTGATGAGGATTTTGAAGCCTCCACAGCATACGTTCTGTGCCCTGCTTCTTAGCCCTGCCCTTGAGAGTTAATGAAGGCAGGGGTGTGTAAATGGGATACATACACATATGCATGCACATACGCATACACATACACACACGCACACACACACACACATATATATATACATACTCACATACACATATATACATACATATATATGTACATATATACATATATGTGTATATATACATACACACACATATATATATATCTTCAGGATCCAAGGATAGGTTGCTGGGGCTCCTAAAGATGCATATACTGCAGTAGGTCAGGGCTGCCTTAGCACAAGGTAGGAAGATACACAGAGGAGAGGCTTTGGATCTCCCAGCTACTAGAAGGTATCAGGGACCAAATGACAGGAGTAAACGTGCCTAGAAAAGACTTGAAACGTGAGGAAATGTGGACCTCTGTCCAGATGCAGGATTGTAGCCTGACAGCAGTGAATCTCAGTGTGAACCGGGTCAAGCTCATTGTGAACTGGTGTCAGCAGGCTGGCTCAGGTAAGGAAATGCCAGCTCCCGCCCTGGGAGGCATGAGCCCGCTATGGGTCCCAGCCCCTGTCTTGATAAGGGAGTTGCATAGGCTTTGGGTGTTTCCATCTCAGGTTCTTGCTTAGCTTAGTAAGGGGCTCCTGGGCTAGCACTCTGAAGGGTGAGCAGCACCTCTCAGGGCTACAGGTCTTGTTGCTAGGCTCTGTTAGTTCCTTGTCTTGACACCTCTTGGGATGTGCAGTCCCAGATAGTCCCATCTTGAGTTGTTTTGTTCTGTTCATCCAGCTCTAACAGAGGAAAACACCCTAAAAAGTATTGCCCAGACCGATGCCCCCTCATCTCAGAGTAGCCCAACGCTCCTTTGCCCTCTCTCTGAAACATTATGAATGAACTATCCAGCTTGTGGCTGCCTTCCCTGCAGCCAGCAATGAGCTTGCCTTTGTTTGAGAAATAGGTCATTTTGCTGGGCCCTCTGGGCTACCAGCCGTTGGTGATCGTTTGATCAGAGTTATTAATTTGACTTGAAGAAAAATAATTTGCTTGAATGTTCTCACCCAGGATAGGAAGGGCAATGAACAGGGAAGGTCACCTTGAACTGCATCACCACCCCATACCCTGTGTATCATAAAAATCAGCAACTTGAACAGCGTGTGGCAGAGGGCACATGCTGGTCCCTGGCTCTGTCATTGGACACCCCCGGTGGCCGAAAGTCAGACCTGATTGTGGCTTTGGGTAGCTCTTGCTGCTAAGGACAATAGAGTCAAGGTACCTTGTTAAGTTTTTCAAATTTCCTTTAATTATGCAGTAAGGTTATATTTGTAAAAAGACAATTGCAAAGATAGTCCCCAGAGGTTCCAGATTCCACACACTGTTTCCACTATTGTTCTTACCACTTGTTTTTGTATTTGTTTGTTTTTGAGATAGGACCTCATTCCACATTCCATATTAGCCTCAACTCATGACAACTCTCTTGCTTCAGTGTCTCAGTTCTGGGATTACAGGAATGAGCCACCATGGTTGGCTTACTGTCTTATATTAGTATGGTGCATAAGATATATTAATGAACCAGCTCCAATGCATGCCAACAAACTCTTGATGTTTCCGTAGTGTCTTAGTTGAGGTTTTACTGCTCTGAACAGACACCATGACCTAGGCAAGTCTTATAAAGGACAACATATACTTGGGGCTGGCTTTCAGGTTCAGTGGTTCAGTCCATAATCATCGAGATGGGAGCATGGCAGCATCCAGGCATGCTTGGTGCAGACAGCTGAGCATTCTACATCTTCATCCGAAGGCTGGTGGTGGTAGCTTCCAGGCAGCTAGGATGAGGGTCTTAAAGCCCACACTCATAGTGGCACACCTACTCCAACAAGGCACACCTCCAAATATTGCCATTCCCTGGGCAACTCACCACACATAGTTCTCTCTCTCTCTCTCTCTCTCTCTCTCTCTCTCTCTCTCTCTCCATCCCTCCCTCCCTCCCTCTCTCTACCTAATGTTATATCTTGATTCTATTATGCCCCACAACATCGAGAGTCTTGGGAACCCAAAGAATAGCCTCTGTGTTTTCCTCCTTGGCATTTTATCTTGAGGGTCAAGAGGGCAGGAATGTCTCAGGGGGTTACTCTGGGGATCTATGGGCTGGGACTGGGATTTCATAGCTCCCGGAAGATTGATTCTTTGCCAGTCTCTACAGTGGTCAGGACATTTCCTAGGTGCCACTGAGCGGTGGCCGGCTCCTTGATTTTGATGACCAGGTTGGGGACAAGCTTGGGGAGTTGCTGGCTGGGTAATTTGTAGATTGTGCCTCAGTGGCTATTCATGTTTTCTCACATTTAACCTGGGAATGTAGGCTGCTGAAGACCCCAGAGCTCAAAAAGGACTCTCATGTCACAGGGCCATGCTGTCTTCAGCTCAGGGTGGTTTATATTGGCCTGGGTCACCCCATGGAGGTGCTTAGGCTCTCCCAGAACAGACATGACTCTCTTACTCTGCTCTTACATTCATTAAGCAATGAGCAGGACAGTCTCCAAGGACAGTTCCACCCAGCAGTGGGAGTACAGGCATTTCTTCTGCTGCAGAGCCTTTGAAATGCCTCAGTATATGGGAAACCTAATTCTACTTTCGTTTGTTTGGTGCATCATTTGTTTCTTTGGGTGTGACCTCTTATAGATTTACTTACATTGATGCTAGTCTATGTGACTCAAGTTGTCCCGGCTCTGGTTTTCCCGAATCTTTCTATTGGTGTCTAGGTCCATGTGTTTACATCCATTATTTTTGAGCAATTCCTCACGTTTTTGTAGGATGTCCCTAGCTTATGTTTTCTATCTCCTACTGCAGTACCAGAAGGAGCTGCTTCTCTCCAGAGTCTGAGTCAGGCTACTAGGGTAGAGCTGGAAACGATGCTGGGTAATGGTGCTCTGGGTTGCTGAAATGTAGTCTTTAGGCATTTCCCAGGAAAAAGAGCTCGGGAACATGTGTACACCTCTGCATCTATAGATGTTCCCACGTAGACTCCTCTCCACCTATACCAAGCTTCATCCAGGTCCTCCTGACTTCTGAAGCCTTCATCCCCATTTCTTGGATTCTCCTGGCCTCCTTTTGCATAGCTCTTTAACTCACACCCATATGGAGGAGCTCAGCCCAACTATTGCCTTCCTTTGTATTTGTTTGTCAACGCCACATATGTGTGTTCAATGACTCCAGAATTCCCAGATCACACTCCAGTGCATAACAATGTGAGCATTACTGCTTTTAGATTTAAATAAAAGAAAAGTGATGATAAAATGAAGAAGTGATTCATCTGGGAATTCTGTAGGAAGCTGTTGCAGGGCCATTCTCTTTACTAGACACTCAGAATTACAATAAAGAAACTGGCAAAGCACATGCTTTCCTGTAAAGTTTCCTGAGCAGCCTGTGCTTGTCTCTGAGGCAACAGCGGAGAGGCAGGAGGGGTGTCTCTCAGAGCTAGAAGATGCTGAAAACTCCTGCATAAGAAGCCTGAAACTCCACCCCCTGACCCCCCAGTAGGCTCTGACATAGTCCATGCCCCTGGCCATGCCCATACCCCTGCCCCATGCCTGATCTCCTTGGCCACAAACCTCTTCCTTCTGAGAACAGCATTTGCAGCCTGTGGTCCTTCCTTCCACAGCATCTCTCCTCACTTACTCCAAAGCCTGTTTCCTCTTATTTCCCCAAGGTCCCCTTGAAATCAACTCTCTCTACAGCTCAAATTGGCAGAGACAGAAAGAAAACGTGTTTTTCTTCCTGGATTGAATTGTAGTTTCTTCAGAGGCTGTCCCTCAACCTGTGTTCCCCTGTGTCCAGCTGGGTTTCTGTGGGAGCCTATGAGGAAGGAGGCTAAAGGTTATATTGCTGGGTGTACTGGGAAGGGCATCACTGCCATAGTGGGCTGGGACTTGCTTGACCTCACACCCCACAGGAGTGAATGAATTCTGAAATTCAAGGAATATCAACAGATCCAAATGTACTCTCCTAATGGCATATTCTAGAAATCTGCACAGCATTCAAGACTTGTAGCTCCAGTGTTCATCCACCCTGAACTTGTAAGGCAGAAACTAGCAGTCCTATGGAATACTTCAGTTAGCAGAAGGGAAACAGGGCCAGCTGTATGCAAGGTTGAACAGTTACATCACAGTATGCACACAGGAGCTAAGAGCCTACACGGTATAATAATAATAATAATATGGCAAAGCCTAGTGTGTGCATAGTGTGGCAACAGGAGCTGAGTATGAGCACTTCGTAGTAACATGGTATACATACAAGTAGCCAGGTACATGCACTGTGGGTCAGGACACTGCAGCCATGAAGAAGACTGGATGAGAAATAAGTGAGGATCCCTCTCCCCCCCCCACCCCTGGCCAACCCCTAGAGTAGATACCTCATCTGAAGAACAGGGGGAGGAGGAAGGGGATCTTGAACGAACAAGAAAGAATACAACATTTGAAATGTAAATAAAGAATATTTCTAATAAAAAAGAGATTACTGTTCAATGCATTGACAAGGAGTAAAGATAATATTCATGGTTTATTGATAGGAAGGAAGGAAGAAAGAAAGAAAAAGAAAAAAAGAAAGAATACAGTTCCTAAGGTATTAGGGAAGTGGGGAGAAGGGACACATCTAATTAGGGTGTACCAATTATACCAGTAACCCTGATGTATTTCTCAGGAGTCTGGCAACCTGAGATCTGTAAAAATCTCTCCAGGGAAGTAAGTCTGGCACCGGCTATTATCCTAGAATGCTAGAGGGTTGGAGCTTCACAGACAGCTCTCTCGGGGGCTGGCTATGTCTTCTCCAGCAACTGTAAGAAAGAGGTGGCAGTAGGTGCTCGTGGACAGGAGCCTGGGCTCCATTCTATCACTGACTACTGGGGTGTCAGGGCTGTGCATTCTGTCTATCCTCCTGAGTGTGGTGGAATCTGTTGATGCATTAACTTGCAATTCCTTAGCCTCACAAAGTTGGCGGGTCCAGCCCTCTGGTGGCAAATACATGCAGAACAGTCCAGAACCATGCATGTCTTTCCAGTGTCCTAGACTCTGGACCCTGCACACTGTCAGTTTGTCTGTTACCCTTATGGTTGCTGCCTTCTCTTTCTCCAAACATGCCATCTTTGCACTGGAGACTACCTTGCTCAGTGTCTCAGTGTCATAGCAGTCAGCTCTGGGGAAGGTATCTTTCCTCTTCCCTACATTTCTTTAGTTGGCACCACCAATCTGCTGACTGACTGTGAGCCACCTTCTCCCAGGCCACAGTAAGACTTTCATCCTGGAGTGATATGCCAACACCTGGGAATGAAGGGATGGCCAGCAGCCTTTCCCAAAGTCCAACGCCTTTCCTTGCCCATCTTGCCTTGTCTTACCCAGTGGCCTGTGAGTAAGGATAGCGTGAGCTTGGCACATGTACTCTGGAGATCAGACACCTGTACCTTAAGTAGAATTAAGATCAGGTGATATGTCTTCAGTTTCCTCACTGACTCCATCTAACTCCAAAGCCATTGGTCTGGTGGGGTCCCAATCACTTGGTCAGAGCTGCCCATTATGAAGCTGAGCTGCACATGAGCCTGCAGCCACTTTGTAGTACTCAGCTAGGTTTAGGTGACCCTCTTGGCCACAGGCAATGGGAGTGGAATAGAGAGGCTGAGAAGGAAAATCTTCTGGTGGATCCAGCTCTGAGGATGGACCCCTGATAGGGATCAAGGAGGCAAAGGTCAAAAGAAGGGACCTGAAAACCGGCACCAATTTTTGAGGACAGGATCAGCTCAAATGAAACAACTATGAGGGGGTAGAAAACAGTGAAGATGATCTTCACTCCAACCTCTGTTGTTTGCTATTGTTTGCAAAGACTTTCTCCTCTGTTTCTGCCAGGCTTTAGCAACAGATTCGGAGATACAACCATGGCAAATACATTCTCCATGGTTCAGGACTCTTAGAGGCACAGAGGCCCATGGGGATATTTCTGTAAGGAAGGGACTTATTTCAAAAAATTACCATGGATGGCAAGGGGCAGATTTTAAGTTTCTCTTTGTAACCTGTCTTCTCATAGCCCCCTGCTTACATCGCCCTCTCCAGAGCTAGGTCCTCTTGGGGTTTTTCTCCCAGCAACAGATCTGCCTCCATGTGATCTTGGCCAGGCGGTCATGAAGACTTGGTTGAACAAGACTCATTAGAGTAAGTTGGAAATCTGAGGCACCAATGGTATTTGAAGTCCAGAGAAGAATCTCTTCTGGGAACTTCAAGTTGGACCCTTAGACTATCAGGTGATTGGTTGTGGCCTGCCCACGTGAGAAAGGTTATGACTTTCTCACCATAGTCATACCAATGGGAGAAGATAGCTAAAGGCTGTCACAGTAGCATTTATGGTTATGTTTTATTCAACAGGTGGTTACTGGAGTCCAACCAAGGTAACACAGGGCTGACCTTTGTTCCAGTGAAGATGAAAGGGCAGCACATAGAGTAAAAGTCAATGTCTAAATCTCACACAGAATTGAAAGGAATAGACACAGACTTACTTTGGTTCCTCCTTTCTTGAATGCACAAGCCTGAGAACCCTCAAGATTTAAGCTCCAACTTCCATGACGCCCCTAAAGGCACTTAAGGACCTGTCCCTTGCCATCTATGGTAATTTTTTGAAATAAGTCCTTTCCTTATAGAGACACCCCATGGGCTTCTATCCCTCAAAGAGCCCTGAACCATGAGTAATGGGTTGAAACCTCATCTTTTCTCCAGTGAATCCACCCTAACTTGTGGCATACCATTCCCCCTTCCTCCTCTCTCCGTGGTGTGCGGGAGCTCACCAGTGGGAGTGGTGGGCAGCTCCCAGTTTTAGCATTCATACTAAACTTGCATGCCCATGCATACCTCCTCCCAGGTGTTCTTTAGGCTCAAAGTGAAGGGGTCTCTCCTCAGACACTACATTCAATCCATCCCAAGGATTTCCACTGTGTCCACATTTGAACCTGTCTAATCATTTGTGATGTCAGGATGCCGAAAGGGATCCTTGAACTGACTCTCAGTTTTCACTCTGCCCTGCCTAGAACATGTTTTTGACTATTATTGTAAATCTTTTCAAGAGCACTGTTTTTCTCAGTGAGGCCAGCACCTCTTCAGTAGATGAGAAGCCCCAGATAATGACGTTTTCTACTGTTTTACCCACCAGGCCCTCCGTGGACCTCTTACAGTGCTTTCAGCTCTCAGTTTTCTTCAGCTTGGTGCACAAAGGGCCACTGGTTAGGAAGTTTTCTGTCACTCACTGCCACTTGCTCCACCAGTTTTTCAGCTCCTAGCTGCCTTGTCATTAAAAAGGAAACCTTGCAGCCAGCCCCTCAAAAGGGCAACACAACCTTAACTTCCTCTGCAACTTGTCTTCAGAGGACATCAAGGCTTGGAGCACCTCATCAGCAAGCACATCTTTATTTTACCCATCTCTCAGTATATAAAGCCCCTTCTCTGGAGTTGTTTTTCAAAAACAGCTGGAAGAAATTGACTTTACCTGTCAGACACAGTGGATAGGCATTGAGACAAATACGGGGTTAACCAGAAAGCCCAAGAGAAGAATATGGGAAACAAGATGGCCACTGAGGTTTAGAAATGTTCTGAGGGAGTCTTGGGAATCCGGAAGGCCTGTTGCATGTTTAGGCCTTGTTTTGATGAGCTCCAGTCTTTCAGCCCAAGATGGCCTGGAGGTTCTGTAAAGGTAAAGGTCAGAGCTGAAAAGGCTTGACCTTGGAAGACACTGCTTAGACATTGTCCCCTAGCAGAGATGTGGAGGTCTGAGTCTCTACCAGTCATCCAAACCAATCAGGCAGAGACTTTAGAGGTCAAGCGGATCAAAGGATACAAACGTCACATACAAAGTTTTAAAAAGTTGTCCAGCTATGACAACAACAAAAATCAGAGAGTAGCACACCCTGGGCAAAGAAAGATTCTGGATTCCAGTTGTCACATACTATTTCATGTCCAGTTTTCAGGAAAGATTATGAGCCATGAGAAACAACAAGACACTGATTCCCATGCAGGAAAACTAGCTGCCAGCCAAAAACTTCAAATCACGACTTCAAGTATGTTCAGAGAGTAAAGGAAAATTATGTCTAGAAACTGAACAAAACTAGAAGAGAATTATTCCATTAAATAGAGGATCTGAGGAAGGGTATAGAGCTGTGCTTTTAGAATTAGAGAGTAGGAGATACAAGGTCAGAAGTGGAAAGTTCTTTAGAAGGATTCTGCAGCAGAGTCAAAACAGCAGAGGAAAGTCAGCAAGCTTGAAGGCAGATGGGTGAGTGGAGCTTTTCTAATCCATAAAAACAAAACAAAAACAAAACAAAACAAAACAAAACAAAGAAGAAAACCAAACAGAGGCTCAGGGATGTGTGGTGTGCCGTTAAGCATTAGAGGAGTCCCAGAAAAGGAGGAGAGAAAAGACTGGGAAGGTTTCCATGTGCACACACATAAAAAATCAGAGGGCAACTTGTTGGATTCCATTCTCTCCTTCTTCCATCATGTGGGTTCTTGGACGTGAACCCAGGTTGCTAAAATTGTATGGCAAACACCTTTATCCATTGAGTCATTTCTCAAGATCCAGGTAGGAAGTTTGAAATATAATTATAAACACTTTCACAAATATGCTGGATAAAGCAAAACAAAACATACAGGACCAAGAAATTCAGTGTAATTCTGAGTCAGAAGAAGGTAAAGGGGTCTACAAGCCACTCACATTATCCTCTTATCCTGCAGGTCAAAGGTTTCCTTGGGTCATCAGGGGAGAGTTCCCTGTGGCTCAATAAGACCTGCAATGAAGCAGTTTCTTAAAGGGGGTGGACTGAGATAATACTTGCAAGAACAAAACTATCAACCAAGTTTTTATCCCCAGCAAAACTAACCTTCAGAAATGAAGGAGAAGTTCAGACATCCCAGGTAAGGAAAGTGAGGGATATCTAATGCCACATTACCACTAAAATGTGTTTTTTTTTCAGGGTGGAATTGAAGGACATAGGCAATAACTCAAATTCAGAAGTGGAGGCAAGAAAGCAACTGTGCCAATGGGCTTAAAGGCAAGCATATAACAACTGTGCCAATGGTCTTATTTGCTTGTGTTTTTCCCATACCCAATTTGAAAGAGAATTGCATATAGCAATAATTATGAACCGTGTTGATAGGCAATCAATATAATAAGGTGTAATTTGTTTGAAAATACTGGCCCACAAAGTATGTGTGTGGGGAGAGATAGCTCACCGGAGCAAAGACTTTCTAATTCTGCTAAAATTAAACCAGCATTATTCTCACACAGATGGCTATAAATTAAGATATTAATTGTAACCCTCGGGGAAACACAAGTAAGAAAATGACTCAAAACAACATATGGGGGAATTGACAAGGAAATTACAAGGTATGCTAGAAAATACCTATTTACTACAAAAATGCAGCAGTGAAGACACAGAATAAAAATGGCATCTGACTGATAGAGAGCTAACAGCAGGCATACAGTAGATGCTGTCTGCAGAAGACATGAGACACAAATGGACTGACTATGAAGGGACAGCTGAATTAAACTGCAGCCATAGCCAAAGAGGCTGGACTACTTGTAAAACATCAAACATCATAGACACTGAAGAAAGGTGTTTAGTAAGGCTAGGTGCCTTCAGACACTATTCTAGTTGTGATTCTGTTGCTATGATAAAATACACTATCCCCCCCAAAAATCCATAATATCTAGGGAAAGGGTATATATTTCATTCAAGATTCTAGATTATATTACATTGTTTCAGGGAAGTGAAGATGGTGGGGACTTGAAACAGCTAATTACATGGCATGCATAGTCAAGATGAGAGAGAGAGAGAGAGAGAGAGAGAGAGAGAGAGAGAGAGAGAGAGAGCACATCAACATATGCTTATTGCCCTGATCACTTTCCTTCCTATTATATGACCCTAACTGAGGAAGCAACACATATTTTAGGCTTCCCACAATGAACATAAGTAAGGCAACCTACCCCTACCCCACAAACATGGCGACAGGTCAACCTGATTTAGACAATTCCTCTTGAGACTCTTTCCAAGAGACTCTACACTGTCAAGTTGGCAATTAGAACTAACCATCACAGGTGCCACTTTGAATACACAGCTGTCCTGGCACACATGTGGATTAAAAAAAGAGAGCTATCCACAGAGGGGACAACAGCAGAGGGAGTGGTTGATGGGGGGAAGAGACAGTTCAACTATAACAGGAGAATGAAGTGTCCCACTTTGATCAAGGGATGGAGTGACTGAGCTGAGGCGCAGTGAGGACACAGAGACAGGTCCACTGCCACACAGAGGGTATCTGGAGGATGTTCCACTCACAGCAGGGAGAAATATGTCATTTTTTTCAGGGCACACCAACTATTCTCCAGAAGAGGACATGCATCGGGCCACGAAATAAACCTCAGCAGGTAGAAAAGATTGGACTCAACACAAAGTCATCTCTCTGGCCACAGTGGAATAACATGAGAAATCAGTAGCAAAAGGAAATGTGGAGTTTTTGCAGCTGTGTGGAAACTGAATAACAGCCCCAGCCCCAAACAGCCAGTGATTCCAAGAAGAAATTGCAAATAAAATCAGGAAATGCTTTGATATATATATGAGAAGGCTTGATGGAACAGAGGGGACAATATGTTCATCTTTGAAAGATATTGGGAGAACAGGGGGAGGGAAGGGGGCTTATGGGACTTTTGGGGAGTGGGGGGCCAGAAAAGGGGAAATCATTTGAAATGTAAATAAAAAATATATCGAATAAAAAAAAAAAAGAAAGACGCTGAGAGGGATTTGGTGTGTAAAAGGAAATTTAGAGTTGAGAAGCTTTTATTAAAAAGAAGAAAGTTAGGTAGGTGTGCTGGTTTGAATATGCTTGGCCCAGGGAGTGGCACTATTAGAAGCTTTGGCCTTATCAAAGCAGGTGTGTCTTTGTTAGAGGAAGTGTGTTACAGTGGGTGTAGGCTTGAAGACCCTCATCCTAGCTGCCTGGAAGCCAGTCTTCTCCTATTTGCCTTTACAGTAAGATGTAGAACTCTCAACTCTTCCCACATCAACCCTGCCTGGATGCTGCCATGCTCCTACCTTGATGATAGTGAACTGAACCTTTGAACCTGTAAGCCAGGTCCAATTAAATGTTGTCCTTGTAAGAGTTGCCTTGGTCATGGTATCTGTTCATAGCAGTAAAACCACAACCAAGACAATGGCTATCAAGATGGATAAGTATGTAAAGGGACTTGCCATGAAGCTTGATGACCTGAGTTCAAACCCCAGAACTCATAAGTTGGAAGGAGAGGACAGACTGCTTCAAGCTGTTCTCCAGCCTCTTCCTGCATGGTGTGCATGCGAACACTCCTGTCTTTCACCTAAACACAAGGTAAATTCTAATTTTTTTTAAAAAGAAGGAAATTCTAAAAATACTTCTAGATTATATCCCAGTTAAGCCAACGGAAGACAGTAAAAAGAGGAGAGGAAAATTATAGAGAATAGAAAATGGAGAGAAAAAAAATGCATGAGAAGTTGCCCTACATTGACAGACAGATTCAATGCTGTTCCTGCCAAATATCCCTTCAATAAATAGGATAATCATGAAATACCTGTAAAGTTCAAGGGGTTCAGAATAGCTGAATCAACACTGGCTGGAAGGAAAGAACGGATCTGGGGGGCGGGAAGAATTTCTAGTCCCAGCTTACAACAGATACAGTAACCATGAACCAAGAACCATCACCCTACACATTCTCTAAAGGGGTGACTTTCATAGCGTGTAGTTTATGTCTTGCAGAAGAGGCCAGATTGACATTTTCAACGTGTTGACATTTGTCTTTGCACAGGGGAACACATTTTTTTTTGACTTGCCATGTTGGTGACTCCGGAAAGCGAGTGTCTTGTCTCAGAGACATAAGGGAGCACTGCCAGGCCCTGCTAGAGGAGGGAGATATACTATGTGGATGCTACAAGGGCACCCATAAAAGTTTAAGGGTATCGGGGTGCCATGGGCATCTTTAGTCTGTGAGAAGCCAGTAGCTTCATGCATGCAGGTGGACCTGTGCCTTTCATAAACACTTAGGCAGCAGTTCAGTCTACAGGAGGCCTTTCTCACCACAGGGTTTTCCTCCTCTTTGTAGACCTGGGCACTGCACAACTTCAAATTGGAAATTATAGTCAGGAATCATAGCTGTAAAATATCTACTGCTCAACTCATTCATCTTGGTGGGAGATGGAGAGCAGATTTTTCCCATCCAAATTCTTAAAGCAGGTTTCAAAAGACACAGGTAATAAGTCTGATGCTCAAGTCTTGACAGCAGCAATTAAGCCAGGGGCACTCCATTTGCATATGCTCCCCAGAAAGCACACCTGGTACCCCACACGCCATGTGCACAGTGGACAATGACTGCCCTCATCATCGGAGGCTGGCTCTCTGGGCAACCAGCAGCCAGCAGGCCTTTATGCCACCCTCATAAACAGTGATGGATTGTTTCCTGACTCTCCCCACTCTCAGCAGCTCAGAGGCCCCAGTGATGGTGGGAAAGAGGCAGTGGGAAGCTCCCAGCACAGGCTGCAGTCAAGGAGACCAGCTCATTAGTGAACGATCACAGCTCCTGGCTTTTCAGAGTATGCTGGGAGATCATTTCATTTATGGTTTGAAGAGATCTCCATCTTTTCCCATCGGATGAGCATGGGGAGGGGGCTCATGATTATCATGGGCATTTTTTCTACAAAGGTTTTATTTTTTTTTAAGGGGGGAGGAAGAAGAAAGTCCTCCCACAAGTATAATTTATCCTAAATTATTCTGTTTTATTCTCATGCCAAATATTTAATAAACGAAGCAATTTGGAAACCATTTAAAATGTTATTGATGAGGCAGAGCCTTGAAAATCAGCCCCAAGCTACTGCTTGGTCCTCTTGTTGGCCAAGAGATGATGTCCAGCACAGCTCCAATTTCAGAGTCATAAATATGAGCGGAGTTTCTAGGTCAAGGAGCTACTTGGAACTTAGCAATGAAATCAAGTTCTATGCAAATATTCCTGAGAGGTAAATGCCTTTGTCTTCTACACGTCCTGTTTGTCATGTGGTCCTTGCCTCACTTCGGTTTTCTCTCCACCCTATGAAGCATGGTGGAGAACACACATGTTGTTGACCATGGCTTTTCTATCTTTGTATGTGGTATGGATCTGTGTGGTTTAATTAAATGCATGGACTGACAGGTGGTTGTCTCTATGAGCTACACTATCAATGATGCTTCCTTTTAAACTTGCTGACGTGTTAGCTGCCATTATGAAGGATTCACCAGATAAGTCATGTTAAAAAATACTGTCTGTGGGTCCAGAGAGATCCATCAGTGGTTAAGAGCACTTACTGTTTTTACAGAGGAACTAGGTTTGGTTCCCACTACCCAGTTGATAGTTAATAATATATAATTTCAGTTCTAGGGGCCCCAATGCCCTTTTCTAACTTCTGCAGGTGTCATGCAGAGGTGTACTCCTCTGATAATGATCCCATGTCTCGGGCAGTATGATGAGGTCAGCTGGAGGCCAGATAATCTGCTCTCCTGGGAGATGGATGTGGCTATAGTCTGGGCACTGATGTGATCAGATGAAGTGTCATTGTAAAATCCTGTCTCCTTTCACATATGATGCATCTGGCCAGCTCTTTCCCCACTCCAGAACCCAGATTTATTTTATGTACATGGATGTTTGCCTGAATGTATGTTATGTGTACCGCATGCATGTCTAGTGCCTGTAGAGCTCAGAAGTAGGTGTTGGATCCTATGGAACTGGAGTTATAGTTAGTAATGAGTAGCTGTGTAGGGACTGGGAACTAAACCTGGGTCCTCTGGAAGAGTATCAAGTGTTCCTAACCATTGTGCCATCTCTCTAGCTCTGTGTGTTGTGGTTTGAATGTGCCCCCTAGTCACTGATTTCATTGGGGTATTTGGAGGTGGGGGCCTCTGATTAGGGTTGCTATCTGTCTGGGGGAATCTTGTGACCAGGTGCTTTCTGGTTTTCTTTATAATTAATTGCCTGGGGATGTTACTGAGGCAGTGATACCAGAGGAGGTGTCCCCTGCTCTTCACTCTGAGAAGATATGTGAGAGAGGATGAAGGGATCTTTCTGGGAGATGAAGGGGGTCATTTTGGACATCTACACTGATACCCCCCCACATGTTTTTCCTAGAGCAACAATTTTCAACCCGTGGGTCACAATCCCCTTTCCCATAGTCATCTAAGACTATTGGAAAACACACATATTTAGATTCGATTCATAATAGTAGCACAATTACAGTTATGGACTAGCAACAGAAATAATTTTATGGTTGGGAGTCACCACAACATGAGGAACTGTATCAAGGGGTCGCAGCAATAGGAAGGTTGAGAACCACTGCTCTGGGGGATGCTCAGGCAAGTACTCTCTCTGCTTCTCAGGCTTTGGGAACTCACCTCCGTCTCTGGTATTTTAACATAGTGTAGAGGATGAGGAAAAACTGTCCTCACACTGTCCCCTCGTGGTACTCAGGAGGGTATTGTTGGAACAGCCTGTTCTGAAAATGAGGCAGTGGTTCGAGAGGCAAGATGAAAGGATATGGTTGGGTGGAGCTCAGTGGTAGAGCGCTTGCTGTCATGCACGGAGCCCTGGGTTTCAATCTTGGTTCTGCCCGAAATAGAAAGGATGAGTGAGTGGGGAATAGAAAGCAAAGTCTGGGGACTGAAAGGGCCCAAGCCTCAAAGTGGAAAATGACATTATAGGGATATAGAAATGGGGAACCAAACCATGAATAAATGACCTAATGATGGGCCTATTTTATATCTTAAATGCCCGACATCATCCTACTAGTTTTATTTACTTGTATATGTTAGTCACTTATGAATTCATTTTTCAGTTTCTATTGTGTTTTCCCTGGACTTGAGATACTTTCATCAGTATCTACTGCACAAAACAAGAACGTGCAAGGCTGTGAAAATGTGGAAGGGACTCAGGGAGCAGAGGATGCTGATTGGTTCAGAGTTTGCAAAGAGCAACTCCGAGGGAGACAAACAACTCACCACAGGGCTCTGGGTGAAGTCACCTCAGTGTTTCAGAAACTCTGTTCCCATTATGACACTTGGCAGAATGTCCCGCTGCCAGAGAGTGAGGTAGGTGCTGTGGGGCCCACTGACCTACTGACCCACTACTCACTGATCCATTAGATTGTATATGTTGCAGCCCAGCCCTCCTTTGCCTATTAAGGCCACCTTTCAACTGAAGCCTCCAATGAGGTTTCCATGCCATGAAGAGAGCACAGAGCCTGCTTATGGTGGTTGGAATATACTTGGCCCAGGATGTGGCACTACCTGAAGGTGCGGCCTTGTTGGAAGAAGTGTGCCATTGTGGGCACGAGCTTTAAGACCCCGATCCTAGCTCCCTGGGTGCCAGTCTTCTCTTGTTTGCCTTCTGAACAAGACATAGAACTCTAAGTTCTTTCTTCATCATGCCTGCTTGTATGCTGCCATGCTCCTGCCTTGATGACAATGTATTGAACCTCTGAACCTGTAAACCAGCCCCAATTAAATGTTGTCCTTATAAAAGTTGCCTTGGTCATGGTGTCTGTTCATAGCAGTAAAATCCTAACTAATACACTGCTGATGGCCTCAATCACCTTCACCACAATTCTGAGTCTCACCTCAGGTTAATGGGTGTACTGGAGACAATTTCTGTTTACAAGGAATGTCTGAGAGAATCCAGAGCAGGAGACTTGTAGAGGTGTATGAGATGGTTGTGGTGGGGCAAGGGCAAGGGAATTTTTGTATTACCATTACATTATTCTGTTTAAAAAATATTACTAAGAGTGTAGCTGGCTCACCACAGTCATAAACATTAAATGGTAAACATTCCTTCAAACTAAAATTTCTAAGGAAAATAAGACCATTGAAAGAGATAATGCAGTATTAATGCATGAGGCAAGGATAGGGTACAGGCATATGCTGTGGGAGCCTGGGCACATGACTGCTCTGGGCTGCCTGGGACAGGTGTCCCTGCTGACTAATTGAGTTGACCTTCTGGGTAGGCTTGCCAGATAGAAACCAATTAAATATTGCAGAATCCACACTAGAAATGTCTGTTTTTGTTTTACAGTAACTGAACCCAGGCCTTCATTTTTGACAGCAATTAGACAGCTGATAACTGATTTTTGAGATGGTCCTAGCTAAGGACAACAGAGCCCAGCTGTCAGCTTCGAGGGCAACAGCCTTCCCTTTAATTACTGTCTTTCCACGTGGGGCACAGCTCTCTTTCATTGGTGCAGGAAGAAGTGGCTGAAACAGGAGGAATTTGCATAGCTTATTTTTGCTAGAACCTTCTTATACATGATGAGTGGTTTTGACCTGTTTCTCTCTGGCCTCCAGCACTGTTAATTCAGATCCTATCTATAGTTCAGCTACCTTGTAATCTGAAACTTAATTTATAAATTTGAATATTTATAGTAATGTTATCTATAGCCCTTAGCTGGCTATTACCAACAACCTCAAAACCACTAGAAACAGTGCAGGGTGGCTGCCAGCTTCACGCCTACTATAACAATAGCCTCATGTTTCCCCAAACATTGCCCGTTTTCACAGTGTCATTCTGAATAAACTGGTTTCAGCAGGAAGACATCATCACTTGTATATGGAGTGATGGTGATGGTGGTGATGGTGTTGGTGTTGGTGTTGGTTGTGTCGGTGGTGTTGGTGTTGGTGTTGGTGTGACTCCTAACTTATGCTTCAGGTGCCAACAATCTCTATGGAAAGGGCCAAATGAAGTTAGGGCATAGGCAGTACAGCACAGGATGGTTTCCCAGCAGACAAGTCACTTGACTCTGACTTCCTTGATGGGTGTGCTATTGAACCTAATTCCTCTGATATGTGGATGTATTATACATGTGTTAGATGTAGTTGGTATTCATAAAACGATGCCTGATTCACCCTTGTACTACTGGGTGTGGAATACATTTACTGGCTCAGTGAATCTGGGCTGTATGCCTGTTGAGTGTCAGAGGTTTCAGGACGCTGACACTCAGTGTGCCTATGTGCATTAGTGTAACTCTGGAAGTCTCACCATGGACAGCTCCCAGCTTTGCCCTGTCTAGGTATCAATGCCTGCAGTCCAGGCCTCAATCAGTCAGGTTGGCTCTTGGGTCAAGAATCAAGACTTCTTCCTGAATGTCCTTGGGAATAACTTTGGACACTATGAAAACAGTATTTGACCAAATCAGTTTTTATCAAACTTGCAATTAGCATGCAGAAGAAAGAGAATGCAGGATTCCAGGGGATCTGAAACCTCAGCTTTTATCAATACTCAAGATATCATTGCAATTGCCTGTGCTCAAGGATATGTCTATATATTCATATATTTTATGTGTATGAGGTTTTGCTTTTCTCCTCCCCCCTCTTTCTCTTCAAGTACCCCAGATGCATGCAGTGCCCATAGAGGTAATACGAGAAGCCACATCTACAGGAAACTGCAGAAATGGGTGGTAGTGAGCCACTATGTAGGTGCTGGCAACTGAACCCAGGTTTTCAGGAAGAGCAAGGAATGCTCTTAAGTGCTGAGATATCTCTCCAGCTCTAAAATGGAGTCTTTATAAGTACTCTGGAGTGTGCCATCTTACAACCCCACCAGCAGTGAAGGAGTGTTCCTCTTTCTCCACATCCTTGCCAACACCTGCTGTCTCCTGGGTTTTTATCCTTAGCCATTCTGACTGGTGTGAGGTGAAATCTCAGGGTTGTTTTGATTTGCATTTCCCTAATGACTAATGATGTTGAGCATTTCTCAAGGTGCTTCTCGGCCATCTGAATTTCTTCAGGTGAAAATTCTTTGTTTAGATCTGTACCCCATTTTTAATAGGGTTATTTGGTTCCCTGGGGTCTAACTTCTTGAGTTCTTTGTATATATTGGATATTAGCCCTCTATCAGATGTAGGGTTGATGAAGATCTTTTCCCAATTTGTTGATTGCCGTTTTGTCCTTTTGACAGTGTCCTTTGCCTTACAGAAACTTTGTAATTTTATGAGATCCCATTTGTCAATTCTTGATCTTAGAGCATAAGCTATTGGTGTTCTGTTCAGGAACTTTTCCCCTGTGACCATGTCCTCAAGGGTTTTCCCCAGTTTCTTTTCTATTAGTTTCAGTGTGTCTGGTTTTATATGGAAATCAGTCTGGTGGTTCCTAAGAAAACTGGACATGACACTTCTGGAGGACCCTGCTATACCTCTCCTGGGCATATACCCAGAGGATTCCCCAGCATGCAATAAGGACACATGCTCCACTATGTTCATAGCAGCCTTATTTATAATAGTCAGAAGCTGGAAAGAACCCAGATATCCCTCAATGGAGGAATGGATACAGAAAATGTGGTATATATACACAATGGAGTACTATTCAGCACATCAGTACAGGGGGAAAGTTCCTGAACAGAACACCAATAGCGTATGCTGTAAGATCAAGAATTGACAAATGGGACCTCATAAAATTGCAAAGTTTCTGTAAAGCAAAGGACACCATCAAAAGGACAAATCGGCAACCAACAAATTGGGAAAAGATCTTCACCAACCCTACATCAGATAGAGGGCTAATATCCAATATATACAAAGAACTCAAGAAGTTAGACCCCAGAAAACCAAATAACCTTATTAAAAATGGGGTACAGAGTTAAACAAAGAATTCTCACCTGAAGAACTTCGGATGGCAGAGAAACATCTTAAAAAATGCTCAACTTCACTAGTCATCAGGGAAATGCAAATCAAAACAACCCTGAGATTTCACCTTACACCAGTCAGAATGGCTAAGATTAAAAACTCAGGAGACAGCAGGTGTTGGTGAGGATGTGGAGAAAGAGGAACACTCCTCCACTGCTGGTGGGGTTGCAAATTGGTACAACCACTCTGGAAATCAGTCTGGCGGTTCCTCAGAAAACTGAGCACCTCACTTCCAAAAGATCCTGCTATACCACTCCTTGGCATATACCCAGAGGATTCCCCAGCATGTAATAAGGATATATGCTCCACTATGTTCAAAGCAGCCCTATTTATAATAGCCAGAAGCTGGAAAAAACCCAGGTATCCCTCAGCAGAAGAATGAATGCAAAAAATGTGGTATATATACACAATGGAGTACTATTTAGCCATTAGAAACAATGACTTCATGAAATTCTTAGGCAAATGGATGGAGCTGGAGAGCATCATACTAAGTGAGTTAACCCAGTCTCAACAGATCAATCATGGTATGCACTCACTAATAAGTGGATATTAGCCTGGAAAACTGGAATACCCAAAACATAATCCACACATCAAATGAGGTACAAGAAGAATGGTGGAGTGGCCCCTGGTTCTGGAAAGACTCAGTGTAGCAGTATAAGACAAAATCAGAACAGAGAAATGGGAAGGGATGGGTGGGAGAACAGAGGGAGGGAAGGGGGCTTATGTGACTTTCGGGGAGTGGGGGACCAGAAAAGGGAAAATCATTTGAAATGTAAATAAAAAAATCGAATAAAATTAAAAAAAGAAAGTATCCAATAAAAAAAAGATAAAGAAAAAAACAATGAATTCATGAATTTTTTAGGCAAATGGTTGGAACTGGAAAATATCATCCTAAGCGAGGTAACACAATCACAAAAGAATACACATGGAATGCAATCATTAATAAGTGGATATTAATTAGCCCTGAAGCTCTGAATACCGGAGATATAATTAGCATATCAAATGATTCCCATGAAGAAGGAAGAAAAGGGCCCTAATCCTGGAAAGGCTTAATCCAGCATTGTAGGAGAGTACCAGGACAGAGAAGAGGGAGGGAAAAAGATAGGAGAATGGATGGAGAGAAGAGGACTTATGGGACATATGGGGAGGGGGGAACTGGGAAAGGGGAAAACTTTTGGAATGTAAACAAAGAATATATATATGCACTCTGGGTCCCCATGAGGATATAATCCATAGACCTATCTCCAAATCCAAGATTCTAGAGTGGCATCCTTGGCTCTCTCGTGACTCAAGAAACCCCAGTGGGCTTTATTACAGTCATCACACTGTGTTAAAGGTCACCACAGTTTCCCACAGGACTTTCCAGAGACCCTGAAAAGCAGGCATGGGAAATATTATGTGGGGGCGATGGGGCTGCTGGTTTTGAGCTCAGGTCAGGGACAGTTCAGATCCTTGAGGGGGCAGATCTATGCACAGCCAGATTCCAGACTTCTGCCACCAGTGTGGCAGAAGAACCAGTGTGGGTTGTTACAACCTCCCTTTCACCTCTCTGTGACTTCTTGGATGCACATTTGGTTTTATCCACATTGATTAGGCTCCTCTGGAGCATTCTGTTAATGTGATGGTGGAGCTGGATGATGTGTGTCTCGGGTGAGTGTTTCAGACTAGAATGTTTTAGTAATTTTTACTGTAATATACACATAGTGCTTCAGATGTGAATAACCTGCTCATCCATTTGTAAGACAGTTGTATAAAGAATCCTCCACATTTGCCCATTCAGATGGACTTAATATCAGCTCTGATTTTCTTCTGTGGGGACAGGGCACAAGTCTAGGAGTTGGCTGAGGATCCTTCTGACAGAATTCAGTCAGAAGCATGGGAGAGGATTCACCATAATGAGATTCATGGGTCAGGTTCCCGAGACTTCCGAAGCAACTGAGGCTCAAGAGCTGGGTGGGTGACCCTGACTACCATTATGATGTAGAATTTTGTGTGTTCTGAGCCCAATTCTGATCTCTATATCTTCTGTCCATTTACTGACCTGAAGACAGCCTGGGTCGGGCTCATGTGACCCCGAGGGGCACAGCCACACCTGGCTACACACAGCTGGATCACATGTTTGAATAGCTTCCTGCATGTTCCCGGAGATGTTCCTGAACAGAGGTGCACATTTTCCAGGAAACCACCATGGACTTTAGTCTATTGGACGGTGAGGAGGCACCACTTTGGTCTTTTGATAAAAAAAAAAAAAAAAAACCGAAAACAAAAAAGCACAGCGTGGTTGGGATAGCTTTACTGAAAGCAAATTAGAGGAGCTGAGCAGAATCCTGGGAGCAGAAGTCCTTCCCATTTGCTTCACTGGGAACAATGATGGGCATGTGGACTACAGTGGTTACTCCAGGATGTCCTTGAGGCCATCTGCAGGGACACATCCTCCTGCAGGGAAGAGTCTCCTTGCCATCAACCACAAGATGCATGTGTGCGGAGAGAAAGACAACTGTGGCAAAAAGGGAAGGACGATAGGGGGAGCAGTTATAACAGGAGGGTAGAGAGATAGCTTAGTTATCCACAATACTTTTTCCTTTTGGAATAAGTTGGGGAAAAAACAATATTACATAAACTAGGTTCTCAAGGTAAGAAAAGTAGAACTCAAGGATATATTTTTAGATGTGAAAATTCAGTTATACAATTGGTAACATTCAAAATTAACTTTTGTACAATTATGAGATACAAAATACAATCACAAAAGTAGTTTCTTTTTTTTCTTTTTATAAAAAAATTGCTTGAGCATTTAATATATGCGTGCGATGTGTTCAGTCAAATCCAAACCTCTGACTACTTCCTTATCTCTCTGCTGACCCTTCCCTCCCAACCTCATGTGTTCTTTATTTTAAACTCATCACCAAGTCTACTTGTTGCTGTGAGTGTGTACATGGGTGTGGTAGCAATGGGTATTCTATCAGGGGCCGTATCCTTGTGGCAAAAATCCATGACTCTCCCTTCTTTCAGTGGCTAGCAATGGCCAATATATGAGTCTATTGGGGCTATTCTTTTTCAAAGCTCAGCATGTGCAACTCCATGAGCCCCTCCCCCATCCGTGCTGGGATGCTGGCATTTCGGTTGGTTTGATCTTGGGCAGGCATTATGCTTTCGATCACAGCTGCTTTGGGTTCATATATGCAATGGCCCAAACATGTTCCCACACCCATGCATGAAGTGAAACAAGAATATTTTGCTACAGACATCTACTACCCCTGGCTCTTATATCTTCCAACCTCTTCTTCCAAGATGATCTCTGAGCTTGAGGTGGGAGTGGGGATGTGTGGTATAGACCTTCCATTTAGACCTGAGCATTCCAGTCTCTTAGTCTCTGCATGCTAACCAACTGTAGATGTCTCTAATCACCATCCAAGAAAGAAGAAGTTTCTCTGAAGAAGTTTGGGAGGTAGATTGACTTGGTACAGGAGGTTCCTTGTGGATGTAGGTAGGTCATAGCAGGGGAAGCTAGGGTCCTCTATTTGCTGTAGGAAGTTCCCGTGGAGTGGACTGGACTTCTGAGGCAAAATTCCTGGGAGCTCCAGGCTCTTACCATTGGCATCCACACTAATCCTGAGCACAGGTCTCAGGAATGACTGTGTGCTGAGCTATCAGGTGACCTGTAAGCATGTGCGCAGGGGGAGGGGCTGAGGGTGGGGAAGAAGCTGGGGGAAGAGGGAAGCCGGCCTAAGCTGATTTCCTGAAGAGATACTGAGGTGGATGGAATGGCTGATTCACATAACTCCCTTGCTCCCAGTGTGTGAGAAAGACCACAGAGACAAACGAGGCAGAGAGGAGCAACCGATGAAGCAAGGCCTGGAAAGTTGGTGCCCTGTTCTTCTGTGCTCTCAGCAACATTCTGGGAGATTAAGGATTTTGATGGGAACAAAGGAACCAGGAAGAGGCCATGACTGCTGACAGTCTCTGTGGGTGACTTTTTTTTTTTTTTTTGAATGAAAGCAAAGGCAGAAGGGAATGAATATTTCTGATAAAGTCAACTTTGGCTGAGGAAACAAAAGGTGAAAAATCACCACAATAACAAGACAGCCTGGTAACAGATGAATGGCAGCCACATGACCAGAGACTGCTTATCATCAGAGGAAAAGAAGGGATGGGCAGGGCAGAAGAACAACTCTGGGAGGCTGAGGCAGGAGGCTCAGGAATCCAAGGTCAGCATTGGCTACAGAGTTCTAGGCTAATCCTGGCAACTTAGGAAGACCATGCCTTGAAAAAACAGCAGCAACAACAACAACAACAACAACCCCAAATGATGGCTGAAAATGCAGCTTAGAGGTAGAGTGCTTGGTTGACTAGCATGTGATAGGTCCTAACCTTAACTCTTAGTATTGGAAAAAAGAAAAAGAAGGAAGAAGGGATCTGTTTGATATTCTAGTAGAAAACTGGGCAAGGGAATCCTTCATCCTTTTACCTACACTTCTGTGTATCCATATGTATCCACTCATTAATGTATCCACCTAAAACACACACACACACACATACACACACATACACATACACACACATACACACACATACACATATACACACACACAAACACACACACATGCACACACACACACACGTGCACACATACACACACACACACACACACACACACACGCGCGCGCGCGCGCGCGCGCGCGCGCACACACACATACATTTATACATATACCCATTTCACATTTTCTTTTGATCCCATTGGAGGTGTGGCTTTCAGGACACTAGCCACCTACATCGTGTTATGAGGAGGAGTCATGTGATTTCTAGGAGAGTCTGAGAGGATCACACACACATACCATTTCCCCTTATATTATGCTCAAGAACTTTTATTCTGAGGAAATATTGATGCATCTGCTAATGGGATGTGCCAAAAATCGGCTCGCATAATGTTTGCTGCGGTGTTGTTTATAATAATTGGAATTAGAAACAACCTGAGGATTATATTATACTCATTCTGAACACCCATATTCATAAAGCAGGATATCACACCCCTATAAAAATGATTTTGAGGAAGGATCTCTCGTAAAACAAGACGCATCCATACTTTTAAAGATGGAAACCAATTTACGAAACAATATATCAGAAGCAGACCTAACGAGAATTAAAATCTCTGCCTGAAATTGCCACAGCACTTTATAACATTCCAGGAGAGGAATGAAAGAGGAGGCTAAACCTCAGAGACTGAGAGTGATTGTGGATGGGACCATACATCACGTATGGCAAATAGCACAGCTGTTGCCTGGAGGGTGACAGCCAGCCCAGGACTTGGCATTTGGCCAGCAACCACCCAATTCCATAATCTCTGCCTACTCATCCAGGAATGGACCCATCAGAGGAAGGTAAATACATTTCCTGACCAATCGTTCTGGATCCTGGCTACTAGCGCGTCATCTCAGTGTCCCCAGGGACCAGTGCCGATAAGGCTACCGGGAAGCCTTTCTTTTCCCCATGCCTCAGGCTTCCAGCAACTGTTCCTTAACTGTCTGCAGGCTTGGCTCAGTACAGCCATGATGGAGAATCCCCCAGGTAGAGGCGGTGCTGGACAAACAGTCCTTATTTAATCACGTGGGCATCTCTTTGCATCTTCTACTCCCTCAGCAGAAGTGCTCTGAGTCCTACTGTGCACCACCAAACACGGCAGACATGGCCTCAGCTTTGCTGGGTTTCTTACCTCAAAGCCACTGTGCCCCACTGTTCGGGTCAGTGAGTGAAGGGTGAGTCAGCATTGTGCTGGGTCCTCTGCTCTTGGGTTGAGGTCCTGGGCCATCTGCTCTTATAGTGTGATGCCTGGCCACAGCGGAACTGCTATACCTTCTTCTCTCTGATAGTATTGACTTCTATGTCATAGGTTTTGCTAATCTGTGAATTGGAAATGCTTTCTTGGGAGGAGGGTCTGGTATGGGATAGGGGGTGTCCTGTGTCTTCCCAGATGGTTCTTGAAGATCACAGTCTGTGGTCCTTATCAAATGTGGATCTCACTGGCCATGATCCTCACTGACTGTCACCCTTGGGAAGTCCACTTGCTATGGGTACTCAATACAAGTGGCCAAGGGTATCTGTCTCAGTGGGTGAGAGCTCAGCATGATTGGGAGACAGCCTGTCCAGAGTCTCTCCTCCGGGGTGCAGACTGTCAGGTTTGCAGCTCCTCTAAGCATCTTTGTTAGATTGGCCAGAGTCCTGTAGAAGGACTACCATCTCCCAGGTTAGATTTGAGTCCTCTCCTCCAGCAGAAGGATCCTGACTCTGTGTGGGTGGGCTGATCCTCATTCCCAACTGCTTTTCCAAATGCTTTGACCATCTCCAGGGAGCTCAGGACCTTCTGTTTGTCCTGGGGAATGCTGGAGTCTAAGAAGCTGTCCATGAGTGATGGCTTCGCAGGAAAAGGGAACATGACTTCTCAGGCCCACACAGTGGAAGATTTTCCAAAAGTTTGAAAACTTGCTTTAAATGATGATGATGATGATGATGAATATTAATAGTAATAATAATAATAATGCCAATAAAATGGCTTAGGAGCTGCTTAACACTGAACCAGATGACCTAAGTTTGATTCTTCTTTGTTTGTTTGTTTGTTTGTTTTGGTTTTTTCAAGACAGGGTTTCTCTGTGTAGCTCTGGCTGTCCTGGAACACACTTTGTAGACCAGGCTGTCCTCAAACTCAGAAATCTGCCTGCCTCTGCCTCTGCCTCCCAAGTGCTGGGATTAAAGGCTGCCACCACTGCCTGGCTCTAAGTTTGATTCTTAGGACCTATAAGTTAGAAGGAGAGAACTGACTTCTGCAAGTTGTCTTTTGGCTTCTACATATGCACCATGACATGCCGTCAGTCCAGACAAAACCAGACATTTCACGGTGTGAATGTAAGGCAGGATGTCCTGGCTGTGTCAGCAGGCACCACGCAGGTGAGGACAGCAGGCTCAAGCCTGTGTCAAGAACATTGATTGCGCTGGCAGGACCAGAGTTTACAGCATTCCCCCACTCTGCCTGCCCTCGAAGCTGACAGACATGAAACAAACTGAAACCCAAATGTAGGGCAAAGTCTCCTCAAAGTCAAACCCGAAACATTTCCAGGAAAAATCAATTAAGCTACAATTCAGTTATGCGGGCGGAGAAAAGATGAAACTGTGGGAGGCCTTGGGTGCAGACTGGATACACCTTCTAACCGTGTGCGGAGCATAAAGAGGCCAGAACAACAACGGCGCTTTCATCTCGCTTTGTCAATAAAATTAAACTTGAGATGGAAGATCTGATTCAAAAATAAAATTAGAATGGGAAACCAACCTTCTAGTTGAGCTACAGAACTCAGAAGGATGCTTTGAAAGAGTTCCCAAGGGGAGAGAGAAGGGAGGCAAGGGAGGAAGAAGTAGGGAGCTGAGGAGGGAGGGGAGGGAAGAAGACGACGGGACAGGGCAGAGGAGGGAGGGGAGGGAGGGAAGGAACAGGAGAAAGGAGGGTGGAGAATGGGGAGAAGAAGATTAAGAAGGGGAGTAGGGAGGGGAAGAAGGGTAGAGAGAAGAGGTGGCGGGAAGTGAACCTAGCGTCCTACCTAGGCTGTAGGCTGTCCTAATGCAGGCTGATGTCCAAACTCACCACCCATTGACAAGGACACAGTAGAATCTGCTAACAGAAGGGGATCAGAAAACAGATGATCTCTGGGTTTAAAAGGAAAACAGGGTAATGAAAAGTTTCCTGTGAGCTGAGAGACAGGGCTGACTCTGCCTCAGATGGCAGGCTTTTGCCGTTTATCATGGGAGCGCCTTCTATTCTCATCTGTCTTTACATCTGTTGAGCTGCTCCTCAGAGTAAGGACACACTGGGCAGTGACACCACGTGTGTAAATGGAGGATCCAGAGTCCCACTCAGAACAGTAGCAAAGAGCTCCTGGGCAACACCATGAGGCTCGCAGAGCCCCCCCTGCTCACAGTTGGTCCTTGCAGCCCTTATCCTTCCAGGAGACTTGGAGTTCGGAAGATTCCTAGATAGGCAGACAGATAGGGAGAGAGGATATGACTAGATCATAAAGATGGTTGGCCTCCAAGATGTCTGGCTTCCTCGCCCTCCTGACCTCAGACAAACGCCTGGCAGCTTAGAACAAAGGCCAGGTAGCCTTTTTCTCCTACCAGTAGGGCCTCCTGCCAGTGAACTGGTCTGCCAAGTTGGAAACCAGATCAGGAAGTGTTTGCCTCAAACTTGTGAGCCTGTCAACTGCTCTGACTTTGTTCAGACTGATCCAACCTTAAACTGGGAAGGAAAGACAACCCTCAAAGACCTTAGCCCTCAGGAAAAGACCAGGTTTTAGCTTCCCAGTTCCCACCTCTGCTTTATGGTGTGGGTCTCTCTCTCTCTCTCTCTCTCTCTCTCTCTCTCTCTCTCTCTCTCTGTGTGTGTGTGTGTGTGTGCGCGCCTGATGCATTTCTAATAAAAGCATTTCTTCAACTGCTGATTCTATCACCTGTGTTCAAAAACTTATCTGCTGCTGCCTGTTTAGTTCAAGATCTTTTCTGCCTTTTAATTCACTGATGGACATTGACAATGTATCTGGTCAAGATCCCTGGATGGTCACACTTCTCCTAGGCTGGGACAATCAGAACTTTCTTTCAAAGGAGCACTGTCTACTCTGCTCTATAGCCAGGGTACCTGGAGCACTGGTGGGATGAGGGTCATGAAAAGAGACTGCAGAATGTCCCCAGGTCCCCAGATCCAGGATCACAGCAGCGTGTAGGTAACTCACACGAGTGCCTTACAAGCATCTCTAGCTCAATGTGTCCAAGGGGCAAGTCTGAGCTCTCAGCTAATTAAGGTGACCCTCCTTATCTGCCCATTTTCCTACATAGTGCTTCCATCCAGGAGAGGGTCCCCCAGGTCTCAACATTTCTAATGGCCTCGCACATGGTTCCTCCTGAACCCTTCATTACCAATGGTTGGGAAATCAGGAGATTCTGCCTGGATGCATTTAGACCTCAAGCCTATTTCAATGGCTTCAATTTTCCTGATTACTTCTTCCTCCAGGCCAGTGTCCGGTGTCCCCTTTGGCCCCCACTTTCTTCGGAGCACTATCCACATGGCCCAGGCCCATCTAATTCTTACAGCCTTTCACCGGAGACTAAACTAAGAGCAGCTTGGCTCCTTGTGCCCTGAGCTATGTACTGAGCTCTGGGGTACTACCTCTCATCCAAAGGCAGCGTGCTCCTGAGATGGGTTGGTCTCTAAGAAGCTCTTCTGGCCTCATCGGCTGTCTGTCTCTCTATGAGACAGGCTCACTGAACACAGCCATGTTTTTTTTTTTTTTTTACTCTGTCCTTAGCACGTGAAGGATGCCTGGACATGTTGGAGCCCCTAAGAACCACCCACTGACAAACGTAGCAGCCTAAGCACTCATGCATGGTCCTTGTGGCTCCTTCTGAGTGTAAGGTGTCAGCATAAGATGTTGGCATCTGAGCAGTTGCTGTCTGCACCCTGCAGTCACAGAGGCAGCAGAAGCCAGTCTGGGAGAGTCTCCAGGGCCCAGCACGCGGACCAGCAGCAGGTAATTGAACGTGGGCATATCAGAGGTCTGTCATCAATTCTTATAAATGTCACTTTGTGCCTGGGCTTTTCTTGTGGTTTTGCTTTTTTTTTTCCTGGACTCAGTGTTGTTTTTCCCAGAACAGCATGGGGAATTCAGAGGGCTCTGTCTCCATTTGATTTAGCTTCCCACATGCCTAGCTGCTGATGAAGTCTGACATTGTCTTTATAGAGTGAGTTGTTAATAGAGGCGAATCTGGCTTCACAGTGATTCTTCCTGACCCACGGGAGGGCTCGGAGAAGTGCCCTTGCTGAGAGAGCGTTCAGCACACATGGGAAGTCCACGGGACTGACCTGCTCATGTAGGCGCCTAAATTGCAGGCTAGAAAGAGGTGCGATTGGCCAGGTTAGCTCATGGGGGCTGTGTTAGAACATGACCTAGCTGTTGGCGATTCAGACCTTGTCAGCTGTAGCACACAGCATTGTGCCTAATGCATAGGACAATGCTCTGCAGATATTCCCTTAAGTAAGAAGTAAGGACTGTTTCATGCAAATGAGGGGACTGAAAAAAAAAATCAGCACAAATTGTAGAATCAGGACTAGAAATAGATCCTCCAGCCCCTGAGCTGCATCTGAGCCATCCCTTCTTGGGGAGATTTTCTCTCAAGGCGTTATTGCCTAGTTCTAACCCAGCAGCTAAGCCTGACACACGCCAGTTCTCTGGAGCTATCTGGAGGCTTAAGTCTTCCATGGGCCAGCTGGCTGTGTCCCAAATCCCTTCAAAGGGAGCCTCCTTCCCCTGCTCTGGGACCTCACTCACAGAGAAAAATAGGACAATGGCTGTGCAGGGGTCTATCTCTGAGAAGATTGTGCCCCAGTGTGGGTGAAGTTGCCTTCACTTTGTGATTAAAGCCCAAGCAAAGCTAACTCTCCTGTCACCCAGGATACTGGGAATTTTTCATGACAAACTAATGACTTCCAAGAATGAAATAAACTCTACACACACATTTCTCTGGAAAATGTATCATTTCTGGAAAATAATTAAAATGAGTCAGATGAAGTCTTTTCTAGGAGAGCATGAATATAGAAAGGGGTCATCTGTAACTGCAGGGACTTATGTTTGGGCTGATGGGTCCTCACCCCTGCCTGCTGTTAATATGCACCATTAATTAGTGTCAGGGTGGACATTCCCTGTGCCACCAGCTCACTCAGCTTCATGTACCTGGGTCTGGCCCATGCTGTCTTTCAACAGGACGACACAGAAATCCAGGTAGCAGAAATACGCCCATCTTTCCCCATACTCATATGGAATCCTAAGCAAGTACAGTCTCTGCAGAAACAATTGCATTACAATGTGTCTGGGTGGGACAGGGGGCAAGAGAAAAGAGTCAGAGTGTCTGACACATCCATCATACCCGTGAGGACTCGGGGTAAGAAGTGGCTCAAGGCTTTGGCAACAGACACAGCCTGTGAAACTCCCCTCTGATTTGTCCAGGCTGCCATAACCCAGTCTGGGAAAGGAGCAGACAGGGTCTGGAGTGATAGGCTCCTTTCTAAGACATGAGACAGAGAAGGTTCCTATGTCTGCTCTAATAGCCACCCAGACATCCTGCATTTCTTCCTATGTCAACATGGTTAGAAAACAAAAAGCAGTACAATGAATATTTTATTATAATCTCCTGAGGATTTGGGGAATTGTGTTTGACTTTTAGTCAACACGTTTAATTGATAATTAATTGCCTAAATAGGATATGGCACAATTGTCTCAGCTGGCTCCTGCTGCTAAAACAGAACACCAAGGGCTTATGGCTGAAACACCAGATACTTGCTGCTTATAGCCCTGGACACTGGACCTTCAAGGTCAAGTGTACACAATTATTCATGAGCAGGGCTCCTCTTAGTTTGAAGATAAGTTGCTAACAGTCTACACCATTTTGCTGTTTTGTAGGAACATAGGAATTGGGAGGGGACCACAGAGCACTGGCTTTCAGAGGGGAAGAGCTCCGCAAGCAATAACAAAGAAAAACATCACAGGGCCAGCAAGATGGCTCTGTGGGTGATGGTGCTTATGATCTGAGTTTGATCCTTGGAGCTACGTGAAAGAGAGAGAGAGAGATTAGACACCTGTGGGTTCTCCCCTGATCTACACATGGGCACTGTGGCATGTGAGCAAGCATGCACATATATACAATAAATAAATATGTACATGTATACATACATACATACATACATACATACATACATACTTTTTTGAAAAGGAAAGGAAAGACGACTCAGACAAGCTATGTCCCACATGTCAGGACATAGGCCAGTGGTGTCACTCCTCTTCTCCTAAGTCTTACAGAGATCAGCTCCAATTCTGACCTCATTGTACCCTCGTGACCTTTTATAACCTTGTCTCCAGGGACTGGAGAGATGCCTAATTGTTAAGAGCTTATGCTGCTCCTGTAGAGGACCCAAGTTCAGTTCTCAGAACCAATGTTGATGTCTCATAGCTGCCTTTAACTCCTGCTCTAGATAACCCAATAGCTCTGTCATCTGCAGGCACCTACACACACACACACACACACACACACACACACACACACACACACACAAAGATAATAAAAGTAAATCTTAAAAATATCCTCATCTCCAGTGGCAGTGAAGGTCTCAAGCCCATGAAAAACAGAGCCTCATTTAGTCACAGGCATTGTGGATACAGGTAATAGGTGCAAAGTTGTGTCCTCACTATCATGGTGTGTGGATTACTAGCCCATGATAGTCACAGCTCCACCCTAAGTTCTGGGCATTCAGCAGTCACTCTCAAGAGTCCAGCTGCTGTTGGAATCTGGTGGCCTTCTTAAAGAGGAAGCATGACTGGCCTTCACTGCTCTTTCAACATTACCATGTGCCATGCTAATCCCTCAATGTGTTCTTCATATAGTTACTATTTATCAATACATAGCACACATGTTTATGACTTTTGTTAGTGGGGAGAGTGGCGGTATAGTTTCTGATGAACCTTTACTTACTCATTGGGTGAGTACTGAGTCAAACCATGGAACTCTTCTGACTTCTAAAAGTTTTCAGTTTCTTGAAATTTCTAGGTTGCAATACACATCACTCCCACACAAGGGCTGTTTTCTTTTGAGTGCTGTCTGCTTTTTGTGTCTGCCTGTTTTGATGGTGTCTGTGTTCCAGACTCTTGACCTCACTTGCGTTTGTGTTCTAAGCCAGAAGAAACTGAGCAGGACCAACCACATCCTAGGGTTCTCTCTAGGAGTGAGGCAGGAGGCACCAACGAAATGATTCTTAGATTATTAAAGGGGTGACACACTTAAGGCTCTGTATATAGTGTGGAGTCAGGCTAGCATCTCTGTGACTTCGCTTGTGTTTTATGTGGTTTAGAGGCCTCGGCACACTGATCGTTAGCAGGGTCTGCATGATCTGACTCTAAGGACACAGGTAGCAGTTTTAAAGCCCCCACTTGTCTGTGATAATTTTCTTCACTGCTCTTACATGAAACATAGTAAACTGGTGTTGATTGTTGTCAATGGCGCAGGAACTTGAGCAGCCCATGTGGAGAGTCCTATTCACAGATCTGTTAATAAGTGTCTCTGTGAATCCTCTTGCAGATTAGAGAGCAGCTTGTAGAAGACCATTGACAGGACTGACACTAGATTTCCTTAAAACAAGAAGGAATGAGAAAGCCCTCAAAAGCACAGCAATCTTATCATACAGCCACTGAAGAGACATCTCCCAGGCCAGGGACCCCCAAGAAAATGCGAATGTAATGGTAGGCAGGAACATCTGGGACGGAACATAAGTCACTGAATAAACTGTGGTTTATAAGAGAGTTTTCCTATGAAAAACAGAAGCTGCCACTTTGCTCAGATCTGTCCTCATCCATCATCTGACCCACTTGACAGACATATGGGATATTTGCATGGTGACACCTGCTTGGCACCCAGTCAGTCTCCAGGACATGAAGGAATCTTTATCTTAGCAAACTTTTCTGGTTTACAGTTTCCTTCCTTGCTTGTGGAGTGATATGGGACACACAACTCTGGATCTGTGGGCAAAATGCATGGCTGAAAATTGTGGGCACATTATAGAGAGGAGAGACATAGTTAAAAATTAAAATCAGAGGAATGTCTGCGATCTGGCTGGCAGGAGCCATCCTGGGGTGGAGCCCCTGTCAATTTAGCATGCATCAGGCATCAGAGTCAGGCTGAGGTTCCAGGCTGAGGTGTTGTGAATTCACAGGTGTGGTCTTTGCCTTGCACGGGTGGCATGAAAAGACACATTTATGATTAAGCACACATTGGCGGGGGGGGGGGGGTTGTTTCTACGCTTTCTGTGAGTGGAACAGAGTGGCCTGAGCACATGCCTGGAGGAGGGAGAGTTGCACACTCTAGGTGTTCGTCCCATTGCAAACAGAAAGGCTTTCACAAACCTGAACGGACTACAACAGCAAGGACTTGAAGGTGACTGGCCAACACCAAAGTAAGAAAGAAGTGAAAGGAATGAAACAGGAAAGATGTATTGATACTGATGTATTGATCATGAGTGGTAGGGATGAAAAGAGGGTTGCTTTTATTTTTTTTTAATTTATTGATATATTTATTTACATTTCAAATGATTTCCCCTTTTCTGGACCCCCACTCCCCGAAAGTCCCATCAGTCCCCTTCCCTCCCCCTGTTTTCTCACCCAACCCTTCCCACTTCCCTGTTCTGATTTTGCTCTATACTGCTTCACTGAGTCTTTTCAGAACAAGGGGCCACTCCTCCGTTCTTCTTGTACCTCATTTGATGTGTGGATTATGTTTTGGGTATTCCAGTTTTCTAGGTTAATATCCACTTATTAGTGAGTGCATACCATGATTCACCTTTTGAGTCTGGGTTACCTCACTTAGTATGATGTTCTCTAGCTCCATCCATTTGCTTAAGAATTTCATGAATTCATTGTTTCTAATGGCTGAATAGTACTCCATTGTGTAGATATACCACATTTTTTGCAACCACTCTTCTGTTGAGGGATACCTGGGTTCTTTCCAGCATCTGGCAATTATAAATAGGGCTGCTATGAACATAGTAGAGCATGTATCCTTATTACATGGTGGGGAATCCTCTGGGTATATGCCCAGGAGTTGTATAGCAGGATCTTCTGGAAGTGAGGTGCCCAGTTTTCTGAGGAACCGCCAGACTGCTTTCCAGAGTGGTTGTACCAAAAGGGTTGCTTTTAAAGAGCATGACCCAGAGGCAGAAGAGATGGCTCCGGGGTTCAAGTTCTGCTCTTACAAAGGACCTAAGTTTGATTCCAGCATCCATATTGGGCGGCTCCTAACCATTTCTGATTCTAGCTCCAGGGGATTCAATGTTCTCTTCTGGCCTCAGTGGGCATCACAGTCCTGTGAACACACAGACACACAGACACAGAGATAAACACATGAGAGAGAGAGAGTGAGAGAGAGAGAGAGAGGGAGAGGGAGGGAAAGGGAAAGGGAGAGGGAGAGGGAGAGGGAGAGGGAGAGGGAGAGGGAGAGAGAGCAAACACACACATAAATCAAACTTTTTTTTAAATCTTTAAAAAGCATGGCCCAAAGACTTCAAACAGAGAGCTTATGATTGAAAGGGATAGTGAATCTTGATGTTACATGTCAACTCTGGTATAGTAGTTCCCACCACACAACAAACATCACCTATTGGTGTGATTTTGTCAGGATAAAGATGATTCCCCAGGTCCTGTAACAACCATAATCCTCTGCAGACTTAATGAGGATGATTCAAGTTACACAGAGGTAAAGCTAATAAAATAAAGTGTTTATTTTAATCCACTACAATTACAGTGAAATTTCAAAACCATTCTCTCAATAAGTGTTAAGTAACTTCCTGGAAAGTCAGCAGAAATAAAGACATCTAAAGATGACAGCTTGTAAAATACTCACCTTAAAACACAACCATGTTCTTCTTGGAACTTGGGATCTTCACCCAGACAAAATATGTTACAGATCCTGAAAAATGTCTGTAAACTCAGAAGGACTGAGGTCATACAAAGGCTGCGTGTGGATAAAATGAAATAATGTAGAGAGCTTCAAGAAAAACACTCTTCAAAATTCCTCAAATATTTGGAAACTAAATTATACTAGGAAAAAATCTAAAGGGACATTTAGAATGTATTTTTTAACAGAAATAAAGATACCACAGACCATCACTGTCATTATGGTGCCAGCACCAGTCTTACAGGGATCCCCAGTAATGCACACCCTGTTGGAAAAGAATGATCTTCTTTTGTGGCTTCTAGAAACTATAAGGAAGAGATAAAATTAAGCCTAATGAATCAGAAGAAGATAAGTCACCAGCTAGAAGTAGGGTAAAGAGCAGCCAGATAACACAGGATAGTAACACAGACCCTCACGTTCAGAAACAGAGAGTATCCCTCCTAGGATGCCAATGTGCCCATCCTACCCTTTTCCTTGATACAGCAAGAACCTGTGATGCAGTTCTGAAGGAAACCAGGCAAGACAAAGAGACACTTGGGCCAGCCCTTCCCACACACACAGAGATACAAAGACTCCAACCGGAGTCTTAGCAAATAGAAACAGAGGAGGGGATCACTGCCAGATTCAGGCTGTTGCACACCCAAAAGCCAGCTAATGGAATGCACCACATTTGCACACAATAAAGGTAAGAGTGAACAATGATATTAACTGATGAAAAAGAAAGTTCCTTGTAGAGAGGAAGTCATCTCCACAAAGAAGATTCACAGCAAGCTGGAAACAGAAGACTAAAAGCAGGCATCTGAGCTAAACATAAGCCAATGTTGGACTCTGAGTGAAAGACAGGATGAGTTCCTCCTAAGAGTAAGACAGATATTTGCACCCATGTTTCTTCTCAGTGTCAAATGATGTTTTCTAGCCCATGGCTTCATGCGTACAATGATAGGCAAAGAAAGGCTCTCAAAGATTATGTAACTTGGCAAAGGAGGATAACATTGTTGAAAATGGTAGAGTTAGAGGGTCTGACTCTAAAACTCTACAGATATATTACAGGGGACATCGCTCATTGTCCCTAACCCCATTGAGTGTGTCAACCCCATTTTACAGACAAAGAGAGTGAGTATGGAAGAATAAAGGTAGCACAGAAGATTGACAAGCTGGAAAGTATCCAATGCAGAGAATAACCTATAGCAACCTACATCTCTCTTGCTAAGTGTATGTGGGGTGGAGGAAGGAAGAGGGAGAGAGAAAAAAAATCACATGTAGGGCACATGTGTGGACACAGAAGGAGACCAGAGGGCAACCTGTGGAAGCAGGTTCTCTCCTCCCACCATGCAGGTTCCAAGAGTTGAACTCAGGTCATCAGGGTTGGAAGCCCTTATCCACTGTGTTCAGTGCCTTATCCACTGAACAAGCTCACTGGCCCCACACAGAGAAATTAGGAGAAAAACACAGAGATAATGAACTCAGGGTTCAGAAGCTTCACGTTTGCTCAGACATGAGTCCTCCCACTGATCTGTAGATCCTATTGGGTTCCAGTCAATGTCCTAGCCAGCCTCTTCCTAGAAACTGGCTGGCTTATCTTCAATCGCACATAAGTAAAGGATCTTGGGTATCCCAAACAACTTTAAGCAGGAGAAGGACAAGATTGGAAATAGATCTATCTCTGCACAGAGCAGAGCAGATGGTACAGAAATAGACTTGGA
Organism: Apodemus sylvaticus; assembly: GCF_947179515.1. Classification (NCBI taxonomy): domain Eukaryota; kingdom Metazoa; phylum Chordata; class Mammalia; order Rodentia; family Muridae; genus Apodemus; species Apodemus sylvaticus. The sequence continues at coordinate 56,809,197 of NC_067488.1, read as the reverse complement.
CATATGTGAACAGAGGATTTTGACAAAGCTGCGAAAACAATTCAGTAAGGAAAGCGTTGTCTTCCAGGATACGGTGTGTTGGGACAGTTGGCATACACATGCAAAAAAAAAAAAAAAAGCCCAAGATTTTCATCCATACCTAATTAAAAAATGGGTCAGGGCCTAAAATATAGAAGAAGGTATACTCTGAAACATCTTAAAGTTCTGTAACTTTATGCATGGGGAGAAAACGCTTCATTACTAAAAAGTAAAATCTGTCGAAGAAGCTTCAGGTGTCCAAAAGATCATTAACAGAGTTGAGAGACAAGCTGTACACCAGGCAGGAGGAGACATTGGCAAGGCATATCGCTAAGGAAAAGGCAGCCAGGCTGCATGCAGAAGTCCCTCACAACCTCGCAAAAAAAACGAACAAGATCTTCACAAACTTCTCAACAGAGAAAGATACGTGAAGAACAAAGAGTGCATTAAAAGTAGCTCCCATCCAGCCTCTGCTGGGCCAGTGAGAGGCCACAGCCTTCTGTGAGAATGCGCATGCTGCGATCAAAGTCTGTTAGTCCCCTGGGGAGAAAGCTAGGCAACTCAGGTTCATATGCTCCTGGGGGAAGTGTATCAATGTAGGGTGCCACTCACCCAGTTCTTAGCGTGGGCTTGTGGAGGCTTTCATCTCTACATGAATTAAGCCTTCTTGTATAGGAAGAAATCTCTCCGGATGCATAAGGGTCAAGACCGAACAAAGCGCACTTGGATCCTTGGGTGCCCGTGGGGAGAAATTTGCACACAGCCATCAGGAGAGGCGGCAGAGCACAGTGAACTGATCCTCGTAGCAACGCATGACTCGTGTATGTGAGTACACGTTCTCCTAGTGTTCCTAGCTTGAGAACTGGTCTGGCTTTTCACCCACTGTGGTGCTCCGTCAAGGCCCAAGGGTATCTGGGCCTTTTGCCCACAATGGGGGTTCTTTTATGGTCCACACATGATTCTTGGTGTTTCATTTGGTCATATAGAATGAGAGACCCTAGAATAGACACCAAGATATAAAACCTTGCTGCCTGGGTTCCATGCCCAGCCTTCAGAAAGCTACCCATACCACCCACCTCTCTGCTCTCCCATGTCCAGGCCAGGAGCCTGGCTTATCTGGGCTGCTTTGGACTCTAATGGTCTCTGCAGAGCTGTGTTCTATGCAGCAGCCTATGCCCTCCCAGCTCTCTGTTCTCTTAAGGGTTTTACAAGGTGAAACTTACCTTGGCTTTTATCCCTTCTTTCTCCCTGGCTCTGCATCTTCCCCCAGACACTGAGGTTGTACTAATCAGGGGCTTTTGACTCAGAAAGCTGCTGTTCTGTGGATCACCTGCTTCTAGCACTCAGTGTCTAAAAGATCCTAATTAGCATAAGATCATTTTGCAGTCCAGTAAAGATAATCAAAGCCATGTCTATTAGAACCAAGAGCACTTTCTCTTTCTCAGTCAACCATAATTTGATCAGATTTCTGAGAGGGTTTTTTTTTTTTTTTTTTTTGGGTCCATACTTGTGGAAATGTGAAATAACGAAGCAGTTAAAATTCATGATCTACACTTTTGTGTCATTATTATTGCATTAGCATGAAATTACACTTCTAGTTAGTCATAATTACACTCGTAATTATTCAATTTATCACCATAGGTCCTCCTGGAAGTTTTATTGGAGGATTTATTAACATTAATAAATTGTTTTTCTTCATCTCCCTGTTATGAATTCTTCTCATGTGTGATATGATGTATTGCCCATAAAATTATCACCAACCCTAAGCTTTGGGGGCTGTGAGGTCCACCCAGCATGCAACGCCACGGCCATTGTCATCAGGAAGGAGCTGATACCACGGCTGATCCAGAGTAGCTGTGATCGAGACTTTCTCCTTCCTGGCTGTTCCCATCTGGCTCATGGTTTCTGCAGTTCACAGGTTGGCTTGAAATCTACAGGGACTCCTTTTTATTTCTCTTTTGTCCTGCATCCAAATTTTATTGATCAAATTATATAAAGCTTTACATATTAAATTTTATTTAGACTATAACTAAATACAGGCATTAGTTCAGAAATTACTATCCCACTTTACAGTTTATAATAGTTTTGATGTATATATAATTGCAACTAACTAGTAAAAGTTTAAAAACACATTTTATTTTATTTTTTATTAGGTACTCTTTTATTTACATTTTAAATGTTATCCCCTTTCCTGGTTTCCTCTCCAAAAACACCCTCTCCCATTCCCCACCTTGTGCTCACCCACCCACCCACTTCCACTTCCCTGTCCTGGTATTCCCTTATACTGGGGCATCCAGCCTTCTCAGAACCAAGGGCCTCTCCTCCCTTTGATGTCCAACAAGGCCATTCTCTGCTACATATGTAGCTGGGGCCATGGGTCCCTCCATGTACTCTTTGGTTGGTAGTTTAGTCCCTGGGAGCTCTGGGGATATGGGTTGGTTCATGTGGCTGCTTCTATCCCCTGCTACACTGTTCCAGCATCATTTCAGCTGTCATGATGAAATGTGCTGACTGAACACTGCTTAAGGGAGGCAGGGCCTAACTGCTTATTTGAGTCGGAAGTCTACATTACAGCCCATCATTTCGAGGAAGACAAGGTAAGAACTCTAGGTACCATCGCAGGAGCAGAGCAAGAATGAAGGCACGTGTGCTCACTTGCCTGCTCTGCTCAGCTGCACATCTGCATTCTCACACAGTGCAAGACCCCTTGCACAGGGAACTGGGACAGCAACCCTTGCCTGTCAGTTTTACTACAGCTGGAATCAACTAAAACCCAAGCAGACAGGCACACACACGAAAGGCTTTCTTGAGTGGATAATTGGAGGTGAGGAGGCCTACTCTAAAGTCTGAGCCACACCTTTTGGTGGTAGCCTACGTAAAAGAACACAGAGAAAGGAAGCTTTTTCTTTTTTGCCTCCATGTCCTCATTCTTGCTGGAAAGTTCACCTGTCCTTCTGCCGAGACACTCTCTCACTGGTATCGGGGCATAGTCATTTGTATTCCAATATAGACTGAAGACTTACAGCTCTCTAGGACTTCCCTGGGACTCTAGTGCCATAGTAGTACTGCTAGACATCCAGTCTCTTGCACTGAACAACTACTGGATTCTTGATCTATTGGTTGGGAGACAGCCATTGTCAGCCAAACCACAGCTGTTAAGCCACTCTAATAGATCACTTATTTTATCAGTTCTGTTCCTTGACTAGTGCAGGGAAGATGCTACTTATGGTAGGCTGGGTCTTCCCACACCATTCAACTAATTAAGACAATTCTCCATGCATATGCTTACAGGCTAACAGATGAAGTCATTGATGGCAATTTCTCATTATAATTCTTTCTCCAGGTGATCCCAGGTTGGCATTTGGCATTTGAATCCAACTGCTTGTAAACTAGGGGTAATCTCTCTCTCTCTCTCTCTCTCTCTCTCTCTCTCTCTCTCTCTCTCTCTCTCTCTCTCCCTCCCTCCCTCCCTCCCTCCCTCCTTCCTCTCCCTCCCTCCCTCTCTCATTCTCTCCCTTTCTCATTCCCTCTCTCCCCCTGCCCCCCCTCTCCATCTCTCTTTTCCTCCTTCTCCTTCCTCCTTCTCCCTCTCTCCCTCCCTCTCCCCCTTTGCTCTCCTTTCAAAGCATCTTCTGTTCTCTCACACTCATCAACACACCTTGGGAACATCCTTGGTATAGTGTTCTAGAGCCAACATTGGTCTCCCTTCTTACTTACAATGTTGACTCTATTGTGTCACAGTCATTTTGGAGATTAAAGCAGCTGTGAGAGGTGGTGGTGCTGCTGTTCCTGTGAGAGGTGGTGGTGGTGCTGTTCTGCTCTGTCAGAACTGGTATTGCCATCAAATATCTGCTTGATCTGGCTTGCTTGATTTTGGGAAGGCTTGGTGAGAAGTCTGCTGCCTGTCCCATATAAAACTCCTTGCTGAAGATTTGTCCTGTTAACTGCCTCCTCAAACTTTCCATCTTAGACTGTCCCAAACTTTCTCTTCCAGACTACCCCAAACTTTCTATGCCCGACTTCTATTTATACAGCCAGTCAGTGCTGTGTTCTCTGGTAACTCTGGTGAACTAAAGCAGTGAGGAGCTTAGAAAACATAGCTCCCATTTGCTTCACAGAGTTGTGTCCTGCTCTGTAGCTTCCACAAACTGCACAGAGTGTGTCTTACCCCACATCTCCTGTCTATTGCACGTACTGTATCCTGTTCCACAACTTCTCTCTGACTACTGACTTAGGGTCTATGAGGTTTTGAATAGGCGGTTTAATTTGGTCCTCACTGCACATCTATAAAGTTAGTTCCAATTTTATCCTCTCTTTCAAATGATATAACTGAAGTGGGGGAAGCCAAACTTCAGTTTGGGGGAGAGCAGACTGAGACACAAGTCATGTTCTCAGCTGCTCTTGGTTGAATCTCTGCATCCTCACCACAGACTCCTTTTGGCTTGAGATCTGGGCCTAGCTGAACACCTGTTCATAAAATTACTTGCTGGCTTAGGAATTCAGGGCTGGGCAGAGGGTCCCTGAGTACCCACACTCTGTGTGGCATCCTTACCATGCCTGCTTTTCGTGTTCTGGGTTGAAAGATTGCCCCTCACATGGCAGCTAGGCTCCAGACCCACCCATCCCATAGTTTTCATACAACTCAAATACACAAATGATCTCTGGCGACAAGGGGCTCAATGACAAGTTCCATGGACTCTATGTTCTGGTCTAAGGGAACCTGGCAGTGTGGGGATGGGCTATAGCTGCCACTTCAATGCTGCATACATAGGAGGTCAAAGGCTCTGTCCCCTTAGACCTTTGGGGATCAGAGGTGGCCCAAGAGTTCTGTCATTCCCAGGTTAGTCTCAATCCAGGGCGATCCTGGTCAAGGATGCATGTTCCTTTCTTGGGACATTATTTCATAATTCATGTTTCTTAGGACTAGAGGCATGGTGCAGTTATTTACATAGCTTCAAAATGATGAGATATGGGAAAGAATAGATACCCAGACCAAAATACATAACAAACCCCCCCCCCCAGGTTCTGCTCCTCTTTGCCTGGTTGCACCCCCTTACATTTAGGGAGACTTGCCACATAATCCCAATTTACAACAAACCTCCATTAGCTCTGTAGTGGGCTCTTAAGGCACTGACCCCAGTACTAATGGAAAACTCTAGGAAAAACCTTAAGTGTGCGTGGGGTGTCTTACTTTGGGCCACCCACACCAGATTCAAGGTAGTTCCAGGTTCTTGTCCGTCACAGTGGAGGTATGCTGGGAAGTTTTTCCTCCAGGTTCCTGCCACCACTGACAGTGTTGTGCTCAGATCCAGGGAGGGCCATGGCTGTAGCTGAGGTTGGGGTGTTTTTAATGAAGATAGTAGTAAGCAGATCCCCAAGGTTTGCCCTCTATCACAGGCAGAAAGCAGATCTCTCTGTATAAGGCTAAGGCAGGAGGTAGGGGGGCACTGTTCTGGGTACTTGTCCTCTAGAGCTCTGGTGTCCACCCAGGGGCTCACAGCACACAGAACCCTCATGGAGCTCCTGGATGGTGGGCGTGTCTGGAACACTGTGTTCCCTTCTTGTCTGGATGCTGACAGTAACAACAGGGAACTCTAGAAAGGAACATGTCTGGTTTAAACACAGCTGATTGCACAGTTCCCAGCAGAGCATGTTGTGAAGGCACAGAGGACTCTGAACTCCCTGGGGGGAATCAGGGCCAGGCTCCTGCTTACATTGTTGACAATGGGCCAATCACAGCCTTTCTCCTCTGCTTGAAGAATGTTAGCTCATGCCGATTATTGATTCTTTCTAGGTAAAAGCACTCCCGCCTGTGGGAGGCTCATCCCGTGTGTAGAACCGAATGAGACCTTGTGGATACTATGCAGGGAGCCTGGACCCAGCCAAAGCAACTCATATCCCCGATCTTGTCTGAGGACAGTAATTCTCAGAAGCCCAGAGTTCATGGCCATATGCTATTTGATATGCATAAAAATGAACAGACAAATATCAGAGCAGAGACAATGCCCATGAGACAGAGCTGTCCAGGAGCTAAGCTCCGACATGTCCTTATGCTGACACCATACCCACCCCCTCCCAGACTATGGGTAGGGAAGGTAGGAACCTCAAGCAAAAGCCTCTGAGATAAGGCTTCATAAACTCCCTGGTCCTGAGGCCAGTGGGGGTTCCCACCACACCTGGGGTGCTAGGGGGACACAGGCAGGCTTGTGGAAAGTTGCAATTGCTAGAGATTGCCTAGTCAGAGTGGGAAAAGTTCCACAGCAGCACTTGAAGGACCCCACCATCCCAACATGGTGTCGGCTCTTCAAGGAGGACTTGGCATTAGGCCGTGTTGTAGAAACTCTCCGTCAGGGATACTAAGGACTCTCACAAATGGCCTGCACTTATATATTGTTGCATTTGCTGCCCATTGGGAGCCAGGAAATGCACTCACGCTGCTCACGATGTTTCTGAGTGGTCAAACTATCCAGTTCCCTCCCTGCTCAGCACCTTCCTCATGACAAGGACATGTAGGGTTCTGCTCATGAGAGGTCTGCCTCCCAAAAGCTTTATCAACTGCCCTCTCATTAAAGAGACCTGAACAATGCAGATATGTGACCTGCTGCTCCTTCTCACAGATAAATGACCAACTGCTGCCTTGTCCAGGTGTGTAATCACTTACTGTTTCTCCCAGATGTATGACCAGCTGCCTACCTCTCCAGCTGTATGGCCAAGCAGCTTCCTACCTCTCCAGCTGTGTGACCAGCTGCCTACTTCTCCAGCTGTATGACCAGCTGCCTACCCCTCCCAGCTGTGTGACCAGCTGCCTACCTCTCCAGCTCTGTGACCAGCTGCCTACCCCTCCCAGCTGTGTGACTAGCTGCCTACCTTTCCCAGCTGTGTGACCAGCTGCCTACCCCTCCCAGCTGTGTGACCAGCTGCCTACCTCTCCAGCTGTGTGACCAGCTGCCTACCCCTCCCAGCTGTATGACCAGCTGCCTACCCCTCCCAGCTGTGTGACCAGCTGCCTACCTCTCCAGCTGTGTGACCAGCTGCCTACCTCTCCCAGCTGTGTGACCAGCTGCCTACCCCTCCCAGCTGTGTGACCAGCTGCCTACCCCTCCCAGCTGTGTGACCAGCTGCCTACCTCTCCCAGCTGTGTGACCAGCTGCCTACCCCTCCCAGCTGTATGACCAGGTGCCTACCCCTCCCAGCTGTGTGACAAGCTGCCTACCTCTCCCAGCTGTGTGACCAGCTGCCTACCTCTCCAGCTGTGTGACCAGCTGCCTACCTCTCCAGCTGTGTGACCAGCTGCCTACCCCTCCCAGCTGTGTGACCAGCTGCCTACCTCTCCCAGCTGTGTGACCAGCTGCCTACATCTCCAGCTGTGTGACCAGCTGCCTACCTCTCTAGCTGTATGACCAGCTGTCCACTTCATCCAGGTGTGAGAATAGTGTCTGTTTCTCCCCAGCTGCATACTGGTGCAAAGCCGCCACAGGACTAAGTTACACAGAGGGTGTAGTTGGTATCTACTGTGAGGACGTGGTACTTTAAAAAAACATAGCTTTTTATTCATTTCAAAAGTGCAAGGTCTGCTTAGCACATAAAAATAAAAGGACATGGACTCATCTGCATTACAAAAGCTGGCTACACCATATTCATTATGCTATTAATTTAATGCTCTGATTTACAGTTGTCTATAAATTGTAAATTACTTTAAAATACATCTCAAATGGAAAATGCGTCTAAACTGTGGGTACATTATCTCAGGCCAGGTGGAACCAGGAGCTTTTCTGAACATCCAGGGGATTCACAGTGATGGAGGGATTGGTCCGGTAATGTGAGCACAGACCCACTAATGCCCACTGTCCCCCTGGTCTCATCACTTTGCCCTCAATAAAGAATTTAAAGGGCCCAAATGCCGTGCACATGGCCGTGGAGAGACAAGTGGCATTCATTACTTTTGACTTAATTTTTATCCTAAATATGGAATGTGAGGTGCAGATCACTCTTAAATTATATTCTCACATGATAAACCAGCGGTCCAGAAATATGCAGCGATGTAATTGAATCCAGATGAACACGGTTGCGTGGGAGCGATGACCAGTCCGTGGCTATTTTGGGACTAACGCAAAACTGGCCAAAGCAGAGGACTCTATTTCACACGGAGGGCCTCGGAGCCCATTACCATCTTCATAAAAAATGGTCTGATTTGAGGACACAGTTGGCCACCGTTACAAACTCGGCATGAACCCTTCTGTCAGTGCTCAGGCTGCAGAGGTGCCCCACGTCCTTTGTGTTGCCTGACTCCAGTTGCAGGAAGACAGCAGCACTAGGGAGTATGGGCGCCTACGGATACTGGGAAATAGGTGGGTTCCCCTGATGCTCACAGGTATATGTCCTAAGAAGTTCCAGGGACCCGCAGGAAGGGGCGGTGGCCTCTGGACTGTGGGCTGGGTCAGGTCATGTCTTAGTTGCTTTTCTCACTGCTGTGACCAAAACACCTCCAGGAAGGAGGGATTTGTTTGGGCTCATGGTTTGAGGGTACAGTTCCTCCTGGTGGAAGGGGATGGAGACAGGAGCTTGGACTGGTGAGTCACGTGACATCTACTGTCTGGAGGCAGAGATGATGGACGGCAGTGCTCATTTTCATTCAGACCAGGGTCCCAGCCCACAGAATGGCACCACCCCTATTCATGGTGGGCATTCCTGCTTCAGTTAACATGATCTAGAAAGTCCTTTCAGACATGCCCAGAGCTTTGTCTCTTAGGTGATTCTAGATCCTGTTAAATTAACAGTGAACTTTAACCATCAAAGGTCAGGAATGGGGAACCAAACCAGGCAGAAACCTGTCCTTCTATCCTAACCCCAGGTCAACTGGGACATGCCTTAAACAGAAATAAGCAAAATACCCACTACCTCAGATATTAAAAGCACTTTCTCTTTAATTGATCTGCATCATTTTGGCAAAAACAAGATAAAACAAAAACAACCAACAACAAAGAAGCTGAATTTAGTTTGTCTGGTAATATCTGGATTCCTCCTGGAACTCCTGGATTCTTTCTGGGGGAAGATGGTGTACCGTCTATGATAAAAATCATAGGGCATTTTCTCTGCAGAACGTGAATGGGGGAGCAGCCTGTGGGAAAGCCTGCTCTACTGGTTGAGCACAAGGGCAGCCTGTGGAAGTTAATTAGCTTCACCTGTGAGACATGGGACTGATCAGTACCTCCAGCCAGCTGATCTGCTCCAGGCTGAGCTGTGGAGCCTATAGCCTTAAACTCAGAATGGCCACCCCAAGATGACTCTGCACATAGTCTCTGGCTCACTCTGAGTATTAAATCAGAGCTCAGCCTATTTCTACATCTTCCTGGGGCTGGCTGACAAGGATTCCCCTTGGCTGTCAGCAGAGGCCACACCTGGACTCTGGCCTTCTAGACAGCCTGCTCCATTTGGTGCCATCTACTAGGAGGTGCATTAGTCAGGGTTCTCCAGAGTCACAGAACTTCTGTGTAGTCTCTATATAGTAAGGGAATTTGTTGGTGACTTACAGTCTGTAGTCCAACTCCCACCAATGGTCAGCAGCAGCTGTGAATGGAAGTCCAAGGTTCTAGCAGTCGCTCAGTTCTACAAGGCAAGTGGGCAAAGAAGAGAGTGCATCTTCTCTTTCTACACAGGAATGCTTGCACTCTATGTAACTTGCTTTTTATTTTACAGAAGCTCATAGTTAAGAAATTGCCTTGAGTCTCATAAGACATGATATTTGCAAGCCCAGATTGGGACTTCTGACACACTAAGCCTTATGGACTGGATGCAGCTGTGGGGTTCCTAGTGTTTCTAATGCAGAGTGCTATTGCAGACCCTATCCCATAGGCCAACCTAATACATTACCTTTTAACATATGTTCATTCTATCAGTTCTGTTCCCTGGAGGACTCTGACTAATACAGAGACCTATTATAGGAACGAACCCTGACATCATGAGGCCAATATGTTCCCAGACCTTCAAGGTAGGCGGTTAGGTACAGGTTCTGTGGGAGGCTGTAAAAGAGGAATGTCACCTGAAGGTCACCACACAGAAACTGCCATCAGTACAACATGTACTCAGTAAAATATTGGCTCCAATATCTGGGGCATTCCATGACCCAGTTCAGTGGACAAAGTAGCCATCACAGCAGAAACCTGAAGGCCCAGGGAAGCTTGGAGAGGGAGGGTCTCCTCAGCGGGCTCGTTCTTTTCCATTATCTGTTGTGGTTTTAGTGTTCACAGATCCGCATGGTCTCCATTTTTCCTTTTTCCCTTTTTCTTTCTTTGTTTCTTTTTTGTTTGTTTGTTTGTTTCTTTCCTTTTTTTTTTTTTTTACAAAATCTCAAATGTTCAATTTTAAGATGTTGGGGTGAAAGCCTGTTAGCTCAGAGAAGCAGAGAAAGCACCAACTGACCTTTCTCCTTAGCTGATGTCCCAAAAGGTCTTCTCCACATCTAAAAAAACCCCTCAAACTGAATGTCCCTCCCTTCTGCTTCCGTGCGTCTCTCTATCGGTCCTCCTGGCTCCCTCCTACTATCTATGTTTTTTCCTATGTTCCCTCCCTGTCATCTGGTTGCTTGCTCTGCCTCTTGACCTATAGTTGACTTTATTTAATTCTATTTATAGTAAACAGAAAGCTCTTGAATTAAAGGTGTGTGTTAGGGATGAGTCACACCACAACTAGAAACAGGATTGTGTGTGTGTGTGTGTGTGTGTGTAAATAAAAATATTTTGTGTAAAATAAAAATATTTTGTAAATAACACAATCTCGGGTTTTGTGGTGTGATCATATAACCTGCAACACTCTGTGCCAAGTGTGAACCCTTCTGCACTATAGTGCTTCTCTACAAATGGAGGAAGAAGAAGCCAGACCCGGGGTGGCTTCACCAGGATTAGGGCAAAGGAGTGAACTGACATCTCTGGAGTCAGTTCACATGACCGGATGAAACAGGCCTTAAGAAGGGAAATAAGGAAGCAGAACCCCAAAGCTTGCAGCTGTTAAATCCTGCTAGCACTGTGGGAAACTCCAGATGAGACTTCCAGAGGCAAATCTCAAAGTCCAGCCCTACTTACTGGGCCCTATGGGTAGGGGCCAAACATAAAAGAGGGTACCATGCATGAGGTGGAATCTCCCCCTACTGGTGGTGAAAGCCATCTAGCAGGACTGGGAATCAGGCAGGGACTCCAGACACAGCCCAGAGCTCTGAGTCTACAAGTTTGGTTGTAGTCAAAGACACCTGTCCTAGATGCCTTCAGCTGTTGTGTGGGTTTGAAAGAAAAAGACCCTGAGATATCAGGAGGAGCAGCCTCCAGGGAGCACCCAGGCCACAGGGAGCAGGAGTTTCTAGAGCTTTCTAATATCGTCCCTTTCTCCTAGTCCAGGCCCTCCTGTGTTTTGGGTTTGGAAAGGCTTGGGATTCCTTTTTTCATACCCTTTTCTGGGTGCAGGTTCAAGTTGAGCATCCGTTGTGTGTGCAGAGATATAATGCTTCCCCATTAGCCATTTGTGATCTCGCCTGTGGCGAGGAAGGTGGGTGATTCATCACAGGGTTCCAGAACCTGCCTGGGAGTCTTGGGCTCAAGAACAAGAAAGAGGCTTACTGCTTGGGTTTGGTTCACAGAAACACAAGACCTGGAGGCAGCCCTCGTTCCTGTGATTTATGGATAGGAGCTGCCCAGCTAATGGACCAATATGGCTCTGTTGCCGGAGCACGAAATTGCTGGATCCTCCAGTGAGATGTGAGTTGCATGTAACCTCTGATGTCCCAGGTATTGGGCTGTACCCTAGGGAGTCCCCATTTCTTCTGGGGTCACCTGTAACCCAGGACCACGGATACTACTTCCTCATGGAGTGCAAATGTGGGGTCTATGATAGGGTTTACAGAGTCAGGGCTACATGGCTGATCCTTTCACCAAATTGGAAAAGTGGGCCTTTTATGAACTTCATGTCACTTTAACATAAAGTTCAGCATTGTCCTTTGTGTGGTTAATAGAACCTCCTACTGTATCCCTGGCTGTTTGGTGTCATTGTGTCGGGTCTCTTCTATACTAGAAACACACCATTCCAACTGTGTATCTCTCTGGTCCAAATCCACAGCTCGGCCTGAGGTTGACTTGTCCATGAGCTGAGAGGGACAGATCATTTAGCGCTATTTGGTTTTTGTAGAACCAAGAATAGACCAGCCATGAAATGCCTAATCTTAAATGTCTAGCCTCCAAGATATGGGTCATTGCACTTCTGTAATTAGCCCCACCTGTGGTGGCTTCTCAGGACAGCCAAGTTGACTGAGACAATGCTAGTCCAGCATCTGGCTTAACCACAGAGGGCTCTCTTTATGGTAGGATCCATTCTGTAGCACTGCATACCTGAAAACCCATCTGCTTTCTTTTCCTTTAAAAAATTTGTGGTGTTTGGAGCAAGCTCTTCTCCCTCTGGAGAAGTCCAGGGTGTATAATCCTCCCAACGTCACCCACTGATGTTGCTTCAAGCTGTGGTGGTTTCCGCAGTCCACGAATTTACAGAAGACTGACTCCTTTTCTCCGTGGTTCAGAGGTAAAAGTCAAGAGCATGTGGTGGTGGATGAAGCTGTGTCTACCCCTGCTCAGACTGAAGAGGACAGGAAGAACCTGAAGTCTCAAGTTACATGAGAGCGGATAGAGAGAGGCAAGGCCCTAAAGACTAGAGTTACACAGGAAGGGGGAGACAGAGGTGGGGGAAGTATCACAGTGGCAAACTCAGCCACTGTAGCATCCCTGTGTGAACCCCGAGTCCTTCCAGTAGTCAACAGATGCCTCTACAGGCAACAAGGCCAGGACTGGGAGATGCTGGGTGTAGGGTTGGGCCTTGGATAGAACCTTGAGTGAGGTCGTGTGGGTCACACAAAGCTGCAGGTCTGATGCAGGAGGATAAGCGCTGGCTGCCCTGAAGTCACACACACCTGAGCATCCCGGGGTCACCACTCATGTCGATGATAGCTGCCCCGGGCAGCAGCTGCTGGGGTGAATCACGACTTTGTCCAGGCTTCCTTGCTTCTCCTTCCATGCAAACTTCTGTGTGTTCACTTGTGTGTTGCTATGTGGTTGATACCGACACAGATTTTGGTAATTCAGATAGTAGATGCATTTCCAATTCCACTTTCCATGGCATTACTGCCTTCTGATGCATTAAATGAAAGTATTTACAGAGCTGTGGCCTGGAGTGAATATTCAAACCTCGGAAAATGCTAGTGAATATTTAAAAACTTGCTTCATTTGACTCTAATGAAGTTAACAGCAAAACCTAGCAACACTTACTCAAATGGCAGATCTGAATATTTATTTTGCTGCCAGAACTTACGTGTTGGGCAGCACATGGGGTTTATATATTAAGTGCCTGGATAGGTCACTTCTGCATCCCTGTAAACCAAAATGCCTGCTACAAAAACACCTGATGGGCTAAAGAGTTGTTTGGTGTCATGGTTTGAGGGCATAGACGCAGGTCAGCCATGGGGATGGGCACAGGCTTCTTTACATTGTGGTAGGAGAGGCTGGATGGAGAGACAGGGAGAGCTAGGTCAGAACTAGAGGTAGATATGACCTCAAAGTCTTTTCCCCAGGAACCTGCTTTTGTTGTTCAGAAGCCACTTTTTTTTAAGGCTTCTCAGACTTCCAAACACTGGAAGACCAAGCGTTCTAGGAAGTGAGCCTGTGGGGGATGTTGCAGATTCAAATGGTGGCAGTCCATGTACAAATGGAAGAATATTCATTTCACTTACATAGATGGCGGGCCCGTAGACTAGCCACATGCCCATGGCAGCACCTATTAAGACCCTGGGTCCTGTGTCCATCTGTCTCGTGGTGAAAGGGCCCTCAACTTCCACCCTAATGCTGGCCTGCTGGCCTCTGGCTCTCTGTGGCTTCCTCCTTTACTAGCGAGGCTGGCAAACTGCTCGTTTCTCTTCCTGCTGGAGTCAGAGCTCTTGCTTTTCTCTCATTTCTCTACTGATTTCTCCTGAGGTAGGAAAATGGGGAACTATAAATTGGCCAAGAAGTCCAGGAATGAGCTGCATGGAAATTCTCATGTCTCCTGGCTCCTTCTCTGCAGCTGGCATTGGTGCAGGCGTCCTGAGATGCCATCTTTGATTGTCCCCCACCAACACTCCCTCTGTGTTCACACATATGTGCAAGTACTGCAGGTCAGAACCACATTAAGTATGCTAAGCACAGCATCGTGGATTCCCAGGGGTCATCACTCACTGTCTCTCCTGAACATCTCCTCGTAGACCTAGCTTGCAAAAGATGAAAATTCTAAATCTAAAGTATGCCTAGCACCGAATACGTTGTGTGTTGCAGCATCTCTCTTGGCAAGAACTTCCCAACTTGCCGCTGTCACCGTGAGATTTCTTCAATCAGACTTAAGGTCTAGGTCCACAAAGACCTGGTAGGTCTGAAACGAAAGTTGTAAAGTGGATCAACAAATTTCCTTATGAGATACAATGCGCAAGGAAGATGCTCAGAGCGGTCCTCGTGGGAAGGTGGGAGGTCAAAGCTGGAGCATGCTGGGAATAAGAACCTGGGATCTGCCTCAGACACCTGGTTGTTAGCGTTACTGAGTACAGCCACAAGATGAGGATCAGTTCCAGACAGGGAAGCCTGAAGAGGTAGGTGGAGCCTACTGAGAGATCTTTAGACTCCTGCATGGCACCATGGGGCCTTCTTGCTCTCAGCTTCTTTCTCTCTGGGTTAGAACATAAAAGGGTTTTCTGTGTCCCCTTCCCTACCACAGGCAGCCTGGAAACAATGTAGCAGATTGCCAGTGTGCTAGAACCTCCCACACCGTGAGCCAAAAAGACTTTTCCTCTTTTTAACTATTTCAGGCATTTTGGTATTGTCATGGAAAGCTGACTGACATATTTCCCTCTTTGGCGATGGGGCTGCTTCAGGCTGTCGTGGGATCCCAGTTTTATTTCACAACTATTTGCCCTGTCATTGCCCACAACCCCTACTGACTTCTCCGTACTCCGCAGTGGGACTTGCAGGTACCTCTGTCTGGATCTTGGAACTCAATGGAGGCTGTTACAGGTCAGCACCAGAAATGAAGTCCCTTGCCTTCATTCAGTGCCTCTGTCTGCTTAGGACAACTTCGACAGTTACTCTTTGCCCCACTAGAGGTTTGAGGAGTTAGCTAGAGCTGTGAGATTTAGCAGCCTTCACAGGCCTGGCATGCTGGAGGCTTCCTGGTCCCTGGTGATCTGGAAACCCCCTAAATGAAGCACAGTGCTGCATTGTCTGTGTGCCTCACTGGTAACGGCCTGCAAGAGCAGTAACGGTTAATGAGAGATGCCATGTAGATACAATGTACCTCGCCGGAATGCAGAAAGCATCAGAGAGCTTGCTGTAATATCAAGCTATTCCACTTGGGTTTATATTAATAAATGATAAGCAACCCTTGTACTTGAGGAAAAATGGGAATCTAATGGCATTCCGGCGAGGTGACTACAGCACATGCGTCTGAGGCACAGTGGAGCGCGGCCGGAGCTGATTTTGCATTTTGTAAATTGGATGATGGGAGAGGCTGAGAGGCCCACAGCCAGACTCTCTGCTTCCTGCCCGCTTTCATTTTATTTGTTCAAATGACTAAGAAGCCATTTGGACTTCTTATTCTTGTTTGGGTAAGTGATTCCACTTTCCAGGGTGTGAGGAGAGGTTTGCTGTGTGGGAGCAGATTCCGAAGCTTGTGCCGCTGGTGTTTGGCTCGGTCCCCACTGCCTTGAAGATCGGAGTTCCCCACACCACTGGCCTTTGCATCTGGATATGATTCTTGGGAGTTTTGAGGGGGAAGTTCATCAGTTATTCTCAGAGATGAGGCTCATGTGAGATCACTTCTGTGATAAAGGTAGAGAAACAGAAGCAAGGCCACCAAGCTTTGGTGAACCCTACAAGAGCTCCTAAGAGATGAGATCTGACAGGATGCTATGTCTACAGAGGGTATGGCTCTTTCCTGAGCCATACCTTCATGCAAAACCAGCTCCTGTGGGTCCCCATGGCCTCTTTTCACAGAAGCTTTTGTATATACAGTGACCCCTTGCTTCCAGGATTCTCTGAGGCTATCTTTTCAAACATACTTCTTCGTCACCTTCTTAACTGCTACTTCCTGCCCCGGCCTTGTAATCCCCAGTGCTTGGATAATGGACAGGATGGGTTGGGAATCTGGCCCGACCTGGAAACAAAGTGTTGCTTCCCCATTCCTGTGTATATCAGGCTGGTGAGTTTGTGGCTCATATCTAGGAGTCTCTAAGGAGAAACACAGGCCTTAGGCCCATATTCAAGGCCTCTGGAATTTTCTGACCCACAGGTAACTCTTCATATTTTTGTAGGATTGAAAGACAGTTCTCAGCACTCTTTCCCAGACCTCATTGGGACCTCCACTGAAGGTATGGGGTCTGGGATCAGAGAGGTATTGGGTACAAAGCCTCAGTCCCAGTGGCCATGGCTCCATAATGATCTAGGCAGTGTGGGCAGCTCTGGGCTGGGTCTGAGCTTGCTCCCTGCTCTGAGTTCTCTCCAGGATCTGGGATTCCCAAACCCTTACTGTTGGCTTGGGACTGTGTTCTTGATAGAGTGTTCTGGGTTCATGTTCTGGTGCAGGCTGTCTTTGTGGGCCTTGTGTATTCAGGAGGACAGTCCTGCCAGATGTTACCTTTCACATGCCACAGAAGCAGTGGAACAGTAAAGGACACATCTGGTGTCTGTCTGTCAGCTGCATCATTCCAGGTGCCCCTTGTGTGTGTGTTTTATTTGTTTCCTGTTCCCTCTGGAGATGTGGTTACACCCAAGTCTCAGAGTTCCTGACTGGCTAGGATAAAACTGGACCACTCAGATATCATGTAATATCTCATGAGGGGTTGCTCCCTGCTGTCCCTGGAGGAGAACAGGCCCTGAGCTTGTCAGCAGCAGAGCTTGTCAATCACCCAGCACAGCTCTAGGGTTTCTGTTGCAAACTCAAAGGCATGTGGTTCATTCTTTTGGAGTGATGTTATGACAAGCTTAAAGCCACTTGGGACCCTTCAAAGTATGAGCAAGGAGACAGACTGATAGATCAGGGTCAGACCCAGAGAGGCAACCTTCTTCTCTAGACAAGCAGGGTGGCCATATCACCACAAGGACTTTGGAGAATGATACTATTTCTGGAAGATACAAGGGAAACTGTTCAGAGTAAAGTGGGATATTGTTGGGCTTGGTGTGTTGGTAGACTTTCACCCTCTTTCCTCTGGCCATCTTTCCAGGGTAGTCTCTCAATGATGCTGCTAAGTGTGGTTATCATCTGAGCTGGATGTTGCCCATTAATCCACTGGCAAGAGATACTACTACTGTGCTGCAATGCTCAGGTTGTTGACAAAGAAGGGAAGGCAGAACCCTAACCAGGCCAGCACCCAAGACACACCCATTGTCTCAACTCTTAGAACTGCCAGAGAGCATAGGGCTGGAAATATAGGGCACATATTGGCCAGCGGAGCAGATATTCTGTTCAAGTCCTGCCAGTGAAGACTGCTGTTGGTCCCAGTTCTAGCACCATTCACACTTTCTTTTTGGGAGCCAGGAGTGAACAATGGCCCAATCTGGCAGCTCCTGGAGGAGGAGATTGGGAATTGCACATGGCTAGAGATCCAACAATTTTCTTAATGGGTTTGATAGCCTTGGCTTTTACTAAAACACAACAGACAATGAGTTCTCAGAGCACCAGAGTCCCAGAAGTCAGCTGCTAGAAAGAGACTAATAATCCTTCTGACTTAAACCATGCCAACTTTGGATTTGACATGATTTGTAAAGATAGTGTGTTCTCTCACATTAGGAAATGGTGTAAAGATGAGACACCACCAGAAGCTGCTGTTCTCCTGCATGAGCCAATCAGGAAGTAGAGCCATGGTCCTGGCCATAAGGCATGGTGTATTTCCAAAGCTCATTGGAAAGTGGCCAGCCTGGAGAATAAATTAGGCTGTGACAGGCTACTGTGTGTCCACAGCTAGAAAGTCAGATGGAACTAGGGTAGCTGAGGCTGCAGGTATGAGGCTTTAAAAGCCTTATGAAAAAAAATTGGGAGCATATATCTCCAGTGAGTTCTGGGTAAATAGACCTATATCAAAGCCCTCTTGGGTATGGGATCAATAGAGGCCGTAGTCCTGGGACAAAAAGGGACATTGGATACCCAAAGCCTGGTCCCTTTTCTTTGTTCCATCTTTGATGTGTCATGTAGTCTATAGTCCTAGAGGAGATGAGGACCAAGGGGCACCAGTGTTCACATGATGAATCTCCCAGGCTGAGGATATTTTCCTCCTCAGGCACAGTTCAGGGGGTAGCCATGTCTCCACAACAAGAAAGTATCCCTCACCGGCTAACAGAAGCCCTTAGCTGAGACTGAGCCTCAGCTGTGGTCTGGCTTTGGTTTATTCTCTGACATCCATGCAGGAAGGCCATGCTGTGGTGCTCAGCCAAACTCTCCCACATAGATGATAAGTACACTCCGTTAGGCGTCATGAAAGGAGAAATGGAAAGATGATGGGTTTGGTGTCTTGGTTCTTATCGAATCAAATCATCATTCACATAATTGCATCCGTCCATCTGGCATCTACAGGTGATACCTGGGAACCCAAAAGAGGGGATGCATGGTGCTCCCACATTCCTAGAAAGAGGTGTGTGGAGGCACACCTGTGACCTCCCCCAGACCTCAGGTGGCAAATAGCAAGGTAAGGCTGGCACCCTGTGTTCCTACAAGGAAGAACCTCTCTTGGTGTCAAGTGAGGAGGGCTCAATGGATGCAGGAAAATCTTAGCTCCACACTGCTATTGTTGTGATCATTGGGTGCTTCCAGAAAGACCACCCCAGGCCAAACAGTTCCACATGAGGCTTATTGAGAGAGAAAGGGGTGGCAGTGGAAAGAGAAAGGGGGGGGGGAGAGATCAGAGGGGCCTTTATTTATGTATGGATGGTGACATAGCTACAGGCAAAGGTGAGAGGTAAGCCAAGTGGATTCTTGGAATATGATGGTTGTTGCCTTGGCAACAGGTGTGCGGGTCATTCTGTCACATATGTGATGTTATGGGTTTTGGAGGTCCTGATACCAACAGCCATGTGGGAAAAGCCCAGGATTGCTACTTTGTCCTCAATGACTTTTTAACTGGAGCACTCAATGTGCTCAGGGCTAAGGAAGAGAGGAACATGGGTATATCTCATAAATAAATGTCTACAGTGAACCTGAGGTGTGTGTGTGTGTGTGTGTGTGTGTGTGTGTGTGTGACTGTGTGTTACTCCAGGTAAATCTGAGGAATTTGAGGGTCTCTGGAAAGGAGATAGGAGACCTTAACAAGCAGGCTGCATATGAGTGACTGAAAACACAGCTCTGCACAGAACCAGCTACCTCAGACCGTGTCCACTGCTTTTTATTTATAAAATATATAATTGCATGTGTTTAAGTTTTATACAATTCATTAAAGCGAGGGTGGTAAGTGCTTTCCGATAATTAAAACACAGACAAGCCCATTCTCGGATTTGAGGCCATGAATAAAAGTGACACTTCGCCAATTGCACCTTGCTGGGTCACCGTTTAGCTGCAGCTAAGAACACCTCTCAGGTAATTGATTGCGTCTTGCCGTGGAAAAACAAATGCAGTAAGACTGATTTTATTGCTACTTATTATGCCTCGCTTTAGCATGGAAATTGGGGCTGCAAATGAAACAGGTTAAACCGTGGATGGTGGAAACATGTAGTATTTAGAATAATTTTTTAGACGCATTTGTGTCTAGGAGACTGCTGAGAGTGTACCCTTGGCTCTTGGGTTAGAAGCTATTCCTCTCAGGACTTTGGTTTTAGGAGCTGTCCAGAGCCTTGGTGCTGAATTTACTTGTCTTGGCTTTTGTCTGCTTGCCACCCAATCCTGGCACCCAGTCCTAGTTCCTTGAGGAGGGATCCCATTCTATTTTGTAGCTACTCTCCATTCTCATTGGGTGCTTCCATCTTCTGTTGAGAATGGGCAGAAAGTCAGATCTTGGTCCTCCAAGGAGCTGTTCGTCCTGCACTTAAGGCCATGATGTTGGCTATGTGCTATAATTACAAGCAAGAAGCAAGAAGTTCAGCTAACATTGAGTTCATAGTGCATATTCAAAGGAAGGGAAACATGAATTTCATTAGGGACAAGGCCATAGTGCAGGAAGAGGTGATGGTTGCTTTATTGGAGTAGCAAAGAGGTGCTAAGATACATATTGGGAGGCTGGAGAGATGGCTCAGTTAGTAAGAACACACGCTCTTCTTCTATTGGACTCAAGCCCATTGCCCAGGATTCAGATCTTACAACTGCCTCTAGCTTCAGGTTCAGGGGATCTGATGCATTCCCTCTGTGAGCACCTGCATCCTTATACTCACCCCTCCCCTAGCCCCCCACAGACATATAATATTGAAAGAAAATAAACTATAAGCTGCATACTAGGTCTGTATTTAAGGAAGAGCCGAGCAGGTAGGGTGGTGGATCAAAAGAGAAGGCTGAGATGAGGGGAGCTCCCAAGGGGACTCCAAATTGTCCCCTTAAGATCCGGAAAGCACAAAGATTCCAGCAGCAACAGAGTTAGTAAGATTGATGGAACATCTTTGTGGCAGGCAAAAGAGATTGATATTTAGTTTTCAGTGCATGAACTTGAAGATGCCTGTGAGCTTCCCAGCAGAGATGTCAAAAACATCATGCAGGGGACCACTGGGACAGGAGCAACTGGACATGTGCACTGGAGCTCAGCATGTCACAGGCAGCACCTGAAGCTGCGATGGGTGGCACAGACAGGGAAAAATGCTTGCATGCATAAAATTTTAAAACATCTAAGGCAATTTTCATAAAAGGTTCAATATGCCCTTTAGAGTTATTTTATGTATATGGGTGTTCTGTCCACATATGTGTATGTGCCCACGTGAATAACATGTGCCTGAAGAGATAGAAAGAGGGATTCCCTGGAACTCCAGTTACTGACATTTGTGAGCCACTATGTGGATGCTGTAAGTTGAACCCAGGTCCTCCCAAGAGCAGCACGTGCTCCTAACCACGGAGCAAACCCTCCAGTCCCTCCACATGTCCTTTCCAGTACAGACTTTTCTGTTTCTTAAAACAAAACAAAACTCTTGGGTTTTCATGGGGGTTGTCTTAAATATGTACGTTGTTTTGACTGGTAGCTTTTTGTACACACTTTGTTAGATTTATAGTTAAGTTTTTCATTTTCTCAAGGTATCACTGGGGTATAATGCCCCGTGTTTTGAATTTCAACCCTTCCTTGGTTCATTACAGATATTTTGGAAAACTGTTGAGTGTGATATATTAGTTTTGGATTCAACAACTTTGCTCTAATTTTCTAGATCAGCTTTATAAATGTTTTAGTAGATTCCCTTCACATTTTATTTTATTTTTTTTCTGTTTAAAAGAATTGTGTATTCTGAAAACAAGATGGTTTGGTTTCTTTCTTCCTCTCCCACATAGGCCTTATTTATTTATTTTTCTTTTCTTATTGCATAAACTAGGACTTTCAGTGTGGTTTTGAAAAGGAATAGGTATAAGAATTATGTTTGGCTTGTTCTTGATCTAACAGAGAAACCCCAAGTTTCCCACCATTAAATATGAAGGTAACTGTAGAATTTTCTTAGATATTATGTAATGAGAATGTCCTCATTACGATGAGGACATTCCTTTGGATATTATATTTTGCAAACATTTTTGTTTACAAAATTAATGAAAAATCATTGTCACTTATTTGATAATTTTATACAATGTATTTTAAACATAATCACAGCTCCTCCAGCTCCTCCCAGGGTTCATTGTGGAAGAGGGAACAGAAGGAATGAAAATGCATTTTCTTTCATTTAGACAGTTAAGTCAGCTCTCTTATTCAGTGTGACTTACATTCTGTGATTTTTGGCTCTTGAGCTAACCTTGCCTGCCAGGAATAAATCCCCACTTGAACACAGTTCATGGGATTTTGTTATTGTTGCTGTTTGGTTGTTCTGAGTGTATTATCTAAACTTCAGATATCTTGGAGATTTTTGCTATTTCTGATATTTATTTTCCTTTAATTCCATGTTCTGAGAGCATATATTGCATGATTTCTATTAGTTCAAGTTGTTAAATGTTTACGGCACAGAATATAGTTTCTTTGGGTGACTATCCCTGGTGAGATAAGTATGTACATCTTCCTGTCTTGGCACAGATGTCAATTATATTAGGTTTTTGATGGCTCTTGAGCTCAACTTTGTCTTTGCAAACTATCTGCTTGCTGGAATATCCAGATATGATGGAGGGATATTGAAGCCTTCACCTGCAGCCCATGAACCCATCTGTTTCTCTGTGTTTTCTTGCCTGCATTCTTTGACAGTCTACAGGTAGGTGTGCATGTGTTGAGCATTGCTATTGAAAATTTCTTTATTATTGACATTTTATGTTTTTATTGGATATTTTCTTTATTTACATTTCAAATGGTATCCCCTTTCCCAGTTACCCCCCTTCCCAGAAACCCCTATCCCATCCTCCCTCCCCTGCTTCTATGAGTGTGTTCCTCCACACAGCCCACTCCCACCTCCCTGCCCTCGATTCCCCTACACTGGGGCGTCTTGAGATGAAAATCACATTATGTTTTCCAGTTTGACCCTGAATCCACAATTCTCCACCCCTAGACTCCAAAGTGCTGTAATTGCAGGCATACACCACACACACCACTTAAGAACTGACCTTATACCATTAATTAGTTCTCTCCCTCATTCCCATTAACATTCTTTGTTTTTTTCCTCAGTATGAAACTGGAATATCCCCTCATTAGTTTGATAATGTCAACAGAGTGTATTTTCTTCTATCTTTTAATCTACATACACTTGATATTTAAAGTGGTATTCATATATTTAATATATAATTGCACAATGATTCTCGATATGCTGAAACAATCTTATCTTTTAATTAATTGAAATTAAGACCACCAGCTTTCACAGCAATTACTGGATTGGTATCATATGTAGCTTTGTGTTTTCTACCTGTTCACTTGGGGATTTTTTTTCCTATTTTTTCATCCCTTTTATGTCTTTTGTTGCTTTGTCATTTTATATGCCGTTTATCTATTCTCTTAATAACACACACACACACACACACACACACACGCATTATATATATATATATATATATATATATATATATATATGTATGTATATACATTGTACATAAGTATACAGAACTGAATGCCTTATTATTGCCATTGAAAGATTTTATTTTTAAGTGTGTGTGTTTATGGGTATGTAGCGCTTGCAGAGGCCAGAGAGGGTGCCAGGCAGCTCTCATAGAACTGGAATTGCAGGAGTCCATCTGCTGTGGACACTGGGAATTGAACTCAAGTCTTATCAAAGCATCAATAGCTCTCGTACAATCTTTCCATCCCCCGATACTAAATTTTTGAGGACAACTTTCTTAGACATTGTATTCTTTGCGAAATGTGTTTTCTTTCACAGTTTAAGTGTGTTTTTCTCCCTTCTGATCTTCCTTTTTTCTGTTGAGACTTTCTTGTCTATGACATGTCACTCCCTCCATGATGGCTTGAAGCTCTGTCCCCATCTTGACTTGGGTGGTTTCGTTGTGGTGTGTCTTTCTGTGTGTCTCTGCCTTCACAGTACTCAGAGCTGTTCAGCTTGTTTAGTGGAGGGATGGATACTTTTTTGTAACTCTTCTGTGACCATTTATTCTGACAGATTTATTTGTTTGATTTTTATGCCTCTCCTTTCTTCTGGGAATGCCTATTCCCATACATTGTTCCTAATAATGGCATTAAATCCCTCTGAAGGCTCCTCATTATCTTCATTCCCTATTATATTATTTCTCATTTTGCTCAAGTCCCTGAAGATTTATCTTTAAATTTGCCAAGTCTCTTTTGGGCCTGTGGCAAGTCTGTGGGAGATTTTCTAAACTGATGATCAGTGTGGGAGATCCTCCCTCACTCTGGGCAGTGTTACCCCCTAGTGGGTGGTCCTGGGTTGTACAGGCTAAACAATCCATGATTAGCATCCAGTAAGCAGCTCTCCTCCATGGATTCTGCTTCAGTTCCTGTGTCCAGGTTCCTGCCTTGAGTTCCTCCTCTGACTTCCCTTCCTGGTAGACTATAAGCTATAGTATGGAAGAGAGCCTTCAATCTCCAACTTGCATTTGGTCAGCGTTTATCATAGCAATCAAAGGCAAATGAGGAAAACCTCCCCAGTACCCCTTGGGTTTATTTTTCTGGTTCTTTCTTTCTTTCTTTCTTTCTTTCTTTCTTTCTTTCTTTCTTTCTTTCTTTCTTTCTTTCTTTCTTTCTTTCTTTCTTTCTTTCCTTCCTTCCTTCCTTCCTTCCTTCCTTCCTTCCTTCCTTCCTTCTTTCTTTCTTTCTTTCTTTCTTTCTTTCTTTCTTTCTTTCTTTCTTTCTTTCTTTCTTTCTTTCTTTCTTTCTTTCTTTTTTGTGGTGTAGCTTTATTTTCTCATGACACCCTCTTCCATACAGTGTGAGGTTTCCAGAGTCACTCCCTTACAGGACTATGCAGTCACTCCACAGTGACTGTGGCTCTCTCTCTCTCTCTCTCTCTCTCTCTCTCTCTCTCTTGCTTTTGTTATTACCAACAGCCATGAGAGGCCATGGATAGTACTAGCAGATTTCTCATTACTGTGATCAAACACTTGACCAAAGAAGCTTAAGGAAGAGTGGGTTTATTTTGCCTTCCTGTTTGAGGGCGTAGTCTCTTATGACAGGGGAGGTATGGTGGTAGGAGCTTGATGTAGGTCACATTTTCATCTGTAGTCAGGAAGCGCGCGCGCGCGCGCGCGCGCTGCTGCGCGCGCACACACACACACACACACAGAGAGAGAGAGAGAGAGAGAGAGAGAGGTGAACATTGGTGTCCTGTTCATTTTTTTAAAAAAAATTTTACTTCTATTTTTTATTTTTACTCTGTCTGAATCCCAAGCCCATGGGGTAGACCCAGCCACAGTTGAAGGTGGGTCTTACTGCTTCTGTTGATCCTCTCTTAGATAAACTATTACTGGCATATCTGTAAGTGTGTCTCCTGAGTGGTTCTAAATGGCACCAATTTGAAAATGAAGATTAATCATCACAGGTATCATGCCCTGGTTAATAAACTGTTTCACTCTTTGATATAATAAATTCAATAAGACAAACTATTTAAGTTGCCTTTGGGACTTGTACTGACCCAAGGAGGATTCTTCCCAGTTGTCTTTTCTCCTTTGTCTATGTAGCATGCATTTAGTACATTGGCCTGGTGGAGTGGTGGGACTTTTCATTATTAGTATTAAATTCCTCCTTACTTTAAAGAGCACTTTAAACTCTAACACTTTGCTGGGCCTCATGTTTGCTTCTTTGGAGAAAGCTTTGTGTGACTACATGCTCTTGGACTATTTTTCTTCATGGGAAATCTGCAGTTTCTAATCTCTTGGGCTACTTCTGGAATGGACCTTCAACCCTGTGAGTTTATACTGAGGCCCCCACATTCTCAGCCTTCCCTGTGTTAGTACCTCTGTCCTCTGAGTGTGGTGGTGGATCAGGAAAGCCTCAATTTATGGCCACACTCTGTTATAATTTAGCTCTGATTAAACTTTGAGCTGGTGGAGTTGAGAAAATTGCTTTAGCCCACACATGGATTGTCCTTTTTTGTGTGCTCATTGTAACCTTAAGGGTTAAAGGCCCATCTTTGTGGCCACAGATACATGAAATGGAACTTCTGTGATACTGACAGGGAAGACAAGGTGGATGGTCAAGTATTACAGATTTACACTTTTGTTATAGATATATGGTAGGTTGTAGTGATATTTATGGCGTTTTGGCTTTTGTAAAAATACACAGAAATATTATAAGAATATATCTTCATTTTAATCTCAGGTGTGGGATATGGGACTGCTTCAGATTGTCTACAGAAGCTATGATTTGCTCCATGCTCTGCCAGAGGGGTGGTTTATCCAGCTGCAGATAGTTTCTGTGATGGTGTTTGGAATTCTGGGGACTTTTCAGAGGGTCTATAAATGTTAGCATCCTGGATGGTTGTTGGGTTGTGGGTTGATTGTTGGATGTTATTGATTGGTTTTTTAGTGAGTTGTTGGCTGTTTGTTAGCTATTGTTGGTCATGGATTATTAAGTAATCATGTGCAAAGAAGAAACAACAAAAAGAGTAAATTAGATATCCTTATAGTGAAGATCAAATTTTCCCCAAGAAACTTGATGTCCCTAATCAGTACAAAGTAGTCTAATGATAACATTGCTCCCCCCTCTGACTTTATTCAGGGATCTCTTTCCTTTCCTCTCTATCCCTTTTTCCCTATTATCTAATGTTAGAGGGTTGAAAGGGTGGAAGAAAAGGGGTGGAGAAAGATGGGGAAAAATCACAAAGTACCAAAAGATCAGCTACAGTAGGTACTATGGATGAAAGTGTCTTCATTTGCTTAACTATCATAGGACAATTTCCAGAAACTTGAATTTTTCATTTAGAAAAAAAATCATGGTGCTGCTTGTTTGTCAGAGGAATGGACCCTTGGTGTTGATCATGTTGTGTTCTGGAAGCCCCCTAATTGCCTTTTAAGATGTTGCTCACTGTCAGAATGTTAAGCCAAGCATTCTCTAGGGGATGATAGTTAAAGGTACCAGGGCAGGAAATTTCCAGAGAATGAAAGGTAATCAGGGGGAGGGCTCTAGAAAATCAGAAGCTCAGCTTGGCATGTTTTGATTTCCTATGGCATCTCTGGTGGGAAATATGAGGGCTGTGATTCATACGCCCAAAGCTTTAGGGCATGAAATCATCTCATGGTGCTGAGGCTCAATGGAGGACAGCCAGGCCATTCCAAGGCTTGTCATCCTGAGCATTGCAAACAAAAACACCAGCAAGCTTCCAGGTCCTGGCTCAGATGTCAACGTTGACACAGTAAGAGCCAGTAAGTCTTTATTGAAAGCCAAATGAAGTATTCAGCATTTCTTAGGGAGTATAATGTCAGCCTCCAGAGTCAGAGCCCAGAAATAGCAAAGAGGGAGAAGAAGGAAGAAATAGAAGGATGGAGGAAAGGGAGAGGGAGTCTGAGCAGCCTGACTCTAGGTTACATCCTCTGGGTCATGTGGCAGACACAGGCAGGAATATCAAGGTACTCTTGGCAGTTATTGGCTACCCAGTGCACTACCTGCTATGGATATCTGTGTTCTCCACAATCTAGAAAGAAAAAGCCTGGTATCCTGACTGTTTGGCCCCACCCCTATCTTACTGGCCTTAAGTACTTCCAGAAAAAAAAATAGGCTATCTTTTTTGGCTCCAGGCACCACACACACAGGAATCAAACTTCAAGTAATAGGACCACTGGGGAGAGCAGCTGCAGTGCGGATCATGATGCAATCTGTGGGGTCTTGTCATTGGGCTGCTGATGGATGAGGAAGCCAGTGATGCAAGAATGTCAACAGATGCAGGTTCTCTGCTTCTCAGCAGAGGCAAATACACTTGCCATAGCATCCGGAGCCTTCTGGAAGACATGGTAATAAAGAGAGGACATTGAAGGTGTGCCTGGGTACTAAGTAGAAAGACATTGGAGATGGGGTCTTTTCAGGGTCAATACAAGCAGCTGGAACATATGAGGATCATGGTGCCTAAGTGTCTCCTCATTCCCCTGTGAAAGTTCATGCTTAAGAGTCACACACATTATGAACCATCTTCTTAGTCAGAGGGAGGGAAGCCATGCTGGCAAATGTTGTCTTGAATTAGTGACCTTGGGGCTTTCCACACAAGACTCCTTGTCTATAACATGTGGATCCTTTCCTGTGGTGGGAAGGCTGGCCTCTACACTTTAGATCTTTACAGAATCCCTTGACCTGTGTCTTCTAGATGCCAGCTGAATGCCCTACCCCTACCAGTTATCATAACTATAAGAATCTCTAGTTGTCACCTGATGACTTTGGAGACACAGCTGCTATCAACTGAGGCCAGGGGATGACTAAAGTGTGTCTGATTAGTGTGAACTAGAGTGCAGTATTGCCAATACCTGCTGCTTCAGGCCATGTGAATCAAATGGATTTTGCTGTTCTTTTTCAAGGCAGGGTCCCTCTGTATCCATGGATGATCTGGAACTTACTCTGTAGGTCAGACTGTCCTCAGACCTGGAGGTCTACCTGCCTCTGCCTCCCAAGTGCTAGGACTAAAGGTGTGCACCATCACTGCAAATGAAATAGTTTGTAATGAGTCAATAAACTGGGAATTGACTAAGAATGGTAGATAAAGTTGGGCTCCCAGAAGCTCATGTGTAATAATCACAGGGTAGTCGTGTTGTGAAAATAATTTAATAATTCCCAATATGGAGTTTCTTCCTGGCTTTGACAAGTTATGTTCCCAATGAAAGATACACACAGCCTTAGTTTTTAAATATGCCTTAGGCAGCACCATAGATGAGCAAGTACATACTATTCATGCTGTTAAAATCCACTTTCCTACTGATAATTCCAAATTACTATGTACTAATTTCTATGTTCCATCTGGGATGCCCTTTACTCCAATTGGCCAGTCCATGCGGCCATGTTTTTATGGTTCAGCTATCCTAGTGCAGCTCTTCTTCTCCCTTCCACACATCCTTCTTCTTCCATGATGGCTTTTTTTTCTCTTCTTCTCCTCATGGTCCCAAGCCCGAGAAATCTAAGCCCCGCCTATGTCTCTTCTCCCCAGCTATTGGCTACTGACATCTTTATCTACCAAACAGATTTAACCTCTGGGCAGGGTCCCTCAGTGTCTTATGCATGGACTCTCATCTTTGAAGCAAACAATTTTGTATGACTCAAATTAACATTAGAATACAAAGCAGCATTAGGCCAACCCACGACATGCCAGGTCAGAGTTAGAGATGTAGACTCGGACTGGTGATTGCTCGTCAATGCTCTGATCTTAGACTGGCGTTGCTCCTTAATGCTTCCTAATGACACAGACTCCAGACTCTGGCCATCGGGGAAGAGAGAATTTCAACTAAGAAAGTGCCTCTGAATGCCTCTGTGGGGGAAATTTCTTGATTAATAATGAGTGTGGGAGGGACCAGCCCAATCTGAGTACTTTCACGCTTAGGAAGGTGGTACTGGGTTGTATAACAAAGCAACATGAGCAAATGAATAAGGCATGGAGAACAAGCCAGTAGTTGTTTCTCTACAGTCTCTTTTGACTTCCTGACATGGCTTCCCTTCATGACAGGATATAACCTGTGAGATGAAATAAATGTTTTCCTCACCAAGTTTGTTTTTCTCACGTTTTATCACTGCAACAGAAAAACTAGGACAGCTTTGAGGATGGGCTTTGCTGTCTCTATCTGTCTTTCTCTCCTCCTTCTCCTCCTCCTCCTTCTCCTCTTCCTCCTCCTCCTTCTTCTCCTCCTCCTTCTCCCCCTTCTTCTCTTCTTCCTCCTCCTTTCTGACGGCTATGAGGTAATCAGCTTTGCTCCATACTATGGTATTCTGCATTGCCACAGGCATAAATAGGGCCAAGCATTTGTAGACTTAAACTGTGAATCAAAATAAACTTTTCATCCTTTAAGTTAATTTTCTCAGGCATTTTATTATAGTACTAGAAAGCTGAATCACATTGGGAGTGGCTAAATAGATCTGTTTGTTTCCAGGACTAGTTTAATCATGGGTGCAAAATAGTCATAGTTTGCCAGCAGGGGTTATAGTAAAGGTTCTGTATGAAGCATAGTTAGGAATGTGATGAGGTCTATGCCAGAAAGGGCATCTGCTGCAGTGATACAGGCACATGATGTTAAGATTACATACAATCCTTAAAAATACTCCTAAAGGGTAGGAAGAACATTGCCTTTCACTACACAGAGAAGTTAAATAACTTGTCCATACTTACCCAGCCTACAGTGGTGATTTTGGTTAAGAAATCTTAGATCAACTTAGCCATCAAATCAGAGAAGGCCACTTACTCATTGTAGGTGGGTGCAATCAGGAGACCAGGGGACCAGAGGAGGGACCTTGTGTACCAACTGTGATGAGCAACCAGATTGTTGGGAGTGGGGAGGGGAGAACCACAGGCTTCACTATCGACCACTTGAACTTTATAAGAAAAGGGAACATTTCTCTTTTCCATTTCTCTACTGAATTATTTTTGCAGCTTCCTCTTGCAGTCTTTGGTAAACTGAAAATCGAATAAAGTTACCATTCTAGTTGTATTTCCATTGTGTCAAAATGCTCTGACCAAAAAAAAAAAAAATCCTTATGGGAGAAAGGATTTATTCTAGCTCACAGTTTCATGGTACAGTTCATCTCTACAGCAAAGTTACAGACAACCAGGGGACACTGAGGCAGCTAGTCACACCACATCCACAGTCAAGAGTCAAAAGAATCAGTGCACCCATGGTTGCTGCTCAGCTAGCTTTTTGTTGTTGTTGTTGTTGTTGTTGAACAGTCCAGAGTCCCCAAATCAGGCAACTGTGCCACCCATTTTCAGGCTAGGTCTCTCGATATCAAGTAAGGTAATCAAGATCACAAGCCAATCTGATCTGGACAATTTCTCACTGAAATTCTTCTTTTGGGTGACTCTAGGTTATGTGAAGTTGCCAATTGGAACTGAGCACCACAGACCATGGCCAAGCAGTCAAGGATCATGCTGGCTCTTGACTATAGTCGGCTTTCTGCTTATTCTACATGAGGCATCTTCATCCTCTTGGCTGCCCCTTTGCTTGTGCGAGTGCTGGGGATGGTTATGGTGGTGGTGACTGGGTTCACACCTACCTCAGATTACACTGAATTTTGGAGTGAGTCAAACTTTAGTCAAGGTGCATGCTTACCCTCAAAGGTCTTCTGACCTAGAGACCTCAGATTGTCTTGACACCAAAAAAAGTAGACAATATCATATTATATTAAAACATACTAGAGTGAGAGATGTTTTTTTTTTTGCATTAAAATGGTAAAACTTAACTGTCCTCCTGAACAGGTGTCTTGAATTTTTCTGCCTTTCTAGGAAATATGCGTGAGAGTAATCAGGCTTGGGATAAAAGAACTGAGCAGAAGGACACATTATCCCCCAACAATAGAGCCAGGTCTCCAGTCTGTAGCCTACCCCTAAGCTTCAGGGCCTGACGAGCAGTCACTGGCACCCAGCCCAGAAAAGCTCAGCTCCTTTCAAATGGCCGCAAGCAGAAGAGCATTTAAGATGCTGCTGTATTCTAGTAATTTATTAATGATATCACGTAGCAGGTGCTGGCATCATTTTGGCTCCGGTACTTCTTATAGAAAAGCTTGTTTCCTTCCAAAGTTTATAAGCTTAAAATAAAATCTGGAGAGGAAATTATTCCTGGGAAGAAGCAAGTCTGCTCTCCCAAAACAAGTGAATGTTCTAGAAATAAAAGTCTAATGGGAAAGGAGGCAGCCTATACATCTCTAGAATGACCATCTCAGGAGCAGACTTTGTGCAGAGATGACTCATTCCACATGGTAGAACTTTTACCTACCCTAAGCGCTAAAATCCCGTGGTTGGACAGATTACCATGGACCCAGAGCTGGTGCGATCTGAACTTTAGTGGAAGAGTAAATGAGTCATCACATGACAATAGTGGCCGAGGAGGCTGGAGAGCAGAGAGAAAATTCCATAGGCCCTCATAGGCCAGAATCCAAAGATGTTGGAAACACAAGAGTGAATGAGCAGGGTGGGGGTAGGGCTTACTGGTCCTTGCTCTGTCTGCTAGAAGCAAAGCCTACTATGTATGTGCCATTCTTCAAGCATCGTATGAATGGATTCAATTCTTACAATATCGTATGAAATCACACTATGCTACTGACAGGTCTATGAGGTTGTCTCAAGGTCTCTTGCCTGGAAGTAGTAAAGCCTGAGCTGGGACCCAAAAATTTGGCTTTAGAATACTTTGTCTATGGAACACTCAGAGACTGGAGTGATCCTGACAAACAACCTCCAACAATGCAAAGAAGTGAGCACAGAGGAACAGTGTGGGCTCTGTCAGCAGCCTGGGGTAGTAGGTCAGAGTGAGGTGTACTGTTAGACAGAATAGCAATGAGAAAAGGAGAAAATGAACGACTGGGTGGGTAGATGAATGGAAGGATAGGCGAACAGGTAGATGTATAAGTATATGTATGTGTAGATGTATAGATGGATGCACAGATGATGGATGGATGGGATAGATGATGGATGAATAGGCAAATAAGTAGATAGGTGGATAAATGTATAGAAAATGGATGAATGGATCAGTGTTTCATAGGAAGATGGATGAGTGGATGGATGAGCAGATAGAACAGGCAGATACATGGCATGGATGAGTGGGGGAATTGCTGAATTTATGAGTAGAAGGATGGATATATATGTGATTCAATGGGTAGAAAAATGAATAAGTGAGTAGATGGATGATGGATGAGTTTGTGGGCAGAAAGATGGACAGATGGAGGATGGATGGATAAGTGAAATGAGATTCAAGGAAAGTTAACCAAGTAGACAAATAGACCCTGTTCAAACATCCACATAATGGACTCAGCTGGAATTCTGCACATACCTTCTGTTTTTCCCCACAATCCAGGCTGTGTGGCATATGTATTAACTGCACAGGTGCACCATGCAGAGCAAAGAGATCTTGTGTTTCCATTTCTTTCCCTTGAAAGTTCAGTTCTTATAACAGTCCTAGGAGTGCTGCTGCACACATTGTGTTAGTATGTATTACTTTCTTGATGTAGTTTTATTTTTAAATGAGAATGTTTGGAGATAAAGGCTTAATGAAGGCAAATTAGCTAAAAGGAGGTTTTCGAGACTGATTTAACCCAAGTTTTCTGTGGCCTGATGTGATACACACAAAGGGACAACCATGTGGGGATACAAAGAGAAGGCAGCATTTGCAGGTCAAGGTGAGGGCCTGAGTAGGCTCACCCTTCACCTTGGACTTCCAGGCTCCAGCCTGTAAGACAGTGTTAAAGTTAGGGTTTTACTCCTGTGAACAAACACCTTGGCCAAGGCAACTCTTTAATTAGTTAATTAATTCCTTTTTTATTGCATATTTGCTTTATTTACATTTCAAATGGTATCCCCTTTCTTTGTTACCCCTCCAAAAACTCCCATCCTATCCCCCCTCCCCCACTTTCCTGACCTGGCATTCCCCTACACTGGGGTATTGAGCCTTTATAGAAACAATGGCCTCTCCTCTCATTGATGTCTGAAATGGCCATCTTCTGTTACATATGTAACTGGAGCCGTGGGTCCCTCCATGTGTACTCTTTGGTTGATGGTTTAGTCCATGGAGCTCTGGGGCTACTGATTGGTACATATTATTGTTCCTGTTGTGGGGCTGGAAACTTCTTCATCTCCTTGGGTCCTTTCTCTAGCTGCTCCATTGGGGACCCTATAATCAATCTATTGGTTGACTGTGAGTCATGGGTATTTTGATCCACCTTCCAAGAAGGATCAAAGTATCCACACTTTGGTCTTCCTTCTTCTTGAGCTTCTTGTGGCCTGTGAGTTGTATCTTGGGTATTCTGAGTTTTTGGGTTAATATCCACTTATCAGAGAATGCATACCTTGTGTTTTCTTTTGTGATTGTGTTACCTCACTCAGGATGATATTTTCTAGCTCCATCCATCTGCCTAAGAATTCCATGAATTCATTGCTTTTAATAGCTGAGTAGTACTCCATTGTGTAAATGTGTCACATTTTCTGTATCTTTTCCTCTGTTGATGGACATCTGGGTTCTTTCTAGGTTCTGGCTATTATAAATAAGGGTGCTATGAACATAGGGGAGCATGTGTCCTTATTATATGTTGGAGCATCTTCTAGGTATATGCCCAGGAGTGGTATAGCTGAGTCGTCAGGTAGAACTATGTCCAATTTTCTGAGGAACCTTCAAACTGATTTCCAGTGGTTTTACCAGCTTGCAATCCCACAACCAAGGAAACTTTTATAAGAACAACATTTAATTGGGTCTGGCTTACAGGATCAGAGGTTCCATCCGTTATCATCAAGGCAGGAGCATGGCAGCATTAATACAGGAATGGTGCAGGAGGAGCGCAGAGTTCTGCATCTTCATCTGAAGGCTGGGAGGAGAAGTCTGACTTCCAGGCAACTAGGATGAATGTCTTAAAGCCCACACCTACAGTGACAGACTTCCTCCAACAATGTCACACCTACTCCAACAAGGCTACACTTCCTGGGCCAAGCATATTCAAGTCATCACAGTGTCTGTCGCTTTAAGCTATCCATCCTGTTTTACTGAAGCTCAGGACACCAAGATACCCAAGGAGTACTGGTTTTATCCAATTTATCTTAGAGCCACTGTTCATCATCTATCACAGCATCACCAAGACAAATGTGCTGTCCACCTGTAATGTCAACTTTGCTTCATTTGTCTCAAATACATCTCAAGTGACAACAATGGCTTTTGAGTCCCCCTGTGGAATTCTGAGATAGCTCCTCAGCCCAGCCACACAGTCCACACACATGAACTGTCCTGCTTTCCCCACTACCAACCTTCCTACCTCCCTCTTTGTGTCTTCTTACTACTAACAGAGGCTCATGGGCAAGTAGTGTATGAAGTGTGAGGAGCTTGACTCCTTGCAGACTGCCCAACCGTGGGTGTATACTTCTCACTGGACTGACTATGCAAGATTGGATAGCCTGGTGAATGTTAGAACATGTAGGTTTGTTTTTGTTTTTTTTTAAATGATACTCAAACTCAATTAGCCATTTATGGAGACCTGAGAAATGTCTTATTTCCTCCACCTGCCCATCTTCTCTCCAAAAAGACATCATCAAAAGCAGTGAAAAAATTCTCAGAGGGAAGGCACTGCTGATGGGCTTATGATGGGCACAAATGGATGAAGGGTTTCTGTCATTGTGGAAAAACTGCAACACAGTGCGAGACAGGAAGAACAAGGGGGATGATCAGAGAAGCCACAGGTCCTGAGTTGTGGAATGGTACTTGTTTCAAGGAAGCTGTAACCTAAGTGGAAACAATTGGTGCCTCAGCCACAGTACTGTTGACATGAATCCTTGAGAGAAAAATGCAGAGTGTGAGCTACTACTATTAAGCTTGCCAGCCATCCACAGTCTCCCAGCTAATCACTGGCTCAGACACCAGTGTTGGTGAGGGGCCCTGGGGCCAGGCCAGCCAAGTTCCTATAGAGCTACCAGTTGTGCATGGGGGTGGGGTAAATGGTTAAACGGCTACAGCTTATTCCCCAGTTCATTTCAGTTATGCTCCCAGACCTTCCAGCAAACTGTTCATCAATGTCCAAGTGACCTTTCTTCCTGCCCAGAGGTGGGGTAGAAGAGAAGAGAACAGCCTAACATATAGAATTGAAGTCATCTTGGTACAGTAATCCCCCCAGCATATCAGTATCACATTACTTCAAATGGCATGCCACTAGCATCTGACAAGGGACCCAGGGGGCAGACAGTGGTTCTGGTGTATACCCAGCCACCCTTCCATGGGCTTTTCTCTTGAGTTTGTGCCTAGGTGCTCTCTAACTCAGTGCTCCAGGGTTCTTCACAAAGCAACTCTTTGGGGGCTCTAGCAGCAGTTGATGACAAGGAGTGCTACGCAGCTCCCTGATGAATTTATCATGGGGGTTATCAGGCTTGTTGGTTATGAAAAATCAGCAGTTGCCTGGCAACCAAAATTGTCTGTTAGCTCGAAAGCCAAAGAGGTTTCAGAGTCAGATGATGGTTCCTCAGGAGCCAAGACCAAGGCTGCTAAGCAAATGAATACAGGAGAGAGAGGCCAAGGTGCTCATCTCCTCTAGAGGCCTGCTCAAGAAAGGAGCTAGTTAGTTTATCAGGCTGTGGGGCACAGCTGAGTTCAGCCACAGGAGGAAAGCAGAGAGGGGTTGTCTTCAGGCCGTAGAAGTGTGAATACACCAAAGGGAAGGGCTACCTTGTACCAGTGTGGTACTGCTATTAGGGACATTTGAGGGCCTACTGTCCACTTAGAACACCTGTCCCCTTGCCCTCTTCCCCTGGCAGAGATCTGTTCTAGACTCTATTCCAGTACTCAAGTGCTAAAACTCGACAACAGCTTCCCCCTCCCCAGACTTCCATGTCCTAATACCTCTCTGGGCCTTCAGCTTCCCAGAGGGCCTGTCCCACTTAATATTATCAAACCCGAAGCTGCACTTAGAAGGGCAGAAAATGACTCCAGTGTGGGGTCCTGACAAAGGCCTCTGTGGTGTCACTTCAAACTCTGCTCCTGTTCTCTCTGGGTCACCTAACCTGCAAAGACTTGGCCCCACCACAACTCCAAATCCCACCTGATTCCATCGCTCCACTCCCTTCTATGCTGAAATAGTGTTTTTTTTGTTTTTTTTGTTTTTTTGTTTTTTTTTTTTGCTGTGATAAAGACAAAGGCAGCATAAAGGAGAAAGGGCTGATTTTGCTTTATGGTTCAAGTGTTCCATCCATCATGGCAGTGAAGGCAAGACAGCAGAAGCTCGAGGCAGTTGGTCACATTGTATCAGCAGGAAGAGTGAGAGATGGGTGGTGGTCCTCAAGTCATTTTCTCCTTTCATTCAATCTAGGATCTAGGTCCAGGGAGTGGTGGCACCCACTTTTAGGTTGGGTCTTCTCACTTCAGTTAACTTAATTAAAGATAATTCCTCACAGGCATGTCCAAGGCCAGGTAATTCTAAATCCTGGCAAGTTGATGATCAACACTCATCACCATGGCCCCGATGGAGAAAGTTGAAGCATTGCCTACAGAACTATAGCTTCATGGGCTCAGACCAACAAGGCAAGAATCTTCAGATATAACTTGTACTTAAAACTAAATGGGAATTTCTGCCCTGCCTTTGATTATTTAGTTCCCAGATAAAAGACGCAGAACCTTTATATTTATAATAAGCCATCGTAGCACTAGAGCTGGACAGATACCAACCCTTTAAATTATTTTGTCTACTTCCCTGTCAATAATCCTGAGGTATGACTTACCATGTCTCTGCTTGGGCCAGTTCTCACAATCCCTTACCCAATGGTGTCTTCCTCTCTATTAAGTCTTCTCTCTTCTCTTCTTGTGATCTCTGCTTTAGACTCCAAGCCTTAGGAACTAAAGCTCCACCTATATCTCTTCTTCCTAGCTATAGGCTGTAGACATCTTTACTCAACCAATAGTTTTAAATTAAAGAGCAAAGTTTCATAGTATCACTTGGTGTATGTGAGGATTTCTTTGTCCCTGAGGTAACCAGATCTTGGGGACCAGTATCTAGCATTCCAATACATAGCAACAGACCAAACCTCAACAGATGGACATTTCATTTAAAACCATGTTTGATTTTTTTTAATTAAAAACAATGCATATATTTCAAGGTTCTGGTCCTTTGTTGACTTTATTCTAGATAACTCACACAAAGCCAGGTTCACGGGAGCAGGTTTTCAACATGTAAACTTGGGCAGGACGTACTTTAGCCATTGACACTGCGTGTCTCAGGCAGTGCTTCTATTGTGCTATTGGGTGGTCTTAGCAGCCGTGGGGAAACACCACAGACAGCAGCACCCTGGCCTCTTTTGTCAAGCAGGAGTCCTTCCACCCAATCTTGAAGTTCATGATGGGATTGTCAATATCAGAAATCTCCACTGTCAATCTTAACCGCACATTCCTAGACTGCTGGTCCACGTCGGGACCCTCTCTTCCAGGCATTCTTCACTCCCCTTCCGCCCCTGTTTCTCTTGCTTCTCACCCCTCATTGTTCCCCATGACCCCTGGATCTCATTGCAAGCAACCATTTCCAATCCCTCTACCTCTCGTCCTTCTACTCATGCACTTGGTAAAGCCTATCCGAGAACAACAGATCATTGTGCTCAATCAAAATCAAGATTGCCTTTCTTTCCAACATAAGCATCACTATTATCCCCCTGTTTAGAATCTCCACTGTTCCCTCTGCTGTCATGATCCAGCATGTTCTGGCCCCCTTGAGTACCCATCTCTAAGATCATCTTGTCCATCTGCAGGGCCTGTGAACTGTGAGTCAGGTTCCAGGGTGAAGACTGCTTGGATATTTCAGGGGTTATGGCCTGCTCAGGACAGCAGCAAAGAAATTTCTGAGTCAGACTGGAAAGAAGTTAAGAAATTCAGTACCAGATGGTCTGGCCATTACACAAAATGGTTTTAGAACCCCGGAACCAGTTGTTTGTGGGAATATAAGGCATGTTGAATCAGATCAGAAAATAGTAGAGAGCGGAAGTGCACACCACTGGAACCACATTATCTAGGTAAACCATGAGCTGTCAGACCGTATTTCCACTTTGTTCACTACACTCAGAAGTGTGAGGCAAGGGCAGTGGAAGGGCCTTGCTGAGCACATTCCTGGTTTGTGGAGTTCCCAGAAAAATTCTAAACAGAAAGGAACTGGAACCCTATTACACAAGACTGAACTGGCTGGCTTGGGGGTACACTTGAGAGTGTCCAGAGCTCTATAACAATCTCTTCAGACCATGGATAAGACATCCAGAGTTCTGGAGACTGAAAGTCAACACCTATCCATCTGCCTCACCCTGCCCCTGGTGTCTACAAATGGTTACAAGCTTATTTCCCCTGTGAAGACAAGGGGTCTTCATACCCACCCCCCATGAATGGAGATTTCCACATTCATTTACAATGACAAGGAGGGCTTTGGACTCTTCCCATGATATTGAGAGGAGTCTTTCTGAGCACTCCCATGGTGACCAGGAGTCTTGGTGTCATATGGAGTCAAGGAGTCTCTGCCTATCATTATGACAAGAGGTAACCACATGCACTAAGGCTGACAAACTGTCTCTCTCTTGATAACTGCAGGTCTCCATGTTCACTTATGATGGTAAGGAATATCTGTATCTCCCTATGATGAAAGGGGGGTCTCTGTGTCCCCTGATGGTGAAAAGAATTCATTGCATCTCTCATGAAGATGAGGGGTCTCTATATCCCTCATGCTGAAGAGGTGTCTCCATGTCCTTTATAGTAACAGTGGATCCTTATGTCCTTCATGAGGATAGATATGCAGCCCAGGACAAACCTGGGGCAGCTGGACCCCACACATGACAGGGACTGGGGTTACCAATGCTGATCCAAGGGAAAGCCCACCACACAGATATGCACAGAAGTGTATGCAAGTATGCTTTCTGTTTGCACACACCCTGGGCTCATCTCAGAAACTTTAAGGGACACCATGGATCTGAAAGAAACTGAGACTCACCGAAGTGGACTTTGGGATACGTGGACTTTTAGTTGAACAGTAGATATGTTTGAAGTAAGTACACCATGGACCCTTATTAAACAAAGACACCCAGAGCCTCACTACCCACCTTCCCTTAGACACCTAAGCAGTCTCTTTTGTTACTGTCACTTTTGTTGCATAAAGATATCAGAGGCTGAAGTGACTGTCTAATCAATCCAGACAATGACACAAGTTGTCTTTTTGAAGTGAAAGTGATTTGGATAAATATAGGAGGTAGAGAGGGGCTGTTCTTGTCCTCTAGGCATAGGTTGGCTCAGGAGGAGCCTGCCTGGTAGAAATAAAATCTTGGAGGGAAGGTGTCCTTCAATGGAGCTGATCTTCTGCCCTGCCTGTGGGTACTATGTCCAGGGAGCTGTAGGCTTCTCTGTTTGGTCACATTTTCTATCAGTGACACAGAGGCTTGAAAAACCATGGCACAGAATGATTTATTATCTTGGATTATCCCCCAGTCCTCATCTCCTTTGCATCTGGAAGAACGTGGTTGCATAGAAACCCACAGCCAGGTTTTCTAGCTTCCTGCAAAGGCATCCTTGGCTTCTAGAAAGAACTGAGAAGTACTCAGAAAGGCAGTTCCAGAGACACCACAGGAGGTTGCCCGGCAGTAGAGGCTTTGGGAAAGGAACCCATGGAACCCAGTCTCTGGGTGTTTTACTCAGGTACACCACCCTTATACACAGCAGCTGTCTCTGACTTTCTGGGAAATACTAGGGCCTGAAAACTCAGAGGTTAGAGGGTTAAACTAACAATATGCTTGATTCCAAGAAGTCACTTATGGAGACAGGTGATAAGGGTCTCTCCTGGCTGTGCTGCTGTTAAATGAAACTAGGTATAATGGCAGTTAGGGAAGAACTAAACAATGCAAAGTCTCCCAGGCAACACAGCCCAAGACACCTTTTAATTTCTTTATGTATCTAAGGCTGAGGCAAAGCAAGTCTGTTCTCCCTACTCCTCAGGGGCCCCGATGCTTCCCTGCCAGGCTTCATTCATGAAGCAGCTGATGGGGTCTGGCATGTGAGAAGATGTCCTGAGATGCAGTGAGAAAGCTTGGGTCAAACAGACCAAAACCCTAGACACCTCTGATTCACACATAGCAAATGTAGGAAAGGTCCCTGGAACCTGAGAAGGCACAATGTGGCAGACACTCTGGGTGGGACTCAGCAGCTGGTGAGTTTACAAGTGGAGCACCCTCATGCTACCCAGATCATCCAGGGTGTGATTTTTGTCAGCTCTCATGACTTATGTACTATCCTCTGCATAGCAAACCTTCTGCTGTTGACCCAGGTTTCAGAGAAGCTGACCACACAGAGATGAGGATTCAGGCAGGTGGAGGGGGAGCATGTGAGAGCCAACTCTTCCTGGAGTAAGCCTTCTCAACTTACAACTGATCTCTTGGGGGTAAGGATGGTCATAGTGCTTTCAAGGACCTGCCTTATGGTTTCAGGTCATAGCCCAGCTTCTAAACTTTGTGTCCCAGACAAGCATCTGTTACACATACACATGTGTGTAGGTTAGCTCTAAAGTGGGTAAACCAGAAGGCAAAGGGTTGAACTCTAGGAATTGACATAACATACAGTTTCTCTGTACAAGAAGGTCATAGCAGCTGGTAACCAAGCCAGGAGTGTGGCACGCATGCAT
Source organism: Apodemus sylvaticus (assembly GCF_947179515.1). Classification (NCBI taxonomy): domain Eukaryota; kingdom Metazoa; phylum Chordata; class Mammalia; order Rodentia; family Muridae; genus Apodemus; species Apodemus sylvaticus. Next base: position 56,768,321 of record NC_067488.1, on the reverse strand, counting down.
GAACTGACAGCATAAAGTCAAGACAGTGAAACCTCCAGGTCCATCTGGGAGTGATCTGAGATGCTAGAGGACTTTGGACAACCCCAGCACTAGGCACTCAGAGAGGAGTATGCAACAGTTTGCTGTTTGCATTTTGAAGGTTACTTATTTAAAGGCGATATATCTCGTGGAAATATTAATACAAGGCACGGTCAATCAAAAGCAGAACTATAAAAAGGGAACCGATTATTTAACACTAATTGAAGCCAGAATCTATGTTCTAGGAAAGTAAAACTTTACACATCATAAAATATCCAAACACACACAGCAGCTGTAAAAACTGGTTGGAAAAGCAAATACAAATGAAAATGTAGTCAAAGCCTTCAGCAGACAGGAGGCGTGCCACTGCAGAGGAACTGGATAATCATGTGAGCAGGTATGTGACCATTGCACAGAGCAGACAGACACACATAACTGCAGACCTTATGATTAAAGATGAGGTATCAATCACTGAGGTGGGCTCATGCAAGTGTATCTACAGCAGGTCGTAGAGAAGAGCTTCACTATGTCTAACAAGATAAGCAATGCATTTTATAATAAAATCTCAGGCACACAGACCTTTGCAGCCTTGATGGGTAACATTTTGCAATATCAACGCAAACGCCCAGGGTAAGAGCTACATAGTTGTGGTCCATTTTCAGTATGAGATGCACTCGTACCTCAATAGAGAACCACACATAATCAGAAGGAATTAGAATCCTGTCTTCTCTAGTTGGAAGCTGGCAACTGCTTGCCAAGGGGCTTTTGGTTTATCCTGGGGTTGAAAAGTCATAGGCATTCTGCTTGTGTGTGTGTGTGTGTGTGTGTGTGTGTGTGTGTGTGTGTGTGTGACTGAACTTAACTATCAGACAAGGAGGAATGGCCAGCCCTAGGATATGAATGAGCTAAGGCTTTAGTGTTCTGAACCAGTAGGGTGGGAACTTTGGGGATGGACAATACTAGAAACTGAGAAGATTGTCCCTCCATGAAGAACTCAGACAATGAGGATTCAGAGGGCAGAGAAATGCAATTAGGAATAAAAAACAAAAAAATAAACAAAAACCCCAATGTTTTGTGCAAAATCAACACACACAAACACACCAAGCTTTTTTTCTTTTTCTCTAGGCTGACACCTAGCTTAACAAAATTGTAAAATAAACTGCTTGCTTTCGGTGCTCTGAGCCTCCAGTACTCTTATATGAAGTGAGGGTTTTTGTATCTCACCTTGGTTAGAGAAATGTGTTGCCTATGATTATAGTCTGTAGACAGAGAACCAAGCATTTCTGCATGTGAGCCCCAAAGACACCTTGTCCTTATTAGCTTTAACTGTCAACATGGCGTCGAATCATCCTAGAGGAAAAAACTACAAGTAAAGAATTTTCTAGATTGGAGTGGCCTGTGGGTGATTATCTTGATCATTGATGCAGGATGCAGCCTACTGTGGGCAGTGACATTCCCTAGGCAGGTGGTCTAAGGCTATATAAGAAAGCTAGCTGAGGATAAGCCTGTGAGTGGGCAAACAGTGTCTCTGAAGTTTCTGCTTCAATTTCCTCAGTGATGAACTATGACCTGGAAGTATAAGCCAAGTAAACCCTTTCCTACCAGAAGCTGTTTTGGGATAGAATGCTTATTGCGACAACTTAAAGTAGGCTAACTTACATGTGAAATACTATCTCTGGTCGAAGGTGTACGTAAATGAATATGCATTTGCAACTTTGAGATGAAAGAAAATTCAACTGAGAAATCTGAGGAAATGATGAAAATCGTGAATAATTCAGCAGAAAAGAAGTGGTGGGAATCCGGCGAGTGGGGAGGCAGCTGAGTCCATCACAGTTCACTGCACAGAGCTTTAAAACCAGAGAGTCGCCAGGCAGTGGAGGTGCACGCCTTTAATCCCAGCACTTGGGAGGCAGAAGCAGGTGGATTTCTGAGCTCAAGGTCAGCCTGGTCTACAGAGTGAGTTCCAGGACAGCCAGGGCTACACAGAGAAACTCAGTATTGAAAAACCAAACCATCTTGAGTTCTTTGTATATCTTGGATATAAGCTTTCTGTCGGATGTAGTGTTGGTAAAGATCTTTTCCCAATTTGTTGGTTGCTGTTTTGTCCTTTTGACAATGTCCTATGCCTTACAGAAACTTTGTAGCTTTATGAGGTCCCATTTGTCAATTCTTGATCTTAGAGCATAAGCTATTGGTGTTCTGTTGAGGAAATTTTCCCCTGTGTGCATGTCCTCAAGGGTCTTCCCCAGTTTCTTTTCTATTAGTTTCAGTGTGTCTGGTTCCACATGGAGGTTCTTGATCCACTTGGACTTGAGCTTAGTACAAGGAGATAAGAATGGATCAATTTGCATTCTTTTGCATGCTGACCTCCAGTTGAACCAGCACCATTTATTGAAAAGGGCTATCTTTTTCCCACTGGATGGTTGTAGCTCCCTTGTCAAAGATGAAGTGACCATAATTCTGTGGGCTCATTTCCAGGTCTTCAATTCTATTCCGTTGATCTACCTGCCTGTCACTGTACCAATACTATGCAGTTTTTTAACACTATTGCTCTGTAGTACTGCTTGAAGTCGGGGATACTGATTCCCCAAGAAGTTCTATTACTGTGAGGATAGTTTTAGCTATCCTGGGTTTTTTGTTATTCCAGATGAATTTGAGAATTGCTCTTTCTAAGTCTATGAAGAATTGAGTTGGGATTTTGATGGGAATTGCATTGAATCTGTAGATTTCTTTTGGCAAGATGTCTATTTTTACTATATTAATCCTGCCAATCCAAGAGCATGGAAGATTTTTCCATCTTCTGAGGTCTTCTTAGATTTCTTTCTTCAAAGACTTGAAGTTCCTGTCATACAGATCTTTCATTTGTTTGGTTAGAGTCACAGCAAGGTACTTTATATTGTTTGTGGCTATTGTGAAGGGTGTCATTTCCCTAATTTCCTTCTCAGGCTGTTTATCTTTGAGTATAGGAAGGCTACTGATTTGCTTGAGTTAATTTTATATCCAGTCACTTTCCTCAAGTTGATTATCAGCTGTAGGAGTTCTCTGGTGGTGTTTTTTTGGGTCACTTAAGTATACTATTATATCATCTGCAAATAGTGATAGTTTGACTTCTTCCTTTCCAATTTGTATCCCTTTGACTTCCTTATGTTGTCTAATCTCTCTGGCTAGAACTTTGAGTACTATACTGAATAAATATGGAGAGAGAGGGCAGCCTTGTCCAGTCCCTGACTTTAGCAGGACTGCTTAAAGTTTCTCTCCATTTAGTTTGATATTGGCTACTGGCTTGCTGTATATTGCTTTTATTATGTTTATGTATGGGCCTTGAATTCCTGTTCTTTCTCAAGAATGTAGACTCCAGAGAGCCAAATATCCCCTTAAAAAATGGGGTTCAGAACTAAACAAAGAATTTTCACCTGAGGACTATCGAATGGCTGAGAAGCACCTAAAGAAATGTTCAACATCCTTAGTCATCAGGAAAATGCAAATCAAAACAACCTTGAGATTTCAGCTCACATAAGTCAGAATGACTATGATCAAAAACTCAGGAGAAAACAGATGCTGGCGAGGATGTGGAGAAAGAAGAATACTCCTCCACTGCTGGTGGGGTTGCAAATTGGTACAACCACTCTGGAAATCAGTCTGGCGGTTCCTCAGAAAACTGGAATGATACTTCTGGAGGACCCCGCTATAACACTCCTGGGCATATACCCAGAGGATTCCCTGGCATGTAATAAGGATACATGCTCCACTATGTTCATAGCAGCCCTATGTATAATAGCCAGAAGCTGGAAAGAACCCAGATATCAGTCAATGGCGGAATGGATACAGAAAATGTGGTATATATACACAATGGAGTACTATTCAGTCATTAGAAACAATGAATTCATGAAATTCTTAGACAAATGGATGGAACTGGAGAACATCATCCTAAGTGAGGTAACCCAGTCTCAAAAGAACACTCATGGTATGCACTCACTGATTAACGGATATTAGCCTAGAAGCTTGAAATACCCAAGACACAATTCGCATATCAAATAATGCCCAAGAAGAAGGAAGGAGTGGCCCCTGGTCCTGGAAAGGCTCAGTGCAGCAGTGTAGGGGAATACCAGGAAATGTAAATAAAGAATATATCTAATAAAAAAATAAAGAAAAAAATAATAATAAACATTTAAAGTATAGTAAAAATACTATCAAATTCAAAAAGAAAAAAGGAAAAAGAAAAAGAAAAACCAAACCAAACCAAACCAAAACAAAACAAGAGTGCTTAAGAACTCTAACCTGGAAAGTCTACCCAAACAGGACTGCAGGAATGCAGGAGGTACTGATTTGCATATTCAGATGCAGCACGGATTCTGTTTAAAATGAAAAACCTTGAATCCACCTAATAATTTCTGCTGAAATTATCAGGTGGATTCTAAGAGTTAAAGTCTCCCCTAGAACATGGCATGCCCCACCTAGGGACAAGGCCTGACACGCAGAGGCTGCTGTAGCAGCCAGGAATTGATTTCCCTCCATGAGGAAGGGTTTATTAGACAAAGGGAACATTTGGTGGTGTGTGGGATATGAGTGGCTAGAGACCTGGGTGACCTCCAGACAGGAAGCTCTTCCACAACCCTCAGTTCTGTACACAGTGTTCCCAGGCTGCCAAGACTCCTTCCCTGATACAAATAGGACTGACACAGTGTGCAGGTCTCTCTGTGCCCAAATCTCTCTGGAGGAACTCAGTCTCTGAATTCATGAGGATGCATTTGTCTCCAGATACCCACTGTTCCTTTTGCTCCTGGCTCCTGTTAATGGCATATGCTGCGAGCCCTGGGGTGGCCACCATCCCCCATCTGAAGGACAAAGAGTGTCAAAGAATGGTCAGAAGGTCTCACTCAGCAGTCACAAGCATCCAACCACCTGCTGTCCAATCCCACGTGGCGTTTTGCTCTACTGCCTGTGCTCATGAGTAGGTTCAGGTTCAGACAATTCTGCAGTTCGGGGTCTTGGGACTTTTCTTTTCATTTTCTCCGAGTCTCATCGCTCCTAAGAAGGCCAAACTGCAATTTACTCAGCCATGAAATAGAGCCACAGATCAGCTGTGACTGTCCCACCTGAGTGCATGGAATCGTCCCTGGTCTGGGTCCATGGCTGCTTGGTTCCTGGCATGAGCATGCAAGATGTCTAAGGCTTGCTTGTTTGAAGGTGCACACCTCCTCCGTTCTGTTGCTGTCTCTAGGAGGGCTCCTCTGGGAGGGCTGAGCAAGGAAGGGTACCTCTAAGTGATAAATGAGAAGCCCCCTTCCCTCATTTATCTCTGCTCTGTGTTTTTATTTAATGATAAAGAAAATTTGCTAACACTGGATTGAGCAGGAATGCTAGACTGACCACACCCACTTCTCCCCACCACACTGTGTCTCCTGTGGCTGCAGCCTCATCAAGAAGAAATCCATGGAATGTGGCTGGGTGTTGCACCAGAGAAATGAGAGAGGCTATTTGTGAGGGAGCAACAGCGGGGAGATATTTCCAGCCTGCTGAGCCTCACGACTCCCCTGAAAGAAACCTGGGAATTTCCGGCAACTTCTTCAGCATTGCATGTGAGTGTGAGCATTCTTGTGTCTCCTCATCACCCAAACATTCTCATTTGTCCTCCTGCCAGGACTCGGCATCCTGATGGATCTTCCATAGCCACGGGAGTGCTGTTGTTTCTATTCCAAAGTGGAATCATCTAGAAAACATTATTCAGATGGCATTTGTCTTAGTCAGGGTTTCTATTCCTGCACAAAACATCACAACTAAGAAGCAAGTTGGGGAGGAAAGGGTTCATTCAGCTTACACTTCCCACATTGCTGTTCATCACCCAAGGAAGTCAGGACTGGAACTCAAGCAGGTCAGGAAGCAGGAGCTGATGCAGAGGCCATGGAGGGATGTTTCTTACTGGCTTGCTTCTGGCTTGCTCAGTTTGCTTTCTTATAGAACCCAAGACTACCAGCCCAGTGTACCACTCACAACGGGCCCTCCCTTCTTGATCACTAATTGAGAAAATGCCTTACAGCTGAATCTCATGGAGGGATTTCCTCAATGGAGGCTCCTTTCTCTGTGATGACTCGAGCTTGTGTCAAGTTGACTCACAAAACCAGCCAGCCCAGCATTAAAGGGGAATATCTGAAAGACTGGAGCCAGATGGAGCAGTGTTTGAGAGGTAGGACACCTGGTAGCTTTTGATTTGCAGTGTTCCTTGTGACAACTCCAGTGGCATGTGCATAGAAGCCATAAGGTCTTCTATGCACCTAACCCTAACCCTAACCCTAACCCTAACCCTAACCCTAACCCTAACCCTAACCCTAATCCTAACCCTAACCTAACCCTAACCCTAACACTAGGGACATTTGTGTTCCAATTTCCATGGTGAGTAGGAGGCACCTTCAATGTTAACGGCACAGAAAGGGTAAATAAATATGAGTGTCTTACTCGGTAATGCAAAGTGCCCTGATTAGTATCAAGTGAATGTCTCTCACTGCTAGATAATCTCTGCTCACTATAATCTACCGCACAAAGTTCACTTTCCATGCTCAGCCTTTGTTGTTGTTATTGTGAGGCAATTACATCATACAGCATCTTCTGGGCCTGCCTACTCTGTCACTGTTTCGTTCGGAAACCAATGAGCTCTATCACCCTCACCCAGGGCTCTGCAACTCTTCTCCAATCCTGGCTGTGGACACTAGGTCCTTGGGCCTGAAACTTATCTCCTTCTTGTCCCCTGGACACTGGATTTTTCTATCTGCTTTAGGGAACTGAACAACTGTAGGGTGACCTAAGACTGCTCCTTCTGGTGCTTGGGGATACCCACTACTCTTTCCTAGTGTTCTCCAAGACTTGGCCTGGCATTGTTATCAGAAGTCAGTGTCTGAACAACACATACCAAGAGGACTCTTGGTATCTCATTGGTCTTGTGATTTAGGGGAAACAATATCTTTAAGCTGTGATTTAGTGACCCACTGATATAGAAGGTTCAACTCATGTGAACAGAGCTGTCCATAGGTGGGTGGGTCTGGGCTATACAAGAAAGGCAGCTGAATGTGTGTTTTTAGAAGCAAGTCAGTAAGCAATGGTCCTCCATGTTTTCTGACTCCGTTCCTGCTTAAATTCTGCCCTGAATTCCCTCTAGTGATGGACTGTTACCTGGAAATGTGAGATTTGTCCTCTTTGAGTTAGTTTTGGTTAGTGTGTTGTCATGACAACAGAAAGCAAACTAGAACCCCCTCCACCCTACCCTTTGCATACTATACTCTAGGTTTGCTTAAAGGCTAGATCAAGAGTGTTTATGATATCGGTTAGAGCAACACTCAAGCCTTATCCTTTGATTTACTTCTGTGTCTTTTCTCCAATGTATGCTTTTTGCCCCTTTGTCAAATATCAGGTGGCCATGGATATGTGGTTTATTTCTGGAGCCTCTGTTCTAGTCCATTGATCTATGTGTCCATTTTGTGTTAGCACTATACTGGTTTTGTTACCATAGCTCTATCACAAGTATGAAAAAAATAAACACTTAAGTGTGTTAGCACTCAGGAGGCACAAGCAAGTGGTTGGCTACAAGCCCAAGGTTTGCTTGCTCTACATAGGAAGTTACAAAACAACTATGACTTAATAGTGATGGGGGAGAAAACAAGGAAGAGATAGAAGGAGGGAGGGATAGAAGAAGAGAGGGAATACAGAAGGATGGAGGGAAGGATAAAAGGAGGGAGGAGGGATAGCAGGGTGGGGGATAGAAGGAGGGAGGAGGGATAGGAGGGAGGGAGAGATAGAAGGAGAGGAAGAGATAGAAAGAGGGAGGGATTGGAGGGAGAAATAAGAAGCAGCCACAGAAGATGAGGAGGAAAAGGAAGAGGAGGAGGAGAAAGAGGAGGAGGAGGAGGAGGAGAAGGAGGAGGAGGAGGAGGAGGAGGAGGAGGAGGAGGAGGAAGTAACCTGCTCTCACCTCCAGGCCCACAAGGCAGAGCCTGTCTTCCCATCCACGCTTCTTCCTAATGATTGCACTCTTCCTCATTCTGATGGTCAGTCTTCATCGTCAACCTGACTGACTGGAACCATCTGAGATCCATGCCTCTAAGTGTATATGTGTGTGTGTGGCTTGTTCATAGAGAGGATTGACTGGAATGTGGGTGGTGCCACTCCAAGGGCTGCATCCCAAACTGAAGGAACAGTAGGAGGTGAGATGAGTAACAGTATTCATTGTTCTACTCTCTGAGGATAGACTCCCTATAACCCACTGCCTCGGTTGCCAGCCACCATGCTTCCCTACCACGATGGCCTGGACTCTAACCTTTCAACAAAATCAACTCATCATCCAGGTGCTCCTTGATGACACTGAGACAATCAGTAATATATGTGCTCCTGGAGCACAGTCATTTCTCCAGAAACCTCAGTCTGGGGTGTCTCATCTGTCCCCTTGTACATGCAACATTCCCAACCTTGTGTGATACAGGATGCGCTCTGACAGCCGTGAGCTCCACCCATGGCCTGGGCCAGACCTCCAGAAGGAGATATCATTTAATGCACCGAACTGGGAGGGAAGCTCGCTTGTCTGCCAGGTTAAAAAGATTGAGGACTTGAAAGGAGCCATTTTCTCAGATCAGAGCTGAGGATGGGAAGGGAAAGGCCCATCTATTCGTCTAGTCAAACGGTCTGGCCTCCCTTTGATGTCCTGGGATTTCGCACATGAGAAACCAGACTCAGATGCTCTCAGGCCGTGTGACCCTTTGCAGCGCTGGGCTCCTGTGTGTGCTTCTTATCTGCACAGCCAGCTGTACCCTCCTCCAGCAGAATGGCCCCCTGGGCAGAGCTCTGATCCCTCAGAGAACTGAGACATCTGTGACCTGCACACTCCCGCCTTTTTGAACAGCAGTGAGGAGCATGCCCATGGTCACTATGTTTGTTTTAATTCCACTCAATGAAAAGAGGAGACCTCCCCCGCCTCTCCCCATCCCCCAGTGCCTGTGATGCTCTGAGTAGCCATCCCAAGCAACACAAAGGTTCACAGGGCTACTAAGCTTCAACACTGAAACGAATGTGTCAAGAAAGGGAAGCCTTGGGGAGGTATGCTCTGACCTGCCTGCAGCCCAGGGCTAACAGGAGGCAGGCAGAAGGGGTATGTGGGTAGAAGGAAGATAATAAATGGAACCACTCAACCTCTCTGGAACTCACTCATTTCCATCTTCAGGTGGGAGGGCAGAGAGGTCTCTTCACTGAACTGTCAATAGAAAACAACACAAGAGTCAGGCTGGTGCCCCCTGAAGGCTTTTGCTGTAGGTGGGCACTAGGGGACTAACGCTGGCCTGGAGACTTGGTGGCTCTGAGACTTCTAAGGCTGAAGCATGGTGGTTACCCTCTCTCTCAACTGGCCAGTGAAGCCTTCCAGGACAGGGAACACAAGCATTCTGTGGCGCTTGCAGCCAGATATCTCTGCAGCCATGAGCTTTCCCAGGGAGGGCTTCGCATGTTTCCCTGCCTCAACCTCCTCTCATGGTGTGGGCTCTTTCCTCTGAGGCCACCCTAGGGTAAAGGAGAGCCACACAGCTGGTGTTTGCTTCTTATTTCTTCACTGCTCCTATGTGTGTGAGCCTCTCCTCCTAAGACTGAATGCAGTCCTTGACACATAGATGTAGATTGAGAGACAAAAGAACGTCCTGGGATGGGCCTGAGTACTAAGGCAGAGCATGCTCAGAGCTCACTGAATAGCCCCTCGCTCTGCCTGCGGCCTCTAGGCCAGGAGGGCATAGATGAGACCCATCCCTCCCTGTATACACCATGAGACCCATGCCTCCCTGTGCATACCCTGGGACCTACTCCTCTCTGTTCCCTCCCTCTGCACACCATCTTTTAGAGCTCTGATGCTATGAAGCAGAAGGTCTTTCACCTGGCATGAATCCATGGTCACACGGTTTCAATGTCTCTAGAATCCAGCTGGTGATCGTTTCCCTGTGACCCAGACCTACCAGGTGGTGTGTGGGCTCAGACTCTTGTCCTCTGGAGAGTCACCTCTCAAAGGTCTCCACGGCTATGCCTCAGTCGGGGCCTGTCTTGCTTTTTCCCGCTGGCCTGACGTATGCAGCAGGATAGCTTACCTCTTATGCTAAGACGCTGCACTTCTTCTCACAGGAGCGGTGGGTGCCTTTTGATAAGATTAGAGACAGACCTGCAGGGTGACAGCGGCATCCAGCAGGTGACCCTCCTGCACAGCTCACAGGATGTCTGGAGTGCTTTCAGTAGGCCTCTCCACTGTGACTCTCTGAGACCTCACAGTGGAGGCCAGAATTAGCAGTTTCCACCAGAGCAGAAGCATCTCTGCAAACAGCCCTTTCTGCATGCGCCCCAGACTTTCATCCTCTGTGTCTCTTTTCTTAATGTTTGGTTCCTTTTTTCTTAAAAGTTCTTATTTTTTATTGTGACATAGGCTTAATTAAGTACATTTTATTTGCTACCTTAGGACCCAACGCTGGTGTCCCTTGTTGAGTTCCCATTGAGCCCGATATGGCCTATGAGCGCCCCCTCCTGGCTGCTCCTGTGTTCCCTGGCTGTATCCCTTCAGTCCTGGGGAAAACACTTATTGTGCTCAGATCCTATGCTGGGACCAGGCAGTTTTCTCAGGAGTCCTTGATGCAGTCTAAGAACTTGTATGAGTGTACTTCATAAGAACTGCAGCATAATCAAGACCTCTGGTCAGGTGGGCATGAATAGCTGCATCTTTTGTTTCCTTTCTTCTTATTACACGGCTTACTTATGTAGGGCCATTTTCAGGCATGTATGTGATGTATCTTGTGCACTCCGCCCCATATTCCACAACCTTTCTTCTTCTTACTCCTTGCTGTCCCATTTGTCCCTTTATTCTCCAAGATTCCTTCAGTGGGAAGATACAAGGAACAGTCTCTTTAAGAAGCTCTGGTCCAGTTTGAACCATCGCCTCCCATTTCTCCTTGGTATGTTCTTTTCCGGGGACGTTCTTCTCCCAGCTGTGTCTCTGCCCGGCTTGTTCGCACATTTGCCCTGTTTGGCAATCACACAGAATTGTTTCGTATTTATAATCAAACACTGCAGTCAGCACAAATACACAGGCAAAAATCTAAACATCAACATTTATTGTCAGATTTTAATGTCCTCAGGATATAGGCTTCTAATTTTGCATAATTAGAAAGCAGTTTTCATAATTCATGTGAATTCATTATTTTTCTTATCTCTGTGTCATCTGCTATACACAAACACAACTTTCTCTCTTTCTCCTTCCCTCCCTCCTTCTCTCCCTCCCTCCCTCCTTGCCTTGCTCACTCCTTCTCTCTCTCCTTCCTTCTCTCCCTCCCTCCCTCCTTCCTTTTCTCCCTCCCTCCTTCCCTCCCTCCTTCTCTCCCTCCCTCCCTCCATTCCTCTTTGCCTTCCTTCATCCTTCCATTTTTTTTCAGCTTTAGATATTGCTTTACTATATTTAGGTTCATTGTTGTTTTCAGATATTGATATATTTCAGTTTTAGGCTGGAATACATTTCTTGCAAATGTAGGTGTGCATGTGGTGTGTGCACATCTGTACTGTGTGAATGATAGTATGTGTGCATATTTGTAGTATGAATGGTATCATGTATGTGCACATGTGTGTGGTGTGGATGGTGTGGATGCACACATATGTGTGCTCAATCACATATGTATGTGTACACGTGTGTGTGTGCATGCACACAAAACCCTTCCTTTTAACTAAGTTCTACCACTCTCCAGAGAGGGACATTAGGTAACAGGCATTTTACCAGTACAAGCAATGTAATAATGATTGTGTTTTTTTTTTTTTTTTTATCAGATAAGTTCCCTTGAACAAGTTTGGAGTAGTGTTTATGGAGTGATTTCACCTCTGTAGCCTGACATGGGGTCCTGGCCATGGCAGTGTGTGCCACACAGAGTGACTTTATTTTGATGTCTTGTGTGGGTGTCTTAGAGACAGAGTGTTCATGCTCACAGTGAGAAAAGAGGCAGAGGGAGGGAAGGGGGAGAAAGAAGGCACAGGAAGGACAGGGGCAAGAGGAACAGAGGAGAAGAAGAGGGGTGGAGCAGGAGGGAGGGGGAGGGAGGTTTGAGAGATGCAGATCCAACTCATCAAACCAAAGCAGCCAAGGACTCCAAGCCACGGGCCTGGCTGGTTTGAAGTCTTTTAGAGGAGGCCTAAGCATCTTAGGACCTTGCTGCTCCCCACCTTTCTTTGCCACACTTCACAATCCTTCACAGAGCTTCCCCATGTCTAGCACCCCTTTCTCTTCTTCAGGGTCCCCACAGCCCATGTCTCTGGCTCCATCTCTCGAACACCGCAGCTGCTCACTGGTCTACTTACTGGACTTCTGGTTTATACCACTAGATAGAAATCCCAGCTACCTTAAAGAACACACAATTATAGCCCCCCTTGGTGACCTTTGTCCTGGGTAGAGCCCCGTGGAAAGCCAGTGACCCCTCATCGGCTTAGACATTGGCTCCTGGGGAGCTCTGCAGGGTGACCAGAGGTTCCCCAGGCAGGAGACATGGTTGGAATGTCTCCCAGTGCTGTCCTTCCTGGTGGTTCTGGCCCTTTGGTGAGCTAGTGGTGTTTCATCTCACTGTAATTGACTTACCAGCTCTGCACAGTTGGTTCTTGGGGACATACGGCTCCCCATAGGACACACCTTGATTTCCATTTCTGTTTCTGTTTCTTTCACTCGTCTACAGACCTATGACATTTAAATTGCATAGAATCGGCTCTGGAAGCAGGTTGCAGAAAGATAATGAACAGAGAATGTATATAAACCTGGCTAGGACCACAGGGCAGACAGCACTGATGGGAACGACCCTGAGCACACCTCCTGGTGCTCTGAGACTCCCTGCCAGCCCTGTTTGTTTATATAGGGTCTGAAGGGGAGCATGTAGGATCTAGGGAGTGAATTATAAGCAAGTGTGCTTCCACACTGAGTTTGGAAATAGAGATGCCAGTGGGGAAAAGCACCAGAGCAACTCAGTTCCACCATGCTCTATCAAGTGTATCTTCCCAAACTTTTCTGGAATAACAGGATACAGGTCAAATGGGCCATTTATTCTGAGATTGCACACGTGAGACTACAGTGATTTTTACCCTTTCACACAAAGAATAAGCTTTGGCGTAATCTCTCCCATTTCTGACTGTCTGGGGAGACAGTGACCATCATTTATTTCAAAACTATTTTGGTCAATTGTCACTTTATTTTTCTATTTGGACTGGAGAATGGAGTGTGGTATCCAGGTGCGGAGGCTGCCCTTTAACTGCCGAGTGAAGGTTTGCTAGCGTTCTGGCTGTATCCATGGACACAGCTGGCTTGCTTCATGTAGAAAAAATGGCCTATGTTAACCAGGGTCATGTCTGTGTGTTTGTGTGCCTGTGTGTGTGTGTGTGTGTGTGTGTGTGTCACAAGAGGAAAGTGACTATTCCCCATGATAAAGCCTCAGTAACAAGACTGCCATGCTGAGGACATGACCAATAGGCAAGAATTCCTTTAGAGCCATGAGGTGAAGAAAGAAGGGCCAGTTGATATTGGGATCTGCATGGCCAGATTTTCTCCTGCCTTGTGTTACTATACCTTCAGGTTGAGAAATACCCAGCCTCCCTGATCCTCAACAGCTCAATTCCTTCAGTGGGCCTCCACTGTCCCACTCTACCTTTGCTCATTTCTCCCTAACCTTTGCTCTGGTCCTGTGCCTCTGTCAACCCAACCCCAACAGCATCTCTCCTTCTCTCTTCTGGTTGATTGGTCCTGAGAAAGTTAGGAATCCCCTGGGGTTCTCAGTAAGAGCTCAGGGAGCCAGCTGCATACTGTGTACAGGGATGTGGCTAATGCTGTCCCAGGGAAAGAAGTCAGAGGTTGTCGGCTGGGCCTTGTGCTTCCTAGAGGGTCAGTTCCTCCTGACACCAGCCCCCATTGCTGTAGCATAGCTCTGAGGGGATTTATAAGTCCAGTTTTGTGTCTTTATGGAGTGCAGCAGCAAAATTCTTATTTGGTTGCTTGATGCCAGGAACAAATGTTGACCCACTGACCCCAGTGAGTATCTTTTCAGAGTCTCTTTTCAAAGCGGTCCTGGGGTGACTACATCCTGGAGGCTGTTCACTGTCTTGAGTTTTTCTCTGTGATCTGCTGCTTTGCAGAGGAGGCAGAGCAAAGGATGGCTGCGTTTAATTCCTGACTTTGGAGAGCACAGGGAGCACCTTAGATGAGCCCCTTGATCGGAAGGGATATGGGTGCATGCATTGGTCAGCGGGCTCAGCCTTGTTTAGCTTTGGCGCCCTGTGGAGTTACACTGTTGGGATTCAAGGCTGGACAGCCAGGCCTCTCATCCAATCTCTTGTCCACCTGTCCTTCTATCCCTTGTGCCTTGGAAGACCTTAGCTGGGCTCCAGAGGGCCACACTGAGTCGTCCACACAGTGACTGCCCAAATCATTGGCTAAACAACACCCCCATGTCAAGGCAGTAAAAATGACATAATGTGAAACTGAAAAGAGGGGTGCTGGCCCCTCTTTTTGGGGGGGCAGAGGTGAAAGGAGGTAGTAGCCCCTGTTGGCTCTGAGCTTCCCACATGATGTCTTTCTCTTTCCTGTCTGTAGGGGTCAGAGAGGTGTTAGTCCCAGCTGAGCACTGACCATGATAGCAGAAGCTCAGCACCAGGACATTCCCATACTGGGCCACTCTCAGCTTCCACCCGTGTCCTGCTAACCTGAAGTTCCTCACATGCCTGACTGCCCTAGATTCTACCTCATGTCTGGCTTCCCTGGAGTCCACCACATACCTGGCCACCTTGCCCTTCTGGCCCTGCACCTTGTGGTGTGGCATGACCCCTGGGCCAAGAATCTCCACTTACTCAACTTTCACTAAGGCCAAGTGACCATTGGTTGATCTGTTCATAACCTCTGTAGCTGGACTGGAGAGATGGCTCAGAGGTTAAGAGCACTGTCTGCTCTTTCAGAGGTCCTGAGTTCAATTCCCAGAAACCACATGGTGGCTCACAACCATCTATAATAAGATCTGGTGCCCTTGCCTGCAGGCATTTATGCAGGCAGAAAGCTGTATTATGTATAACAAATAAATAAATACATAAATAAATAACCTCTGTAGCCAAGGGGCTCCTCTTAGTCTCTGAAACCCCTGTACTGTTTCTTCTGCATCTCTCTTCGTCCTTCCTGAAGGGCCCTCACCAGAGCTCTTGCTGCAGCTCTGCGTGTGAGGTGGACCAATTGGCTGAGCATGGGTCATGGTCTTTGCCTTGAATCTCTACCTTTTAAATTAGTATGATACAGATGAGAGCCAGGCCAGTGTGTGTTCCATTTGCTGGTCAGCTGGGCTGATGGCGTTCTCTAGAATCCGCGGAAAGCTGGGTAGTATAGTTATCTGGCTAGGTCTGCTTGGATTTCCTTATTTGGAAGTGTTAAGATACTATGCAGGGATTTCTGGACCCTCTGTCCTTAGACTCCTCATGAACTCTGTGACCTCTGATCCAGGTTGCACCTGCATTAGGAACCAGGGACCCTGGCCCTTAGGGTTTTTTGTTTTTGTTGCTTGTTTGTTTGTTTCTATGTCACAGCTTGTGTACCCAAACTGCCTGTGTTGAGCGACAGTTCCTTCCTGCTCTCTCAGGTTGTCTCTGCACCCTTCCATGGCCCACAGCCCTAGGAATCCTCCAGGTAGCAAGCAGGGAGAGTGGCCTGCTCCCTGCCTTTGCATCTTTGGCATGCTCTGGGCTGTTATGGTCACAGTCCTGATGACAATGAGGCAGAGGTGTCTGACAGGACTGTGGTCACCCGGCTGACTCAGCACCAGGGGGAGAAGGGTATGGCCTACTGAGGTCATGGACCACTTCACTTCTGAGAATCAGAGATGATGCATGGGCAGCCAAGCACATTCCACCACAGACACGCCTTTTCTTCCAGGGCCCCGGTCTTCTTCTTGAGGCCTTCAAATGACTGGACTAGATCCCCTCACACTGTGGAGGGCCATGCGTTTGAGATTCTGTCTCAGATTCAAAGCCCTTGCATGTAGTGGGGTTGGCCTAATGCTACTTGTATTACAATGTTAATTTTGGTCCCCCAAATTGCTTACATCAATGTGTCTGCAAGTAGGACACGGAAGGACCCGCCCCCACTTGGTTCTGATTGGTAAATAAAGATGCCGGCAGCCAATGGCCAGGTAGGGCAGACAGAGGCGGGACTTTTAGGATTCCTGGGGTTGGGACAGAGAGGAGCAGATCGGCCACGTGGAGAAAAGGAGAAGGAGAGGAGAGATGCCATGCCTGAGAAGAGGCGAGGACAGGGAGGCACAGTCAGCATGTAAGGAGCCGGGCGGAGGGGGAGGAGTCGGGTGGGGGGAGGAGTCAGGCAGAGGGGGAGGAGCCAGGCGGGGGCGGGGAGAGGGGGAGTGCAGCCCAGTTGGGCAGCCCTCTGGGTCCAGAGCAGCCAAGGTAGAATATAGAATTTAGTAAGTAATAACTCAGGATTATCTGCAGGAGGTGGATTAACCGTCTGGAGGTTAGG
The DNA here is from genome assembly GCF_947179515.1 of Apodemus sylvaticus. Lineage (NCBI taxonomy): Eukaryota > Metazoa > Chordata > Mammalia > Rodentia > Muridae > Apodemus > Apodemus sylvaticus. Next base: position 56,751,769 of record NC_067488.1, on the reverse strand, counting down.
AAGTGGCCCAGCTGTTGCGCTGTTTAAGGCGTATCAAAATAAAAAGGCTCTGTGTATGTGTGTGTCTTTCACTTGGGAAGACAAATCATTGGGGTGGATAGCAGAAACCTACTGCCGGGGGCGGGGGGTCTCCAGCTTGCCCTCTCCCACAGCTGGCAGAGTCACACCCCAGCAGTCTCATGAACTGGTCACTTAACATTTCCTAAAACATCTTCAGTTCCCCCCAGGCACACACACGCATATGCACATGTGTGTGTCTGTTAGCTTTCTCCTTGCTCTCACCAGACAACTAGGAAGTGCCCTGAGGGGCAGGAGAGCTAGCAGGTAGCAGGGGCTCTTCCTCTCCACGCATCCTGGAAGAAGAAGCAGAGAAAGGTAGATGCCAGGGCTCAGCTGAAGTTTTCTTTTCATTTTTCAGTCTAAGTCTGGAGCCCATGAGCTACTGCTGCCTGTATGTAGTGGGGACTTCTCTCAGTTAAACCCTCCCTGGAAACACCCTCACAGACACAAGTGTGTCTGGGCAATATCTCAAACTCTCCGAATCCTATCAAGTGGATGGTCAGAACTAACCGCTATGATTTGTTTATTCTTGTCAAGCAGTGCTGCGTATCAGACTTAGGGCCGCACAAATGCTAGGCGAGTGTTCTACCACTGAGCCAATGTATGTATTTTAGACAAGTATAGCCATAGGCAAAGCCACAGATACCTGTCATTGTGGACACATATTGGTTTCTCTGAAGAATGCCGGGATGCTCAAGGTTCTTAGCTAAAAGTAAATAAATCAGGGGAAGGGCCGGTGGGCCGGGAGGAGGTCACACCAGGCAGGGCAGAGAACCCATAATTGGATTTGCCAACATAGGCGCCTTTGACAAGTCCAATTTCTGCAGCACTGACAGCCTAAGCCTGACTGTGGGTGAGAGAAAAACAGGACAGGAAGGAGTGTGCTGTGAGGACAGACCTGATCCTGTGGTCCTATATGGGGGTACAAGGGGAGCAGATGGGTGAGGTGTGTGTGAGCAGCATGTGGGCGACCTTCTCCAGGCAGAGGATCATGGAAGGGGCCAACCACCAAGCCCATAAAGACTAAGCAGGGAATCTGGAAACCAGACTAGATAGTGGACTGTATCTGGCTCATGTCCCACACTCTCCTCTTTTGTCACCCCTGCAGCAAGAGTGAACATGGGTGACCTAATGAAAGCAGAGAGAATGTATTCCAATGGCCTGGCCACCTCTACAGTCTGCCCACAGCTGGGCAGCTGGGCAGGGCAGTGTGTCACAATCTAGGAGCCCTGTGACGGCAGCACACTCTTCCTGGTCCTGACTCCCAGTCACTTGGGCAGCCTCTGGCTTGGGAGGTAGATTTGATCCTAAGCTTGTGGAGAGGGCAGAATAAGGAGGAGAAAGGACAGGACTTTTGGAGGGCCTGATTAAAATCATCAAAGTGCCATCCTGCTCAACAGACTGATAGTTTACATGGTGAAGCTTCTCATGTAGAACCATCCTGGGGTGCAAGATGGGATCAGACTAGGTCTCTGTGGAGTCTGTTTATTCTAAAAAGGGGGACTTAGAAGCAGAAAATGTGTGCAGGACAACGAGAATCATACCCCGGGATACCCTGGGGACCAAGCAGAAACTTCTAAGTGTATCAAGAAAGGGTCTGTCTCAGCAGTTCTCAACCTGTGGGTCACGACCCCTATGGCAAACTTCTATCTCTAGAAACATTTGAATTATGATTCATATCAGTAACAAAATTACAGCTATGAAGTAGCAACAAAAAATAATTGTATGGTTGTGGGTCACCAGAACATGAGGCACTGTATTAAAGGGTCACAGCATTAGAAAAGTTGAGGTTATATTGTCATTCAGTCTTTGGTCAGTCCTGTTAGGAATAGGGTTGCCACTTCAGGGTCTTTTTTAAGCAGACCTCTCAGAGCCTGGTGCAACCTGCCCATGGGGTGAAGGCTGCCTCTGGATGCATGCCACCTTGGCTTTCAGACGGCTTGTACTCTGCATGATGCTTTGGGCAGTTACCATGGTACAGAAGGTTGGCACAGACCACAGGGCTTCTTGCTTTCTTAGATAGCAAGATTCAAAGTGGCCACACAGTCAACCACCAGTGAGCTCTACAGGAAAGACCATAAAGAGAATTGTCAGAGGGTCAGTGGGTCAATGGGTCAATGGGTCAGTGGGTCAATGGGTCAAGAACAAGAGCCACAGAATAAAGGCACACTGGAAGGGATGTTTGCACACACACTTCCTCCTAAGGCAAACTCCCAGGTTGAGAGGAGAGCGGCTAGGCTGGTGTCTATAAGTCTTAACGCCTCTTGGTGGAGTTGGGAGGTAGTGCCTTCCATGACCTTGGCTGTAGAGAGCCTGAGGGAGGAGGTAATAAGGCCAGCAGAGCACAGCCTAGCTGAGGCTCTAAAGTACTCAGGCAGCGAGCATTAAACAAACTCATAAACTCCCAAACCAGAAGCCATGCTGGGCTTCCAGAGCGCTCAAACAAGCCCCAGACAGAAATTTGAAAAGATGGAAAACCTTTTAAGGAGCTTCCTTGGGGACCAGGCAGGACCCCCAGCTCTTAGCAAACACACTAAAGCTTCGCTTTCTTTCTTTTTCTGACATTGTGGTTTTTGTAAGAAAACATCTGGTACCCTTTCCCCCACAGAGCTTATCTTTTTAGCTCACTTTGAAATGGAAAATTGATTTTTAAATAATTTGTTAAACAGCTAAAGAATAGAGACATGTCCTTTTCCTAATGTGGCTGCAGTGGGCTCCTACTGACAGCAGCCCCTCGGGCCCATCTCCTTAACCCTTAGCTGACAGTCATCAAGCTTGGCCCAGCCTTTTGTTTAGGAATCTCTTATGAGAAAACAGGAGATACTCTGGGCAAACACAGAGTGGCCATTCCCCATAAAGGCCACTCTGTGGCCCAAAACCCAACGCCAGGGCTTTGTCCCTGGTTGCAATGAGCCACTTTGGCTCCCCAAATTGCTGTATCCAGTGGGAGAAGCAGGAGACCTACCTAAAGCAAAGGGAGCCTGGAGCACACTGCCATCAATGGGACCTGGTCATGGGGGGCTTTAGTGGGTATCTCCTGCCTGCCCAACTCAGTGGTTGTCAATCCCCTGCAGGTGGGCCTGGAGCTACAGCACATTAGGTTGCTACTGTTTGTGGCAGGGCTCCCTACCTGAGGTCAGGCCACAGGGGGATGGTGCACATTAAACAAGCAAAGAGACCTCCCAGGATCTCTAAGAAGGAAAATGCTGCCTCAGTGGGAGAACCCAGCAGAGGGATTCCAGCAAGTCTTGCTCACTTGTTGGTATTGGAAAGAAATGCCCAGGTGGGGACTGTAACATGAACTCAGAAATCCTCCTGCCTCTGCCTCCTGAGTGCTGGGATTAAAGGCGTGAGCTACCACCGATTGCCTGGTGAATGAACATAGTCTAAATTCTACCCATTCCACCATAGAGATTCCCCAATCACCCAGAGCCCAACAGTTTCAGGGGGTAGCACGCATGTACACTGTGAAGAAGGGAGGTGCTGCGGAATCTGTGGGTATCTCTCTAATCCTGTCACCGTGACTCACAGCGAGTGAGAGAACAGAACAGAAAGATCCAGGGCATTTGCCCTTCCTGCCTGCTGTGTTCATCTATGAGACTGGCCGGTTAGCAGAAGGTGTGTAAGGGGAAGCAGCCACAGGCCAGAGACTCTAGGCACAGAAGAGAGAGTCTTACAAAAGGAACTCAGTATACTGGGTGGGCGTGGCAGCACATCGGGCACAGGTATCCTAATGTAAAACTGATGACCTGCAGGGAAAGATCTAGATAATTCATGATCATTCGTCAACACCAGTCTCTTGCAGAGACTCATGGACCATGGTGACAGAAGATGTTAACAGTGAGGGACATGGGTAAGACGGGGTTAGTTTATTTTACTTTTCTTTAAAACCAAAAACATTTTTCCTCCAAAAATGAAATCTAATGTAAAATAAAAAGAAAAGGGATTATGGATGTATGTGAAAAATGTCCCTGCCAGGGATCGTACCCAGCAAATGGACCAGCCACAGACACAAAAAGCAAAAGCATACACGCTGTGCGTTTTCACATGATAGGAGTTCTTGAGCAAGAAAAATTAATACAATGTGACAGAGATCACACGCAGAGTTCGCCAGGCTGGGGAATGAGGATCGACTGGGAAGCAGCGGGAGGGATGTTCCACCTTCGGGGAGGTGGATGTGTTTCAGATTCCCATCTAATTGGTGTCAGCCAGGCAAATATTTTGATAAAAACTCACACTACTGTGCAGTTAAAAAAAAAATCTAAGCATTTTCCTCCCTGTTATTTATACCTTGATAAATTTCACTCAGTTGTATGCATTGTGACCAATCAGTTTATTCCATCAAGGAGCCATGGTTCAGCATAGAGAGAAATCAAAGTCCCACAACAGCCTGTCAGAAAAAGGAAAGAGCAATCACCCGGCTCTCTCTTGATGGGAGCAGGAAAGTATGCCAATGAAGCCGGCATCAACTCATGACTTTCGAAAACCAAATCTCTGGAAAAAAGAGAGCTTCGTTATTCTGATGAAGAATGGCTACAGGAAGTTCTACAATGAAAATAATCAGCGGTCAAATACAGATTTGCCTGCAACCTGTACAGGGACAGGTATGTGAGCCACTCGCGTCCTGCTGTGGCCCAGATGAAATAGGTGCAGAGTTGAGACTAGGAGGGAAGGAAAACATTTGCAATTAGTCATAGGTGACAGGGATGTGAGTGTGGAAATACCCCCAATTTCATCCACAAACTATTGCATTTCATAAGTGACTTTAACAAGGTCACTGGAGTCGGGGTGAATTCGCACACATCAATCTGGACTGTCTAAGACAGTGACAAATGGGGACAGAATCCGAAAATACCACAAGAGCAGCATCCAACACTAGATTCTAGGGAAGAAAACCGAAGGTGAGGAAAACCTCTATAGTAAAGCTACCAAGTTCTCTTGAGGTAATCAAAGAAGCCCAGTAAACACGGGTGGAAACAACCTTCCTGAGGGGGCATGTTGATTTTCAGCATCAGTGAGAACCTTCCTAGGTTCCCCAAGAAACGGGAAGGCACATGACGGGCCTCTAAGGACAAAGCTGAGGAGACATCAGTAGTCTACAAGGTTAGACTTTGTGTTGCCTTAGACCTGAAGAAATCAAGATACACAAATTGACCAAGAGAGGACAAGAATTCAGAAATAGACCCCAGCTCTAGTGCTGATTTGTCCATGATGAAGGAGGAACTAAAGGGCAGTTGAAATTACTTTTTAGTAACTGATGCTTGAGAACTTGAACAGCCACGAACCATGGTATTATACAGCAAAGATCAACTTAAGGCAAAAGACACTTGTTATCCTATCTTTCAAAAGATGCAACAGTGCCATCTGTAGAAGACATAAAACAGTGGTTTTCAACCTGTAGGTTATGAGCCCCTGGGGTTACATACCATATGTCCTGCATATCAGATATTTACATTACAGTTCATAACAGTGGCAAAATTGTTGAAATATCAACAAAATAATTATATAGGTGGGGATCACCAAAACATAAGGAACTATATTAAAAGGTCTTTGGTGGATGCCTTAGTCTCTGGGAGCCCTCCAGGGGTCTAGGTTTGTTGATACTGTTGGTCTTCCTTTGGGGTTGTAATCTCCTTTAGTTCCTTCAGTCCTTCCTTTAACTCTTCCACAGGCCACATCTCCTTATACTGCCATTCCCTATGTTCCAAGCATTCAAATGTACGAGTCTATGTTGTCCATTACTATTTAAACCACCACAGACAGCCTGCACATGTGCATCTGTAGTCCTATGCCATCCACAGGTGCACAGAGCTACAAGCCTTTACTTGGGAAGCTTTTCTGGTAGCTTCTGGTCCAGTATATCAGGCATCTGACCTCTCCATTCCTGTCTACAGCAAGGATGTGTCTCCTTCTGCTTCAGATTTGTAAGAATGAATCACATAAACATAATGCCGGGAGAGCGGAGCCAGATATCAGAGAGTACATACATCATCGAGAACAAAGACAGATTAAACTAATGTAGGAACTTAGAAGTCAGTCATGTTACCCAAGGGAGGCAGAGCTGATTGGAAAGAGTAAGAACGAGGTTTCTGAGAGCTGTGATATTTCATTTTCTGATTTGAGCACAGGCCTCTCAGTGTAGGGAAATTCGGAGCTTGTGTTTGGGATAGCCACAGTCTCCCCAACTCTGTTGTGCTTCAATAAATGGGTAAAAGAATATCCATAGAGCTTTGAATCAAGAATATTATGGTTTCTGTTTGAGGGTATACTGATTCCAGCTGTGTCCACTGTCCTTGGGGTGGGTGTTCAGTTACTATGCTACTGGTGTGATAAAATCCAGACAAAGCAACTTAAGGAAGGTAAGCTTATTTGGTTCTCAGTTTGAGTCCATCATGGAAGTGGTGGGAGCGTGAGGCAGACGGCCACACTGCATCTGTGGTCAGAAAGGAGAAGCGGATGCTGAGACTCAGCTCATTTTCAACTTATTCAGTTCATGGCTCCAGCCCTTGGGATGGTGCTCTCTCCCTTCCGGGTAGGTCCTCCTATCTAATTTAGTCTAATATAGATAATCCTTTACAGCCATGCCTAGACCAGCCCAAAACTTTCTCAGAGGACCTAACAAAAAGATAACAGGAATCTTACTTCTGTGCCTTTGTCCAGGAGTACGCTTGGCAAGTCCAGTCTAGGAATAGAACCAGTGCCTTGAAGACATCAAGGCTGCAGTTTCTGGGGACCCTGCTCCTTCTTCTGCGGATATTCCTTAGGACTGGTTATCAGTCCTAAGGCAGTTGTATCTGAGATATCACATGTCCCCTTTGCCAGCATTGTCTCACTTAGCTCTCTGCTTGGTCATTTCCACCCTGAAAATAGTATGTAAAATGTTATACTTCTTAATAAACTTGCTTGACACAAAATGAAGTTTGCACAAGACCTTTCTGCCCCAGCTTTTGTCTTCTTTATCTTCTATTTTCTCTGTTTTTCTCATTGCTTAGCACCTCTCCATCAGGGGCCTGTCACTGAAGAGTGACCTGCTTGCTGGTCCAGGTCACCCAGAGGCTTGTTTGCATGGTGCCTCTCAACCCTGTCAAGGTGACACTATTAATGATCTCATGTGTCATCTGAATCCTGTCCTTGAGGGGTACCTATATCCCCCTCCTAGACACTGTCTCAGACTCTGGCCATGGGACCTACTCTGCCCATGAGACATCAATTGATGGTGGTGAGGGAGCTTTAAGGGCACATGCAATTGCCGTTCCCGCTTGGAAGAGCATGGGGTTTGCCAGCTGGTATTTCTTTGTCTCCATATAAGAATTCACAACTGGGTACTCTGTAGGGTGACACATACCTGGCATCTCAGGAGAGCTAAGTCTAGTCAATGCAGGAACAGGAAGCTCACTCGAAACATCTGTAGTTCAGTAGAGATGTAGTGAACTACCCTAGAAACTGTCACTTTCTACAGGTCTGTAATAAGCCTGGACTCATGAGCAATAATGAATGGTCTTGAGCTAACTCTTGATGTGGGAGAGGGCTATTACGATTCGCTGACACATAATTCTAGATTGCTTAATATGCTTTGCAGACTCAGAACGTTGCTGTCCTTGACCTGAGGGATGGGAGCAGCCTGCTTGCCAGCTCCCACCTCCTTTCTTACATCTGTGGGTGGAGGGTTGCCTTCCTGTGCTAGTGAGGAGGGTGTGTGATTTCCCCTTAAGTGCATTTCCGAAGCATCAGCTGTAAAGTGGAAGTCCACCTGCATAGCCACTGCTCATTTGGGGCCTTGACAAAACCATTCTTTTTCTTGTGAGCTGATTGCTAGCCACTTCAGGACATAAAAATGCTTGCCAAGACTCCCTGGGTGGAGATGGACTTTCTTGTCATGAACACAAGACACTTTTGAGTAGGAAACAATCCTATGTCACATCAGGAATCCTTGATGACAAAACCCGTGTGGCATGAGCTGGCCTTCCAGAAGAAGGATGGGTGACCAGTGTAGGCATGGAGTGCCTGGTACCCTTGGTGTAAATGATCACCATTATCCTAATGAAATGACTGTGCCGTCTTTCTGCCCCACCACCTGAACCTCATTTCCTGCTCAGTTTCATATTACTCATTAAGAACGGGGTTTTCCTTCCTTTTGTAGTTACTCTTCCTCCCCTCTTCAGAGTACAGCAGGGATAGCACACGTCTATGGCTTCCCAGTGTGGACTGAAGACTGGTAGCTCTCCAAATCTCTTGCAGGTCTTCAGCATTGCATTTGGGACTGCTGAAGAATCCAGTTTCATGGACTGAGTAGCTACTGGGTTCTTCTAAGCCTCTCCAGTGTGAAGATGGACACTGCTAGACTGCCCAGGCAGTATCATGTAAGCCAATCTAATAAATTCCCTTTTAATAGACATCCATTCTGGCAGCCCTGTTCCTCTGGAGACCCTAATACACTTCCTTAAGTTAATTTTGTGAGGTATTCTGTCATAGCAACAAGAAAAGTAGCTAATACACCATCTATGCTGGATTGGAGCCTACCAATCCCATTAAACCTCCTCTGTGACTATGTCTCCAAAGGTAGCCATACTGGAGCTTACCCCTGACTGGGCTTTGATGGTAACACTGGGAGCATAGCTCAGCCCTTACACTGCCTTAATAGGCGGGTGTAGTGGCTGGTTTTGTATGTCAACTTGACATAAATTAAAGTCATCAAAGAAAAAGGAGTCTCACTCGAGGAAACACTTCCATGAGACCCAGCTGTAAGGCATTTTCTCAATTAGTGATGGTTCAGGGTAAATCCAGCCCATTGTGGGTGGTGCTTTCCTGGGACAGTAGTCCTGGGCTCTATAACAAAGGAAGCTGAGCAAACCACAGGTAGCAGGCCAGGAAGCAGCACCCTCCATGAACTCCATACCAGACCCTGCCTCCAGGTTCCTGTCCTGACTTCCTCCAATGATGGACTAGGCTCTGGAAATGTAAGCTGAATTAACCCTTTCCTCTCTAACTTCTTTTTGGTCATGATGGTTTTGTTGCGGCAATAGAAACCCTGACTAAGAGGACTTCTTTCCATGCCACTTTCTATGTCTGGTGGCAATCTCTTCATTTCCACATCCCACTGGTGAAGGATGGCTGAAGACTCATGGACGCCAGTGAAGAGAGTGTAGATTCAGACTCCTATGAGTCTTGACCATCTCTTTAGCCCTGAACATACAATAGGGCTGCTGAGTTACCAGCCAGGCTGAAGAGCTTCTGTCTAGTTTCAGGTAGCCCTTTATATTTTCACCCCAAGTGGTTTAACAAGGGTGTGTGTGTGTGTCGGGGGGATTCTGGTACCTAGAGAAGTAAGATTTGGTTATCTGTAAAATCCATTTAGTTTTAACAACTTCTTCCCTGATTCAGACAGATAAATGAGATGTCCCGGTAATTGGTCCAATTTGATTCTCTCCCCAGATTGCTAAGAGCAGGGTGCCCACATCAAGACCCTTCATTAAGGTTGAGGAAAGCGTACCTGTCTTGTCTTTCTCCTTAGTTCCCCGAAGTCAGTCAGAAGCACGTAGCCTTTGTAAATGAACTCATTACAGGACCAAAGAAGAGGCAGAGCCACGCAGTTCTGCAACACCATCTGGTCCCCCAAATTTCCCTAATTTGAATATTCAGGTAGAATTCAAAATCCGCTGTTTCTAAGCAGATCCCCTGGGTGAAGGCAATCAAAGCATTCCCTATCTCTCAGTGATGGCTGGGAAGGAATGTGTGTGTGTGTGTGTGTGTGTGTGTGTGTGTGTGTGTGTGTGTGTGTGTGTGTGTGACTCTTTCTTAGCAAAGTCCTTCCTAAGTGTCTTTCTGTGACACCACATCTTGTGAAGAGAGCCCTGGGGTAGGGGGCACCCAGGGAGATCCGGCACCTTCTCTTTGCTGCCCTCCATGTCCAAATAGATCTGCTACCTCCAGGGAGTCTATGTAGCTTTGTGATACCATGGTAAGTAACCAAGACAAGCCATTTAAGGGAGGAAGGATTCCTTTTGGCTCATAGCTGTGTAGCTTTCAGTCCATGACCCACTGGCTGAATTGCTGTGTACCCAAGGCACAGGCCAGCATAGTGTCACTAGGAGCCTAGGAACAGAGGAGGCTTCTCACCTCATGGCAGCCAAGAAGTAAACAGAGCAAAGGCACAGGGGACAAGACATCGCACAGCCTGGTGACAAGCTTCCTCCAGCTTCCCCAGTCCTAAAGGTCACTTGTGTATGAATCCAACACATGCTTGCTATTCCACCAGTGAGGTTTGCACCCTCATGATGGAGTTGTCCCTCAAAGATGGATGCCACCAACTGGGGACCAAGCCTTCACCACATGAATCTCTAGAGATTATTCTGACTTGAACAGAGTGTAGCTCCCCCACCCCCGCCCCAATGCTTGTTCTCCAGGACCATAACTGATGGATTGAAGTCACAGAGAGGTGAAAGGATCCTGAGGGCTCCGACTTGACCTGTTAAGTAAACCTTTGCTGGCATGACATGGTGACGTTATTGGAAGGCATTGAATACAGAGAGGTGAACCTGGCTGGAGGAAGTAGGTCTCTTGAAGTCATGTGCTGTGAACATAACACTTTGTCCCCAGCCCATTCCTAATCGTCTCCTTACCCAATACCACAAAGGCCTGCCCCACTGTGTCCTCATGCCAGGACGTTCTGCCTCATTACAGCCCCAGAGACAGTAGAGCCAGCTGACATGGAATGAAGCTTCAGAAAGTAAAGTCACAAGCTTGGCATTTTCCTTTCCTGACTGGCATAAGCTCCAGCCAAAACAGTGTGGTGAACACACTGTGCGGGTCAGCATATATTTGCAGAGTAGATTTGGAAGACCTGTATCTGAGGGGTTGCTATTTGCCAAAGGGCAGATATGTGTCCCCTACTCAGTCTCAAGAGGAAGCTAGGCTGAGAGCTTAGCACTGGGAGTGACCTGGTGGAGCTGGTGGGAGAGAAGGGGTCTGCCTAGTCTGGGGGGGGTTGGCATGGGTTCTGTGATGGGCAGCATGCCCCAGTCCTCTGAGGCTCACCCAAAATTTGCAATGACATGACAGCGACTTCCTGAGGAGACTCATGGCACAGTGGAGCTGAAGATGCTGTCATTGCCGCCACAGTGTCTTATTCTGCAGTTTCCTGAACCGCTCCAAGAAGGCTGAATTGGAAAGATACTCACTGTGTAACCATCACGGGTGTGATGGGCTGTGAGTTCTGCTGTCAGATGCGGATGGAGCAGCTGAGCACGCAGAGGAAATTTCCCAAGGTGAGATGCCCAGAGTAGCCCTGAGATTGAGAATAGAGCTTGGAAAACTCCAGGAGGAAATGTCACAGTCCATGGTAGAGTAGTGTTGCTCCTTAACCTCGGGTGATACTGGAAGGCTCACAGCTATGAGGGCTGCTGTGGTGACAGGGTTTATTCTGACACATAGTGTGGTTTCCTTGAAGGTTCAGGCTGTGACCAGAAAGTTGTGTTAGATAATCTGGAGCTTGAGGTAACATCAGAGTGAGATCTATGGTATCAGCAGGAGGGTACCAGATGGGCAGGACGGGGTCTCTTGTCAGTTCTTAGACAACTCTTGCTGTTCTTTTAATCCCAAGCAAATTTTGAAAGACGGCAATGAGAAATACCAATATTTATTCTCTGTCTTCATGTATTCACTGACCCATTATACATACCTGAGTACATTTCATACATGTGAGGAGTTCTACAGTTAGCTTTTGCCTGTCATTCCTCTAACCTACAATCTGCTACCTGTTACCTGACAATTATCTATCATCACTTATCTGTCTGTCTGTCTTTATTACCTGTCTGTCTGTCTGTCATCTATCCTATCTTATATTACTATTTCTCTCTATATCTATATATCTTACTCCTTATCAACCTATCATCTATCTATATATCTATTTATACATCTATATTTAGTATCTATCATCATCTGTACATCACATCACTTACCTAGTTTCTATCTTTTATCACTTATCTATCAACTGCCTGTATCTATTTTTATCTATAGCAATCATCTATCATCTATTTCTGTAACATCTATCTACCTACTTAACTATTTTCTTCTTCTTTTCTATTTTTTCTACTTAACTATTATCTCTCCCTATCTGTCACCACTTCATGCATTTATCCATATATTAACATTGTAATGTCTGGTTGTGACAGATACGCAGTCTTACTGTGCAATAGAGCCCCCAAGGCGATGGAGATGCCAGACCTGTAAGACAATTGCACACAGAGAGTAGAAACAACCCAAGAGAGAAATGTGTGTTACAGGCAGAAACCTGAAGGGATGGAGCTGTCTCAACTCTTTAACATCAGACTTGGAGGTAAAGGATTTGGTGTTTACCTTCTGGGTTTCCATCTTGCTTAATTTCAGCCTTTGCTTGCTGTGCCCCTATCCCTCCCTTTGTGAATAGTAATGCATATTATGCACCATTATATGTTGGTGATATGTAATTTGCTTTTGTATTTTACAGGGGGTTATAGCTAAGAGTCTCAGAAGAGTCATTGGAATTTTAAACAGGGCTATGACTGTGAACGACTATGGAGATTTTTGATGTTGAACTAAATGCATTTTCCATTATGATATGGCCATGAGACAACAGAGGCCAGGAAGTGGAATGCTGTTTTGAATGAGAAATATCCCCCATACACAACAAAATTGGAAAGCTTGGCCTTGAGCATTTACAGTCTTGGGCTACTTCTTGCTCATCCTCTTATTCCATCCTATGGTTGTGGATGCAAGTTCTCACTCAGTTCTTCCCACTCTGGATGCTGCTGGCTGTCATGCCTCCAGCCGGGATGGGCTCTTATTCCTCTGAAACCAGAAGCCCAAGTAAACATTCTTCTATAAGTTTCTTTTGGTCATGCTGTTTTAGCACAGCAATAGGAAAGTAACAATTATATGCGGGAGCCAATGGTTATGGAGACTAGAATCAAAATTCCCAGGACACAGTGACCTTGAGTAAGTGCAGATGAATAACTATTGGGTCTAACTGATGTTTCTATCCATGTATTTGATCAACTATAGAAATGGGTCCTGAAAGTACAGTCTTCTTCCAACACATTTAAAAAGTGTTTTTGTTTATGACGTTCTTTGTTCTCTTCCTATAAAATTTCATGGGACACTTAACACACTGAAACATGGTATTTGAAATAGCCCGAATCTGTGTTCCTAGCTATGGTCACTCTAGATGAGCTCTTAATAAACTACTTCTTATTACTTTTGGGGTGGGAGTTGCACTTTGTGTTGATATCAGGCTGTTGCCACGCCATTGGGCTCAGATGATTACCTGCTCCAATTCTAGGCCATCCCAAAGTAGAGGCAGGCAGCAGGTGTCAGGAACAGAGCCCCACTTCCAAGGCTTTATGTAGAATTAGGAAAGAGCTATCATATTCCTGCCCAGGGGTCTCCATGGAAGAAAGCCACATGCTCACATTTCAGGATCCACTCTCATTCCCCATGTATCTCAGCAATTTTCCATGTTGACATCATCTATCTCTCTTCTGGAAACTTCCAAGACTCTTCATATGTCCCTGCTACCATCTTTTCACCTTCTGGGGGAATCTGTTAGCCCTCTTAAGTACATAACTGGTCAGAATATTCTTGATTGCCATCTTGACTACATCTGGAATCAACTAAATTCAGGCTGGGCACACCTGTAAGAGATTTTTTTTATATATATTAATTAAGTCACTTCACATAGGAAAGTTGGATCTTTGAGCTGGGAAGACCCACTTTTAATCCAGATCTTTGGAGTTGGAAAGATACACCTTTAATCTGGGCCACACCTTCTGCTGGCAGTTGACATGAAAGATGTGAAAGAAGGAAGCTTTATTCTCTTTGCCTGCTTGATCGCTCTCTGCCTGGCAAGTTCGTTCCTTCACTGGTATTAGTGCCTACTTCTTTGGAAGATCATCTGAATCATCCAGATGTGTGGACTGAACATCTACTGGATTCTTCGACCTTCTGTTGGTAGACAGCTATCATTGGACTAGCTGGACAACAGTCTCTCTCTTTCTCTCTCCCTCTCTCTGTCTATCTCTCTCTCTCTCTATGAGATTATGTATATATATGTTTATGTATCTTGTATATGAGATTATGTATGTATAATATATATAACATTATAATTACACACACACACACACACACACACACACACACACACACACAGAGAGAGAGAGAGATTTCTCTTGAGAACCCTGACTAATACAGTATCCTTGTCTCTAGTGGTCACAGAACTGAGACTTCTTTATTCGAGGGCCAGAGAGGTCCACATACATAGTGGGACAAAGCATGCACCTGCTCTTCTAGCTTTCCTTTGAGAATGTGCTTGGCTAGCTTACTAGCAAACTCTGGCTTCCATCCCTGCACATTGTCTATACCAACCTGTAGTCACTGGTCCTCTCTTGAAGCCTGTGAACATGTGGATCTTAAAATGATCTTCATGCACTGCTACCACAAGGTGTCTGTCACCAGTACTGGGGCTTTGTCTTGTCACCAGCCTTTGACAAGTTCTTTACCTGGTACGGAACCTACAAGGGCAGAGCCAATTGCAGGTATTGCCCTCGCAGATGAGAAGCTGGTTCTGTAAAAGTAGACCTTTATCCGGTCAGGCCTGGAATGCACTGGGCCTCTTCCACACTTGATTGATAGGAGTGGACACATGTGTTCCAAGGTGATATGGTGAAGCCTTAGCCTGGAGCCACCTGGAGGTTCTGCAGGGTTCTCTACCAGGATGGGTCAGGGATTTTTTTTTTTTGCAGGACAGTATTCAGACCCAGAACTGTGACTTTGGGAAAGGAGTAGAGATGGGACCCAAAAGAAAAGCTGCATCTCAGCTCCTTTGTGATGCTGGTAATAAATGCTAGAGGCCTGCAGCCATGCCCAGAACCAGCACCATGCCTGCCTGAGGGCGTCTCTCTTCCAAGCTCATTCTGCATAAGCAGCGCTCTGGAAACCGCCTCTTGGGCAGGAGCGGGAGCAGTGGGCATGCTGAGTGAGGGAAGAGCCGGGCAATTACTGTAACTACTGTAGCATGTTATCCTATTACCACGGAGTACAAAAGTTTCTGAGCTTTGCTTCCAAAATGTCATGTCAGACAAGACCTGGATTTACTCCTGAAATTTTTAATCTTCCGAGGAGAGACGCCGGTGCTTCCTAATAGGATGGGTGCAGCGATAGTCCATTGTCAGTGGCCATAGCGTGGCTGTGCCGCTTCCTTCTGGCACAGGCTACAAAGAGCAGGCGGCGCCTGGAACAGTGTCAAATCCAAACCTCAGACTCAGGGCCCGAGTCTTCGCTCAGCTATACTGCTCAGATTTTGCAAGGTGGTGCGCTGAGCAGAATTGGGCCAGCGGATTTGCAGAGTGGATGGATGCCATGGTAAGAAATGGCCCAGCCTGAGGATATAGCATCACCCTTTTCTCCTGAGAGAATGTACTGTGATAAGGAGGCACAAAGCTCCTAGCACCACCCTGTACCCCAGGCTACCCCTACTCCCATGAGTATTCATGGTTCAATAAGCTAATAATGTTATATATGCTGAGCACCTGGGGACCACATGGAGGCTGTGCTGGTCATGGTTTTCTTCTTCTATTTTCCTTCTCTCTGAACTCATAGAGTCAAGTTGATCACTTTATGTAATTTTAAGGTTTTGGTTTTCCAGCAAATGGTATCTACTGGGAAGAGCTTCCGATATGATTGAACTTGGTCAATCCATTTCCATACTTGTGTAGTATTTTATCTAGTGATGTCTGTTTTATGCAGTGCCCCCTTTTTTTTTACATGTTGTAACATTCAAACCTCTGCAAGGCTCTTTTAACAGAAACTCGTGCTTCTGGAGTGGGTTTGAGCATGTAGGGATATGATGGTGCAATTTCCATACTCCTCTGCTATTTCCCATGCCCCAGGCTTTACTGACCCTGCCTGTGGGAGTATCGGACACATCTTCCCTCCCAGCCCTGTTCAGTTGCAGGCCACAGAGAGTCTTCTCCCAACTCTCAAATGTTGAGCAGCTGTGAAATAGCCTGGCCCAGATGCAGAACTCCTGACTCCCCATTTGGATGCCCCCCTCACAAGGCAGCATGGCATGGTCAAAAGATATTGCATATTTATGGCCCCAAGGACCAAATGTCTCTTCAGGACAAACTGGAGTCTACAGTAGGTTTCTGCTGGACGGATGCATGAAGCTCACATCCCTTGAGTTCTGCATTGTGGTGTGCTCAGAAGTCAAGATAAAAACAGAATGAGAGTCAAAATGCTTTGAAATCCTTAAAGATCTCACAGTGATGTGATGAAGAGAGTACTGAATTTGTTGTCAATACTGCTATAGGCAGTCAGGGATCCTTTAAGGGGGAGATGGTCCTGCCAAGGGGAGAGTAGTCATTCTAAGGGAACAGAGCCAAGTTGTATAGTTGAGGCAGAAGGAGATACCTGAATGTTAGAGGGACACATTTTTCATGGTGAGGTCCATGGTGGCGTCATGAGGTTCTTTGGAGCCTGGGGAGGAAAGGGCCACACTCTGAAGCATGGGGGACCCGTGTGGAGAGTAGCTGTCTACAGCACATGTACCCTGAAACCTGTGTCTATATCCTTGGGTTTCCAGGGGAGACAAGAGAAATTTTGTTAAGATATGAATCACCTGATTCCTTCTTCAGGAGAATGGGGGGTACTGGTCCCCCTGTGAAGGCCACAGAACCAGCGATATGGCCAGCAGTTCTCTAGCTGGCTTGGGTTACCCAAGGGAGGACTGGCAGCCTTCATCTCCCTGCTTCTACCTGAAATCCTAAAGTGTCCCAAGGCACACTCGGAACAGCTCAGAATCATAAACTCTCCAACATGGCTTCTCCTGGAGAAATTGGGGCCAGACTCCCACATTGCTTTCTATGATGGGACTGCACAATGCATACTGCACACATGGAGCCTCATTTTCAGGAAACTGCTCCTGAATTTTAGGGAAACTTGAACAATCACTGTCAGGAAAATACCATCTCAAGTAAAATTAAACAATGGGAGGAAGCTGGGTTTCTTTTCTTTCTATTTTTTTTTTAAATAAAAAGGTCAAAGAATATATCTGAAACAAGATAATTAAATCAGGCTGAAGTCTGAACTAATTCAGAGAAATTCTTCAAGTACAAACTCAGTGAGCTCAGAGCTTCCCAGGGCAGGTCTGGCCTGTGTCTGGGTTCTTCCAGTGATGCTATTAACCACCTCCTTAATGTTGCCTCTGAACTCTGGCATGGCCAACCCTTGTTGGCCCAAAACATGGTTGAAATTCTAGCTGTGTCCCAATCTCCACCTTCAGAAGGGAACCTAGGGTCCAATTACAAGGGCCACCCCATCATCTGGTCAGATTTCCTTTAAGGGAAAATAAGGAAGTCACAGATGGGAGTGTCTGGCATGTCTAAAGAACTGCCAAGGAACAGTCCTGCATGGGTACCAGTGGAAATTGTGGTTGAAGGGAGCTCTTCGAGGGAGGACTCACCACTTATCATTTATAGACTGACATCTATCTGGACAATGCTGAGATAAAGATGCCTGCCTAGAAGCCCTCACTCAATGAAGCACAATATAGGCTCTGGGACTGGATAATCCTAACCCTAGGCCCTGTCTGGTTCTCAGCTAAATAAACACCCACTCTGTGTAACCTTGCTCCCCCAGCTTGGAGTCAGGTGATTCTATGACATGGGGCAGTATGGGGGATAGATGCTAGTCTGTTTATTATTAGTCTGAGTTCACCAACTCTTCCTAGAGTCTCCCAGTGTCTGCTCCCCCTGTATGGCAGGGTCTCCATCATCTGTCATTAATATAGTGAGTGAAGGTGAGCCTCTTACACACAGGAGCTCTCAGACACTTGCCTACCATGGCCAGCAGTGACATGTTGTGTGTAGCCCTGGTAGCCAACTGGTTTCTGGGTACATCTTGCTAGGTACTCCTAAATTTTCCTGCAAGGAGACTCGTCAGGGTGAGAAGGGAACTCCACTATGACCCAGATGTCAGTGTCAGTGATAATCTTACACTCCCAGTCTTCTTTCAGCACACATGGTGCCAAGGGGTGGGGGTCACAGGCATGTTCCCTCGTAGCTTTCATCCTGACCTCGATGGATTCCATTGAGTGGTCCTCAGTGACAATAACAAGGTTCTAACAGGAGAGATGGCAGCCCAGAGCCCAGGCTGTGCTTGTGGCTCTTCTCCAGCCTCCCCTGGGCTAAGAAAGGCAGACTTGGACATCCAAGGGAAATGGAAACATCTCCCCTCAGATATCTTCAGGCACTGACTCAAGCTCAAGAAGTAGTAAATGTGGCCACATCACACCCAAGAATTGCTGGTTAGAGAAGGCTGGGTATTACTGGGGTTGAGAGGGTCAGTGTATAGGCAGCTTAGCAAGGTAGTAGGCTCCACCACTATCCTCCATTCAACAAAGACAAATAACAAAAGCAGGAAGAGGAGGTTTGTTCAGTATGGCCACACTGGGAAGAGGAACTAATAAATATATCCTGTGGCCACCTCTACTATGTACAATTTTGGGATCCTGATGTGAAGTTCTGATTTAAGTAGAGGATGTGAGGCTCATACAACTAAGCAGTGCTAGCCAAAGTGTGGTCTCACCCATACTGATTCATCAATACCTCAACTTCAGTCTCTCCCGCAAGGCGGTCTGTCAGGCCATCAGGAACTGTGTGAAATCTCTTCCTGGGAGACATGTTCTCTCCTCTGGATGGCTCCAGGTTTACACATTATTGTTCTGCCCCTATGGGATTCCTGGGACTGGGAGGGGAATTCCAGTACCTTGGGGACCATTGCTTCAATAATCTTATAGCTGAATACAGGGGCACAGGTATCTCTTGAAAATGACTTCTCTTCTGCCAGGGAAGCTGCATTGTCCCTGTAGGATGCTGGATATTGAAGGGTAGCCACCTCTGTGACACATACTCCAGACTCAGCACAACATGTACATGGGCTAGGGCAGAGACAATCGAGGCCTTATGTCTGACAGTAGATCAATCACTTTCTCCCTGGATCCAGGAAGCTCATCTTTTGCCCCTGAAGCTCAGTATGCAGCTTATCTTGGACTCGCCTGCCTCTTCCTACCATCTACTTCTCTGTGATTCTTTCTGTCCCACCCCAGGGCCATCATCACCCTGGAGGTGGGTGGTTCTTGAAAAGAAAGCTTCAGAACACGGGACAGCTCCCATTCCGTCAGAGTTCAGGGGTAGGTGAGGTGGGCTAGAGAGTAGGGCTGGGCCACCCAACTTGTCCCCTGGTCCCTGCCACAAACCCTGCCCTGGGATTGTGAGGTACAGGAAAAGCCAGGAGCACCAGAATGTTCCCAGTCCTAAGACCCTGAGGTGACTGTCCACAGCCCATACAGAAGCTGGACATTCCATGATGGCCTGGGAATATGTGCAGGAGTGAATGAGAGGACTGGTAGACTTGCTATTGATGTTACTGGAGACATTAATAGGGGTTAATTAAGAAGAAATTAATGAGGGATAATTAAGGGGGAAATTAATGAAGGTTCACTTTCCCACACAGACTTTCTGCACACATAGACTTTCCCACAACTGGAACTAAGTCGGCTTCAAAGTATCCTCTCTAATGTTTTTTTTGTCTTGCAAACAATTGATAGAAATTTCTAAACATATAATATTATCTTTATGTTCCTTTTCCTGGTCTTCCTGAAGCTGCATAAGTCATGTCTTTCAGTGTTCTGTGTAAGTGGTCTGCCTAGCCCTGGAGCTGCGGACCAGGATTCTGGCATTCTGACTGTCTCCACAGGTGGTGCATACATTTTGGGCCATGTACCTGGGCTTTGACAATGGCTGACAATGGGTTCCTAAGGGAGGACCTAAGTGCAGGTGACATAGACCATATCCTCTAGCTCATCTGGAGACTGGGGTCTGTGTGCAGGGAAGGGACAGGGTACCTAATGCCCCTTGGCTAGGCTGGATGAAGGGGAAACAAGGCAGTCCCCTCAATATCCCCACCATCTCTCCAGAACAAAACAGCTGGGCTGGTCTCATCATCTTAGCACATTGTTTGCAAACTACCAACAATACAAGTGGGAACATTAAAGTGGAGCCAAAACAGGTACAGGGTTTGGACTTAGGCCAGACTACTCTCTAGCCCCAGCTGGAAACAAAGTGTTCTGTTTACAGAGCTGTGACCCTCATCCCTGCAGGCATGCCGCAAGAGCCCAGCACTGAATAGCAGAGAAAATGAGTTGTTTACGGTCATTTATGTTGGGGATTATTCATGTGAAATCTGCACTCCTTTCATTTAGTTCTGAATAGACAACTTAGCGGTTTGTGGACAACCCCTTCAAGGTGCACCGAAGCCAGCCTCTTTGTTGGGAAGTTCCAGGAGGGAGATGGAAATGATTAATGGCTGGCAAATGTGTGCTTCTTAGGCTAGGGACTGGGACCTGCTTAGCATAGAGCCAACAGGATGGAGAAATAAATGAATGTCCTCAATTACAAAGGGCTTGTGATATAGAAACTGCTGTCACCAAGCCTCCCAGCAGGGGATGACAAGGGACAGAACAGCACAAAGTCAAAGATTGTCCCAAGGGTGTCATGCACCTGGGAAAAGGAGTAAGGGGCCGCCATGGGTCTGGGAATGGACTCTTGGATAGATGACCTGCCTAGTACAGGTTGCTGAGGGTAAGGAATCACCAGAAATTGAAGCAAGAAGGGGTTGCCAAGACCTCTAACCTTGGTGTTTTCTATGGGACACAGTGGCCTGGGCAATGTGAATGGACACCCCAGGGCCTGCAGAGCTCTTAGGGGTTGGTGGGGGAGAAGACCATGTTATGTCTGCTGTGTTTCACTGCAGGGATTTAGAAATGGCCAATAATACCAACCCCAGTCCCATGCATTCCTGCCTTGTGGTGCTCTGTTATCCACTCATTCCCTGTCTTTCCTGCTCAGGAGGTGAGGAACTGCAATTAGCAGATGGTTTGAAGTCTATTAGCCACTGGCTCCCCCCACCCTTGCCAATGCCACTGGAATCAGAGATTGGATTTCTTAATGACAGAAGAATTAACTAATGGGCCTGAGCAGGGCCGCAGGCACCCATGTGAAGCCATGTGCAAAATTGATATTTCAACAAGCCCGATAACGTATTAGGGCAACGGCCGCGCTGTGTTGCAGAGTTGGGCGATAAATCTTCCCGTAAAATGCCCATGGGTGCCTGTCAGGGTCCGTGGGTCACCAGGAGCTCTGTGACCTTTGGAGGAGAGCCTGTTGGACCAGTCCCAAAGTGTCTGCAGAGAGTCCCTAGCTGTGCAGTGGAGGTTGGGATGAGCTCAAGCAAGATCATAAACTCACACTTCTCCAGAAAGTCATGGATGGAGGGGATGGGATACAGGGTTCACACATGTCCTCGCCTGGGTGTGGGTCCCTTTTATTCTCCAGGGTACCGCAGATGTGCCCACTAAGGCTTTCAACACAATCATTCTGCCATGGGCTCCGGGTCTTATAGTTGTCACAGTCCATCTTCAGCTTTGATTTGCAAGCAGGAGTACAGGGGCCGGAGACAAGATGCTCGGTGACAATTTTATGAAGATCAATGGTATTAAGGACTGAATTCTTGTCCGAAATAATTTGTATAAAATATAGTCACATTAGATGAGAATCTGTGCTGAATTATCAGCTAATGGGGTGCTGGGTTGAGAGAAACTGCCGGCATTTCCGAAGAATAATTGAACGTGACGTCTTCTATACTGGTCTGTGAGGCCCTGAGCACGGGCAGGGTATCGGTTGCGAGGGACGCTTATGGACAGTGGCTAGCTGCTCTGCCCCACAGGAGCTGTGAATCCACATGAACAGGGACACCATGCACCCCTTCTTCTTCCAGGCCTCTGTGTCCAGCTTGGCCATCTCCCCAACTCATAGCAACCCAGACGCTCGCTCCCAGGCCTCTGTTCTTTGCCCACTCCATAAGAGGCATCTATGAATTCCCATGGTTCACGGCTGAGACGCACATCCTGCAGGAGGTCTCTTGTCCAGGAGAGTGATCCTGCCCAGAACCAGTAACCCAGAACTGTTTGACTTCTCCTGGGGCCCTGTGCCAGAGGTTTCCCTTTGGCACAGTGGCCAGGGAACAGAACGTATCCTTTTGGAGAGAAGCCCCACTCTTTTAGAAGATTCTCATTCCTCAGGTGGAAGTGTGGAGTCACGTGAGTTCCCGGAAATCCCAAGCTAGAACACCTATGACTAGGAAATCCTGGGAGTTTCAAGGTGGTGGGGAACACGTCTGACATGTTTTAGGGCAGCAGCCTGCAGGTGAGATGCAGACCAGGTGTCTGTTGTGGCCTTCCTCAGTGACCTCGATGTCCCTAACTCACAGTATCCCTCCCGTCTTACGAATGAAGCCATACCTCATGTTGTACCTGCATGGATTCCCAGCCTGATCCTACTTCATAATGGGATGTGAATACTGTCTGATTTCCAAATTAAAATGCAGATTGATAGCTGCTTGTGCATGATACAGGCTGGGGTGTGAATTTCAGGGGTCTTAGAGACAGCACAGTCTGCAGAAGAGCCCTTGAGAAGATCCTAGTCTCTGGCCACTGATCCAGGAGGTTAGTCAGGAACTGATGGTACCTGGTTCGCCTCATTATTTACTCTCTGGCCTATTTCACTATCCAGATGCCTGGCTGTCAGAGCCCAGCAGGGTTACTTGGCCTGGTGCTATAGACTTTTACTCCATTTGGCTGATACTGTCTCTGTGCACCTTCCCCAGGCTGGCAGCATACTGTTCAGGGTGTCTGTTGGCTTCTAGGATAATATTCTAGCCAGAGGCTCTCTCTTGACACAGCCTGTGATCCTGTCCTCATGATCCTGTCATTCATTTAAGTCTGCAATACCCCATCCAAAACCATCCTTCAGGGACCTTCCTCTAATCATCAGGCCCTAATGGTTCCAGCCCAATTCATAGATTGAGAAGAGACAGTGGAGACCATGAGTACCCCTCCACAGAGTCATGGAAGGACTGGATCTTCCATGGGCTGGAAGAACTGGATCTCTACAGTCTGCAGGGTGAGAGGTGAGACTCAGTAGCCTTTTCAGTATTGGGAACATTCTTGCAACAAACATTGCAACAGTTACCTCTGCTCAGAGTCTGCAGGCAGAGCTCCCAGCTGGTCACAGGCTTCAGATTAGAAGCCACTCAGGATAGAGTACCTGACAAACATGCCGGGGTCTAGTGCAGGAAGGCAGAAGCTGCTCTTTGGCCCCGTGTGAGTGGAAGGGCCCTGGCTCCTTCCCACCCACAAGGTGATATTGCTATTTGGGAGTCTTTGGCTCTAATTTATCATGTACAGACTCAAGTTTGTAAGAGGAAATAAAGCTGTAAATCGTTCTGCGGCTCTTGCTGTTGGCAGTGGACTGGCCGCCTGGAATGCTAACCATGCTATCTTACTTGTTCCCCACACACAAAAGAGAAAGAAAGTGCCAGAAAATCATCCCGCCTAAGGGCAGCTTGACCTGAAAAGCCCCACCAAAGGCTAAGGCTCTTCCATCCAACAAAGACTGGTTGTCCTCGCCCATGCAGTCAGCATATCAGTCCTTCCACCCGAGTATTGTCCAGCTTCGTGAAAGACCTGTCTACCCCTCCCTTTTGCTCATGCGCGAGGGCAGCCATGATGGTTGGGAGGCACAATGTGCAGCCTCCAACGTGGTGATTCAGGACACTGCGTCTTCTTTAATGCAACACGAGACTGGGATGGAGCTTGGGGGAAGAGGGATATGTCCAAGAGGCCCAGGAGCAAGGACAAAAGAATCGGGAAGTGGATGGACTCATGGGTCAAAGCATGAAGCCCCAGCCCAGCACAGCCGGCTCCTCTGTGGGGATCCCCACTGTCTGCTCTACAGGGCTCAGAAGACAGTTCTCCAAATACTTTCTGACTCAAAAGCCCAATATGACCCTTCTGTGAAAAGAGATGGGGAGGTGGATGTATAGGTAGAGGACAGAGAGTGGGAGAGAGGGAGGTCTGACAGGAGGAGCAGGAGGAGAAGCAGGGAAGGGGTTGCAAGGGGAGAGAGCCAGAAAGATACGGGGTGGAAGGGAGACGGTGGAGGGATTGACTCAATTGCTCTCTTTACTGAACTGCACTTCCCAGAAGAATACCACTAGACAGAGGCTATCACCTTCCTACAACACACACACACACACACACACACACACACACACAACACCATACAGAGAACAACTATCCCAGGTTTTAACTGTGGGAATGATGTTGTCACACACACACACACACACACACACACCATACAGAGAACAACTATCCCAGGTTTTAACTGTGGGTATGATATTGTTATACATACATACAGACAGACAGTCAGATACACAGACCGACACACAGAGAGAGATAGACACACAAACACACACATACACACACCTTACAAAGAACAACTATCCCAGGCTTTAACTGTGGGAATGATGTCACACACACACATACATACACACACATACACACACACACACACAGAGACAGAGGGAGAGAGAGATAGACAGACAGACAGACACACACACACACACACACACACACACACACACATAACATACAGAGAACAACTATCCCAGGCTTTAACTGTGGAATGGTGTTGTCATACACACACACACACACACACACAGACACAGACACACAGACACACAGACACACAGAGACACACACACACACACACACACACACACACGCATGCACACACATCTTACAAAAAACAACTATCCCAGGTTTTAATTGTGGGAATGATGTTGTCACACACACACGCGCACACACACACACACACACACACACACACACACACACACACCTTACAGAAAAAAACTATCCCAGGCTTTAACTGGAGGAATGATGTTGTTATTCAGACTTAGTTCTGAATAAGGCTCAACAGTTCAGCTGGTGCAGCAGATGCCTCTCCTCACAGGCCTTATGTGTGGTGAGATTCTGACCCCGGTCTTCCAGCATTGGCTACAAAGCCTCTGTACACCCTCATGGCAAAAGTGCTTATCCCATCATGACCTTAGCACAGTGCAGGTGGGCATGCTTCTTGAAGCTGGCCTAAGAGTGGTCTGCTCAACAGTCACCCAGAACCCAAACCCAGTAGTGCTCCCCATTCTCAGGGCATCTCCCTTGGAGACATGGCCCTGCACAGCCAGATGTGCTACACAGCCAGATGTGACTCACCTGGTACAGGGACAGCTTGGAGTGCTCTCTTGTGCACAGTTAGACAGCAGCAGCAGTCAGAGCCTTCGGAGAGTGGGTAGTCATCATTCCCCAGCAGGCACCTTCATCACCAGCACCCACAAACACCTGCTATCAGCAGGCCACCAAACACCTGTGATCAGCAGGCCTCGGCAGCCTGATGGAGGAGAGGTCAGGTGACTGATTCTACTTGAAGATCCCAGGTCCCATGCACTGAACTCTGCTGAGCATGTGCGGGAGGTACCCAGCCAGTGAGGTAGGTCACAGGTTCCTTGGGTCTTCCGTAGGCACGGGTTCACCTCTTCTGTGTCAGTCTCTGTCCCAGGCTCTAGGGAATAGAGGTGAACCATCAACCACGCCCCGGTGCAGCAGCAGGAGTCTTTGCTGTTCAGCTTTTGAGTTCATCTGCAGGCTTGCCTACTTGCCCAAGCCCATCTGAAGGCTTGGAAGTCTACAGACCGGTCTTCCATCAGCTCCACATTCAAGACATCTTGTGATCAACAGTTATATGAACACAGGGCAAAAATATCCCCATCCTAAGCCCACCAGGTAGCTCATTACTGTTCCACACAGACACCTGGATACCATGGGAGCCTGGCAGCAGGCACGGTGGTCGTGGCTTACTGTATGCTGTGTGGAGCATCAGCTGGGGTGCACTCTAAAGATAAAGAGTATTGGATATGGTAATGTGTTTTAAACCAGACTTGAAGACCACACACACACACACACACACACACACACACACACACACGAGAAAAAAAAGTGCTAGAACCTCTTTGCTCTCTGTCTTCTGGGCTCCTGAACCCCATAATAAGTAGGAACCAGATAGAACAGGCTACAAGGACCACTTCCATCCTCTCTTCCCCGCTCATTGTTGCTGTAACAAAAATAAAGTGCGGGAACTTATCAATCCATAATTTCTCAGTTTATTGTGGCCTGCTGTAGGTAATTTGTAGCTTTCAAATGCCCCATCCATGCCTAACACTAACTTAAGAGTTCAATGCTCAGGGCAGGCAAGGAAGTCATTGAGGCCTGTGTCCTGGTGAACTGTTAACTCAATGCAGCTTACAGTCATCTGAGAAGGGGGTCTCAGCTGAGGGACTGCCTAGATGGGATGGTTAATGGGCCTATCGGTGGGAAATCATCTACCTGTATTGCTAATTGATATAAGAAGGCTGCCTGAGAGAGTTAGTTAAGCATGAGCCAGTGAAGAAGCTAGCAAGCAATGTTTCTTCAAGATTTCTTTCTTTCTAAAGGTTTGTTTTATTTTCTGTGCATGAGTGTCTTGTTCGCATGTGAATCATGTATGTGTATGTGGTGCCCAGGGAGATTGGAAGAGGATGTTGAACTCCTTGGCATTGGAATTACGAATTATTATGAACTACCATGTGAGTGCTGAGAATGTAACCAGGGTCCTTGAGAAAGCAGCAAATGCTCTTAACCACTGAACCATCTCTCGAGGCCCCTCCATGGCCTCTGCTGTATTTGCTTGGTTGTGAGTAGGAGCAGTTCTGCCTTCAGGTTTCTGCCTTGACTTCCCTCAGTGATGGACTGTGACTTGGACCTATGAGCCCAGCCACAGCCTCTTGCCTCCACAAAGGCCCAGTCATGGTGGGCCTGCAAAGGAGTAGCCATGGGAGATGGCTTGGTGCCAGGGTAGGAGAATCTGGCGGCTGGCCTTCTGGGCCATGAGTTCCCCCCAACTCCCAGCTTAGCCTCCAGCTGCCTGTTATTATGCTAATAACTTCCTTTTCCCCATGTTCTCACTAGGATTTCTTCCATATCTTAAGAAGTTGCAGGCTCGGTGTGAGACCTTGTGCACATTGCTTTGTCCTAGCCAAAGGCTTATCAGGGTCTTCAAGGTCTACACATGGTAATAGTGACGGGACTGCAGAGCCCAGCAGTTCAACCTGGGCGTTCTCCTCCTGTTGGCATCTCTGCATGTCCCCCTTGGAGCATCTGTTGCTGGTCCCTGGGCTGTGCTTGTGGTAAAACCAGCCTTGCTAACTGGAAGTTTTCATTTCTGCCATTATCGCGTCCTTCACCAAAGTCTTCCTCATTACTCCATCGCTATAGACATCAGGACATCCTCTGCACTGGGCGTGGATGTCAGAGCTTGGTATCCAGTCATAATGAAGGATGATTCCGAGACCACAGCACTATTTAGAAAAATGAACCATTTAGACTCTACTCTTCATACTATCCCAAACCTGTGCTAGAATCTTGCATCTAGGCAGCTCTGATGTGTAGGCAGAAAGTAGACAGGTGGATGCTTCATGGATAGAGATATGTGGGTGAGGAGATAGATGCATTATAGACAGGTAAACAGATACATAGATATGTAGATTATAGATAAATGATAGGTACATAAAGAATAGATAAAACACACAAAAGAGCATAATGGATGGATAGATAGATGATGGGTAAATATGATAATAGATGAATGATAGACGATTAATAAGCAGATAGGTGATAGATATTATAAATAGATCTGGAGATATATAGGTGATAGATAATGAATAGAGAAGTGATGATAGATAGATAGATAGATAGATAGATAGATAGGGATAGATGTTGGAATCATAAAAGATAGATGTATAGGTAGATGATTATAGGAAGACAATACAAAGTACACCAAGATAGATCTTAATAGAGAAGTGATGTTATAAAAGGTGATGCATACATGGATGAGCAGATGGATGATAGGATGTCAGACAGACAACAGTCAGTCAGACAGATGGTTCCTGGTACTGGGCAGCTGGGAAGTCATGGCTTCTGCACCACAGTTTGGAGATTGTCTCTTCCTTGGAACATTTTGGTTTTGGTTTTAGTTGTTAAATCTTCAACTGCTTGGACAGGACCCACCTATACCAAAATGTCACCTGCTTCCTCTAGAATCTACCGAGTGGCTGGAAGCCTCCTTGGAAGCCTTCCGGTTTTAGCGGACATTGTAGTGCCATGCCAGGCTGGCACAGCGCATGCCCAGTTGCAGCATAACAGCTCCTGGCTTTTCACATTGCAGGGTGCATTTGAGGCAGGATTGTCTTAGATGCAGTTTACAGCATCAGAGCAACCCTTTCTGTTCCCCATGTGCTGCATGCTTTCATTACAAATGGACTTTGTATCTCCTGAGCTATTGAGATGATAATTAGTTTC
Organism: Apodemus sylvaticus; assembly: GCF_947179515.1. Taxonomy (NCBI): domain Eukaryota; kingdom Metazoa; phylum Chordata; class Mammalia; order Rodentia; family Muridae; genus Apodemus; species Apodemus sylvaticus. The sequence continues at coordinate 56,723,331 of NC_067488.1, read as the reverse complement.
TTTTTTACTCTATTAAGGAGGTAAAGTACATTGTTAGTTTTCTGTTTTTAAATGTTAGGGCAATTTTGCCTTTCTGGAATACACTCCACTTGGCCAAGGCATTTTATCTTTTGATTTGCCTCTACAGTGTCTTTCTTGGGCAGTTTTTCTCTTGTGTTTGTGGTCAGTTTGCTTTTGCTGATAGTGGTCCCCATTGTGCAGACATTCAAGGTGCTCCATGCTGGCTCCACTTAGCATTGCAAAAATGCAACTTTACCCAACAGTTCCCTAGGCCAATTTTGCTGGCCAGATAGCGTTCCTTTGCTCAAGCAACAGAAAGCAATCCTATCCCCCAGAGCCAAGGAACCTCTCTAGTACAGTATGTCAATAGCCCACCACCCTTGAAAGGTCTGGGGAGCCACGCATTACAAACATGGGGGCATCATGAGCTGAGCTTCCGAGACAGCTCATGGCCACCCTGAGCACAAAGCAAGCTGCCTTGAGCAGCCAGTTTCATCCATGCTTGGTACTGTACAGTGTAGTTTCTGTACAGTGGACAGTCTCTGGCTTGTTCCTATAACCACACACAGCAGAACCAACCCTAGAGTTCCCAACAACCCCTGTGTGCTCAGCTCTGCAGAGAGCTTTGAGCTGTTAGGACCTGGGTCATTTTCCAGATGCACAGGGAACTGAGGGCTTGGAACTCTCATGTCTGTAGAGAGGAGGCCTGTGAATTCTATTCAGGACTTGCAAATAACAGAGTCCTCTAGTGCATTCAGAGGAGCCAGACTGAAAGCAAATCTAAACTTACATATATGTGTGTGTGTGTGTGTGTGTGTGTGTGTGTATACATACAGATGAGCATACATGAGCATTTGAATATATATGTATATATATACATATATACACACATATATATATGAATAATAGATGATATATGCACAGAGTCGGCCAAATCAATGATCTGGACTATTAAGGAAAAAGACCTCACCTGTATTTAACCTATGTAGACTTTCTTTTTGCAATTGGCCACCCAGAGTACATATTTGCTCAACATTTATTCTATATTAAGCATAAGTAACCTAGAATGATTAAGGGTTTTAAGAGGACGTGCATAGGTTACACGGAGAAACTATGGCTTGATGTAAGGGTCACTGGCATATACATGGATAGATTTGGGGGTTTTCAGAGTTTACTGGATTATGAAGCATTGCTAAACACAAATGTGTATATTTAGTACTTCAGAAACAGTGACCAAAAGGTTATGTGCCCTAATCAGCTACAGCTGCCAATCGGACACAGCCCCAAGTCATCCAACAAAATCTCAGCTGAGAGATTCCTCTGTGAGGAATTTACTCCATTCACCATTGATATGGGAAGACTCAGCCCCCTGTGAGTGACGTCATCCCTGAGCAAGTGGGCCAGGGTTGTACGCACAGGTTGTTGATCACAGGTTGAGAGAGACAGTTAGCAGTGTTCTCCTACGTTTCTTGTCTCAGCTCCTGCTTGCATTCCTGCCCTGTCTTCTCTCAATGATGGATAGATAGCATCTTGTAAGCTGAAATAAATCTTCTCCTCCTTATTTGGTCATAGTGTTTATGACAACAACTGGAAGGCAAGCTAGGGCATTAGGCTATACCGGCTCTGCAATCTCCCCACATCTGTGACATTTAGATTATTTCAACCTTTAATTTTAAAATTACATTTGTTTGTTTGTTTGTTTACATATGGAGCCAGGCACATGTGGTGATCAGATAACAACTTATTGAAATCAGCTCTCCCCTTCTACCGCTGGGTCCTAGGGATCAACCCAGGTCATCAATACTGGGAGCAAGTATTTACCTGCTGAGCCACCTCTCAGCCCAGGATGAGTTCAGGGTTGTGTTTAGTTTGTCATAGACCTTCAGGTAGGTTTAATTCTCCTTCAAATCATGACATTCATGTCTGTCATGTGGTCAGCATGGAATAGTGGAATCAAGATGAGTGGACTCTGGAGACAGGGGTAGCATCTCTATCCTGCCCTCAGGTGGTAGAGAAGGACCTATCTGGAGCTGGGCAAGTCTCAGTATGTATGTTTTCTGGCACCCTCAGGCAAAGAAGTGAGCAGGACACTCATGTCCCTAAGGTCCTCTGTTCCTCTTCCCAGTTATGTGGAGCTGATGCTCTCACTGTGTTTACAACATGTCCTAAGGTTTCCTCATTGGCCTCAGCTGCCACCAGGAGTGTGTGTGTGTGTGTGTGTGTGTGTGTTTTCTCCCATGGCAAAGATGAACTCTTTGCTATATTAACATAACATCAGCTTAGTCCTTTTAATATTTTTTATCTTCATTTCACAGTCTGAAATTTTATTAATTCTTTATTATCTGAGAATTTCATACGTGTATGAAATGGAGTGTGATGATTTCTATCCCCTCTCTTCCTCCTCCAACTTCCCACTATCCCCTACAACACACCCCTCTCTCAGCTTCACGCCATTTTTTTTAATAATCCACTAAGTCCCATTAGTATTGCTATATGTATAAGGGCATGGGGCTATCTGCAGATGGATGAGAACTAACACCAGTTATAAAGTAGGAAAGGAAAGAAGGCTTCAAAACTAGCTTTATGGGGCCAGTATTACGCTAATATCAAAACCAAATAAAATCACCTCAAAACCAGAAAGAGAAAGAAAAATTGCTGCTCAATCCCAACAATGAACATAATTGCAAAATTTCCCAATAAACCACTTGAAACCAGCTCCATCTTCTGGCTTCTCTAGCTGACTAGCGATTTCTAAACTCCTCCTACAAACGACTTCCAAAGCTTTCTAACCACATTGCCTCCCAGCCACAGAAACCACCCATTCTCAGCACCGGTTTCCTAGATTAGACTTTCCACTCTGGGACAGAAGTATTTAAAGGAAGGATTTATTTTGGCTTACTGTGTTAGAGGGTCTAGCCCGTGGTCAGGAGTCTCACTCTCTGTGGGGTGAGAGGGGAAGAGATGTCAGTGGAGCAGCGTCAGAAACTAAAATAGACGAGACTCACCTGTGTGCAGACACAGACGAGAAGAGCTCCTGAGAGAATCAACATGGCTGCCCACCCTGGAGGCCAATGATGACATCACAGAACAGCCACAGAGATGAGCTGGGTTCCCATGTCCTCTCATTTTAATATTAATCAGTTTATAACGAATAAGGCTACATTAGGGCATTTTTCAAACAAATGTTGATGTGTTGTTTACATCCCCCCCTTCTCCACTATGCCCCTCTTCTTTCCCTGTGGGCTCCCATCTCATGTAACCCCCTTTTGCATCTCACATGACAAGCTCTGCCTCCATTATCTATTCTTGGTGCCCCCTGTGGTCTCCTCTCTGGTTTTATAATCTCTTTATGTCTTAGTTCTTGACACCAGAGAGTCCCCCGAGAAGAGGCCAGCAGCCTGACCCTTCAGGAACACCCACAGAACGGATCACACCATCCAGCCAGCTCTGATCCCATCTGGGCAACTGCAGTGCTGTGAGCTCATGCTAGGAGTTTCTGGGCCATCAGCAGAAGCATATCGTACTACAGATACTGGTCCCTGCTATGTGCTGTTTATTAAGCCAAGGAAGTATTTTACCTTCCTGAACAATCTGAGAGACTCTTTCCTGACTGGGATGCTCACCTACAACCTCCATCAGCACCAGAACCAGATTTCTTCCCACAGTATTTCTTCAAACACAGTTTCTAGAAAGATGTATTGGATTCTTTCAATGACTGCTACTCTAGGTCCCCCCTCTCTCAGGGTGGACTGCAAGCAGAGATGTCCCAAGAGCAAAACACTCACCTCCTAGAGATGCCCACTGGACCCTCACCATTGCCTGCAGTCTGGGCTGTGGAAAGATTTTCAGGACAGAGAAGAAGTACGGTTGGAGCCTCTGTGTCAAAACAGCACATGCATGTGTTTGAAAGAGGCTGGGGAACTAAACGGAAACCCCCAAGAGGAAATTCTGAACTATAATAAAACTGGATTTAGATCAAACTACCTTGAAACTGAGAAGCTAATTATGTCATCTCAGTGCTGTGCACTCTGCAGCAGAGACTGAAGTCTTGGAGCCTATGTTTTCTTCCAGCGTAGATCTCAGGCAGCAAATCCAACCGGGAATTTCTGCACAGGATAATAGTTCTTTTTTCTATTGACCAAATCGGGCAAGTTAAACAAAAACTCTATCAAGACTCTGCTCTGTACAGAGAGTGCTTGGTACCTGATGCCAAGGTGAATAGAACTGAGCCTGTCTTCAGAGATCAGCATCCAAACAGGTCTTGAACAGGCGTCAGGGCCAGAGTCAGGGTTTTCATGAGGCTGGAGGATGCTCCATGGATCCCCAGCCTTCGAGTTCCCTCCCTCTTCATCCCAGAAGGCTTATGATAGAGCACCTGGGCTTTGCAGGGAAGAGCAGGTGTCCTTGAAGCCAAAAGCAGCAGTCACCAGGCAGACAGCTTCAGCGCAGCCTGCTGGCAGGCAGGGATCCAGGCTCCTTTAGAGACTGTGGGTGGGGTTGGCAGCAGTTTCTCCCAAGCTTTCTGATCCTGATTCCTGGATAGGCCTGCATTCCATTCCTCTCTGCAGCTGGTCAGTGGCTGAGAGAGACAGATGCTCCTCAATTGAATGAGCAGCAATTGTGAGTAAAATACAAGTTACTCTGGAAAGAATTGGCTACAATACTACAGGTGTAAACATACTTGTTTTCTGTGACTAAAGCTTGGTGTCTAAGCTCTCAGAGCTAGAATGGGCTGGGAATTAATTGCTTACGTCCTTATTTTACAGGTAAGGGATAGCCTGTTGAGGTAGAGTTGTGTGTGGGGTATCACCAGCTTCCTCATCCATTCCCTCACCCACCCACTGATTCATTCATTTATTCATTGCTGATTTATTAAGTCATCCACTCACTCGGTCTTCCACTCACTTGGTCTTCCAATCACTCGGTTATCCACTCACTCGGTCATCTACTCATTCATTTGTTCATTCCCTCGCTCATCCATTCACTCATTTACCTGTTCTTTTGCTGCAGCAAATGAACTATGGCTGAGCTAGAAAGATATGATCCTTCCCTGTGGCTCACCATTTTACCTGGTGATAGATTGGCCCTGTAATGCTCTGGGGGTGAAGGCCCAACAGATGACTCCCGGATACAGCCAAGATGATTATGGGGACAAGAATGGTAGCTGACTGTTGTACACAATCCCCAGTCTATAGTGTAGGAAGGCCAAGAGCCATTTGCTAAATGTGGGATTTCTTACAGGATTTTAAAATGAGCCATGACTGGTCCCTAACAAGCATGAGAAGACTTCCAGAAATAATGATCAAAGACATCAGGAACTGAGATACTAGGAAATGTTTGCTCTGCCCCAGAAATCCCCTCACAGCTAGGCAGCTTCCTCATAGACCCGAGAGGCCCCTGGCTTGGCCATCAAACCTCCCTCAGCCACCCTGAGGACCACAGTGCAGCAGGCTCTCCATGGTAAGAACCTGTGTCCCCTCCTTTCTTGCCTAGTCCAGAAGACAGCCCTGCCTCACCCTTGGGCAGTCAGAGCAAGACAAGCAGAAACCCTAGCACAGACTCCAGTAGAGATGGGTGCAGAGAGACAAGCAGACCCTTGACAGAAGCACAGTCAGAATGCTTATTGGGGTCAAGTGTGCTGGGAAAGACAATTCTTGGAACACGGTATGGCTTTCTGAGTAAGAACCAGTCAGTCAGAACATGTGTCCTGAAAAGACATAGAAAGAAGGAGGTAAAAAGCTGAGAAAAACTTCCAAAGAGACAGAAGTCTTTTGTAAAAGCATATTTTATTTATTCTTTAACAATTTCGTACATGTGTTCAATGTATCTGGATCCTATCCACTTCCCCAGACATCCCCAATACATCCTCTCCCACCACCACATTTATGTCTGTCTGTCTACCTGCCTGCCTACCTGCCTGCCTGCCTGTCCATCCATCCATCCACCCATCCATCCATCCATCCATCCATCCATCCATCCATCCATCCATCCATTTCTCTCTCTCTCTCTCTCTCTCTCTCTCTCTCTCTCTCTCTCTCACACACACACACACACATCTATTTCTTCCCCCTACTGAATATAATTAGCACTGCCTACTAATTAGTAATCAGTACTGTTGCCTGATCTCATTGGCTTGATCGCATGCAGATCTTGATCGATACAGTGAGTCTATGAATGCGATATAGTCATGTCATATCCAAGAGCAACGTGCCTCCTCATCCTCTGGCTCTCACGTTCTGTCTGCCTACTCTGCTACAATGTTTCCCGAGCCTTGCCATGGTGGATATAAATGTCTCATTTAGGGATGAGGACTCAGCAGTCACTTATTCTCAACACTTTCATCAATTGTGAGTCTCTTGCATTGATGACCATGGTAGAAGGAATCTTCTTTGCCCAAGGATGAGCCCAGTATGAAGTTGTGTGTATAAACATTGATATGTTGAAGGTAGGTTGGCAACAGGTCTACTTAGTACAACAATAGTAGTAGATGCATCAGATTCACCCACTCTCAGGGCCAATGACCACCCCCACCCCAAGCCATAGACTTTCCAGGTCTGTGGGCCTGAAATGTTTCTGTGGAACAGATATCAAATCCGATTCAAAAGCAGCTGGTTACTCCCTTAACCTTTGTACCACTATTGTGTCAATGGGTACATCTTGGCTGGCAGACCTAGCTCCTGCAGGGATGCCACTGATAACTTTTCTCTCCCCAGCAGCCCATGTAATGCCTTCCTGTACGACAGATGCTTTTCAGTGAGGAGAAAGTTTTCAGGTCTACTTGATTCCTCTATGTCCTTCCATCAAGGTGTTTTGTGTCTTCATTATTAGAGTCTCACCGCTTAGCTACGGTGACCAACCAAGAGAAATGACAATAGCCCAGATCCTCTGATGCTTCTCTAACTGATAACTCACATGGAAGTAATCCATGTCTGGCACTGAGATTTTTATTTAATAATTCATGTCTTCAGGGAGAAGCATGAGACAGACGTCTTAAAGCCTCAGGATTGGTGATGGGCTGTCCTCAGGATTGGTATGTAAATGATAGAAGTTCTGATAGGAAGAAATAGAGAAGATCAATAATTAAATAGTGGAAGAAAATGATCCCTAAGTGGACAAAGGACTTGGGATAGCTGCTTCCCACTGATGCTCAGGTAGTGATCTCAGGAAATGCTAAACACTGGTGCATAGCTGAGAAAAGTACATCAAATTCAAAGATAAAGAAAATATCTCTGACAGCTCCTTCAGAAAGATCCAGGATTTATAAAAGAGGCAGTTTGCTGGCAGTAGCTGAGGGGAACAAAAGACCCAAAAGTAAAGGTTTCATGCCTCACCTCCTACTTCCCAGGTAACACCCACCTTTCTGGGGGCTGAAGAAGATGCAGGGGTGGAAAGTGTTTCTCATAGGAGATAGGAAAAAAGCTCTAACATTAGCATTTGAGTCCGGACACAGGCAACCACAGACATACAAATGCACTCAGCGTCAACACCACTCCCATGAGGAAAACACAGTTCAATGTGATTCCTACCTGTCAACTCCCAATAACATATAGATCTTGCTAAGACACAGAGGAAAGGGTCCTGAACACTGTTGCCAGGGATGTAAGCTAGCATAACCACAGTGTGGGCATTCTTCAGAAGGTAAGCTTTAGACAAAATGACAATTTTTCAGTTCCCTCTTTCATGATGAACCCTGAGCCTTGGAAGGGATATACATGATATAGATGTCTCACTAAAGCTCAACACTCATGTTGTATTATCCCCTGCACATTGACCAGTTGTGGGTCTCTGTATTAATCACTATGAACAGCAGAAAGAAGCCTTTCTGGGGAGGGCTCAGAGGTTTAAAACACCTGCAGTAAGCCAGTATGTGTCAAACATGACAAGTGAGTTGCGTTCATGAGCTCACAGCTGCTTACTGTACATGTGGTTGCATGCACAGCACCTGTACAGGATCAAGCCAGCCAAAATCCCTAGTATGGATGAGGGAGGGACTCATGGAGTTCCCCTCTGCAGAACTATTGGCAACTGATGGCTGCTGAGGAAGGGGTAGTTGGTTTTCTTCAGAGTGGCAGTTCCCGAGAGGCTATCCATGAGTCATTAGAAAGTCTCAAACCCATACACATACAAGTTAGCACTCAGTGGGTATTGCAAAAACAGTTAAAGAGGTGGGGAAGAGGGAGGGAGGAAATCGAGAGCTAGGGAGGGGGAGAATGAGTGCATATGGAATTGGAAAGGGAAAAGGTGGTATTGGAGCAGAGGGGATGAGGGTGGGTTTAGGGAACACTCATATGTATGCACAAATATTAAATAATAAATATCTCATGAGTGGGGTCCCATATGAAGTCCTCCCCCTGAGAGCTCTTAGCTCCCCACAGTTGTTCTGTGCAGTACTGCTCACAATGAGCATCCCCAGGGCCCACCCGCCCATACGAATGGCTAAGGGAAGTGGGATGCATGTCCACGACGGGGTTCCATTTTGCAGTAACATGCCACTCAGTTCAAAAGTGAGGGATCTGGGATATGAGTTCAAAAGTGGGGGAGCTGGGATATGACTCAGCAGATAAAAAGGGAGGGTTCAGGCCCACAGGACTCATGTAAAACCCCAGTGATGGTAATACACTCCTGAAACCCCAGTGTGTGTTTGTGTGTGTATATGTGTGTGCGTGTGTGTGCATGTATGTGTGTGTACGTGTGCGTGTGCGTGCATGTATGTGTGTGTACGTGTGCGTGTGTGTGTGTGCGTGTGTGCATGTGCGTGTGCGTGTGCGTGTGCGTGTGCGTGTGCGTGTGTGTGTGTGTGTGTGTGTGTGTGATGTTACCACCCATTTCACACTCCTACTGCTGTGGTTTCCCTGCTGTGATGGATTCTATTCTTAGACTGTGGGCCAGGCAAACAGTCCCTTTCTTCAGTGGCTTTTGTTTTAGCCGCAAAAAGATACTAATACAGATATCAAAGAGCAATCTAAAAAGAGAGATTAATAAGATGAAGCAAGATTCCTTAGACTTCCCAGCACTCCTGGTGAGAGTGAAATATCTGCCCTTCTTGATACAAGGGTCTTTAGTATGATAAAACTTTTCTCAGCCTTGTTGTGCTTGACCCAAGAAGGGAGGGTGCCACACCCAGTCACCAATGACCAACTAGTGGCTCTCATGTTCACTGTCCTGTGTCAATGAAGATTAAAGGCGTGGCACTTGTGGGAACACACACACACTGAAAGCAACTTTATTATGCAGGCAAGTGAGAAACTGAGGGAAAGTGAGAGAAGCTTCCGAGATCAGGAGGGTTTTAAGAGGGAAAATGCCATCACATTTCCTTGTCTAAAGTGTTCATAGAGCCATGGCAGAAACTGAACAAAGGCAGAGGTAACTGCTGTGAGACTGGTTAGTTCTCTGGGCTATCATGGACCAAGCCAGTGGAGGGCCCACTGGCTCCAAGCATGTCCCAGTGGCCTGCCAGAGAGACGATCATGCTCTATTCCTAAGCAGCCTACCCAATTAACAGTGTCTGAAGGCCCCCTATCAACCTCTGACTCGTGCTTTGGTAGCTGTTGACCCTGACTGCTAGCTGTTAGCTCTGGTTAGTGTTGTTAACATCCACTCTGCAGATGTCTGTGCTGTCAGTTAATTAGACCAAGCTCCCTTTGTTCTCAAATCTACACAACCAGCCTATAGTTTCACCAGGGAAGGACTTAACCCTATCCCAGCCACCACGATGTAGCTGAAGTCTTGGATACTCCATACTTAGTCCCCTGTCTGCTGGTCTGGGCTGGAAGCTCCTTGTTTAAAGCTGTCCTTGCTAAGAATCTAGTCTATTATGATTAGCCACCTTAGAATCAGGAATATATCAAGAAAGACAGTGATACCTTGTATGTACCTCAAGGGCTTTGTGGAGATTAGCTTGCTTGTGGTTACCAGCCTAGAGTCCAGGCTTACTTTTTTTCACATTTGCTTTGTCTAATTCATACCCAGCTACAAGATCTTTTTCCTTGCCTTCCTGGGTGCTTCAGAGACTTCTTCTTTAACCTTTAACCTTCTTTCCCAATCCTCAGCTTCACTGTCCTATCTGTGAGGAAACTGCCCTTTCACCTCACTACCCATAGAAAGCTGTTCCCACATCCCTCAGACTGAATCAGTGACTAAAAGAGGTAGGGCTCTGCCTATGTCCAAGGAAGCAGCAGAAACTGTATGCTGTGTCAGGAATCCTGGGCTCCTGAAGACCAGCTGGAAGTCAGGAATCCTCAATTCTGGAAAAGCCACACATGTACTTGGGGATCCCCCTGCCTCAGAGTAGACCAGAGTAGGCTCCAGAAAGGAAGTCCTTGGGGTTAGTAGCAAGTTTATGAAAGTACTGATTGGGCCACAGTGGAAACACTTGCTCCCGTGCAAACCCCAAGATTATCCCAACAACATATGACAGACTTGAAGTTGAGTGAAAAACCACACGTTCATAAAACCCAGCACCCATAGCTTTAGGGATGAATTTTAGAGCCTGGGGCACCATAATGTTTAACACCACACAGAACACTGAGGAAGAAAAGCCAGGTTTCTCTCTCATGGCATACATGACTGTAATCCCTCCCCCTCAAACAGTAGAAACTAACTTACAGGTCAGTCCTAATTTTGACATGTCAAAACCCCAAATAATACTTTAGCTGGTAGAATATGGAAATCTATCAAAAGTATAGACTGATATGGCGGTGTGCTGTTTTTCAGAACTGTGAGTGTCATTCAGTATCAAGATGGTTAAAAGCCTTCTTTGTTCTGGGGATAAATCAGAAGGAACAGGAAAAGAAAAGAGGTGTCAAGAGATCCTGGAAAGGTGTTGTAATCCAGAAAGCAGTCCGACATATGTCATGTAATAAAAGAAGACAAGGAAAGATTCTTAATGCAATTAAGCAAAGGCAAATATAATTTGAACAGAAAAACATGAAAGGCATTTCAATAAAAAAAAAATAACAACAAGGAACTGGTTATTAAGCCGCATGCCTTGAGAGCTGGTTGAAGTCTCTAAACAGTGTCTGGCACCATAAGAGAGCTCAGTGAAGCTGTGGTACAGCTCAGTAGAGGAATGATTGCTTTGTGTGCCTGATGACCAGGGTTCCATCTCCAAGAAGACAGACAGACCACCAACCGAACAAACAAACAGAACGAATAACTAATGTGATATCAAGCAGTTTTAAATGAGCAATATGAAAAAGATGGAAATAAAAGCATCTAGTAAGTTAAGATAATTAATGACATGATTTGATGATACACTTGTACTGTAGCAGTGGGGAGAAAGGGCATTTCTAGTCAAAATTGCAAGAAACACTGAAAATTTCTAAAGAAGTCTATTGGGGAGGAACGTCACACATTCTCAGGAGTGTTCTCTGAGGCTGAGTGACAGCTCTCTGGGCAAGATGGAGTGAGCACCCAGTGGCCACCTCTACAGGTGCACATAAATCCCAGACAGAGTACCCAAGGCAGCTATGCGAAGATGAGCTTGCGGCAGTGGGCATGTTGGGGCATGTCCCTAAATGGCAGCACCTCTGCCTCAGACTCAAGTGAAGCTAAAGCACAGAGGTCGCTTGGCATAGATGTCTGAAGGAAGAAGGCCCAGCCTGTGCCCAGGCTTTGGGGATGGATGACTGGGTGCTGGACAAGGGGAGTTTCTAGGGTTTGTTACATTTCAAATTTGAATCGTGCCCCCAGAGACCCACAGTTTGGATGCTTGGTCACCACCTGATAGTTTGGAGAGGTTCTGGGAATATTAAGAGGTAGGATCCAACAAGAGGAAGTTACTGGGGGAGAGCCCTGGGGGCTCTGTTATCCCTGTCTCCAGTGTTGCTGTGAGGTGAACAGGCTCTGCCTCGTGGTCTCACTGCCATGAATGGAAAGCCACACCTTCCAGACAGTGGTGGACCAGAATGCTCAAACTGGGAGCCTCAAAAAATGTTCCTTCTCTCTTGAGTCCTTGTTTGTCACAGTGTAAGAAATTAACTTAACATGCTGAAGTCCCCTGCCCCCTATGTTTCTCAAACTCTGGTCCCAGTGCCAGAGCAGCAGTCGCAGTGGGAGCTCTGGGACCCATGGAGTTACAGGAGAGCTCATTTCTCAGTTCATTAGAAGGGAGCCAAGACCCACTGACTCTGCCTTTTTCTCTTCCTTTCTGGCTGGAGCTGTGGAACTATGTGGAGCTTGTGGAGTGTACAAGGCATTTAAAATCTCACTTCTAGCTATAGAATGAATAAGTGGAGCACCCAGGAAAAATGGAACATTCTGGAGATCTACAAAATAAATGGAACTAATTCTTAGGAAGAGCGATAGGATTGTTGGTGCTGGGGAGATGGCTCAGCTTAAGAGCCGTCTAGAGGACCCACACTTTCTTTGCCAGTACCCACATAGCAGCTTCCAACCATCTGTAACTCCAATTCTGGGGAGCTCACTACCCTCTTCTGGCCTGTTTCACTTAGCGTTGCTATTGCTATGAAACACGATGACCAAAAACAAGATGGGGCAGAAAGAGTTTGGCTCACATTTCTACATTGTCATCCATCATGGAAGGAAGTCAGGACAGGAACTCAGTTTAACAGGAACCTGGAGGCCAGAGCTGATGCAGAAGAAACAGAGAGGTACAGTTTACTGATTTGATCCACATGGCTGCCTCAGCCTGCTTTCTTACAGAACCCAGGACTACCAGCCCAAGAATGGAACCACCCACAATGGGCTGGTTAGTCATCTGCCTGCCATGTGGTGAGTAGCTTCCCTTGCCACTCTCCCCCCTTAGTCACTAATTAAGAAAGTGTCCCGCACCAAGATCTTACAGAGGAATTTTCTCAACTGAAGTTTCCTCCTTTCAGGTGACTCTAGGTTGTGTCAAGCTGACATAAAAGTACTCAGCACATGGCCTTTATGGGCACTGCATGCATATGGTGCACAGGCATACATGCAGGCAAAAACACTCATACATAAATAAACCTTTTAAAAACGTTAAATTGTTGAGATAATCTAAAACAAGAAAGGTAAGCAGGGGCAGTGGAGGAAAAGTAGCTGAACAGAAAACAAATAATGAGGGACTGACACCAAACCAAACATGCCAGTGGCTACACACGCTAAGAACTGTTTAAATGGATCAATAAGATGACAAGCATTGTCAGAATCAATACAAGAATTTATTCTAACCATACTTGATCTGGATAAAACTCCTCAAACAAAGCAGATACATTGTTTCAAGGTGAAAGGAAATGATAAAGTTTGGCTTAGTGTTTCTTACACACCAGGAAGGCTCAGGTTATATCACATCTTCTAAGATGAAGTTGGCTCTCAGAGGATCAGAGAGGAATCCCCATTAAGATGCTCTTAATGGGATGTGGGGACTTAGCCCTTCCTCTCTCTCTCTCTCTCTCTCAGTTTCCCTCCTGCCTTGTGGTGAGTAGCTTCCTTTACCACAATCTTATGTGTTGATATTCTGTTTCATCCCCATCCTGAAAACAATGGGTCAAGTGGCCATGGGTCCAAACCCCTGAATCCATGAGCCAAGATAGATCTTTCCTCCATGTAAGCTGATTTATCTCAGATATGTGCTACAGCAATGGAAAAGTGTCCAGCACAGACAAATAGCACATGCCGTGCCAATAGAAATCAGAAGGCAATGAGGGGAGCTACATTAATATGAAGATGTAGAATTCAGATCAAACATGGCTACAAGCTGTTTAGACAGATCAATAAAGTGACATTGTCAAAATCAATAAAAGAGATTAATCCGACCATACGTGATCTAGATAAAAGTCATCAAATATAGTGTTTATGCCATTCAGAAGAATGTTTAGGACTAGATAAAGACGGACATTTTGATGTGATTAAAGGAGTAGTTCTCTAAGCTCACAGAGCAAGGCTGAGCAGCTGTGTGCCTAATAATAGTTTCAAAACAAATAAAACTGAGAGGGAATACAGGAAAGTGCACCACAGAATGCTAGAGATTGCCTCTAGTGAACAGAGCTAGGAGATAACACCCTGGATGGACTAATGAAGGCGGAGACATCACCACCTATGTGATCCCAAGTAGGTGTGAACCAGCAAGCATCTTTCAAGGTCACCTGCAACAACTCATGATAAGACAGATCACATTCTGGTATATCATGAAGCCAAACTTCACAGCTTTGAAAGAGAAGAAAGTATGTGGTGTACAGTGTCATAATGAAAGGATAGAATTGGACTTTAATTAGTAGACAAAGAAGTAAACATTGGACCCTTTGCATGAGTGACCCACTTGTAAGTCATGGGTCAAATAATAGCATGAGTGGAGTGGCCCCTGCAGCCCCCAAAATACTAAAAGTGAACACAAATAAAGTATGTCATAGTTTACAGAACATAGCTAAAGAAGAGCCAGTAAAGAACTTTATGGAATTAATCACCTTTATTGAGAAGGAAGCATGTCAGTCCAGAGAGATGGCTCATTTGGGTAAAGGTACTTGCTACCAAGTCTGGTGACATGAGTTCAATCCCTGAGGGAGACCCAACTCCTGCAAAGTGTCCTCTGATCTTGGCACCTGTGAAACCCCTCCCCACATACATACATCTACAGATAAGTAAGCAAATGTAAAGACAGTTTGTAAAATGTTTCTAAAATCGATAACACAAACTTCTGTAAGAAACTGGGGGGGGAGGAATTAATAACTTAAGGCGAGTGGAAAGAAAGTCGGCAAAAACAGAATAAATCACATCCCTTCATACTGGTGATGAACAGTTAAATATGAAATTAATAATGCAATGTCATTTATAAAATGAGTTACTTAAGGATAAATCTAACAAAACATCTATAAACCCTCTGGGCTAAAAATTACCCAGACGCTGATTGAAGTAATCAAAGGAGTGCTAATCGAGGGACATACTGCGCTAATGGGCTGGAAGAGTCAGCAGAAGAGAAATGTTAATTTCCTGCAAGTTTATCCACAGATTTAAATGAAATCCTGCTTAAAACTTAGCAACGGTACTTTTGAGACACGGAGAGAGGCCGTTTCTAAAATGCACACAGGGAAAGCGGCGCTGGCTAAGCAATCTTTAGAATGTAAATCTGGGGGAATTAGACTTTTTTCCCATGCCTTGTGTGTCTGCATCCAGTGCCAGCCCAGAGATCAATGGACAGGGGGATGCGCCAGAAATAGGCAACACAGGTGGGACCAATCGATGCTACGCAGTGGCTCAGCAGCGATTCAAGGTAAAAGAATGGTCTTCAACAAAAGATAAAGCCATCGGCCTGGCTCTTGAGGAGGAGGTAGACGTGGATGCAAACCTTAAGCCTTAGACAAGGTTAACCCTGAATGAACCATATAGCTAAATGTGAAAAGCCTAACTCCAAAAACTTAGGAATTATGCAGAACAAATACAGACAAGTAAATCATCCTAAATGCACATGTGAAATGTCATAATGGTACCCTTTATTGTTCACAATTATAATACACAAAATATTTAGGAAGCATTATTTGAGAAGCTTTTTGTTCTGGTTTTATTTTGTTGAATGTCCAAACACTATGATGAAAAGCAGCCTAAGAGAGGGAAGGGCTTTTTTGTTTGTTTGTTTGTTTGTTTGTTTGTTTTGTTTTGTTTTGTTTCAGCTCACAGGTTTCAGTCCATCATCAAGGGAATCCAAACTGAAACTTGCAGAAGAAACTGTGGAAGATTCTGCCTGCTGGCTGCCTCTCTTGTAGACCCATGCTTGGCTAGCTTTCTTATACATCCCAGGAACACCTGCATAGAGAATGTTGCCACCCATGGTGGACTGGGCCCTTCTGTATTAAATAGTAATTAAGACTACCACCTATAGGCATGACTGTGTAGCAATTAAGATCACTCCCTATAGACATGCCTGTGTAGCAATTAAGACATCTCCCTCTAGATATGCCTTCAGGGTGATCTGGTCAACTGAGACTCTCTTTTTAGGTGACTCTAAACTCTGACAAGTGTTAAAGCTCACTAGGACACACTGACCTTAGATTACCCAAAAGATCTTGGGCATGACAGTGAGAGCAGAGCACAATACAAAGGAGTTAAACTTAAAAAGGTAGATGTTACAAGAACCAACCAGTATTGTCCAGTGGAAGTTCCCATTGCCTCAATTATATGACACATTGCTGAGTGTAAGAAAAGGGTCTGCAGATGGCAGATGTGATGGGTTCTTACTTCTAGAAAATGCAAAGGTCTCTGCAAATCCAACAGTCAAAACAAAGTGGCCCAACTCCAAAATGACTGAAAGACTTCAACCCTTAACAAGGCAACAATTATAGCATGCAAAGAAGCTGGATCATTAGCCAGGAGGTCAAGGCCAGTTACGGTCATACTGAAGTCTTCCCCCAGCCTTTGTGAGATGGCTGGATTAAAGCTGTTGAAGAGGGCTAGAGAAATGGCTCAGAGCTTAAACAGTACCGGCGGCTCTCACAGGAGACCTGGGTTCAGTTCTCAGCACCCAGATGTTGATTTACAACAGCCTGTAACTTCAGAGGATTTGGTGCCCTCTTGTGAGCCCTGTGGGTATTGCATATACACGGTGCACAAACTTGTGAATAAGACATGCTGATTCTCGAGTGCTCACAAGGGCACTGATATCAGCCATAGCTTCCCAGAAGGAATGGCAGAGTGGTGTAGCATGCTCTCTCTTAGAGTAGGTGATCTATAATTCTTGTGCTCTGGGGCTCAAGACTAAACCCAGGGTCTTGTATATGGAAGCTCAGGTTAACAGTTTCTCATAAATCTTAACAGATACCTTTTGGGTACTTAACAAAAGGTTGAAACTCCTATCTGTGTCAAAATAACTCAGCGCTCATGGTGACAGTGGCTCTATTCACGGCTCCAAAGTGGAAGCAGTCTGCACATTCCTTGACAGAGGAACTGATCATTGGATCAATGTGTGGTACTCATGGGGTAGTGGGAGGCCATCGGGTTGAGGTGTGAGGCCACCCCCACTCACTAAGGGGTGCAGATCATCTTCTGTAGCTAGGAAGGGAAGTAGGCCACATCAAATCTGTGACATGGGACCTTTCAGCCACACACGTTTGAAGTCCCAGGGACAGAAGCCCGTTTCTATGTGGGCATTCAAAAAACAATGGACTTTGGAAGTACCTGATGGAATCCACCTGCCTTTCCAGACTGTCCCTGGCCTTCTGGACATCTCTCCTCTGAGGTGAGCAGTTCTTCTCTCTGGAAGATGGAGAATAGGGAATGTATGGAGGTGTCTTATCTAAGTTCCATGCTTAAATGCAGTGGGGCAGTCTGTCTTCTCTGACTTACCCTAGAGAAATGGCTTCTAGATTGTGCACCCTACCCCTGGGCCAGGAGGAGCAAAGGGGTAAAGGGGTAGGAGGGAAAGGAGGGGCAGCAGAGAGCAAGAAAGGCAGGAAGGGAAGGAGAGGCCAAAGGGGTGAGAGGGGGCAGGAGTGCAGGGTGAAGCATTAGAACAAGCCTTGCTACAGAGGCCTCCATTCCACCTGTGACCTTTGAGGCTGACTGGGTGGGGTGTTCAGATCCCCATGAAGGACGGCAAAGAACAGAGGCTAGAACAATATACACTTCAGGAACACAAGCATCCTACAGATAGTAACACCCAATAGACAAAGCACGTGAAAGGCAGTGCACAGATAAGCGCCTTGACCCTGTTAGCCACGGACGAAGTTCAGAGATGGGTTTCTTTCCACAGTGTACAGCTCTAACCTCTGAGACCGCAAATCCCCCTAAACATTTATGGAGTAAAACGTGTCCATTGCCTCCCATCAATTATTATTTTAAAGACGTGAACTCAATATAAATGAGGGAATCAGTTCGTTTTTTAGGAATTCTAATATTTTCTTCATTCCTCCTGTACAGAAGAGCATCCTCAAGACACTCCAAGTGTCACTATGCCCCAGGAAAGCACTGGTACTAATCCTCAATCTCACAGGAAGAGACGGGGACACCCACCAGGTGCTGTCCAGTCAACAGTGGCACAGGGTCCTGGCAGCAGCGGCAGCAGCGGTGGGACAGGCAGGCTCACCCCAGGAGTGATCGGTGGACTAAAACCTCTGTGTTTTCCACATTAACAAATAAAACACCATAATTGTTCTGCAGTTACTTCAGGCAAAGCGATGAAGTTAAGCGTATGAACAGTGAAGGACATGACATTCCCCCAAATCTGGATTAATAATAAACCCAAGAAAGATACAAATGGCATTTTTTGGAAAGATTTAATAAGACCTAAAATTTCTGAGAGCAGTTACATAGACACAGATAAATTATTATTATAAAGATGTTAACTTGCTCAATATAAATGAGGAAATCATTTCAGTTTTTAGGAATTCTAATATTTTCTTCCCTTCCCAACTTTCTCTCCTTTTAAGTTTTTCTTCACTTTTTGAGGGGGTCTGACTAACCTGATTTTGAAAGGACTAGAGACTACAAACACCAATATCTGTGACAGACCAATAAAGGGACAGAGGGGGGAAACTCACTTAGACATTTAAAAAACCCACACTAGCCATTTTCATGATGCAAAAGGAAAGTGAAATCCGATCCTAATTCACAGCATACTCAGAAACCTCTGCTGAATTAAAGACTGACATGCGAGACAAGCTAATGAATCTGAGAAGCTTCTGCCAACGAAGGTACTTTTCCCCGTGGGTTAGGGAGACATGGGAAAGAGACAGTGGGATCCATGACTCCGATGATCTTTAACTCAAAGTGGACCCGTCAGGAAGGTCAGAAGACAAGGTGCAAATAGGGAAAAAATAGCCCCTAAATTTAGCATTGATGGTGGATGTGTGCTAAGACTGCATAACATCCACACATCAGTGAGGAGGAAAGGGGAAAATGGCATAAATAGCTCAGAAATGAAAGTCTAAATGATTGATAGGATTATAAGAAGATACCTGGCCCTTTTTTATTATCAGTGAAATGTGAATCAGAATGAGAAACTAACCCACATAGAGACAGATATACAGACACAGACACACACATAGACACATATAAACACATGCAGAGACACTCACCCAGACACATAGAGAGATACACAGACACACAATCACCATCACACAGAGAGCAGAGCCTTTGCCTGAGGATGAAGGCTGCGCCCATGAGCTGTTACTGAAAGCC
The DNA here is from genome assembly GCF_947179515.1 of Apodemus sylvaticus. Lineage (NCBI taxonomy): Eukaryota > Metazoa > Chordata > Mammalia > Rodentia > Muridae > Apodemus > Apodemus sylvaticus. The sequence goes on along the minus strand of NC_067488.1, from coordinate 56,704,236 downwards.
TGCTACCTCTACCTTAATGCATGTGCAATCAAGGTCTCTCACAGTCTGGCACATCCATTTTCCTTCTCTCCTTTTCCCCTTTTTGGTTTTGTTTTCCCTTATATCCCTTGTTTTCTCCCAGTGCTAGTGATGGAATCCGGGACTCACACGTGCTGGGCAAGTGCTCTGTCACTGAGCTGTACCCTCAGCTCCACAACATCTCTTAAAAGACCTCAAGTTTGCAGCCATTGCTCAGAGCAACTAGGGACATCAACAAAACATACCTGGTGGCAAGACCTAGAGTGTGAACCATGGAGTGACTGAGATCCACAGAGCCTAGCTGTGAAGTGCCTCATAAGGCTTCAGTGTGAGCTACTAATGCCAAACATAGCTCCCAAAACATGATATAGAGAAACATATAACCATCGAACACCACACCATTATCTTCACCACACGATGCTCAAAACATGAGAAACATACACACACATATATAGTCATACCCACATATATACACATATTACACATATGTGTGTATACATGTATTTATATATACTTAATTTGTGGAAATAAGGCATGTTCAATCACTAAAGGGAGTTATGGCGGCACAATGGATCGTCCAGCAATGTTCCTATTCTTAGACTAGATGGTGGATGCGGGGAAAAAACATCTACTGGACTCTAGCTATCATTATTACTAATCTCTAAAATGGGCATGTTAGATGTCTCACACACACACACACACACACACACACTGCATTTCAGGAGAAAGAACAATGGTTTTGGTCCATGTTGGATATGGCATGGGCAGGAGTGGTGTCAGCAGGATGGGTGTCTTCCTTCGATGATTGGGTGGTCCTTTCTTCTCTGGCCTCCAGAATTAGAGCTTCCCTATTTGCGGAACATGAATACAGCAAGACTCCAGCTCCTCGGTGTTCAAACAACAGGAGTTCAGGCACCACAGTTAAAAGTATAAGGATTCCCTTCTCACAGCTCCGGTCTATGTGCTCAGCATCATCAGATTCTGCAGGACAAGCCAGGGTGCCAGCCCATGCATCTGCCTGAACAGAGCCAGTGGAGATGGATTGTGAATCGATGTCTGGAAAGAGCTAACAGGGCCTCCCGCAGGCCACGAGGACCTGGCATGCAGCAGGCAGCCTCAACATCCTTCGGAGAGATCCAGGGGTCTGCTCTCTGCTGCCTGCTAATCGGCTATTCCCCTCAGCAGTTCATTAGCAGGGCTTCCTGTAAAGTCCATCCTGACATCTCGAGATGGGAAAACTTCTTTCCTGGAGGCTATGCTCATGAGAGGCTGTGTTCCTAGCAAGGAACCTTGCAGAACAATAAGGCCCGACTAACTGCAGGTCTCTGTGTGTGATTATGTCTCTGGGTGCATATCTGTGCTTGCATGGGTGAGTGTGGCTATGTGTGTGTCTGCATGAGTGGGACTGTGTGTATATGTGTGTGCTTGCATGAGTGGGACTACATGTGTGTGTGTTTGCATGTGTGAATGCACCTGTGTGTTTCTTATGAGTGTGGCTGCCTGTGTATATACATGTGTGTGTTTGTAGGATTGCTGTGTGTATGAATGCACATGCTTAAGTGTGTCCACATTCCCGAATGTGTGTACGTGCATGTGTGAGTGGATGTCTGCCAGATTGTCTGTGTTGTATGCATGTGCACCAGTGTGCACTGTGCACGTGGGTCCATGATCATGTGTGTTATAAAGAAAAATGCAAATTAACGAGATTCTCCCTGCCTAGTACCCTTGTTTCTCTTTTCTTCTCAATTCTCTCTCTCTCTCTCTCTCTCTCTCTCTCTCTCTCTCTCTCTCTCTCTCTCTCTCTCTCTCTCTCCTTTCAAATGCATGTCAATCTTTCTAATGGGCAGAGCAGCCTCTCCAGCTCCAGGGCACGGTGATGTCTTCACAGATCTGGAAACAATCTTTGTGTGATGCAAACCGTGAACAGCAGTGTCTACCAGCTGCTCTGGGGGGACTTCAGCCATGTGAAGATGGCACCTTCTTCATCTTGCATGACTGGGTCACTCTAAAACCTATGAGCCACAGTCCAGTCCTGGCACCAGGGCACAGTGAGACTCTGTGTGTGGAGGACACGGTTGGTGCTGCGAAGTCTCTACCATGGGTGTTCACAGACAATCCAGGCACCCCTACATCTCCCTCAGAAATTGGGCCACATCTCCCTCTGAACTCTGTCCCTTAGTCTAAAGAACAGACAGGGTCCTGCTGTGGCATTAGAATACTTGGATCTTGGGGCAGGGGTGCAAGTTCAGCATCCTTCTTGGAGCCCTCTCTGGGGCAGGGCTGATGAGAAAGCATGTTCTGCTGCAGCCTTGTAACTGTCTGCCCCAAGCTTCGAGGTAAGTCTATGATCCTGTCTAGTGCCCACTTCTGCATCCCTTGGATCATGTGGTATGCAGCTCACCCAACCCTTTGGAAACCTGTAAGAATGAGAGACGCCCTTTGGGGACTGGCAGGCTGTTTATAGCAGTTGACTCTCTTACTGCAACTCTTCTCTGGATTTGAAGAGAAGGCTTCTTCCTTTCTCTGTCCATTAAAGTTCCCATGCACAACCAGTGGTCTGATGGTCTGTCTTCTAATGGTCTCCCACTTCAGATACTGACCCTGGGCCCCATGCCTGTAGTCACCAGGTTTTCTCCCATTCTCTCTCCTTCTCTCCCTCCCTCTCCCCCTCCCTATGATACATTTTTCTTCCTATGTAAAGCTGAGTGCAGCTACAGGAGAGACTTCTGCAGAGAGAAACCCAGGCTTGATGGAGGACCCCACGGGTTTGTGGAGCAGACACACAAAGTGGACTCTGTGGCAAAGAGTTCAGGGTGTGGACTATTTCTCATCAAACCCATTGCTGAGATCTGTCAGCAAGGGCAGAAGGAGAGATTTCTCCCCCACCCCCACTCAGAACAATTTGAAACCATTACACATTACCGTTAAAAAAAAGTAGCAGGCGAAGGTTGAGGTGCTGGGAGCCAGGAATCATGTGTTGGCAAACATTCTGCCAAGGAAGCCAAAACACCAGAATGCCAAGTACGCTGGTGCCCCACTGGTCGGAGCTACCTTTGGTGGCAAGGAACCCTGGGAAAGGTAGCCGCACAGAGCAGAGCACTTGAATAGCAGGCTCCACATGAAAGTAAAACAGAGCAAAGCTGAATGCTCTACACCCTCAGTCCTGCAACGAGTCTCAGCATCCACCTCTCAGGACCGCAACAAGGTGCTCAGGCCCTCCCTTCCCTTGCTCTGTGACCAGCTGGAGAAACGCCATACACAATATATAAAGAGCCAGGCTCCACTGTAACAGGCATACACCGACCTCCGCAGACATCTTACTGAAGAAAATGCACACAAGACATGTGCAAGCACACACCAGCAAAATGCAAAATCAAGCAATAGATTTTGACACTATGATGCAGACGATTAGAATGGCTGAAACCTAGAAGACAGATCATACCATGCACAAGGCTAAGAGAGCAGGAAGCCTCACAGGGCCAGGGGGAAAAGTGCAGCATGACCTAGCTGCTGCCTAAACACTGTAAAATCAAACACGCTTCTGCCACGGCCATCCAGCAGCAAGACTCTGGTATTTACCCAAAGGAACTGGAAACGTATGTCCACAAAAACCTGCACATGGGTGTTTATAGCAGCTTTATTCATAATTGCCAAACTCGGAAACAGCCAAGATGTCCTTTAGTCGGCGAAGGGATAAATAAACCGAGGCCCATCCAAAACACTGGAATATTGTTCAGCACGAAAGCAAAATGAGCTATCAAGCCAAGAAAAGACACGGAAGGGACTTGGATGCATGTTGTGGAGTGAAACGAGCCACTCTGAACAGGCCGGGCGCTGTATGATCCCATCTCTGAGGCATTCTGGAGAAGTCACAGCTATGGAGACAGGAGAAAGATCGTTGACTTTCAGGGACTGGGGACCTGAAACAGGGATAATTAGGCAGTGTACTGAGGTTGGGGGACTGAGCCACTCAGCATAGCTCTACAGTGATGGATAGATGCTGTTATCTGAACTTAAAGGCTGTCTGGTCCCAGTATATTGTACGAATGTGTAGTCTCAATATGTTTGTTAGTGAAAGGTGCAAGCCACAGGCTCCAGGTGACAGTGATCTGGGGGAGGAAGTCCGTCTACTGTGACTAGCAAAGTTCTCACTTAAAGGTGTTGATATTGGGGAGGGCTGATCTGTGAGAGGGAGGGGCATGTGGGAAATTTTGCTATGAGTCTAGGATTCTCTAAAATATTAAGGGTTTGTGGGGGTGGGGTGGGGGAAAGCCACAGCAGCTAAGAGAAGTGGCTCCTCTTGCAGAGGACCAGGGTTGGTTCCCAACACCTACACGGTGACTTCAAACTGCCTGTAACTTCAGTTTCCAGGGACACAACATTTCTTCTGACCTCTGTAGGCACCAGGCATGGATGCAGTGCACACACCTATCTATGTGCAGGCAAAGCGCTCATACATATAAAATAAATACATCTATATTTTTTAAAAAATGAGGGGCTGTTACCAATTGTCAATCAGACAATTAATTTGGTCATAAGTTTCTCTGCTCTTGGTTTTCTTGAAGTATCCTTCACGTCTTGCAACAGACTCAATGGTGCTCAGTGGTGGAGATGCCAAGTGGTGTTTCCTTCCCCTGGAGGATAGAAAGGGTGGACAAGGTGGGTCCAGACCACCCATCAGAACTGAGCTCACTCGATGTCTGTCTGTCTGTCTGTCTGTCTGTCTGTCTGTCTGTCTGTCTGCCTATCTCAGACTTCAGCCTGTGCTCTGAGGTGCAGGTCAGAAGACCAGCACGCTCCCAAAACACAGTGTGTCTGAGCACACAGCAACCTTCAAGACAGTACTAGGAATGCTAAAACCTTGGGATGGGATTGTGGGCAGAACTATTACTAAGAAAAAAAAAACTGTGTGCCCTTTAATCGATGGGCACACCTTGCTTCATGTCCCAAGAGCAGAAGGCTCATTATGAACAATGGTGTCACATATGCCGCCACTGTCTTACGTGACAGGGCTTTGTCCCTCACTCCTTCATCCTGTACCATCCTGACACAAAGCTACCACACAGCCCCCCATGCCTTGGTCCCGATTAGATCTCACTGACAGCCTTGTCTTTCCTACCTCATGTCTATCACTTCAGGAATAAGCAAGTAGTTGCGATGCCTTCTAGCCTTCTGCGCAACTGGACATGTGGACCATTTCCCACTGGTTCCTTACTGTGCCCCAAACACTTCCTGCCATGTCTCATTTGGGAAGCCACTCCCCTTCCTGGCATCCCAACAAGCACTGGTCTACTCCAGGACATGCTTTGACTTTACTGGGAAGAACTTCCAACGTTACCATTGTGCACGTTGCCCTGTTTTCATGCAACCAGCCCCACTGCCCCAGCTCCCTCCTCACTGCCAACCCAACAGCCCTGAGGTTGTCACAGGTCAAATGACTGCTCATTGACATCTTCCTAATTAAGGACCACCAAGTGACTCTCAAGGGTGTCCCGCCCCTACCTCAGTTCACTCTGATCTCTCAGTCTCATCTCACTGAGACCATCCGTCCTCCCCACAGGCTTGCTGGGATCTGGACCACCTTCCTGTCTTCCGTGTGATGTCATCCATCATCAGACACAGGAGGCTCCCCTGCTCAGTGCTTTCTTGTCTCTCTTCTCCTAGAGGGAAAGCTCCTAGAGGGGCTTGGCATGTCTACTGCTCTGCCTGGCAGTCCAGGGCAGTGCCCAGCTGGTGCAGAACCTAATCTATGTCCCAGGCCCTTCTGGATGAACGTGAATTATAAAGCAAAATGCCCAGCATTGGGCTTACACACCAAGCCTGCCATGTGTAAGGGCAGCACAACCTTCGTTTTCCTGTCTATTGATGCCTGCTGCTTATCCATTACTAACTGACCATGAGGCCAAATGCCCTAGGGAAAGCTGAACTTAACAGAGACACAGGAGAAGGGAAACTTACTCATTGTCCCCACTGAGCCCCAGGGAAGCCCTGCCTACTGCAGAAATGTCTGCCTCTGCCCACAGCTCTCCCTATGGGAGGCAAGCATCAGACACTCAAGTGAGCTCCCTGATTCTATAGACCTTGGTCTGTGAGTGAAGGGAACTTGTGTCCTGGAGTCCAGCACCACTGTGTCAATGGAGCAAGGGGCCCAACCAGGAAACACATAGGGTGCTATCAATCCCCCCTTGGTCCCATGAACTAAAAAGCATCTATGGTGCAAATTCAACCCTTGGCCCTCCGTATACCTCTGCCCATCTCTGGGAGCAGGTCCAGATGACAGGGCTTCCTCATTTGGAATGGCATTGGCCCTGCGACTCACACCCGCAGAATTCCTTTCTGAGCCTCTGTCTCTGTCAATCTGATGATCCCTTTGTCACCCTGACCTCTGTGGTTTTCACTTGCCTGGGTCTCCGTTCATCCCCACACTTCCACCCACCACAGAAGCACTCCACGCGCATCTCTACTGCTGCCCCGAAGTCCAGCTGCCTGCAGTATTTATTCCTCTAATTCCCTAGCTATCCACTGGACAGGGGCTCTCTCTATCCTATAGCCCAGTCAGGAACCTCCAGAGTGTATCCTGAATCACTTGGCATGGGTCCTCTTGGTCAAGAACTCATGTTTCCTGACCCACCCTGGGAACCGTAGAAGTATGTGCAGTCACTTCTGGGTTTAATGGGAAGGGCCATTTGGCTGAAATGAGCAGATGTGACCTCATCTGGGTCTCACCTACAAGCTACTAAAGGCGTCCAAAGTGCCAAGCAAAACAGGTTGCCTGTTTCTGATAATAGTCTGTCTGACTTGGGTGTCTAGGAGGCTGGTTCTCTAGAAATCCCACCCCTGACCATAGAAAACAAGCCACCTGCCACAGGTGTTACACCTGTCTGATGCCTGAGTCCCACCCTTTCCCTATGGGCATATATACCTACATACATGATAGCACACATGCACAAACACAGGTATATAGCTAGCAGGCACAGACACCCAAACCTACTTGTCTCTGCCCCTTTACAGTGGAAGGAAGATTCTGAGCTGGGTATAAGTTCTTGGGGCCACGGGGTGTATCAGAGTGAATCAGCAAGGCAGACTAGCTGGGGTAGGGGTGGGGTCACAAGGCACAGATGTCAGCTGTTAGCTCCTTACTAGTGGGGCACCAAGTGAGTCGTGAGCCCCCTTCTCTTTTCTCTTCATCCTTGCTTCCCTCCCTACCTCTTCTCCCTCTTTTCCTCCCTCCTCCCACCCTCCCTTCTTCCCTCCCTTTCATCCTTCCCTTTATTCTTCCTTTCCTCTCTCTCCCCTCCCTTCTCCCCTTTCCCCTCTCTGCTTCTTGTTCCTGTTCTTCTTGTTCTTGTTCTTCTTGTTCTTCCCCTTCCCCTTCCCCTTCCCCTTCCCCTTCCCCTTCCCCTTCCCCTTCCCCTTCCCCTTCCCCTTCCCCTTCCCCTTCCCCTTCTTCTTCTTCTTCTTCTTCTTCTTCTTCTTCTTCTTCTTCTTCTTCTTCTTCTTCTTCTTCTTCTTCTTCTTCTTCTTCTTCTTCTTCTTCTTCTTCTTCTTCTTCTTTCTCCCTCCCTCCCTGTCTTTCTCCCTCCCTTCCTCCATTTTTGGTTCTGTTCTGTAGTCAATACTATCCTGGAACTCAACTAAGCCTCCAATCCTCCTGCCTAAGTCTTACAATCCTGTCCCCAGAAGCATTTTCCAACTGTCAGTTCTTCCTGCCCACACCACCTGTTCCAAAGGGGCTGGGTGCCATCTCCCACAGTAAAAGAGGTCCCCAGATTCTGGAGTCCACTCTGAATTGGGGGTGAGAGTTCTCTTGTCACCCCATAAAACTGTAGCGTGAGCTCCAGAGAGAGCTCCTTTTCACAACTCTGTTCTCAGAGATCCTTCTCCTGTCTCTCTGTGCATCACTTGAGGACCCCCGCCCACAGCTTCCCTCCACTTAAGCTGTATTTGAGAAAACAATCGAAAACTCTTATGTATGCGGGGTCTCCACGACTCCTCATTTCTGCATGCATTTCGTGGAGTTGAGGGGTTCCGTGCCGAGGCGCTTTGCTCATTATGCCTTCTGGTGGGGCTCACTTTCAAGGTCAGGACAGCTGCCTGTCTCTCAGCGCTCATCCCGCAAGCCAATCTCCAGGCCTCACCGTCCCAATCGGGTGCTCTCTCAAGCATGAACTATCAAATTATTGTCAATTCCGGCTGATTTTCTAACAGACAATGGAAAATCTTCTGTGGACTTGGTGTGTGACTCCTACCCACTTTCTTATTTATTCAAAAATAACAGTGAAAGGTCACGGGCCCAGCACACGCAGTTAGCTCTTTGCTGTTTATTGAGTTTTTATGCTTGGTTTAAAACTGAATTACTGGGGCATAAAGTGAAAATGCATTTATGCCCTTCAGGAAAATCTGTACATAAAAATTAAATTGTATTATGAAAAGCAGAGGGAGCCATGTGGGACGCTCCGAAGAACTGATTAGGAGATCAAATGCCTGTGAGGACCAGGTCTGATTGCTCAGGCTAGTCTCCACAAGTACATTTTTGTCATTTAGAACGATTACCTAGAGGGTTCTCCTGGTCCTATGGGCACAGGGCCAGATGGGTGTTTGTGGGACACATGGGGTTGACAGGGTCAGAGTGGCAGGGTCACAAAGAACACCCCTTCATCAGTGGATCCTTCATTTACTAACCAATACCTCAAAACAGAGCTCTGGGGCCTTGTCCTTTGCAACCGTGTCTCTAAGAGTCCGAAGTCAATCTGGGGTCTGGGACAATCCACAGGAAACAGGGTGGGGGGATTCCATTGTTACTAAGAGGCCCTGGGCGTGGTAGATCCTGGGAACAGTGGCTAGGCAGGGTCCTGGGGCTACAAGTCCTCTGGCATTCACCCCTTGAGAGGTAGGTAGTCAAGGTACCTGGCTCTTGCTTAGAAATGAGAGAGGGCACAAGGATATTCTAGTGGGAGTAGGACTTGGGGGTAGACAGCTACCCTGGATTCAGCAGTCGAGGCATCTTTTGCAAGAAGTCCCCGAATATGCCTGGCAGCATGGTCAAAGATGTTTTATTGGCTCCTTCCCTTTAGCACAGACCCCAAGAACTGCCAGTATTGGAGAGAATGGACGAAGGCTCTTCCTCAAGTGACCAACAAGTATCTTAGCCGACCTGGGGCAGGGAGAAGGAGCTGTCTCTGGAGCTCAACATCACCACCTCCACTCGCTGCTATGGAGGCTGTAAGCCCAGCGTCCTAGAATCCAAGAGAGTATGGTCCATGTTTACAGAGGTCACCATTTTCCACAGTGGTAAGCACAGCGCTCCGAATCCCGGTAGTTTCTCTTTTTGCTATCTGGTCAGTGGAAGGCTTACACATGCTTGCTGTTACAGAGCTCAGAATGAATCACAGCTCTTGGTCTGGGGCCAGGAGGCTGCCAGAGAGTTCGGGGTGGTTGGGCTTGGCACACAAGAACATTCTTCGAGCTTTTTTGGTTTTATATATTTCCTACAGGAGTCAAAATATGTCCCCAGATATAACAACCAAGGCTCCGGCCACGTAGGACTCCTGCAGCTTGAAGCCAGTCAAGGCAAAGCAGCTCTTCCGGTGCAGGTGCCAGCGACAGCCCTATAGTGCGGCTCACTGGCCGCACTGCAGCAGCAGAGCAGGGACTGGCAGGTGGCAAATGAATCTGTCCTTTAGGGCAGAATAGGAGGAATGATTTACTGAGCAGACAGCGATGGGGCAACAAGCGGCGCAGTGGCTAGAGCAATTCCAGGAAGAGAGAGCAGGCTGCAGGAGCTCCAGCTGGGGGGAAACAACACACGTGCAGTCAGGTGAGTTTTCGACTGCACTTCCTGGCCTATCATTCACACCAAATGGAGGAGAGAGTGGTTCGGCTCTTGGAAGTCACTCTGATACAATTTCCAATCCTATGATCTCTGCCGTGCGAGTAGGGGCTATGTATATCGGAGTTATGCAAATAAGAGCAGTCTAATATCTTAGTCCTGGTCAAAGGGCCAGGTCACAGGGCACAGTGCAGGGCAGATGACCACATCCCTCTCCCGGGAGCTTGGGATGCTGGCTCTGAGCTTGTGAGTCACACGGATGGGAGCCAGGTCGACTTCTCGGACCCTTCTGAGTAGCCGTGTAGCAGTGAGAGAAATCCAGTAGCACGGTACCAAGCAGGCATGTCATGCAAACATTTTTTAAGCCTTTTTGAATTATAGATTAAAAACATGGATTCAGAAGGAGGGAGGCTTGAGTGGCATCCTCCTCCTCTTCCTGGAGACAGGCTAGGAAACACTTCCCACTATACCTTTCCTGGGTAACCTCTGGTCGCTGGGAAGTCCTCTGTGTGTTTATGCACAGAGCTGTGCCACCTGCAGCTGCAGCTGCTCCTCTGAGATACAAGTAAGCAGGAGTGACCCCAGGAGCAGGATGTAGTCTGTGGGGTCCCACCTGCCTTGCCTACAGGCTTCCTGTGGGGGAGGGGTCTATCCCTACCAACACTACGCAGTAGTATCACCCTTCACCAAGCTGCTGATTTGACCTCTTCCCCATTCCCAGAAAGGTCACAGTGTCCGGTTACCCATGATGCTGAAACTGAAGCCATTTCCAAATGGAGAGAAGACTCTGCTCCATCTGAGCCCCAACTGCACCCAATGATCCTGCAGCTAATGAAACATTTTTAGCTCCACAATGCTTGCTTGCTCCAGAGCCTTCAATCAATGGAGATCATTCTAGCCCTTGAGTGGCAAATTAATAGACTCTCCCTGGCCTTTCCCAGGAGTTTATGACTTAGAAATGGCTGGGATGGTTCCATCCGAACGGAACACGGCTGCCTGTCCGTGGTGGGGAGACTCAGCTGGGCAGAGGATGGTCAGCTTCTCAGAGGCAGGCAGCAACCTCTCTTCTCACCCTCCACTCGCTGTCTTGTCCCTGCAAGACAACGCACTCATACCCAGACATCAGCACATTTCGATCTTGCCAGCACAGAAATGCACCAGACATGCAATGTGACACCGTCAAACACGAGAACGATTCTGCACGTCAGATCTGTTCTCTTCTGCACTCCTCTCTAGCCCTTCTGAAACAGTTTACAGGTTATCTGGGCATTTTCCACAGAAATTACTTCTTTTAAGATTATACCTATCCACCCCATGTGTGGGCATACCCAGGAGACTTGATCTTGGCATGTCTAAAACAGGATACTACTGGCAAAACAGGTTAGCTGTGACTTGCTCCAAAATAGGACCTGTGTCCTGATCTCTCATCTGAGATTTAAAAATTCTGCCACCTCATCTTAGCTCATCTCCCCAACCCCTGACTCCATAGTTACCAGCAACCACTGAGCTAAAGGCATCCCTGGCAAACGCAAGGATTCAACTACTCTTGCCTCCTGTCTCTTCCCTGGATGGTGTCTTTGCAGACACTGGATCATTTGCTCTCTCCTCATAAATATGCCACACAAGCGGGGCACTGCCACCTCAGTGTTGGTGGCCATGAATTCCAGACTCTCACAAGTAGGGCATCCAAGCTGATTCTTCTCGCTCTAAAAGCCTTAAGAACTTAAGGCTTATGGCTTCAAGCTTTCAAACATGGAGGTTTATTGCTCAGGACTTAGAGAGCCAATATCCAGCAGCTGGAGCTACAGCCCCTGAGATCTGGGTGCTGGGACCCTTGCCTCCTTAATCCCTGGCAGCTTTCTGGAACTGTCTTGTGACTTGTGACTGCAGTCTTTGTACATTGGACTCCATCTCCAGCTTTTCCTGCCTTCCCATTCCTCTCTCCGTCTTCCGTTCTTAGTCTCAGTTTCTACCCTTGGTCGTTCTGGAATGCTGCAGCCATTTTCTTGTGTGACCACTCGGAGCTTTGTATATCAAGGTTCTTGCTTTTCAGCAAATTCCCAGAATTCTTTGATATTAGTAGATTTGAGGGTTTAAAGGGTACCCACAAGAACTTCCCAGTACTTGGATTCTGGAACAAGGAATTTGCTGGAGAATCAACAACAGCAAGCAAAGCAGGAGACTATTAAGAAAGAATTCACTTCCAAGGGATGCAGTCTAGACGCTCAAATCCCACACCAAAAACTGGGTCTTGTCTGCTTTATTTATCAGCACAGACTTCTTGCATGAGCTCTGTCTGCTACATGTCAGAAGGTGTGAGGTCATTCCGAAATTTCTTTGCCTATAGGTCTCATTGTTTGCTTGTTCCTTTTGCATCCTCTTTGTAAAGTCTTCTAGATCTCCCTCACCACCCTGCCTTCTCCCCTCATCCTTAGCTGCCTCCTGGATGCTCTGCCACTGCTTTTGCCTCTGGTACTAAGGCTAGAAGCCTCGGGGTCTTGTCTGGACTTCTTTCAGCAAGCCAAGATTGATGCATCTTTGAAAAGGACCACAGTGGCAAAGAGACTATTCAGGAAAGGCCATTACTAGGGCCAGTATTGCAATGCTAAAGGGGGAGGGAGAGATACCTCCCAGAGTCCTCTGATAACACTAAGAAATAGCTAGAGAAAAGGGGACACATACCTATACCTGGATGCTATCCCAACAATCAATCCATTTACACCAATCACCAACCCTCCCTCAACACACACACACACACACACACACACACACACACACACACACACACGCACACACACCCCAGACCAATCAGACTCAGGCTTAGGTCTGAGTCCTAAGTAGAAACAGCAGCAGGGTGAGCCCGGTTGCCTGCCATGCATGAGACCAGTCTTGACTAGAGTGGAGTCTTCCAAAGTCCATGAGAGATATCTGAAGCAGTCTTGAGTGGAACCATTCCTGTGTGGCACCTGTGGCTGCTTGGGGGCGGAGAGAGCTCAATGCAGACAGAGTTCAGCTTCCTTCAGGCATCTGTGGATAATGACAGCCCAGCCAGTCATCAAAAGAGGCAGGCTTGGTGGACACCAGTCAATCAAAAGGTCAAGCTTCTGACAGGTTTGGTTATTTGAAGGACATATAAACCTTCAGGGGAGCTCACAGTGGAGTCATTAACAATGGAGTATGCATGCACGCGTGCATGTGTGTGTGTGCGTGTGTGTGTGTGTGTGTGTGTGTGTGTGTGTGCATAGAAGCCAGAGGACAGCCTCATGTGTCATTCCTCAGTCACTAGGCTGTCACACCATTCCTTTTTGTTGAGGCAGGATCTTCACTGACCTACTGGCCTAGAAATCACAAAATAGGCTAGGCTGGCTGACCACACAGTCCCAGGGATCCACCTGTTTCCATCTTCCCCGTGCTTCGATCACAAGTGGGTGCCACCATGCATTGCTTTTTGTAATTGGTTTCTAGGGATTGAATCTGGGTCTCTGTGCTTGTTAGGTTCACTTTGCCAGCTGAACCTCTCCAGCCCATGCTCAAATTTTCACCCTTACCATAGATAGCTTCTCCATTGCTTAACTTCCAGCCAGCCTCCCTCCTTCTCCTAGCAATGGAGGGTTTCCATCTGCAGCCCCTTCATCAGCTCCACTGACCCCTTCTCTGCTCTGCACCATCCTGAGATTTCTTGCTCACCCATCACTAGAAACAGTTAGGTCAGAATCACCTTTAGTCATACTTAGCCATGCTGTTTGGAGCCCTGTATACTGAAATCTTCCTCTTCTTCTTCCTCCTCCTCCTCCTTCTTTCTTCTTTCTTCTTCATTTTCTTTCCTACTTTTCCTCCTCCTCCCTTTCTCCTTCTCCTTCTCCTCCTCCTCCTCCTCCTCCTCCTTCTTCTTCTTCTTCTCCTTCTCCTTCTCCTTCTCCTTCTCCTTCTCCTCCTCCTCCTCCTCCTCCTCCTCCTCCTCCTCCTCCTCCTCCTCCTCCTCCTTCTCCTCATCCTTTCTCCTTCTCCTTCTTCTTCTCCCTTTCCTTTTTCTTTCTTCTTCCTTTTCTTCTCCTATCTCCTCCTCCTCCTTCTTCTTCATTCTTCCTTTCCTCTTCTTCCTCCTCCTCCTCTTCCATCTTATTCTCCTTCTTCTTCCCATTATTCTTCCTTTTCTTTCTCCTCCACTCTCTCTGATGCTCCCCAGCCAGATCTTTAGAGACCCTGTCTCCACTGAGCATCTTCCTTCCAAGGCTTCCACATTTGTTGAATCCATGCCTGCCTCCATGTCCTCCTCAGGTCCTAGAAGCCACACACTCTCTCCTTTCACTCCATCAACAATGACAACCTTTTATACTGTCCTTCTTGTAAAACACTGGAAAGCCCTGGACCAGACATCACTTTGAGGCCAGCCCTGGACTTGACATCTATTTGAGGTGCATTCTCTCTGTTTCCCAGAATTCCGACTCTTAAAAGATGGGGAGATGACTGGGGTCTGCTCCGCACAGCTGACCAGTGTGACACAGAAATATCAAAAGCTTACACTTCCCAGCTAAGCAGTGATTGGCTCCCCAATACACTGTACCATCATGTCTGTTCTCTCCTTCATCTTGCCCAAGGAATGCTTTCTTTCCTCTAAAACCATCGGCACCTTCCATATTTCTAAAACAAAGCTGATGCACTCAGAAAGGCCATTTCTGGTTTCTCTCAAGAGCTGTTCAAGCCATGGAGACTGGAATTGTCCAGGGTGGGAGATTCTCTGATGAGGTGCTTGGCATTTATCCTCTTGGCTGGGATAGTAAGTTTTAATTACGGAGCGTGAGCATGCTTCTAAATGGAACTGGTGGGAAATGTTAAGCACTGTCTCAGGAAGCAGTTAACCTCGACAACAGCCGATTCTGATAAACAAGAGTGAAATTAGCGGATGTCAGTTGTGCTTAAAGCTGGGCATGATTGTGTGGGAGTTTGGCCAGTCGTTCTGAGTCCACTCTGCTCCCTTGTCAAGAACACTGCATGGGCACCTGCAAGAACAGGCTGTGAAGGACTGGCCAGCATCACACTAGCTCTCAAAATACTGGCTTTGTTGACCAGCAATCGCAGAGGACCCCAAAGGCCAGGCTGTGTGTCCTCATCCTCCCAAGAGTTCATAGGAGGTGAGAACAGGCGGAATCAAAAGTGTTCCAGTTCACTTTCCCTTCTGTGTTCAAGAATGTTCTTCAGCTCCTCCATGTACCTGGCATTGCCTAGTGGGCAGAACAAGAGGCTTTGTATCTCATTGAATTGCCAGGCTGCATGGCTGAAGATCACATCGAAGGGTATGGATGCAGAAAGGAGAGACTAACTGTGCCCACAGGGAACTCAAGTCTGGTCATAAAGCAAGTCTTAGCACCTTATGCAAAACTCAGATATTGTAACAGGAGTTACTAGGATCTGGGCTCAAATGCCAGACTACAGTGGACACACAGATAGTCCTAGCATCCAGCCCCAATCTTCACTGTGGTCAGCCAATTTGTGTGAGTGGACTTGGCTGCATCTGGTCCCCCAGGCCATGTAGTCATGGAGTGTGATAAAGGACTATCCTGTGGTCCTGAGAAAGGAGAGACACCAGACACCTCACAATGGACTGCTAGATCAAACTAAAGCTGAACTTCCTTACTTTGCTTGTTTCTTTACATTCTTCAATAGTTTGCCAGGCTTGTGTTGAGACTTGTTCCATCAGTTAAAAATCCAAGGGCCCTCATGGTACCATGATAATCCCTTCATATTCTGCAGCCTAGTGTAACAAGGGAGTGTGAACTTCTCTGGCAGTGTTCTGGGACTCGGAACCAGCTTTGGGACCCGCGGCTTCCTCCTTTCCCCAGCAACCTGCTCTTGTTGTCTTTCAAGACTGTGATGACTTATATGCCTTGGTTTGTATTGGCTCGTTGTATTTTCTGGCACTGCTAATGGGTGCTGAAGGGTTTGTGATTTGCCCAGCATGGGGGCCTCATTTTCAGGTGGACACACACACACACACACACCTCACTGCTGTTTATAACCCCTTAACTGACCCATTTTATATTCAAGCCTTGTGTTCTCGACCCTGAAAGAGCAAGTGTTTTGCAATTTCATCCCACAGCCTTCTAGTTGTCTATTTTATTTTTTAAAATATTGCATTAATTCTTTGAGAATTTTATATAGTGTATTATGATCATATTCACCCAACTCTTTTCTTTAACTACTATATCTGCCTCTGTCTCTTCCATCCAACTTCCTGTCCTCTTATTAATAATCTAATCACTCCTTGACTCTGCTTTGTGCTTCCCATATGCTCCTGGGTGTGGAGCCATCTACTGGAGCTGATCAACCCATCAGGAGCAACATTCTGAAAGGACATGGGTTTCCCTCTCCTCAGGAGCTGTCAACTGCCCACAGAAATTCATTTAGGGGTGAGTGCTAGTGAACCCCTTCCAACTCACTTCTAGTCTTTTTAAAGCTCCTGCTAAAATGTGGCTCAGTTTGTAAAGTGTTTGCTTTGCAAGGCAAGGAACGGAGTCCAATCCCCAGAGCCTACATACAAAAAAAAAAATATCCAGACGTAGGGATACACATGGTGCATTCTTATCATTGCATCGGGGAGGCAGAGACAGGAAGAGCCTTCAAGCTGGGTGGCCAGGTAGCCTAGCCTACTTGTTAACCTCCAAGCTAACACACGCACAGACATACACACACACACACACACACACACATTCTTGTGCATACAATCTCTATTGCATACATGTACGGTGTGTGCAGTAACTTAAATCTTCTTGCAGCACTGTCTTTGAGAGATCTGTGTGAGGCTCTTTAAAGCAGAAGAGACATGTTCCTGGCCTTCCTACCCTCTTGGAGGGGACTGGCCCCTAGTGACCTACTGCCCACCCCCGATTGGATGGATAGCACAGGACCTCAGGTCTGAGGATCACAAGTCCAGTCAGTTCAGGTCCTCCACTCTTGACCCTAGCTACCTCTGCATCACAGAGCATCTGGGCACCTGCTGCCAGACTAGAATGGCAAAGTGCACCCGGTCACCTCCTTTTCTCTGGTAATCAATGAACTTGCCACTGGGGGTCTCCTCTTCCTTAAGCTGTCTCCCTGCATCTAGTCCCTTTCTCCATTTGAGCTCCTAATTCGGTAAGCCTTCTCACTGCTCTGGTTATCGATTGCTTATTCGCTTCAGATCTTACAAACAGCCTCCCCCAGCTTGTGACCTGCCTGTCTAATCCTTCCACAGTGACCTTCACACACAGACGCCTTCTGCCTTCATGGCTGGGCTGTGCACACACTTACTGTCAAGGGCTCTGAGTCCTGGGGGACATGGGATGGGTGTTTACATTGATCCCTGAACCACGTGCTGGTGGGCAAAAGGTTTGACAGTCTCTCCTTTATTGCGCAGCAGCTTGTGTGGAAAGAAGCTCTGAGGCCTTGGCCTTCCTGAGATGAAAGTTTGGCCCCCAGTCACCCTCACGACTTAGGTATGGGGGTCTTTAACAGTGGCTTCTTGGAGCATCCTGGTGGCCTAAGGGTACGTAGCTCAGAGACCTGCCTCTTCCTTGTGACTCTCACTCCAGTGAGAATGCACAGATATCTTGCTTGAGCATCTCTCAGGCTGTGGCTACTAGGAAGCAGGGAGCAGCCTCTCCCTGGATGGACCAGAGGCTTTAATGGTGCAGAAGACAACCAGAAGAGTGAAGGCTTGCCCACAGTCGTTATGCCCATCATCCACAGGAGGGAGGGAGGCCTTCTGGGGCTCAGTGGCAGAACAAAAGGTGAACTCACATATCTGCCAACCCACTAAGGGTAGGACACAGCAAAGCCACTGGGTTCCAGCTGGTGTGGGCATGATCTCAGCACCCAAGGAGAGGCAGGCAGTGTACACATTGGACTACACACACTTTCTGTGTTTATTCTCCATAGGCCAGGTTAAAATGGGATGCTGGAAGGGATGCAGGTCTCTTAGAGAGTCTGAGGCCTATAAGTCAAGAGGAGTAACTGCTAGCCTAAAGATGGAGGATCTGGCCTTCCTAGAACAGGGATGGTAGTCACCTCTCCATAGCTAGACCCCATTCTCAGTAATCAAGAGATTAGGATGAAGAGGGATGTTGAGGAAGACTGGAAATCCCTCTGCCCAGGATCTCCCCGTGATCCCCAAATGCTCCCAACTCTCTGGACAATTAATTCCCCAGGAGCCTTTCTTATTTCTATCACTCTTCATCTGTCTGTGGTCCAACTTTTTGTCACAGGGTCTAAGAACCTGGAAGCCTCAGCAGCTGTTTGTGGTACTAGACCCACCATGTCCATCTTCTGCTTGAGTGGATCATTCTCCCTCACTGTTAGATGTGAGGAGGACCTCAATTAGCTAAGGAAATAATGTTCTCATATCATGGCAGGGGCTGGGAGGTCTCTAAAAACAGAATCCTCTGGTGTGGCCATTCCAGTGCACTGAGGTACCTTCTTCATCAGACCAGGTGAGGCCATCATGGACCAACCTTGGCCAAGGGCTGGGCAGAAGCAGAGTGTGAAGTCAAGGCCAAGGTACTACTGCATTCCAGTAGTGGGGACCAAACAAAAGAGGGTACCACCAAGACAGCCCCAGGCTGTGCTGAGGGCTAATGTCTGAAATACCAGGAATCTGAGGCAGATGTTTGGTCAGCTAGAAGCAGAGCAGAGGCCACACTGGTGAGAGATGCTGTTCCCTGGTGGAGAGCAAGGTAAAACCAGCCTGGCCTGTAGAGCGCCCGTGTGCTATGTTGATGCCCTGGGGGGCAAACAGAGCTGAACTCTCTCTCTATGGCCCTGGGAGGCTTCCTGAACTACAGCAGGCAGTAGGGAACTTTAACATCTAGAGGCAGGGAGGACCGTGACAGGATAGTGGTCAAACTAGAGAATATTCAAAGGGTGGGGTAGGGGTGGGGCTAGAGCTGAACAGGTTTTTTGTTTATTAGTTTTTTTGTTTTTTGAAACAAAGCTATATAGTTCAGAGCTTTCATCATGGGCTTAGGACCCTTGAGGAATAAAGGCATCTTTACTGAGGGGCCTGGGAATCAGGGCTGGCACTGTTGACCAGAATCCCAGGCCCTTGCTGGTTTGCTTGATTTTGGCTGAGGGAAGGATGTGAATCCACAGTGCAGAAAGCCAACAGATCCTGTTGTGTTTGAGAGCCTCACAAGAAGCAAGCATCCTGAACTGAGGACAAGGATCACGCCCTGAACTGAGGACAAGGATCACGTCCTGAACTGAGACAAGAAATTGACACCGACCATTAACAAGCGAGGGCGAGGGTTCCATGGAACGTTCCTGCCTGCTGTCGCACCGAATGAGAGGGCCTCTTCATCATCTGCTTCTTTTGAAGACTGATAGACATTCAGGAATTGAGCTCAGGGCCAGCTCCGCAGAGACATCCCCTACCACGCCCACTTTCCCAGTGCTCATGGAAGGTCTCCTCTCTGCCTGGGGAGACCCAGGACGTAGTCCTGTTGTCTGCTCATCCTGGGATGTTGACAGTCACTACCACCATTGACACCCAGGACTGCTGTCACAGGATCCTGCCTCTGCCTGGCCCTAGGACAGGATGTGAAGCAGAGTACCAGGCTTATGTCCTGTGAGTTATCTTGGACCAAATCCTGAGGCTTCCCTCTAGGGAAATAAATGACTCATCCCCACTACACTCTTAGAGGAACTCAGGAAAGACCACAGCAGATGTAGATACCGGCACTCACCCTGCCTCCCTCCCTGCTACTGGGCCCCAGACATGGGTTACTTCTTCCCCACTGCTGGGACCTTCTTCCTTCCTTACCCTAATAGCTTGATCCGGGGGTAGTGTGTGTGTGTTTTGTGTGTGTGTGTGTGTGTGTGTGTGCGCGCGCGCGTGTGCAGTGTCGGGTCCTTTTTTTGAATTCTATTCTAGGCAAACACTGACCCTCAATCTTGGTTTCACAGTCAAGGACAGCTGTGACCAGAGCTCCCTCATTCATACTCAGTCCCAAGGCAGCTCCTTTATATAATCTGCTAGATATGGCATTGAAGACACCTGGTGGCCATTTATTTCAGATTCTGTCTACTTCCCCTCTGTTTGGTTCTGGCCTCCTACTGTTTAGTCTCCTCCTGTTAGCATAGTGCCATTGCAGTAGCTGGTTCCACTGTGACATGACACAGAGGCGTATGCCCAGCCTTCCTCAGCCTCTGCACCTCAACACAACAGGTGCTAGCTATCTTCTTGTGACGCACTGTGTGATAGCCACGTGTGACACAGTGGAGCCGCTGTCATGGCGCTCAGGGCCTTTTGTCATCCTGGATTGCCCCTTATCGCTCTCGACTGTCTTTGGGATGCAACGTCCTAGTGATCCCCTCACAACTGGCCCAGTCACTGCCTATGGGATGACTGGGGAACAAAGCCTATGCTTGGTTCCAGAGAGCCCCTTCTCCCTGCTAATCACACTATTCTAGACCACAAAAGACATCAATTCCTGGAGACTCTTGCGCATGCTGGCTTGCTACAGAGCAAATCAAATGCAAAGGGTGGGGCTGTCTCCCAGCAGCCTGTGGTAACAGCCACCTCTGTCATCGCAGCCTTGGCTTTTCAGCTCAACTACAGGGGCCTTGCTGCAATCATTCCTCCAAGCACGTGTCACCCACATTCCTCATCCAGCAGTGGCCCCGAGCTGGCCACTGTGTGTGCCCGCGGTCACATCCATCATGTTCAGCATTGGCAAGTCGGTAACTGACCCCCTGTACCTCCCCACCACCCAACACACACACAGCTCATCATTGTCCTCAATGAATGAGTTGCCCAGTCTCCTGCTTGGAGTGTGGGGTAAGCTTTGCAGAGGAACCTGGCTCCCCATGCCAGACAATGAACCAGCTGGTGTCTCAATGGGCGCATGCACAGGCTGGATGGGGAAGAGTAGAAGAGGACATGGAGCCTCCAGAGAACCACTAGGGAGCCTTCCCAGCCCTGGTGACACCCCCAGTGTCAACCCCTTACCTATCCAGCCATCAGTAAGTCTGTCTCTTCCTTAGCATCTCCATCTGATAACCAGTATGTGTGATGCCAGTGGACCAGGTAGCCTCCACATCATCTTCCTCTAACTCACTGTCTGCAGCCAGGGTCCTGGAAGGACAGCAGTTCCCCATGGCTTCCCGATCCCTTTCCCAAGCCCCCAGTAGGATGGCAGGAGGTACTTGTAGGCTTCTCTCTCTACATGCCTCGTTGTCTTTGTGGGTCTCTCTTTGCCCCCATTGGCTTCCTCCAGGCCCCTGGGGTGGGGACATGGTGCAGATTCTTGACCCCAGCTTCCTTTTTCTCCACTGGAGCACTTTCCGAGACTTTCCCTCTGCCTCTTTCTCCATCTCTCTCATTTCTCTATACTTATCTCTCTTCTCTTCTCTTCTCTTCTCTTCTCTTCTCTTCTCTTCTCTTCTCTTCTCTTCTCTTCCTCACTCCCGCCCTCTTTCCCTCTCTCTCTCCCTTCCCTCCCTCCCGCCTTCCCTTCCTCTCTCCTTCCCTCTCTCCTTTTCTCTATGTTTAGAGAAAGGTTCATAAGATAAAGTCATGAAACAATAAATTAGCAAATGCTTAACATCTGTCATATTTGACTTTAGGTATAGCAATCTGCCTGTGCCTCCTTTCTTCCCAGAACCTTCTGAAACCCCTGCCCTCCTCTACCCTGAACAAACCTCCTTGAGCATCTATGTACCCATAGAAATTGCTGTCTTCTCTGCTCTCTAGCCTGTCAATTTTTTCTTTCCATAATGTAATTTTTATTCACTTTACATCTCAATTGAAGCCTCCCTCCCCGTCCGTCCTGCCCTACAAATAAATACCTTCCTCCCATTACCCTATCCCCTTCTCCTCAGACAAGGGGAAGCCCCTGTTGGGTACCACCCACCGTGGGACATCCAGTCCCAGCAGGACTAAGCTCACCCTCTCCCACTGAGGCCCAACCAGGCAATCCGAGTAGGAGAAGGGAATGCAGTGGTAGAAAGCAGGGTCAGAAGCAGCCCTGGCTCCAGTTGCTAAGGGACCCACATGAAGACCACTGTGAGGAGAATATAAAGTGTGGAAGGCATTTGGGATTATCTGAAGCTGCAGCTAATCCGCACCCAAAGGATAGCTGAGAAGGTGGGCATATACAGTTCTTGGCATGCAAGTTGTTTTCTGAAGTGAGGCTTCCATTCTGAGACTCATGGCCCCATCACTGTGCCCTACACTTGACTTGGGTTCCCCAAGAACTCTTTGGGTGCTGTAGCCACCTTGTACCATAAGATGGAATGGCTATGGCGATAGAACATGCCATGGATTCAACACCATTATCAGCGCCTCAACTGCAGGACCTTGGAGGTTCGGTGGAACCAAGTGATTGATTCTCATCTGCATTGATCGAAGTGTTGTTCTAGGATGAGAAGGAAAGAGAAAGGTCGTACCATGATGGGCATGTATGTGGTGTCAGTGGCACAGACACAGGGACAGCTTTAGATCAGACTTGGCGCCAAACAGGGGTGATGGCAACAGAATTGTAACAGCATGGGCTCTGGTGTGCCCTCTGTCCAGGTTAAGCATAGGCTGCCATTGCCCACTAGTCCCTAACAGGCTGAGACTTCTGTAACTGCTTTATAGTGTGCTGTCCTGTGCTGGAACCGGTGAGTGTACTCACACCAAACAAGGCAGTCAGTATGGATGGCAGTAATACGGCAGCATTCCTGGACCACGTGATGCATCCTGTCCTTTTCTTTTTTTAACCATCCCTTGTCTGGTGGTTGCAGCACCTGGTGTAGGTGGAAAGAATACACAATTGCAGGTGTCCACATGACTTGCCAAGCAGGTAGCTTCTCAGAGGGATCTCTTTAGACTCTTAGAGGCAGGGGCTGCATTGTCTGACCACACTGTTCACCAAGGCCAAGAGAACAGCAGGCTTCAGTCCATGGTATGAGCGTGTGTGTGTATGTGTGTGTGTGTGTGTGTGTGTGTGTGTGCGCGCGCGCGCGCGCGCGCGCGCACACTAATCAAAAGAGCTGAATAGCCTGAAACAACAGGGTGTGAACCCAACCTGCTTCTTCCTCCTGCCACAGCCATTAGCCTTGTTGGGGCAGATCTGCAAACTGAGGGTCTCAAAGAGATGGAGACTCCAAGTGGCCCCTGGATCTACCTACATCTTAACTGGACTCTGGTACCCAGCGGCACAGATGGCAGGTTACCATCTTACAGAGGACAATGGAAGCAAAAGGGCTTTCTATGGCCTGTGCAGGGCTTGGGAGCTCTGTAGCTCACCGGAATCCTGTAGCTGCTTGTCCTCAGGCGTCTCCACTGCAGTCTCATATTCTTCCTGTGGACCCCAGCTGGCTCCAGGGCCCACCTTTTACCTGGGTGATACGGTACTGCCCGATTCCCTCAGCTGCGTATGTCCCAATCCCCTCTGCCAGGTTCTTAGTGAGTTCAGCCCTCAGGCCAACAACACAAACAAATACTGAAGCTGGAGTATTTCAGGTAAGAACAAAGCTTGACCCCCAAGAAGCTGGCCTCCCTGGGATGGCTGTGGAAGTGGTATCCAGGCCTCTCGTGCAGTATGAGTTCCAAGCTCTGGCTCTCCATTGTGTAGACTATGTCTGGTCTCTCGGCAGGAGCAGATGCATGCGGATGCAGACAGCTTGATGCACAGCGGCTCAGAGTCTCCCGGGGTCTCTGGCCTGTACTTGAACCGTTGTAAAGAGTCACGAGGAAAGAGCACTAAGCAGGGAGTATGCAGACACTGGGAGAGGGGAGGGCATCGGCTAATCCCACTAAGGACCGAAGGTTCCAGAAGGTTGGTTCATCACTGGATCATAGACAACAGGGGTTGAGGAAGTGCCAAGCGGTAGTGTATAAATATTAGAGATATTGCTTTGTATGGCTTAACAAGCCTTAATTAAGTGTCTCTCTGCAGACACCCAACTAATCACAGGGTTAAAGGATGACCAAGGCACTGCCTCCCCATTAAGGCAACCACCATCAGTCAGCCTCTGAGGCTGCCAGAGCTCAACTCCATCTGCAGTGAGCATTCCTTAAACACAAGGGGCAATGATTGCTGTTTCTAGGGAAGCAGGGTGCTCTCTGGTGTCCAGTTCCCTTGTGTCTTTTGTAGAGAGGCGTGGCAGGAGCCACCTGTCCCTCTTGGCCCTGCTCTGTACATGAAGTATGATGCTGTCAGATGGATCTTTGTACCAGCACAGGTGTAAGCAGCCTGCTCACCTGCCCTGCCCTTGGCCTGCTGACCTACTCCCTGGTGTCCTCCAGCCCCTCCCCATTACCATACTGACATGCAGTAAGCTGCGACTCTATGCCTGAGTGCAGGGGAAACCCACAGGGCACCACGGCTCATATTAACCTCCTGGGAGCTGAGTAAGGACCCTGGGGCATCTTAGGGAGATTTTTATCTGCTCAATATTTTTGTAAAGAGTTTCTTTGTTAATCACTGCTCCTTGACCGTGGTATCCTGAGTGATCTGCTAATGTTTCACAGGGGTCCTGTGCTTTCCCAATGACTGGCTGTATTGACTCATCAGATTCTTCACCTGAGTAACTGATGAATTAATAATCCCCAATAATGGATGGCATTACGTTATGTTAACGCACCTCTGTGGGATAAATGGAAGGCAGAGTGCAGCCGGGGAAGGGGAGAGGTCTCCAAGCTTATTAATTTAGCAGTCTAAATGAGAGTCGGAATCTCCGTCTGAATAAATATCGGGAGTTTGTTTCTGTCCCCGAGGTCTTTGAGAAAGTCAGTTATTGAAAGGCTTGCTTCGAAAGCTTTTAACCCCCGCGTAATTACCACGGTGCTCACCGCCATTTCACTTCCATTAATCCAGATTTAGAGCAATTTTCCTGCTGTCATTAGCCCAGGTTAAACGAGTTTGTTTTTTTCTTTCTTTCATAATCATGTCCTAGCTATATTCACGGAGAAAACAGTGCTGTGACGCTAGACAGAGTCCTGCAGCGCAACCTGGCTTTTCTCAGATGCCACCTGAGGCGCTCAGCAGGACTCTAGCATAGTCTCGGGCTCATTGTTAAACAATTCATGGGCTGAGAGTTGTGTGATCACACAATTGACTCTCTCTCTCTCTCTCTCTCTCTCTCTCTCTCTCTCTCCTGGACCACACACTCATATGCATACTCTCCCACGTTCACACTCATTCGTATACTACATTCTCCAGAGCCTTCACACCTTCTCACATTACTACGTACACCTTCACACTTCCATACTCCATGTACTCACTCACATTCACACTCATCTATTCACACTCGTTCACATACTCGCCCACACTCACGGGCGCATAGAATCACACTCACTCACATGCTCACATGCATTGGCACATACCGGCACTCAACACTTATGGATATAAATCAGTCTGGAGAAGCCAAAAAGATCCCTGAATGGTATCAGTACTGAAGCTCTGGTTGTGTTTGTATAACAGCAGATGGTGTTAGGGGGTTAGGAGGGGACTGGTAAGAAACCCAAGGCTTCGTCTATGTGTTTGCTTCCAACTGTAAGTAGATGTACAATTATCTTAAAATAAATCATTTAATTTTAAAATGTTGATGTTCACAGTTCTATTTAGAATCTCAATGAGCCCATACCATTACAAATATCCTGTGAAATACTGCCAAAAGTAACATCAATGTGTCCATGAAGACATAAGAATTACATATATTATATTTATCCAACACATTATATATATAAATGTGTGTATGTGTGTAATATTCATTCTGTCTGTGTAACTTTTTTGTTTTGTGTTGCTTTGTTTTGTTTTGTTTTTGTTGCTTCTGCTAGACTTTGTACAAAGGTAACCAAACAAAAGCCTCTGGTTTTGAGATATTCTATGACGTCACTATGGAATACTTAATTATATTTGTTTTCATATGAAGTATTTTACATATAGAAGAACTAAGGCTCTCTACCCAAGTTTAAGTTAATATTGATGTTGTGGCACATTGGGAAAAGGATTGGCCAAGTGTCACTCACAAGAATCTGACACTGATTGCATATTGGCCTCTTGTGTATGTGTGGGAATGTAGCCATGGAGGTATATATACTAATCATTTCTTATTTATAAAGTCTCTCTCTCTCTCTCTCACTCTCTCTCTCTCTCTCTCTCTCTCTCTCTCTCTCTCTCTGTGTGTGTGTGTGTGTGTGTGTGTGTGCATGCACGCACAAGTAATATTTGCAGAGACCAGAAGCTGGAGTTGCCGTTGATTATGAGCCACCTAACGGGTGCTGGGAGCCTAGCCCAGATCTTCTGCAAATGAGCCATCTCTCCAGAGCCATAACTGAGCCCTCCCTGCAGGACTCTTTGCAGTCTTCTGAGATGGGA
Source organism: Apodemus sylvaticus (assembly GCF_947179515.1). Lineage (NCBI taxonomy): Eukaryota > Metazoa > Chordata > Mammalia > Rodentia > Muridae > Apodemus > Apodemus sylvaticus. The sequence goes on along the minus strand of NC_067488.1, from coordinate 56,678,049 downwards.
CCAAAGAGGACCCATGATCTGGAGAGATGGGCCACAGTGCTGTGGGTGACCTTGCTGAGGTCACTAGCTTCGCCTGCTGGCAACATGATACCCAACACTGAATAGGCTCTGGACTCTGTCCTGCTCTTCTGCCCTTGAGTGCTTCAGCACTACTGTAAGGCACATGTTGGGCCAAGTGTGGACCTAGCATCCTGCCCTGTGCTTCTCTACCCGTCATGTTTTAGTTTAAGGTCTCTGAGATCTTTGGGATCAGTGTGCAAAGACAGATGGAGGACTGACCACATTGGGAAGAAGATGGAGGAGATGTGTATGGAACTAGTGATAGAGAGCAGAGCAGAAGCACAGACAGATAGCGCCCAGAACAGAGCTTGAAGCACACACTGGAAGAATACAGAAAAACTAGCACGTCAGTATCGATCTTCAAAGTCAGGAGAAACAGAAACAAGCTTAAAAGCTTCAGAGAGAAAGACAGAAAAAAATGACAGACCTTTGTGAAGAAAGGGAGGACTTTCAGTAAATGTATCCTCACAGACAAGGACAGAAAGGGACATATGACAGGTATAGGCAAGGACAGGCTGTGATAGTCCCACAAGGATGCACTCACCTAATGACAATTTCTAGGACAAGTCCCAATGTTGGGATATGTGACTACAGCTGAGACAAGAGTATTTGGCCATTCAAAAATTCATATACAAACCAGCTCATGGGAGTTTATTTGTGCTGAACTCTAAGACATAGTTAAAACAACTTCCCTTTTAAAGGCAGGAGTATAAACCAGTAAAGTCCATTCAGTCAATATGAGGTTTATTACATGCATATTTTAATTAAAATGAAAAGACTAATAAGAAAATAAATAGGCTACACTAGTTAATTAGAAGAAATGAATAGATACATCTTTATCACAGCACCTGCATATGGCTCAAGGAACATCGTAGAAGGCTGAAAGATTGCAAGACTTGGGATATCAGGAAGCTCGCTGCTAAGCAGTCTTTCCTAGAAACTGCTGTCTAAGCAACTCTTGAAATGATAGCAATATCAATGGGCATGTTAACCTGAGAGGGAGAAATTTTCATATAAACCCACTCACAGACAAAGAACTATAGGCAACTGATGTCTAGAGGGAGAATTAGCCTCTCCCAGGGGCAAGTCCCATTACTGGTTGTTCATTACAGAATGATTGATCAGCTTTGAACCATTTACCAACAAACAACAACCAAAAGGGACTCAGCAAGTTGTGTGTATGTATATCTGTGCATGCACAGAAATACATGCATGCATGCATGCATGCATGCATGCATACATACATACATACATACATACATAAATGATAATCAAAGGAAAAGGAGCTATCAACTTGAGAGTGGAAGGAAACGAGATAACGAGATGGTTCTAGGGAGGATATATGGGAGGGATGGGACAAGAATGGGAGGAGAGGCTCTCTTGACTTCTTGCTCTAGCTCTGTCTCTCCCTCCTGTTCCCCCTCTCTCCACATTCCCCTCCCCCACCTCTCTCGAGTATTCATGGCCAGCCTCTACTTCTCTACTCTCTCTATCTCTCTCTCTGCCTTTCTCTGTCTCTACTACCCTCTCAACTCCCCTCCAATTGAATAGAGAATAAACTCTATTCTAAAAACAAACAAGAAAAAAGAATGGGAGGAGAGAAAAAATTAATACACAGGGCCAAATGAAATGAGGAAAACTTATTACACTATTTAAAACCCAGAAAAAAAGAAGAAGAAATGAATACAACTTGAAAAAAAGTCAAGATAAATAAAGCTCAAAAATTGCTGAGAATGATTTTACTAATTAAAAACGTTTTGACATCCTGTGATGATCAAAATACTAAAAGTGTAAGTTTTCTTCATTCATGTGGTTAAGCCTATGATAAAATTCAGCACACAAATGATGAAACACTTAGCAAACTTTGTGTCAATCAAAGACATCTTACAGCTATTTCAAATAAAGATGAGACTGTGGATGACATTTTTAGTTCTATCGAGAACAACCCAGGTTTGCTTAGGAGCCTCTTGAATTTGGCCTTGAAGAGAGAAAGATCCTAGCTACTGTTAAACCCACCAGTAACAATAGAGTAGAACACCCTATCAAACCCAGAAACAATTAGAACTAGAAACAGAATCAAAAATAGCTGTGTGGTTTCAAAATCTATGTACAGAGTCCTTGTTATTCCTCAGCACCACTTGTAACAGAATGAAATCTGAAATAGAAAAAAACAGTGCAGGTGTGCTAAGAAGATTGACATTGGTAGAGAAGAATTCTGTCTTTCCATTCTTTGGACGGTTCCTCTGTGTAATTGCACAACTGTCTCCATTTTTCCACTGTTAGTGTTTGTGTTACATTTAATTATGCTTAGTAGAAAAGCAGAATTCTTAGAGAAAAAATAAACAAACAAATCTGTATACTCTGAAACACAAGTCCATACAGACCACACAGAATCCCACCTCTTTGATGCCCACTGCTGCCCTGTATCCCCTTTCTCATCTTGGGATGTTTACAAAACACTCTACCTGGCCATGGGTAAGACAAACAAAATGCACATAATTTAAGGGGGAAATAAGAAATAGGAAACAGATATAAAAAGGAGGCTAAAGAAATAGAGAGAACTAATGTTTGTAGATTAGAACTCTCTGTATTTATTAAGATGATTGCAACCAAATCCCACAGTGCTTTCCATGCTACTTGGCGATTCTAAAGTCTATATGAAGAAGGAGGAAGCCAAGGATAGAAAAGGGCGCCAATTAAACCATCACTGAGGCAGTGTGAAGTCAGTGGGATCACTGACAGCACAGCAGGTCTTGGGTTTGAGACAGAAAAAAGAATGGGTAACACAAATTATGAGAGTTTTGAGTAGATATGACATTTTATTTTATCTATCCCTCCTTCCCTTCCTTCTTCTCTCCCTCTCTGCCTCTATTCTTTCTCCCTTCCTCTCTCCCTCCCTTCCTTCTTTTCTTCATTCCTTCTGTCTTCCCTCCCTTCCTTCTTTCCTTCCTTCCATCTATCTTCTCTCCATCCTTTCCTTTCTTCCATCTTCCCTCCCTCTCTTCTTGCCTCCCTCCCTCCTTCCTTTCCCTTCTCTTTCCTTCCTTCCTTCCTTCCTTCCTTCCTTCCTTCCTTCCTTCCTTCCTTCCTTCCTTCCTTCTTTCCTTCCTGTCTCTTTCTCTTCTTTCCTTTCCCATTCCTTTACCCCTTTCCTTCATTCCCTTCCCTTTTCTCCTTCATTCTCTACTCTTTCTCTCAGTTCTTTCTTTTGCTTTTATTTTTAAAACAGAATCTCTATATTTTGATGCTCTCATTTCTGTGAACTCACTTCTATAAACTAGGGTGGTCTCAAACCTTCAAGACTCTCTTACTTTTCAAAGGTGGGAATTTTAGGTGAGCACTACCATGCCCGTAGCTAATGCTTCCCTAAATGCAGTGGTCTGAAGCAACAAATGGAACATATTATTATTTGATTGGTTCTCTTATGGAGATGTATGTGAACACCACTCCTGTACTCACTCCCAAAAGGTTTCCTTCAAATCTCTCTTCAAATGAGCATACTAGTCCTCAGAACCATGGCCTTTTCTGTGAGGGATTAGACAAGGAAAATCTGAGCAGGTTTAGGGTGGAATGATTGGAGTGATATGGGGTCTTTGAATTCCAGGATAATCTCCAAATGTTGGGTCTTTGGCCTCAGTGGCCAATGGCAAGAGACCTTGTCTGGTAAATTAGTGGGAAGATAACGGGATGGACTGGACTTGTTTCTGTGAGAGCATCAGGTGCACAGGCATTATGACTCTCTCCAGAAATTAACTCAGCAGAGGGACAACAGTCTCTCTCCATCCAATATTAATATTAATATTACTAATAATATATGATATATATGACATATGATATATAATAAGAAGATATCAAAGTATCGTAGAACACTGACAAAGGAAGCATGCTGAACAGCTTACCTGGAACAGGGCGAGGTCTGAGGAAAGGGTGTAGAAGGGAGTAGGGAGCAGAAAGTGGCTAGAGGTTTGGGCTAGAAGAGAAAGGGCAGCTTGTCTGGGGTCACCACAATGGAAGGAACCGTAAGTGGATTTTGAAGCTTTGCTGGTTGGTTTTTGTCAACTTGACACAATCAAAAGTCATCTCAGAAGAGGGAACCTCAGCTGAAGAAATGTCCCCATCAGAGTGGCCCATGAGTTTGCCCCTGGTGCTTTTTCTTGATTAATGATTGAGAGGGGAGAGCCCAACCCACTTGGGACAGTGCCACCCCTGGACTGCTAGTTCTGAGTTGTATAAGAAAGCAACTGAGCAAGCCATGGGAAGCAAGCCAATAAAGCAGCCTTCCCCAAGCTCTCTGCTTTAGCTCTGTCTCTGGGCTCCTGCTGTGACTGCCTTTAATGATGGAGCATGTGTGACTTAAGGGTTATAACAGGAAATCAGCCCTTCCCTCCCCAAGTTGCCTTTGGTATAGTGTTTATCAATGCAACAGGAAGCAGACTGGACACCTTGGCTGGTCAGTGGGATGGAAGGTCAGAGAGTAACCTTACTGTCTGGGCTACCAGGCTGAAATCAGAGGATGCATGCTGGCCTGGCTGACTTTAAAGAGGAATGCCATCCTAGCTTAAGTAAGCCTCCTGACTCCCCAGTCCTGAGAAAAGTGAGCTTGTGCACCCTCCACCCCTCCCCTGACCCCAGTCTCCGAGCTGTTCTTTCTGGTCATCATCTGCACTTATTGGTGGGAAGAAGTGCAGTCATTTCTGTTGAAAGTCCAGCCCCCAGGACTGTCTGCTGCCTGTCTCTCTGTCATCTCAGTGTCCTTCTCTACTGAGCTGGAACATGTCCCCATGGTATTCAGACCAACTGCTATTTATGGTTAATTCCTTCTGAGCCAACTTATTAATACACCAAGTCAGTCTCGGGAATAAAATCATGAGAAGAAAATTACATTCGGAGAATTTCCCTGAAGATTTACAGTACCCTGACATGTGGGCCTGAGGCCTCGGCAGCTCTCCTGAGACGGGAACTTCCATTCTGCACTCTTAAAAACCGTAGACTAATTAGCCAAATAAAGCCCGTGCCCAGAGCTAAACTCATTGGCACAGGCCCCCAGTCCCTAACCACTTTACACTCACCTAGGATAGGCTGGAGAAAGTGGACAGCAGGTCTGAGCTGATGTTCAGCTCGGGAAGAATGCCCTCTCACCCTCAGGAGGCAGAACATGGCCTGTCACCATTGCACTCCTCAGTTCCTAGACACAGGCCTGGTGGACCTTAGTCTGGGTTGTTTCCCCAGGGCTCAAGCCTATTGCTTCCAGACAAGGGATGGCCCAGCACAGCACATGGCTGCATTTTAGCCCAGCAAACACTTCCTCTGTGGAGGAGATAGGAGAGGGGCACATATTCTGTAAGCAGCACTTGACTCTGCATTGGAAACATCAAATTTCGGCACTTACCTTCACAACCAGCTCCCCACCCAGAGGTGAGGCTGGAGATAGCTTGAAGCCTCTGGAGGTGAGGAATCACTGGGTGGGGTAGGAAGTGAGGAGAAAATACTGAATTATTAATTATGTGATGCCCACGGGCATTCTATCAGGTATGTCCCATCTAACTCTATGTCTGTGCTTTTCCCAACACTGCCCACATAGGACTTCATCAGCACAGAAACACCGTACGCCAGGGCGTGTCTCCGACAAGCAAGGTGGTCTTCCGAGCTTTCCTCTGCAGATAGGTGGGCTGACTTGACTGGCAGTTCAATGGAGCAGAACCCAGGAAACTAGCCACAGAGCCCCATGGCTCAGAAAGCATGATAGCTAGACTCAGGGAGTGCAGCACTGCAAAAGACACAGAGAGGGGCCTTGATTCCCTCGGAGTCCCCAGAAACTCTGTCCACAGCCCAGACTTCAAGACCTAGAGAGACACCTGAGCACGTTTAGGTTGCTAGACTGAGAGGTGGTGCAGCTCTGTGAGGAATTAGAAAGGTGCTTCTGAGCTTGCTGAGCCAGCCCTGTGATGGTGGTGGTGGTGATGATGATGATAGGGAGGGTGATGAGGAAGAAGAGGACAAGGAGGAGTAGGTAACAGTGTTAATGATGGCAATGGCAGCAGTGATGGTATTAATGATGATAATGGCAATGACAGTGTAGCAGTAGTGTTGGTGATGGTAATGGTGCTGCCTGCTCCCACATCTTGCATCAGGAATGGAGAGGGAGGGAGGGAGGAAGGGAAGGAGGAGAGAGAGAGAGAGAGAGAGAGAGAGAGAGAGAGAGAGAGAGAGAGAGAGAGAGAGAGAGAGAGAGAGAGAGAGACTCTATTAGCTGGACTCTCTGTAGCCTTCTTCACCCTGCTGGCTAGAACTAACTACATTCTTCATTGCTCTTTGAGATGCAGGTCTGAGTCAGGCCTCAGTAGGTGGTAAGGATGCTCCTTCTTGGTGCTCTGTGGGGGCAGTACTGTCCTCTTCTCTGCTTCCTGGAGACTGTTCTTTCCTGGGCACCAGTGTGTCCCTACATCTAGATGTCTACTCTTTGTAAGGACAGGAGTCAATAGTGTATCAGGGCCACTCTGCTGGCCACTACACTCTGTAGCTTCTGTGGAATGATTAATCCAGTTAAAAGTGTGAGTTGAGGTGCTCACCTCCAGTACATGGATTAAGATGGTTTTACTCAACAGTGACTGGGCTGAGCATCTGAGGTATGAGAGGCACACATCCAAGGTACATAGACTCCACCCACTCGTCCCAAAGTGGTGATGTCAGGGAAAGCCAGGATGAGCCTGTGCAAACCAAGAGCTCCACTGTGCACACACTCACCGTTGTTGTTGGTGTTTCAGATGCCCCCTCAATGGGTCCACAGGGATCTTTGCCTGTGCCCCCAGATACCTAGGCTTATCCCTGCCCTGTAGAGAGCATGTGGCTAATTCCTGAACTAGGCCAGGCAGTCTGGAAGGTGAACACACCATCTGGGAAACTTGATTTGGTAGAATTGAGGTCTGTGCTGCAGTGAGTTCATTTCTGCCCATGTGATCACATCAGGACTGAAGATAATCTAATCGAGGAGTGTGTATGTCAGCCAGCGTTCTGTCCTCCTGGCCAGGCTTCAGTCCTTAACGTCGGAACCACTAGAAAGCCCAAGCCATTCCCCTGTGGGCTCAGGTGCTCAGACTGAAAGCTGTCGAGGGTCAGAGGATGAACAGGGGACAGAGGTTGCTCCTAGGGATCCCCATATGGAAACAGGAGAGGGTTGTATCACCTCTGGCCCAGCCCTTCTCCTGACCTGGTGTAAGGCAGCAACCCGGGCTTGGTTTTAAATAATACAATTAAAAATTCCACCTCTGAAGCATAATTGTGATCTGTCTCATCTCTAAGTGTAATTATATTAAACTCCAATTTTCCCTCAAATATGCATTCTAATTCAATTTTCCCTTTTTTCCTCTTCTTAACTAAATCTATTATCATTCCCTCAGTTAAATTATGCTTATTTAATCTTTGATGAGACCTTTCACCAGCAATCAGCTGATTTAAATGAATCCCCCCCCCCACCAAGCTTCTGGAGAGTGCCTGGGCTCAGCTCCCCAAGGCTCTCAGGGGAGGTAGGAAAGAAGAGGAAGCAGGCTGCTGATTCCCAGGTTTGAGCTTTGGGGAGCTCCCTTGTGCCTCTGCCTTAAAAGTCCCCACAGCAACAGTCCAGGGGAGTGGGGAGATGGTGATATATAAGAACAGAATATTTCTAGGATTTGGACCATAGAGGAGGGCAGAGCTCACTCTAACCTTCCAGCGATCCCCAAAGCAATATTTTGCCTCCGCCCTGGGGAGCTGTCTATTCAGCAGTCTGCCCCGCCCCAGGCTTCTGGCCCCATGAAGCCTCGGATCCCTCCCAGGATGCAGCCATTGCTGAAAATAGTGGTTGACCTCAATATTTCTCATTATCATATTACTTAATTAGGTATAAATCCCCTGGGTTTATAGCTTTTCTGCGACCATTAAGCCAAACTACTGTATGAATTAAATACAAAAATAATTGACAAAGCAAAACAAGAAAGTCAAATTAAAGTCTCTTTCTTGAGTCAGGCAATTTTTGAACAAAGCAGGATTATTTTCAAAAGGGAAAAAATAGAGCCTTGCTCTGCCTGGGGGGAGGCTGCACTTTGACACTGCCTCCGTGTGGTAACAGCAGGACTTGAGGAGCCTGAGTTGCTACATCTTTGCTCAGGTCTTCTCCTAGGAAGTCTTGGTTTGCAGTAGGCTGTGGTTGCCTCTGGTTCCTGATTCTCTTACCATGGGCAGAAGACCCTGGGTAGCCACACCCTATGTATGGTGTAGATACTCCAGCATCAGGAACTCTCTAGAACTAGACTGAGCACTTCCGAGATAACTTCCATGCTGCCCACCAGAAAGCAGACATGCCATCGGCAGCCATTCCAACAGGGTGTGGCAGGGCCACTTCCCAGACAAGTGTTTGGGTCCAAATATGCCTTCTTGTATGGGAAGACCCTGGGACTTTCAGCCTCAGACACACCTCCAAAGCCCCACATGTTAGAAACAGGGTCTCCAGGTACTGTCCATCTGCCACTCCAACCTATGTGCATCAGATTCAGAACTCCCTAGCCCTGACCCATTGGGCAACATGAGCCTCCTATATCTGTAGTCCCTTGGGGAACAACTCAATGGGGAACTTTCTGGATGTGCGCAAGAAAGCCAGTGGGGTACAAGGACATATAATCCCTGGGATCCTGATCCTTCATTTTTTTTGAAGATCCAACCTGGATCTGCATGACCACACCTAGCACAACACCTTGCAGCCACTCATGTGCCAATTAATTAATTAATCAATTAATTCATCTATCTATCCATCCATTGGTTTGTCTGTTCATTTGTTTATTCATGCATTCATTCATTCATTCATCCATCCAGCTATTCATTCATCCATTTGTTTGTTCATTCATACATTCACCTACTATATACTCACTTGTGCCCACATTCTTTCACTCAAAGATTCACTGAAGGGAGCTAAGCGACACACTGAAGCAATCGGGAAATTATCTTCTAAGTATTTGCCCTGAATCATTGCCTATATAATAGATGTCATTTGGAGCCTATGATTGGCTACTTACTTGACAGGGGGAATACCTTGACTTGCTTCAGACACCCCACACTTATAAACACACCACCCAGCAGCACAGTCTGGAGTGCTGTGTGAAGCCACTCATATGGCTGTGTCTGCTCCTCATACACACATGTCTCTCTTAACCCTATCAACATCATCACCAGCTTCCCCTCCGGCTCCCCCTTCCCCCTTTAGCCCTGTATTCAGACTGACTCACAGGATATCAGAGCACATGGGAAGGGCAAATATGATGACGGTTACTGTCTGTAAGGGACCCAAAGGCCAATGTTAGGGACTAAATATCAGTGTTTCAATCTGCCAGTGGAAGCGAGAGCAGCCTTCTATGGACACAGATCTTGAGGGGCCTGAGAGCAGGAGTCTACTGGTGGCTGTCCCCTACCTCCTCTGCCAATACCTCAGGGCACATTGGGTCACCTAGCATCCGAAAGCAGGAAGCAGGCCTCTGAGGAGGGGAACTGCTGTGCAGATGGGGTATACCAGCAAACCCACCCTGGCCCCACTTTAGGGTCTCATGGTCATAAGAATGTTTTGGGTGGAAAGCTCTTTCTAGACTTCTAGCATCCTGGGCACGGCCCACTCAGCCCTCCATCAAGGATGCACCTTGCAGGTGTTTCCTCAGCACAGGCAGGTGCTTACCCCTGGCTTTGTCAGACTTCATCCACCTGCAGAGCAGCATACCATACATACCATACCCCTGTACCCCACATGCCTCAGCAGGAGTGGGAGGGGAGAGAATTTCTGCTGAAGGCTGCAGGTTGTTGTAAAGGGAGGATGAGGGCAGACGCTTAGCCCCAGGAGCTCCCTCAGAGTGTTGTGACTGGACCCCCAATTCTGTAGGCAAAAAATACAGGCAAAAAGTGTGAGATCATGGTACCCATACCATTTCCACATATTCCTACATGGGTATAAGTTTTAATGAAAACATACACACCAACATGTAATTTTTTTCAAATAATTAAAGATGCTTTGTAAATTATGATGTCTCAACATTGCACTCCAAAATCTGATTATTTAAATAGAGTGGAGCGTAAGTATACTGAAATTCATGTTCAGAATATGGCCAGGTGCTTTTCAAACCAATGAAACTGCCCTGGAAAAATCACTTCATGTGTCTGAGCTACGCAAGGCTAAAACACTGTTACAACTCCATCATTTGTGTGGAGGAAAGAAAGCACTCCTTTACCTTGACGTTGAAGGACTAGACACACCCAATTTGTTCATCACCTACAGGGACCCACCTGCTTCAAGAGCCGACGAGGAGGCTCTGGGTTTCCCAAGTGTCAGCCTGTGGAAAACAAAATGGACCTTCCTGCTTGCATGCATAGCAACATGGGTAACTGAATTTTTGGAAGGTCCCTTACCTAAAAATCAACAAGCCCTCCAGGTCAGTGATGAGATATTGCATAACTCAACAGCCAGGAAGGACACCTTGACTAGACTGGAACTGCCCCAGGCTAAGGAAAGTTGGGTCAAGGGCACCACAGTCTTGCTCATTGTGTCAAAGCTTGAGAGACAGGTTGCCTTGTGGACAAAACATCAAAGGAACTGCATGCATGATGGAATGTGCATACATGTATGTGTGTATGTATGGGTGCACATGTGTGTATGTGTATTATGTGTGCATGCATATGTTTGTGCACGCTGGCAAGCATGCTTAGTATTGTACCCAATTACTGTAGTCCCTTCTGGTGAAGACAGTACCCAGGTGACTCCTCTTGTCTGGGTCACCTTCATGACTGACACCCCCACTCTCCACAGGCAACTCAGTTGGGAAGGGCCTGCCTGAGGAGGGGCTTTACCCTCCCAGTGGATGCAGACATGTTGAAGGACACCAGAACCACTAGAGCAGGGGCCTCCCTGGAAGATTTCCTCTCCTCCAACAATCCCTGTCCAAACAATTTCAGCCATGCGATCAGAAGTGAAATATGCCCATCCCATTTATTAAACTTCTGCCCAAAACTTAGACATCAAATGTTTTATTAATATTTTCTATCATCCTTACAAGTTAAACCAGCCATGAAAATTACCTCCAAGAGAAAAAAAAATGTTGAAAATGTATTCATTTACAGCAACCGTAGAGCAGCCCTCCTTCAGTGATTTAGTCAGGGGCGACTGAAGTGCACCCTTGTACGTTTCCTCCCATACAAATACTGAAATTTGTAATTAATGTCCACTCAGGCCAGTTACAGCAACAATCCTGAAGCAGCTGCCAGTCGTAGCTCCACACCCTATGCCTAGCATTTGCCCAAGACCTTCAATTCTACAGACAACAGTGTACTTGGAGTGTCTTGCACCTCAGAAGGTCAGGATATCCCACAAGTAGCTCTCTCCTCCCTTCCTCTTCCTCTCTTCATAGCCTTCCTTTATCCTTCCTCCCTCCCATCTCCCTGTGAATGACTGTCTCAGTTGGGTTTTTGTATTGTTGTGATGAAACATCGCGATTAAAAGCAAGTTGGAGAGGAAAAGGTTTACTTGGTTCACACCATTGAAGGAAGTCAGTTCAGGAACTCAAACAGGGCAGGAATCTGGAGGCAGGAACTGATGCAGAGGCTGAGGAGGGTGCTGTTTACTGACTTGCTCCACTTGGCTTGCTCAGCTTGCTTTCTTATAGAACCCAGGACAATCAGCCCAGGGATGGCCCCACCCACACTGGTCTGAGTCATCCCCACCAATCACTAATTTTAAAAAATGCCCTACAGCTGGATCTCATGGAGGCATTTTCTCAATGGAAGTTCCCTCTTTCAGATAACTAGCTTGAGGCAAGTTGACATAAGACTAGCCAGAACAACGATATAATTTCGTTATTTTTAAATTAAATTATTATTGTTGTTTTTAATTTTGAGAATTTCAATCATGAGAACTGCACTGATATAATTTCCACCCCTCTCTTTCACTCGGAAACTCCTCCATTCCATTCCATCTCAAACTCATGATTCCTCTTTAATTATTATTGTTGCACACACACACACACACACACACACACACACACAAGCACATATACATAGAAATTACCGAGTCTCTTTAATGATGCTTGTGTGTATATGTATTCAGGACTGCTGACTAACTAGGAACTCTGTCCTATCTGAGGACTCATCCCGGAAGGAAACCGATTCTTCTCTCAGCAACCAGTAAGTGCCAGGAGTTTCTCATCTATAGGTGAGACCTCGTGAGATTCCCCATTCCACGTTGGCATGTCAGCTGGTGCTGTCATTTAATCAGCTGTAGTGTTGAGATGTCATGGGTGCAGCTCCCCTGGCACTATCTCACAGAAGAGGTCCTGTCTCTGCCTCTTGGACTCTCTTCAGCCACTACTCTGTAATACTCCTTGAATCTTGGTATAAAGATTGTATTACAGATTGGTATTTTTATTGGACGGATAATATTCAGCTATGTCTGTGTCCAACATCCTTCAGTTAACAAACTCCTGGGATGGTTCCATACGTTGGCTGTCACAATCAGTGCTTTGCTCACCACAGGCATGCAGGTCTCTCTATGGTGTGCTGACTTACGTTCCCTTGGGAGTGTATTTCCAGGAGAGGTACAGCTGGTTCTTTCAATAGTTCTGTTCTTAGTTTTTAAGGAAACTCCATATTGATGCCAACAGTGGGATCACAGGTGTATCTTTGTCCAGCGCTGGATTAGAGTCTCTCTTGCTGTGCCTTCTTTGACTGGCTGTAGGCATTTTGATTTGATTTGATGTAGAATCTCAGGGTAATTTTAATTTGACTTTCCCCCAAGAAAGGTGGTGTGTGTGTGTGTGTGTGTGTGTGTGTGTATGTGTGTGGTGTATGTGTGTGGTGTGTATGTGTGTGTTATATGTGTGGTGTGGGGTGTGTGTGGTGCATGTGTATGTGTGTGGTGTGTGTGTATGTGGTGTGTGTGTATATGTGTGTTGTGTGTATATGTGCTGTGTGTGTGTTGTGTGGTATAGTGTATGTGTTGTGTGTGTGTTGTGTGGTGTAGTGTATGTGGTTTTGTTTGTGGTGTGTGGTGTAGTGTATGTGGTGTGTGTGTGTGGTGTGTATGTGTGTGTGGTATGGTGTGGTGTGTGTGGTGTGTATATATGTGTGATGTATGTGTGGTGTAGTATGTGTGTATGAGTGTGGTGTGTGGTATGTGTGTATGTATGGTATGTGTGTGTGTGTGTGTGTGTGGTATGTGTGTGTTTGTGGTTTGGTGTGTGTATGTGTGTGGTGTGTGGTATGTGTGTATGTGTGGTATGTGTGTGTGTGTGGTGTGTGTGTGTGTTTGTGGTTTGGTGTGTGTGTGTCTGTGTGTGGTATATGTGGTGTCACTGTATTCAGTTCATTTGTCCACTGTTGACTGAACTTTCTTGGACTGTTAACTTTTTTGAGCTCTGAAATACTGGATGTGATATCTTGCAGGTGTACAGCGGGTGCACATTTTCTTCCCTCTAGGTGCTGCCTCTCCCTTCTGCAGATAGTTTACCTTCCTCTGCAGAATCTTTATATCTGATGCAATCCTTTCTTGTGAACTCTTGCTGTTACAGGCCTTTTCAGAAAGGCCTGGCCTTTGCCTGTGTCTTGAAATGTTTCCCCTGTTTCTCCACAGCTCTTTCAAGGTTTCAGGCCTTACCCCGAGTCACCGATCGTTTGCACTGGGTTCTGTTCAGGGCGAGAGAGTCTTCACTCTCCTGCGTGGGGACCCTGCCTTCTGCAGCACATGCTGGGTTGTCTTTCCGTGTCAAGTTGTTTCTGTGAGGTGCTCCGTTTTAATATCATTGCCAAAAATCAGACGGAGGCAGACTGCATGTCTCTGTGTTATATATGAACTGGTGGGAATTACTAATGTCACTGCATAGAGAAAATACAGCAACAGCTCATATGAAAAGATGTACAAAGGGCTCTAAAATACCCATCAGCCTTTGTACAATGACAGCAATATCAGTCATTACTACACTCTGCTAGAGTTGACACATAAGAGGTTGGGAGATCTTTTATAATTTGATAGAAGTCTTTATTATTATTCCTATTATTATTTTAATTAATTATTTACTTTACATCCTGACTGCAGTTTCCCCTCCCTCCTCTCCTACCCAACACTTCTTGCCAACCCTGTCCCCATCCGCCTATCCTTCCTTTCTCTTCAGAAAAGGGGAGGAGGCCTCCCATGGATATCAACTAACCTTGACATATCAAGTTGCAGTAGGACTAGGTGCCTCTGTTCCTATTGAGGATAGATGAGGCAGCCTAGTTAGGAGAAAGGGTCCCAAGGGCAGGCAAGAGTCAGAGACAGCCCCTTCTTCTGCTGTGGGGAGTCCCAACCGAAAACCCTTGTAACATATGGGCAGAGGGCCTAGGTCCGTCCCAAACATGCTCTCTGGTTGGTGGTTCAGTCTCTGTGAGTTTCTTTAGGCCCAGGTTAGCTCATTCTGTAGGTCTTATTGATACACCTTTGACCCGCCTGGCTCCTACAATCCTCCCCACCCCCACCTTCCACAGGATTCCCCAAGCTCTGCCTAATGTCTGTCAGTGGGTCTCTGCATCTGTTTCTATCAGTTGCTGGGTCTGATGACTGTCATGCTAGGTTCCTGTCTGTAAGTACAGCAGGTTATAAGTACCAGTGTCAGGAGTGGGCTCCTTTTCATGGCATAGGTCTGGCACTAGACCAGCTCCTAGTTGGCCACTCTCTCAATTTCTGCTCCACTTTTACCCCAGCACATCTTGTAGGTGGGGCAAATCATAAGTCAAAGGTTTTGTGGCTGGATTGGTGTCCCAGTCCCTCCATTGAAAGTCTTGCTGATTACAGGAGATGACTTGATCAGATTCCATATCCTCCATTGCTAGGAGTCTTAGCTAGGGTCACTCTCATGGATTCCTGAGAATTTCCATTGCTCTGGGCTTCTAGGTAGTCCCAGAGATGACCCCACCCCCACCCCCAGTTCCAGTTGTCTCTCCCAGTATTCTCTCCCTGTTCCTCCCTCACCTGATCCGTTCTGTTCCCATCCCCACCCCCTCCCTACTAAGTCCCTCTCCCCACAGTCCACCCACATGTCTATTCTATTTTCCCTTTTCAGTGAGATTCACACATCTCACCTTGAGCCCTCCTTGTTTCATAGCTTGTTTGGGTCTGTGAACTGTCTATTTATAAGTGAGTAATACAATGTTTGTCTTTCTGGGGCTGGGGTACCTCACTCAGGATGATCTTTTCCAGTTCCATCCATTTGCCTGAAAATTTCACGATGTCATTGTTTTTCATGGCTGAGTGGTACTCCATTGTGTAAATGTACCACCTTTTCTGTATCCATTCTTCAGTTGGGGGATATCTAGGTTATATCCAGTTTCTGACTATTATTAATAAAGCTGATTGAGCAAGTGCCCTTGGGGTGTGGTGGAACTTCTTTTGGGTGTATGCCCAGGAATAGAATAGCTGGGTCTTAAGGTAGAACTATTGCCAGTTTTCTGAGAAAATGCCAAATTGATTACCAAAGGGGCTGTACAACTTCACACTCCCAACAGCAGTAGGGGAGTGCTCCCCTTGCTCCACATCCTCTCCAGCATGAGCTGTTGCTTGAGTTGTTGATGTTAGCCATTCTGACAGGTATAAGATGGAATCTCAGAGTCGTTTTATTTGCATTTCCCTGATGACTAAGGATGTTGAACATTTCTTTAAGTGCCCCTTGGCCATTAAAGATTCCTCTGCCAATAATTCTGTTTGGATCTGTACCCTGTTATGTAATTGGGTTATTTGGTTTGTTGATGTCTAGTGTCTTGATTTCTTTGTATATTTTGGATATCAGGATCTGTCAGATGCGGGGTTGGTGAAGATCTTTTCCCATTCTGTTGCCTGCTGTTTCGTCCTTTTGTTGTTTTCCTTTGTCTTACAGAGGCTTTTCAGTTTCATGAGGTTCCATTTATTAATTGTTGATCTTGTGCCCAAGCTATTGGGCTTCACTTCAGGAATGTGCCAGTGTGAACAAGGCTATTCCCCACTTCCTTTTCTATCAGCTTTAGTACATCTGGTTATATGTTGAAGTGTTTGATCCACTTGGACTTGAGTTTCATACGGGGTCATAGATGTGGATCCATTTGTATTCTTGTACATGCCAACATTCAGTTAGACTAGCATCATTTGTTGAAGATGCTTTCTTTTTTCAATTGTATAAATTTTATTTCTTTGCCAAAAATCATGAGTCCATAGGTGTATGGATTTACTTCTGGGTCTTTGACTTGATTCCATTGATCAACTTGTCTGTTTTTATTAGTAGTATTGGTCTGTAGTACAGCTTGAAATTAGGGTTAGTGATACCTCCAGAAGTTCATTTTATTGTAAACTGTTTTAACTTTATTATGATTATTATTATTTTATCATTAAGATTATAGAAATATAGGTACAATTGTATAGATAGACATCATTAAATTTTGTTTCCTGTTCAAGTGCATTTTTAAAGGTATTGAGACAATTGGCTAATGGAGACAACAATTTTTATCAATTCATGTTCTTTAAAGTGTACATTACTCTCATTTTCAAGAATAAATCAGCTTTCATATTAAGTGAGATAAACTGTTTTAGTAACATAGAATTGCACATCTTTTTGACTTGGGATATGAAAGTTTAATGTTTGTAAGTATCTAAGTGTCAGAAAAAGTATCGCCTGATGCCTAAGGGCATTAATTATAAATTATTTTAAAACAACTTTATAAAAATTGCTTCCAGTTGTATACTTTTCCATAAAATTAAAATATTTTAAAAATATACCAGATGCCCATAGCTATGTGGATTTAATTCTGTATCGTCTATTTTTTCCCTATTGGTTAGTATCATACTGTTGTTTTTTATTTTGTTTTAGAGGCAGAGACTCAGCATGTAGCTATGACTGACATTGAACTCACTATATAGAGCAGGCTGGCCCCAAATTCATAAACCTGCCTGCCTCTGCCTCCTGCCATGCTGCTTTTGTTACAATGGCTGTGTAGTATATTAAGTCAAGTATTATGATGCCTTCCACATTACTGTTGATGATAGGAATTGCCTTGGCCTTTATGGGCCTTTGGTGTTTACTATGAAATTTAGAATTGGATTTTTCTTTTTCTGTGAAGAATGTCATTAGAATTGGGTGGCTATTGCACTGACAATATATTTTGCTTTGGGTAAAATAGCCAGTTTCACAAACTTACTCTCCTGATAGGTAAACACTAGACATCTTTCCATTTTCTAATGTCTTCCTTAATTTCTTCCATATTTTTAAGTTTTACTCGCAGAAATATTTTACTTCCATGGATGGTTTGGCTGATTTAAGAATGTTGGAGTCAGCTTTGGTCTCCTGAATTTTTTCTCATCATGTTCACTATTAGCATGTAGAAAAGCTTTTGACCTTTGTTCATTAGTTTTATACTCTGGATCCGATGAGAGTGTTTATCAGGTCCAGGAACTTCCTGGTAGAGCCTTTAGCTGCCTTGGTAACACTCTTCCTGTTTCTTTTTAGTGGAATAGTTTGAATAGCATTGCTGTTGCCTCTGTTGAAGTCTGGTAAAATTGGGCAGTGAATCCACCCAGTCCTGAGATTCGCTTTATCTGAAGACTATCACTATTTCTGTAATGCTGCTTGTGATAGATAAATTAGTCAGAACTCACTGGTTAGATTCTCTTTGTTCAAACTTAGCAGTTCATGCATGTCTAAAAATTCATCCATCCACCTCTAGATTTTTCTAGCTTACTATGATATAAGGGTTCGAAGGATTTCCGAATAATCCCCAGGATTTCATTCGTATCTGTTTGGTTTTCATTTTTGATTTTACTAATTTGACTCCTCCCTAACTTTTTGGGGGGAAGGGGTAGCTTTGGCTAAGGATTTGTCAATTTGTTCATCTTTTCACAGAGTTAGTACTCCTTTAGATAGATTCTCTGTATTGCTTGTTTAGTCTGTACTTAGCTAATTGTCCCTGTGGTTTTTTATTATTTATTTCTGCTAATTTTGAGTCTGGCTTGTTCTTATTTCTGTGAGAGTCTGAGATGCATCTGGGTTTGTTTGAACTTTTCTGAAATTTTAATGTAAGCACTCACACCTAGAAGCTTTCCTCATGATACCTTTCCATATCCCAGAGGTCCTGGTAAGTTTTTTTTTTTCATTTTTATTTGGTCCTAAGAATTTTCAATTTCCTCCCCAATTCTTTTATTTCCCCACTGAACATTCAAGGGTGTATTATTTAATCTCCACAGGTCTGATAGTTTCTGCAGCTATATTTCCTACTGGTTTTTAGTTTTATGCAATTATAATCTGGCAAGATATGAGAAATTATTTTGAATTCCTTTATAATTAAGACTTAACTTATGGTGTAAATTTGGGATCCATTTTGGATAAAATTTGATGGGTCTCTGAGAAATGTGTGTTTTCCACAGCCATTGGATAAAATGCTCAGGAGAAGTCTTTGAAATCCAATTACCCAGAGTACAATTTCACTCCAAAGTTTCCATATCAAATTTTTGTCTGGATGATCTGTTGGTGAGAACATGGCATTAAACCTAACCACTATCATTACAGCTGGACCTGTCTGAGCATAACTAGGAATGTTTGTTTTATAACATTGGACTTGTCAGTGTGTATGTTCACTGCTGAGTATTCATAACCATTATTTCCCCTTGGTGGAATGTCCCTTTATTGACATGAAGTGACTTCTGCACTTCTGATAAACATTTGCTTGAAGCCTGCTTTGTTAGACAGGTGCATAGCTACTCCTGCTTGGTTCTGGATTTGCCTCCCTTGGTAGATTGCTATCTACCCATTCAGTCTGTCAGTGGGCGATTTTTGTCAATGAGCTATGCATCCTTCAAGAAACAACATTTTTTAAAACCTGATCAGCTTTTCAGTGTCTTTTGACTGGAGAATTATAACTATTTCTGTTTAAGGCTATTATAGAGAAGTATTCACTGATTTCTATAATTTTGTTGGTCTTGGTCCTGGTTGGTTTAAATAATGCTTTTTTTAAATACCTTATTATTTTAGGCATTTGCTGGTTTACAGAGTTGGATATACTTTACTCTTTCCATGTTCTCATTTATCCATTGTTTCCAGAGGTTTTTGTGATTATCTTTCTTCCTGTGTAATTCATTTGAGATTCATGGGAAATGTGAGTCTTAAGTGATCTCAGTGATCACAAGTTGCTTTAATTTGTGTTCCCCTTAGAAGGCTTTTGTTTATCCATTAATTTAAGAAACAGCTTTGCAATTTGATAACATCAGTTTCCAGGCACTCACTTTTCCAGCCTTGAGGCCTCATTCTACTATGTGAATTTTCCTTGAGAGAAGTGAACAAAGGTCTATAAAGAGCAAATCAGCAGCAGCCCAAAGTGATGATTCCATCAAAGTTCTTCTTGGCAAGCCATTGGGTTTACTGGTGTTAGTTAGAGGAGTGTGAGTGAAGAGTTCGTCACAGGAACATTGACAGTTCAAAGGCAGGTCACCAAAAGCCACTCTAACATGGGTGGGAATGTACAATGGCTATGTCCCTGGCACTCTCAGATTGACTTGCAGAGAACCCTGCAAGTCAGTAGTCTCTGCTGACTTAGCAGTCCTTACTCCTATATAATCTTGATTTGTGAATCTGCTCAGCTTCTGAGACTTGTGAGTTGTTTACTCTTTGGATCTCAGAAGCCTCCCTTCAAGGAGATGCTGCTGGCAATTCAGAAAAAGCCTATACAAGACACACTGCATGCTTCCCTGGATTTTAGGATTCTATTGTGTAGTCTAAGGATAATCTTTGCCCTTTTTTTTTTTAACTTGGTTTATGTTTTTCTTTTCCCTTGGTCTTAGATTTTTAACCATTATGCACCACATGCAGTATCTTTGCCAGCTATTTGGGATTATAAATTCTTTCTGTGCTTTGATGTTTGCATTGTTCCCTAGCTGGGAAATTTTCTGTTACAGTTTTATTGAATGGGTTTTCTATGCTTTTAGTCTATATCTCAGTTCCCTTTACTCCATAGATTCTTAGGTTTGGCTCTTGTTCTTGTCCCAGATTTCTTGCAGTTTGTGCTCTTGCTTTTCCCCACTTTACTGAAATGATTTCCTTTACCTCATCTTCCATGTCTGATATTCTTTCTTTTCACATACCTGAAAGAATCTAAGTCAGAAGCATGCATCAAAATCATTCCTATTTATATTTTGTACCAATAGTTACAACAGCTGAGATATAAGACCAACCCAGATACTCATAACTGGCTGAATTTTTTTAGATGTGGTATATAAACATGGTGGAGTTTTATTCAACTGTAATGAAAAATAAAATTTTGTAGTTTGCAGAAAAACGGATAGTTCTATTTGATATAGTCTATTGGTGGTGGTTTGCAATGATTTTCTTTAAATTTGATCTATTATATTTTATTTCCAACACTGCTGCTTTCTTTTGCTTTTGTTCAATTCTTCCAGAATTTATGTTTCAATGAAACATAAATTTCAATGAATTTCTCATCTATGTTTCAGACTGCTTTTGCTGGGATCCTGAGTTATTTCCTTTACTTCATTCATCTTCTCTTTTGAATTCCCTTTGAGGTCTCAAACTTTTGGATTATTCTTCTAGCATTTCCACAATTATATTTTTGGATTTGACTATTGAAGAACTGTGAACATTGGGTGTGTTCTGTCACATTGTTTTTTCATACTCTTTGTGTCTCTAGGTTGTGATTTTCACACTAGGATGGATGGCTCTAACACTTTTGTTTGAGTTTTTATTAGTGAACATCTTCTCTCAGGACTTCAATGCCAAATATCAACCAGAGCAGGAAAACAAACCACTATAGTGACAACACCAAACAAACCAGCCAGGATGGTGCTATATGTGGGCTGAGGCCAGGATGGTCAAAGGTCCATTGCTCAAGCTGTGTTCACTTTAGACTCTTCCAGCCTTTGCAAATCATGCACTGAACTTTCTAGCTTGTAGGCACTTGCTCTAAATGTTCCCAGTGTAGTTATTAAAGGGAGAGACATGCTCACACCAAGGCATGCCCACCAAATGTACTGGGAGTCAGGAAACATAAAGAGATTGATTTCTCATGCTGAGCAACAGGGAAGCAACTTCAGAAGCCAAGTGAGTGGTAGACTGTGAACTCCAGGCTTTCTGTTTTCATGGTGATCTTTGGGTGATGAGGCTTGTTCCTCCACACGGAGAGTAGGACCAAAGCTCTCTGTACCCTTCACCCCTGAGCTCTCTGGTGTTCCAACTTCCCTATGGAACTATGTCTTCTTTCCCCTTCTCTCGGTGGTTTCTTGGGTGTGTATCCAACCCCAACACAGCAGTTTGCTGTCCCCAGTCTCTTTGATTTGTAGTGGCTCTTTGTTTTGAGGTCTTCAGACTAGTTCAGTCTCTAAGAATATTCTCACCTGTGACCCCTTGTTTTGGAAAGACTCAGTGAAGCAGTATTTGGCAAAACCAGAACAGGGAAGTGGGAAGGGGTGGGTGGGAGGACAGGGGGAGAGAAGGGGGCTTATGGGAGTGGGGGGCTAGAAAAGGGGAAATCATTTGAAATGTAAATAAAAAATATATCGAATAAAAAAAACTAAAAACAAAAAAACAAAAAACAAAACAAGAAAAAGATTTTAAAAAAAAAGAATATTCTCACCTTTAAGATGGTTCCTGGACTTATCACCCAGAGCCACTGTCTATTTAGGGCTTTCCAGAGCTGTTGGTTGTCCTGTGGTGGGGGTTACCAGTCTACTGCCAACAAGATCACTTTCTGGTTGTGACTCAGCGGTCTCCAGACCCAGGGAGCCAGCCCTGGAGCTGTAGGTGCCTTTCTACTTTTGTACTATGGCCTTTTTGTTTCCCTAGGCTTTTCCAGCCTAGGATGGCTTTGAACTTGTTTTGTAGATGAGGATGAACTGCTTCCTTAGTCATTTCTGATTAGTTTCTCCTCTTTGTCATCTAAGCATAGTCCATTCTTGTTATCCTGACTTCAGTTATAGAGGCGCATGGAATGCTAGAAGAGGATCTTTATGGGAACAGAAAGCCATGAAACTTTACTCACAGGAAGAATCCTCACAAGAAGAATCCTGGGAAAAACAAAGTCCACAGTGACCTAGTGACCTACTTCCTCCAGCTAGGCTCTACCTCTTGTATTCCACCCGACCTATCAAGGATCAACTCATGTGCTTAGCCAGATAGCTCTCATGACAGAACCCTTCCTGGAAATGTCCTTAGAAATACACTTGGAGTTATGCTCAGCTAATTCTCTGGGTGTTGCTGAATCCAATAAAGTTAACAGTAGAGGTTACCAACATCCAGAGCTGGACCTGGATCTTCACCAGTCTCCCACAGTCAAAGGGCATGCTGGGTTCAGTCACAGTCTGGCAGTTCATAGGCCAAGTAGCTGCCCACTTATTTTATACATCAGAAAATCAAGGTTGAAACCTCAGCCATGCCTTGAGCAGATCCACTGACAGTGACCTTAAACCTTGACTCGCTCAGACTGGTCTGACACCAGCAGGTTAATAGGTATGGGATTCTTCCTCTGTTGTGATCACATCAAAAGATGTTCTACAAACACATGCAGGGCCTGGCTGTGACCATCCTCCCTCTGCCTAGAGCTCAACTTCATGACCAATGAACCTTAAAATCTATAGACTGCTCCCACTCCATCCCTTCTTATCACCTCTAGCCTGAGCTCCCACACTGCTCACTGCCTCTTCCTTCCTGACTGTCAGGATTCATGGAGGAGTCTACGAACTGTGGGCATCACATAATGTCTCTCTCATTGTCTGGCTGGTTTGAGACCAAGAGTGGTTAAGGTCAGGCTGTGCTGCCTCCAGCAACTCCAAGAGAAGACCTTTCCTGTTATCTTCAAGCTCCTGGTGGCTCCAGTGTTCTTGGCTTAGGGAAAAATCACTTTCGTCTCAGGTGTCTGCTATGTTTATTTCTGTATAGATGCATCGTCATGGACAGTGGAAGTCTGAGAGTCGCATCTTGAAGTCTGTCACTTACACTATTCTGACACAAAGGACCCGTTGGATCTATTTACATTCTGCCCAGAGTACAGAGAGAGTACATTGGGTGACAGCTCCATGTGAGCTCTACTTCTTCAGCTTTGTAGTTTAGAGTTGATGAGGCTCCCATTTCCCCATTGAGCAAGCGCGCAATCTTGGATTCCATTATCACATTCAGTATTTTCTGAGCATTCTAGGCATGCTGCATGGAGGATAAATGTATGCAAATGATATGCAAGCAAATGAACACCTTCCTCTAGGAGTTCCCAGCCCCTAAGAAACCCGGCCAAAAAAAAAAAAAAAAAGATAAAAAATAAAAATGACATGGCACCTCTCTCTGGGACCGTGAAAGGTAGCCTTGTTCCTGGTTGAGCTAAGGTTCAAAACCCCCTGATCCTGAAGGGACGAAAGGCATTTTACCTGGTTTCCGGGTACCAGGCCCCTGTCACTAGACACAGCTCCCCATAGATTTGTGGCCTTCAGTCACACAAGGGCAACACGCCAAGCCCCCATCACATGTAAAGGACATGACCTGTGGTCATGTAGCTTCAAAACAGATCTCCATTTTAATGAGGTACCTAAAGACTTGAAGGACTTACCCAATAAGCTCTCTTTCTCAAACACTCATCCCTGCAAAAGATATTTAATCTCAGTCCACCCTGAGAAGTAGGGTAAGGTTTTACTCATCTACTTTCTGCAATGACAATAAATGCCTTAAAACCATGGACTGCCTCTTTTCATTGGGATCCACCATGTGGAGCCATGGAGAAGGCCTTTGCCTACAGAGCCCCTGTCTAACTTCCTGTAGAAGGCCTCTCTGCACTCCTAACCCAGACAGGACCGCCACCAAGCCAAGTCCAAGCTCAAACTGCTGACAAGCCACGGGACCAACCAGAGCCCCCCCCACACCCCCACACCCCCGCCGCTTTTCCCCTTTGGTCGGTCCTGGACCTAGGTCCAGCCCACAAGCCCCAACTCCATTCTTAGATCTTTCTTGGCTCCCTGCGGTGCCTGGGTGCCCAAGAGCCTGAGGACTAGACTGCCCCCAGCCTCCTTGCAGGCCTGAGGACCCCGAGCCAGCTCTGACAGTCATGCACCTCAGACTGTGCTTCCCACCCCCCAGAGTGGTGTCCTGGGGTACTTCCCTACAACCTAACACCTTCCAGGCAATGGTGTGGGGGTAAGTGCGTCCTGCGTCCTGCGTCCTGCGTCCTGCGTCCTGCGTCCTGCGTCCTGCGTCCTGCGTCCTGCGTCCTGCGTCCTGCGTCCTGCGTCCTGCGTCCTGCGTCCTGCGTCCTGCGTCCTGCGTCCTGCGTCCTGCGTCCTGCGTCCTGCGTCCCCGAGCCGCAGAGCCCTCTGGCGTTGCCCCATAGCCTTACACCTCTGGACGTGTAGGCAGGTAGCCATGGGAACTCTATGTTGGAGAGACTCAGGAGCCATCCAAGGAGGCTTCATTCTGGCAGGATCATCAGAGCGAGAGAGAAACCCTTGGGTGCAATGAAGACCCAGGGCATTGAAGCTGGAGCTGGCAGGGATGGGATTTCTTGAGTTAGTCTAGATCTCACCTGTGGAGAGGCTAAAAATCTTACAAAGGCATTGAAATTGCCAAGATCTGCCACCCAAAAATGACAGCACATGGTCTGTGGAGACACAGGCCACCATTACTACATTTGTTAATAGAAATGTTTTGTGCAGGACTTTGTTTCATCTGATGGGCTAGAGGGACAAGGAAGCTCTCGCTGTGGTCTCTTATAGTTTAATGATCACCTCTATTAAAAGCACAACTAAAAGATGTTGAAAGCAGGCCTTGGGCTCAGTATCTCACTGGAAGCAATTCAGGGGATGTTCTAAAGTTTGGTTACACTTAGGAGTGCCCTGGGTATGTGGTTTGGGGAATGATGCAGGTTTCAAATAAACGACCACACAAATAATCACATCAGTTGCTGAAAACAATATGCTGTTTCGCTAAAACGGGTTTAGTCACGTGTAACAGGAGAGCGTGAGCCGCCTGTGGCCCTGTGTGAGGTAGTCTTCCATAGCAGGGGCTTAACTTCACTCCCAGGGACACCTGCAGCCCATCCGGGGCCAGGCTCATCAGGTTGTAGGATGAATGTATCCATGGCTGGAGGATCTTCTTGGACAGGCTGAAGTTGAGCAGGAGCCACCCTGATGAGCAGGGGCTTTGCCAGGTTGGAAGATGCCAGAACGAGTCTCATCAGGGGACATGGGACATAGGATGAGGTCCGTGCTGATGACTACCAGGTGTCTCAAACTCCAGCAGCCTGGCCTGGCAGGCAGGCTGGGCTTGCCAGGGTCCTGCATGGGCATCCAGAATTATGTGGTAGCTCTTCATGAACCAGTAAACTAGAGTCCAGCAGATTTTGTGACCTTGATAGAGAAGCTTGCTCTGGCTATAGTCACATTCACTCCAGAACTTGATCCATGGGCTCTGAGGGGAATGTCTAGCTGTCCATCTGCCTACACAGCATTGTGTGAAATCTGGAGGGGTAATTGCTAGAACTAGTGAGGAGGGGCCAGTTCTGTGCCCTGGCAGTAACTGTGTGCTGAACAGTGTGTACATGAGATGGCGGTGGGATATATCAGGATTTCAGTCCAGCTAGAGAGGAGCCTTTAAGGGGGCTCAGGGGGTTGAGAAGGCAGCTTGTAGAGTTTGGTGTCATTCCTGTTGGGATTCTGGAGTATGGGGTTGTCTACCCCCGCCCAGGGAGATTTAGGTTAGAATAGAGGGGACCGCTGGCTTGGCCAGGGCACATTGAGTGGATCTGGTTAATCTTGGTGCATAGCTCTGCCAGGTCACTCTGTGTCTATACCTCAAACCCACATGCTTCCTCTCTCATACACAGGGACCACAACTCTCTAACACAGGCACACCACAAGGAGGCACCTAGATTTTTGTTACTCCTCCCCGACCAGTGTCCCCCCTAAATATCACTCACTTCTGCCCACATCTGCATGACTTCTTGGTCACCATGTGGGTCAGTGCATTGTTGACTGGATGCTGCTCTGGCCTCAGCTCATCTCCTCAGCCCCAGTTGCTCCCCGCCCCGTCCCTGGGTCTTTGGCTCTAGAGAAGCACTCCTCATCAAAGCCTGGTCTGGAGTCTCCCGGAAACTTCAAGTGGATCCAGGTGGTTAAACCATAGTAATATCCAGTCTTGCCCATAGTAATAGAGCCTTGGGGCTCGGCCACCAGTAAGGAGGCCTGTTCAGTGACTTTCATCCCTAGCAGATCAGGAACGGAATTCCAGCTGCCCTAAACTCTGGCCTTCCTAGGTTCAGGTCCCCACATCAGATCTATTGGCTATGACCCAGCACTGAGACCCCAGACCCCTTCCCTGCCTCTTATGCTTTCTTGTCTGATATCTGCCTCTCCCAACCCTATGTCTCCTGTGGCTTTGAGGCTTGTCTCCCCCGCCCCCAAATGATTTTCTCTGAGCACGAGTGAGAGATTATTGTGCTGTCTTCCTTTCCTTTCCTCCCATCTCTTTCTTTCAGGACTCAATTCTATTCCCTGATTGTCATTTTATACTCTAGGCTCTGGTGAAGTTGTGCCCCAGTGCTGGTGCTCAGGGGGCGGGGACATGAGGGATACAGATAGGGTATAAGTGGAGGGCTACATCCCATGTTTGATTCTAACTGCATAGTCATTGGCATCACTCCATAATGCTGGATGCAT
Source organism: Apodemus sylvaticus (assembly GCF_947179515.1). Taxonomy (NCBI): domain Eukaryota; kingdom Metazoa; phylum Chordata; class Mammalia; order Rodentia; family Muridae; genus Apodemus; species Apodemus sylvaticus. The sequence continues at coordinate 56,651,300 of NC_067488.1, read as the reverse complement.
CCTAGCAGAGAAGGTGAGGCAGGGCCAGTGGGAGCTTGACGAGAGCCAAGCAAGACTGACATCAGCACCTTGGATGGAACATCAGTGCTCTTAGTGGAGAGACTCGTGGGATCTCCATACAGGAGGTTCTGGTCCAGAGTGGGTGAGGTGAGCAGAGCCTGGTGATTCCAACCAGAGAATAGAGGGTGCTGTGCAGTGCTGTCAGTGCTAGGTGGAGAGGCTCTGGTGTGCACATGTCCTTGTCCAGATGGGTATCAGAGCCAGGTTGAGACACTGACACTGCCTTATGGAGCTGGAGCCGAAGTGAGTCTGTCAGCTGGCTGTGGTGTGCTCTTCCTGTATATGATGAACTTCCTGTTTAGCCCTAAGGGTAGGCAAAGGCAAGAGTATGACTTGCAGAAGCAGCCAAGGATTTATGGTGTGGTGTTCTGGCCCTAGATGTAGGAGCATGTTATCATGGGACTCCCTTCTGACAGGCAGTTCAGGGTGTCAGGCCACTACAGGCTGATGGTCTGAAAGAAAGGACAAAGAGGATGCTTTGGTCATGTTGACACAGACATCCAACCCTGATGCCCTTGGGGTGCTAGGAAGAGGTATGGCATTTATTGCACAGGATAGTTAGATACAGGTGAGGTTGCTGAGTGGATAAGACACAGGACAGAAACCAGAGGTGACAGGCCAAACTGTCCTAGGCTCTTGTTCCTTATGTTCAAACTTAAAAACCTGTAGGCATCCTGGGCCTGGTTCGCTTTACCCGTCTCCCACCTCACTAAAAGAATATCATCTGTCCAGGGATTTCAGGTGTGCCGTTAAGCTACTAGTGTATGCTCTAGCTCTGAGTACCCATGACACAATTCACATATCAAATGATTCCCAAGAAGAAGGAAGGAGAGGGCCCTGGTCCTGGAAAGGCTTGATGCAGCAATGTAGGGGATTACCAGGACAGAGAAGGGGGAGGGGGTGGATTAGGGAATGGGCAGAGGGAAGAAGGCTTATGGGACTTATGGGGAGAGAGGAACCGGGAAAGGGGAAATCATTTGGAATGTAAACAAAGAATATAGAAAATAATTAAAAAAAAAAGAAAAAAGAATATCATTTGTCCTAAAGAATCTGTACCTCTCCATGTTGAAAGTGATCTTCTGTCTGTGGGGCATGTAGTTATTTTAATTAAGAACATACCAGGGCTAAAGAGATGGCTCAGCAGTTAAGAGCACTTGCTGTTCTTACATGAGACCCAAGTCTGGTTCCCAGTGCCCACATCATGCAGCTCCAACTGCTTCTAAGTCCAACTACAGGACATCTGTGCTCTCTTCTGTCCTCCACAGGCACCCACACACATGTGTTATACATGCACAAACACGACATGACACAATGCACACATGTGCACGTGCATGCATGAATGCACGCATAAATAAAAAATCCAAAAATAAATATTTAAACAAAAGAAAACACATCCTTACATCCTCTGAGTCTTAGTCACCATGGAGACCGGCACGGCATCCTCAAATAGAAGCTTTGTTGGTGACATTTGCCCCCACTGCCCAGCCCTCCTCTGCCACACCTGTGCATCTGAGGGAGGTCTCCATCCACACTTGTCAGCATGCTAATTTTGCTCTCCTATCCTGTGAGATGCAGAGAGCAGGCTGCCTTCGTTTGCATAATTTGTACTGGGATATCTGCTTGGTGCAGCCAGCCTGCTCCCCCAACAATCCCATCCAGATTGGAGCCTCGGCAGCTGCAATCCATCATGCTTGGACTCTGGCCTGTGAGCTGGTGACGGCTGTCCACTCTCAGGGACTGGCCCGGCCCAGGCCCCAGCGAGAACAGTGATTGATTAACGCGCACAGGCCGAATTACTCTCTGTAATGGTGATGAATACAGCCCAGCCTTTCTGGCAATGATGGTTGTTTATCCATTTTCAGACCCACGAGCAGCAATCAAGTTTCCTCAGCTGGTTATTAATTACCACACAGTCCTTGGGTGGGGAGATGCAGCTTTCTTTCCAGGGGTTCCATCTGTCATGGGAAAGTTGCGAGGGCAGGTCTGCACGGAATCTCTCCCTGTGAGAAGAATCTTTCCAACACAAGCGTTCCAATGTCAAATGGGTTCACATTGTGGATTCTGAGATCATCATAAGTGGGGCCTTGCCTCAGATGGAGATCTGGATGCTACACCAAGCAATGTAAAGGAGCTCACTGTGCTGGTGGACTGAGCCCACCTGGTGGGGAAATTCTCATGGTGTCATGGATGACAATCAAGGAGTGTGGGCAATTTTGCTTTAGAAGAAAGTAAGTCGTATTAAAACCACATCTTAGGCTAGGGGTGTGGCTCAGTTACTAGAGCACTTGCCTACCCTACAATAACCCACGGCACTATATGAGCCGGTGTGGTGGTACATGGCTAAAATCTCAGCCCTTGGGATCCAAAAGGATCAGGACTTTGAGGTCAACCTTGGCTAACAAAGTCATTTTGTGGATAACCTGAGCCAAATGAGATTCTTTGTAAAAAAAAAAAAAAGAAAGAAAGAAAGAAAGAAAGAAAGAAAGAAAGAAAGAAAGAAAGAAAGAAAGAAAAAACAGCCCACCTTTATCTTACAGGTGGGGAAACTGAGTCACAGCTCCAGGAAGCTTCTTGTATTTGAGATTTGCTTGGCATTGGGCATCTCTGGGAATTCTCTGTGCAGGTGACCCATCAGGAGGGCAGAAGACTCTTCTCAAGGACGTACAGTCTGGTTCGCATGTTCCAGCTTTATATAGACACTCAGGGACTTACCTAGTCTTCCTTGTCTATCTGATGAATTGGCAGGCCGGAGGTCTCATTCTCTTCTGCTTGTCAGGATGAAGGAACCATTCTGCGTTTCCCATGAAGCTTAGCTTTTAAAAGTACAGCAGGCCGTAGATGTCATGCTGTGTTGAATTCCTGTCCTGAGATCCCAGCTAAGGAACTAGGTTCTGAGAGGTCTAGTCTAGGTCACAGGAGGGAGAAGTGCTAGGAGGCCTCGTCCT